>NC_135328.1:64711807-65337660 GCF_023851605.1 Tamandua tetradactyla | reverse complement strand
CAAAACTTATGGGATCTGGCAAAGACAGTGCTGAAGGGGATTTATTGTCCTAAATGCCTATATCAAAAAAGAAGAAAGAACAAAAATTGAGTACTTAATTGCCCACCCAGAGGAACTAGAGAAAGAACAGCAAACTAATCTCAAAGAAAACAGAATAAGAAAAATAACAAAGAGTAGAACAGAATTAAATGAATTGGAGAATGAAATAATAGAAAGAATCAATAAAATTAAAAGTTGTTTCTTTGAGAAAATCAATAAAATTGATGGACCCCTAGCTAGGTTGAAAAAAAAAAAGAGGATGCAAATAAACAAAATCAGAAATGGGGGGGGGGGGGGTTGCTACCACAGACCCTGAAGAAATTTAAAGAAAAATAACAAGAGAATACTGTGAACAATTATATGCCAAGAAACTAGACAACTTAGATGAAATGGACATATTGCTGGAAACACTCAAACAAGCTACACTGACTTGAGAAGAAATAAATCTCAACAAATCAATCACAAGTAAAGAGATTAAATCAATCATAAAAAAATATTTCTACAAACAAAAGCCTAGGGCCAGATGGCTTCAAAGGGAAATTTTATCCAAAATTCAAGAAGAAGTAACACCAATTCTGCTCAAATGTTTCCAAAAACATTCAGGAAAAAAGTACGCTACCTAACTGAATTTATGAAGCTAACATCACTCTAGTACCAAAACTGAGTAAAGGCAATATAAGAAAGGAAAACTACAGGCAAATCTCCCTAATGAATATTGATGCAAAAAATTTCAACCTATTACTCGTAAATTGAATTCAACAGCACATTAAAAGAAGAATACACCATGACCAAATGGGGTTTATGCCAGAAACGTTAAGATGGTTGAATACTAGAAAATCAACAAATGTGGTACAGCACATTAACAAATCAAAAGGGAAAAATCACATGATTATCTCAAGTGATGCTGAAAAATCATTCAGCAAAATTCAAAACCTTTTTCTGATAAAAATGCTTCAAAAGGTAGGAATCAAAGGTAACTTCCTCAGTATATTAAAGGGTATATATGAAAAACCCAGAGCCAGCATCATATTTAATATTGAGAGACTGAAAACCTTACCCCTAAGATCAGGAACAAGACAACAATGCCCTCTGTCACTCCTATTATTCAACATTCTAGTAGAAGTTCTACCTAGAGCAATCAGGCAGGAAAAAGAAATCAAAGGCATCCAAGTTGGAAAGGATGTAAAATTTTCTTATATAATAAATAATCTTCATTATTTGCAGATGACACGATAATATACTTGGAAAATACTGAGAAAACAATTACAAATCTTCTTGAATAATAAATAAATTTAGCAAAATGGTGAAATATAATATTAATGTGCAAAAATCAGTAATGTTTCTATGCACAAGCAATGACTTAACTGGGGAAACAATTAAGGAAAAGAATTCATTCAAAATAACAACTTAAAGAATCAGGTATTTAGGAGTAAACTTAACCAGGGATGTAAAGGACCTGTACTCAGAAAACAACATATTGTGAAAAGAAACCAAAGAAAAAAAAAAATAGGTAGATAGACATTACCTGCTCATGGATAGGAAGGTTCAAAGTAGTTAAGATTTCAATTCTACCCAAATTGATCTACAGATTCAGTGCAATAACAATGAAAATTCCAATAACCTGCTTCAAAGACTTAGAAAAGCTAGTTATCAAATTCATCTGGAAGGGAAAGAGAACTTGAATATCTAAAAATATCCTTAAAAAAGGAGAACAAAATTGGAAAATTCATGATTCCAGATTTTTAAAGTTACTATAAAGGCACGACAGACAAAACAGCATGGTACTGGCAGAAAGATAAAAATATTGACCAATGGAATTGAATTGAGAGTGTGAAATAGATCTCCAGTTCTATGGTCCACTTATCTTTGACCTTGCCCTCAAATCTTCTGAAATAGGGCAAAATAGTCTTTTCAATAACCGGGGCATGGGAGAACTGAATATGAATAGCCAAAAGAATGAAGGAGGACCCTTATTTTACACCCTATACAAAAATGAACTCAAAATGGATCAAACATCTAAATCTAAGAACCGTTACCTTAAAACTCCTAGAAGAAAATATAATGAAACATTTTTGAGACCTAGTAATAAGAAGTAGCTTCCTACACTTTACACCCAAAGCACAAGCAACAAACTAAAAATAGATAAATGGGAACTCCTCAAAGTCAAATGCTTTTGTAACTCAGAAAACTGTCTAAAAAGGTAAAGAGGTAAACAACTCAGAGGGAGAAAATATTTGGAAATCATATATTGAGTAAAGGTTTGATATTCTGGATACATACAGAAATCACACAATTCAACAACAAAGAAAAAAACAATCCAATTATAAAAAGGGCTAAAGATACTGTTCTAGATTGCTAGCTGCCGGAATGCAATATACCAGGACTGGATTGGCCTTTAAAATGGGGAATTTAATAAGCCACAAGTTTACAGTTCTAAAGCTGTGAAAATGTCCCAATTAAAGCAAGTCTATAAAACCATCCAAATTAAGGCACCAACAAGAGGTTACCTTCACTCAAGAAAGGCCGATGAAGTTCAGGGTTTCTCTATTAACTGGAAAGGCACATGGCAAATGTCTGCTAGCTTTCTTTCTAGGCTTCTTGTTTCAAGAAGCTCTCCCAGGGGTGTTTTCCTTTTTCATCTCCAAAAGACTCTGGCTGTGTGGTATCTCATGGTTCTCTGGGCTCTCTCGTGGCTCTAAAATGGGTTCTCTCCAAAATGCTTCCACTCTTAAAGGATTCCAGTAAATGTATCAAGATCACCTGGGATGGGTGTAGTCAAAACTCCATGGAAGCCATCTAATTAAAAGTTAATGCCCATCATTGGGTGAGTCACTTCGCTATGGGGATTATTTAATCAAGTTCCCAACCTATAGTGCTGAGTAAGGTTTAAAAGTAAAGGTTGATCCCACAAGATTGGATTAGGATTAAGACATTGCTTTGCTAGGGTGCATAAATCCTTTCAAACCAGCACAGATACAAATAGACATTTTTCCAAACAGCAAATACAAATGGCAACAAAGCACATGAAGAGTTGCTCATTTTCGTTAGCTATCAGGGAAATGCACATAAAGACTACAATGAGATACCACCTCACACCTAGCACAATGGCTGTTATTAAACAAGCAGGAAACTACAATGTTGGAGATGATGTGGAGAAATTGGTACTCTTAAGTATTGCTGGTGGGAAGGTATAATAGTATAGCCACTATGGAAAGCAGTTTTGCGGTTCCTTAGAAATCTAGAAATCAAGTTGCCCTAGAAATCAAGTTGCCCTATGACCCAGCAATACATTACTTGATATATACCCAGAAGAGTTGAAAGCAGTGACACAGACATTTGCACACCAATGTTGACAGTAGCACTATTCACAATTGCCAAAAGACAGAAATAATCCATGTTCCCATCAATAGAGGAGTAGATAAACAAATTTGCCATAAACATACAACAGAATATTATGCAGCAGGAAGACAAAATGACATCCTGAAACATAAATGACAAGATGGATAAATCTTAAGGATATAATGCTGAGTGAAATAGGTGAGACACAAAAGGATAGATGGTGTATGATTGTGCTCTTATGACCTTAGTACAGGTAAAAGCGGAGGCTTATAATATAGAATATAGAGGACCTAGAGTTACACAGAAACTAGAGATGAGTGAACAGTTAGTTAATGAGGTTGAACTTAAATGCAAGGGAATGGTTAGAAGTGAAGGCAGTTCATTAATGGGTCTATAAGTAATACTGCAATATTGAAGGTGAATATGATTGAAAGGGTTGACTAGATCCATATGTCCCACCAATTAACACTACAAATATAAATAATTTCTTACATGAACTTATTTGAAAGGTATGAATCTGTACAAAATGTTTATAATAATGGGGTATAGGGAAACTACTATTGCATGCTGTGGGCTCAGTTTAACAGGAAATCATCAACAAAACCACAGCAATACTAGGAGTAAATAATGGGGGGGGGGGTGGAGGAGGTGCAGAGTACAAGAGTTAAGGGAAGTTTGAATTTTCTATTTCATGAGGGTGTGTTATTTGGTTGTTTTTCTTTTGGGAGCAATGAAAATTATCAAAATTTAGTGTTGATGATTATACCACTAAGGGAGGATTATATGAGTCATGGACTGTTGACTTTGGACATATATTTCAGGTGGCTGAAGCATACACTGACTGAGAAGTAGAATGGTGAACTGTGATGTATACATATGATTGGATATTATGCTGCTATAGAAAGAAATGAAGTCGTGAGTCATGCAATGTTGTGAATAAATCTGTGGGACAGTAAGGGATGCAAAATAAGCCAGAAATAAAAACAGCAAATATTGTATGGTCTCATTTAGAAAATACTCATAAGAAAATTGGAGCCTAGATTGTAAGCTCTTACAGTAGTCACATTTAGTCTGGAGTTGCAATTGTTATTTCCAGATTTTGAGAGGCTTTGCTGCATATGTAAAACCTAGTATTCCCTAGAACTTTGGTTACCTGTGTGTCACCTAAGTCTCAGAGTAGGAGTTCTGCAGTTCTAAAGGTTAAAATTTCTACATGCAACATTTATTAAAGAAATTAAGGAAGAGATCAGGCTTCAATTAAATACAAGAATGATGCCCATTGGGTCTGGACAAAGGTAAATCAGAATACAAGGGTAAGGAGGACATTGTATTTTAGAACTTAACCTACTCTGTGAGACCAAAGAAAGATTTATTTTGTCCAAAATCTAACTTTTCTGTAAAACACAATTTGACTCAACCAGTCTGGACAGATCACTTAAACAACCCAAACACAGGGAGCCCAGGACGGGCATGAGGATTTATAATTCTGTATTGCTTAATGTAATGCCCAGAAAACCCAGAATATGTTGAGCAGAATATTAAAAAATAATGGCAAATTCCCTTGAGGGATGGGAGAAAAAATATGGAACTATCAAACTTTACCACCAGGGAAACCCTTGACACAGTCTCAAACATTATGGACTCCCAAGTCAATAGGCTGAGCCCTTAATCTTGAGGCTTGCTCTTGTGAAACTTATTTATGCAGTGGAAACCTAAGTCTGCCTATAGTTATGGCTAAGAGTTATTTCCAGAGGATCTCTTTTATTGCTCAGTTGTGACCTTTCTCTCTCTCTTTAAGCACAATCCTGCAAGTAAAATCATTTACCATCCCCCCTTCATAGGACATGACATCCAGGAGTGAAAGTCTCCCTGGCAATGTGAGATATGACTAACAGGGATGAGCTTGGCCCAAGCACCATGGATCAACAATGCCTTCCTGACCAAAAGTGGGTAAAGAATTGTAACAAATAAGGTATCAGTGGCTGGAAGAGTTCAAATAGATTTGAGAGGTTACTCTGGAGGCCACTCTTATGCAAGCTTCAGTTAGATATTGCTACTTATCATGGTTTGCCAAACAATAATCAAAAACATTCCTTTCAACCCTAAAAAAACCTAAGACTTTACCTGAGATACTACAAAGTATCCATGCACTATGATTATTTTCAATGAACTTAGAATTTCTAGATAGGTTCTATGCTGCTTTGAAAATATTATGTACCCCAGAAAAGCCATGTTTTAATCTTGATCCAATCTTGTGGGAGCAGCCATTTTTTTAATCCTGATTCAGTACTGTAGGTTGGAAACTTCTGATTAACTGATCTCCAAGGATATGTGACACACAAAATTGTGGATATAACCTTTTGATTAGATGAAAATGTGACTCCTCCCATTCAAGGTTGGTCTTGATCAGTTTACTGAAATTCATTTGGGAGAAATCCATAAATGACAGAGCCAACAGAAACTTCAGAGCAGAGCTGACACAGATGCCCACACTTGGAGAACAGAGACATGGATGATCTGGAGATACCTGGAACCCAGCAGACATCACCATGAGATGTTAAGCAAACCAGAGCGTGGAGAGAGCCAAGGAAAGCCAAGAGATGAAAGTCAGCCCTGGAGAACAAAATGAAGAACCCCACAGGAACAGAAACTGAAAGCAATGGAGCCCAGCAGCAAGGGACCAGCAGACGCCAGACACATGACTACCCAGTTGACAGAGTTGTACCTGACATCAGCCTTCCTTAAATTAAGGTATCTTTCCCTCAATGCTGGAATTTGGACAATTGTATAGGTTTAGAATTGTAATCTGATAACTTCTTATATTCCCCCTTTTAAAAAGTCATTCTATTTCTGGTATATTATATTCCAGCTGCTTGAAAACCAAAACAGATTTTGGTACCAGAGAAATGGGGTGCTGCTGCAGTTTGCAAATATCAAACATGTTGAAACCTCTTTTAAATGGATAAAGGGAATATTCTGGAAGAGTTTTGAAGAGCTTGTTAGAGAAGACCTAAAATGCTTTGAACACACTCTTGGTAGAAATGTGGACTCTAAACCTACGTCTGATGAGGCTTTAAACAGAAATGATGAACCAATTGTTCCAAACTGGAAAGAAGGCATTCTTTATAGATGGAAAGCAAATTTGAGAGGGATGAACTTAGATATTCAGCAGAAGAAATTTCCAAACTAAATGTGGAAAATGCAGTCTGGTTACCCCTTACAGGTTATAGTAAAATGTGAAAGGAAAGAGATACATTGAGAAGTGAAGTCTTGTATGCAAAGAAGACAGAAATTGTTGTTCTGGAAAATTCTGGGCTTCCAGAAAGTGAAATCCCAGTGAATCTCAGTGAATAATAGAGCCCTATGTGAGGATATATCCAAGCCTGAAAGTAGTCAGCCATTGCTGGACAATGAGGATTGGAGATGGAGTTATCCAGAAAAGATTTGTGGAAAGTCCTTTTGTCTAGTGCATATGATCCCAGTATACTGCATAAAAGATTATTAAGAGTGCAGTGGGATCTGTATAAATGGAACCACTGACAGTCTGGACTAAGAGGGACAGAAAAGAGATAAAGTAAAGGAAAAATGTTTTCAGAGACAGAACCGTGGATGCTAAGGTCTAGAGCCACAAAAACTCAGGACAGAAGAGCAGACTGACCCATGTACATGGAAAGGGTGAGTCTGCCCTCAAAACAGAGGGTGGAACTTCCACTTTGTTACTCAGAAAGAGTTGTGCCACCTCAGGTCATGGACAGGATAGAGCACATGAACCAGAGATTGGTAGGAGCCTGGCTGCCACCCCATTATTCTAGAAGGGTTAAGTGTGTGCCTTGGAGATGGCAGAGATCCAGGTACTATCCTGAGACTTGGAGAGAGTGGAGCTGAAAAAAAGGTGATCTCCTCAATGCTCCCCAATATTGCAACTACCCAGGTGTTTGGAGAGAGCAAAGTCACTGTGTAGCTTTCTCATCCTTGGAAAGGATGAGACTGTCACTTTCTAAAGCCCTGGGGATACATGACTCTCAGACTTTGAAATCCAATGGAGTTTGCCCTGTAGGTTTTCAGTACAAGTTGGCTCTAGTGATCCCTGTCTACATTTCTATTTCTCCCAGTGGCAATGGAAACATGTATCCTATGATTGTCCTCTTTTGCATATTGCAGCAGAGAACATGTTCTAAGTTATACAGGTCCAGAGCCAGAAGAAAATTTTTGCCTTAGAAAAGACCATGCCTGTAACACTTTGATGAGATTTTGTACTGGTTTTAACTCTGTATTGTATTTCTATTGTTACTGAAATGGTTTAAGCTTTTGGGATACTGTTATAGAATGAATGTATTTTGTACATGGAAAAAAATATGTCTTTTTGGGGGTCCAGAGGGTGGAATGTGCCAATTTGAAAATATTATGTACCCTAGAAAAGTCATGTTTTAATCCTGATTCAACTTGTGGGAGCAGCCATTTCTTTTAATCCTGATTGAGTACTGTATGTAGGAGATTTTTGATGAGATGATCTCCATCTCATCAAAAAGATTGGGGAGATGTGACACACATTGGGGAGATGTGACACACCCAATTGTCTACATGACTTTTTGATTACATGGACTCTGCCCATTCAAGGTGCGCCTTGATGAGTTTACTGGGATCCTTTAAAAGAAAAAGCATTTTACCTATCCCATATTATCAACAGCCCTTTCCAACATGAAAAAGTTAGAATGGGCATAGCTAAGTTACCTCTAAAGATTGGGAGAAAGATCAAAAAAGAAGGACGAGTTATAACACAGCGGATAGGATTTAACAAATGAGTATGACTGCTGAATAATTATATTGGTATTTCTTTTAGTTTCCAGTGTCTTGGAGCAGCCAGAAGGAAAAACGTAAAATTATGGAATTATAACCCATACCAAACTCTGAAATCAGTTCTATAGCTAATTGTTGCGGTGTGCTTTGAAATATATTATTTTTTGTATATGTGAAGGTTTGAAGGATGTATGTCCCTTAGAAAAGCCATGTTTTAATCAAAATCCCATTCCCTATTCAATACTGTATGTTTGAAACTGTAATCAGATCATCTCCCTGGATGATGTGATTTAGTCAAGAATAGTTGTCAAACTGGATTAGGTAATGACATGTCTCCACCCATTTGGGTGGGTCTTGATAAGTTTCTGGAGTCCTATAAAAGAGGAAACATTTTGTAGAAAGGAGATTCAGAGAGAGCAGAGAATGCTGCAGCACCGTGAAACAGAGAGTCCATCAGCCAGCGCTTTGGAGATGAAGAAGGAAAACACCTCCTGGGGAGCTTCATGAAACAGGAAGCCAGGAGAAGAAGCTATCAGATGATGCCATGTTCACCATGTGCCCTTCCAGATGAGAGGGGAACCCTGACCGTGTTCACCATGTACCCTTCCAGCCAAGAGAGAAACTGTGACTGTGTTCTCCATGTGCCTTCTCACTAGAGAGAAACCCTGAACTTCATTGAACAAGGGTGTCTTTCCCTGTACAGCTATAGACTTGTGTAATTGGGACATTTTCTTGGCCTTCGAACTATAAAGTAGAAGATTATTAAATTCCCCTTTTTAAAGGCCGTTCCATTTCTGGTACATTGCATTCCAGCAGCTAGCAAATTAGAACAGTATATATGTTATTTCTCACAATAAAAAAAATGATGGATTATCTAGAAAAATTTTGAATATAGATTTGTGTGCTCATACTCATATGTCATTTTCCTTACCTGTACTTAAAATGAAAGTCCTTCTATTATAAGACTCACAACAACAATAATAGACTATCCAAATCTTACAGCTTGCTACTAATGTTCTAATGTCCATTTCTTGATTTTGCTGTTTAAGCCTGCTTAGGTGGGTAAATGTTGTTGCTTGTGAAAATATATTGTAAAATTTTTAGGAGTGATTAAGTCAGCAATTTACTCTTAAATGGCTTAACAAAAAATTATCTTTTATAAATTAATTTTACGCTGTACTTCCAACTTTCTTTTTCAATTTTGACATTATTTTTAAAAATTAGCAAGACTGTGAAGATGAAGAAGGGCCAGAATGACTAAAAATCAAGAGATAGAATATGAAAAAGACTGCAATATATTGAAATTACCTGAGAATACTATCTAAAATAACCATGCTTATTAGGTTCAAGGAGAAAGATAGCAAAACAAATGAAAACATGAAGAATTTCAGCACAGAATTACAATGTGTTAAAAAAGAATGCAATATGGGAGGGTAAAATTGATTTAAGGAGTTTTGAGTTTCTAAAATGTTGTGGAAGCGGCAAATAAATTTTGTATCAGACTCTAATAAGTAACAATGCATGAAATATCTGAGATAAACAGATACTAATAAATTAATAATTTTAATAACCCAAAGTTTGAGAAATAGAGAAAAAGAACATAAAAAGTGGGACAAATAGAAAAAAGTAGCACAATATAGATATAAATGAACCAGACAAGGATGTTTCATGTTACCCTTTCTATTTAATATTTTGTTAAATAAAGGCAGTGCAATAAAGTCATGAGAACTAAAAATAAAACAATAATTTTTAATATTAAAGATGCCAGTTCTGGTCATGTGAATGTAAAAAAGTTGCAGGCAAACTACAAAGACTGAAAAAGGAATTTATCAAGATCACTCAATATGAGGTCAATATGGAAAGATCAATTGTGTTAATATATGTATACATAAAAAGTGGAAAAGAAACCAGCAAACAACTATATGAAACATACCATCAAAAAAAAGCAAATGCCTAGGAATAAATATAACAAAATATGCGACACCTACACTAAAACCGACAAAATATTATTGAAACAATATTAAAACAATTTAATAATATAGAAACATTAGAAATAATTTAAAGAAAACTTAAATACAGAAATATGTCAAGAACATCAAGTATCTCCAAATGGCTTTATGGATGCAAAACAATGCCAATTATAATCTCAGCAGATAGTTTTATGTAAATTGGCAAGCTGTCTTTAAAATGTATACAATTGTTAGAAGTAAAAACCTAAAATTGAGGAATTATAACCCATATCAAACTCTGAAATATATTCTACAACCAATTATGGTGCTGTGTTTTGAAATGTATTGCTTTTTTGTATATATGTCATTTTTCACAAAAAAAGAAAGAAAAAAGTTGATTTTGAAAATAAAAAATATTTTAAGCCTTTTTGCCTCCTATATTCTGAAACAGCTAGAAGGAAAAATTGCTAGAGGATCTTTGGTAGCCCATGACAAACTCTGGGATCTGTCCTGAACTACTTATTGAAGAGTACTTTGAAAACTAGTTTTCTCATTTGTTTGCTTTGTAGATATGTTATACTGTACCATAAAAAAGTTAAAAAAATTTATACAGTAATGAAAAATCTAAAGATAACAAAATGCCTTTAAGAAGGAAAAATAGAATACTAACATAACAATGATAGAAAATTTAAAAGATTCAATAACGTATAGTTTCAGATATCAAAAACTGTTAAAAAATTAGAGTAACGTAAACATCATGATATTTGTGTAAGGATACACAAATTAATCAATTAAATAAAATTTAGTACCAAAATTGGACATAAACATATATGATTGCATAATTGATGATGACAAAGTTGCCTCTGAAATCCCTGGAAGGAATAAGTTTTAATAAATAGCAATGGGAAATTTTTAAAAGCATTTGGAAAAAATGAATGTTAAAGTCTACTTCATATTTTACGAAACAGTTACTACGGGGTGGATTTTATGTATGTCTATATGTGAATGGTAGAAAAAATATTTTGAAATAACACAGAAGAATCTGTTTATGATCTTAGGAGAAGCAAAGATACCTTAAACTAGACACAAAAAAAGAAGTAAACATAATGAAAATCATTATGTATTAATTTAAATTGAGGACCTTCATTTATCAAAATATATAATCAAGAGAGTTAAATTCTAAGCCATAGAGGGGATATTCACAAAATATGTTTTGAATAACTCAAGTCATAAAAGCATAAAGGACTCTAATCAATATAGAAAACATAGAGACAAGCCTGTAGAATAATGGGTAAAACCTCAAACAACCTCTTTCCAAAAATAAAATATAAAAACATGTGAACAGGTGATCAACTTCACTAGCCATTAGGAAAATTACAAATTTAAGCCCAGTGAGGTATACATATCCAGTAGAATGATCAAAAGGAAACAGTCTTGTCATAAAAAAACACGATTTTGTATGTGGAGCAACTGGTACTCTAATGTACTGCTGGTGGGTATGCACATTTATAAACTATGTAAACCAGATTTGACAATGTCAACTGAAGTTGAAAATGAGTATCTGATGGCCCAGCAATTCCATTCCTAAATATACCCAAGAGAAGTATGTAAAAATTTCACCAAAAGCATGTGAAAAATAATAAGAGAAGTATTTGTAAAGGTATAAAATAAGAATCAACCCTAATGTCTATTAGCAAGTGAATGACTAACACTTATGGCATATATCCCTCAAAAAGAAAGAAATATAACAATGAAAGTGAATAAACTATTGGAATATGGAAGAATGTGGATGGGTCTCTGAAAAACAAAGACAAACACAAAAGGATACACATTTAATGTTTCTATTTATAGAGTTCAAAATAGACCAAAATAATCTATGATATTAGAATTCAGTAGGGTTTTTTTGGGGTGGGGGAGGACTGACTCTCACTGGGCACAAATGGGGCTTCAGAAATATAGCTGATACTCTATTTCCTGGTGTGGGTACTAGTTATGTATGTTTAATTTGTGAAAATTCATTGAGGTGAACCCTTTTGAATTACATATATTGTTTCACTATTATTTCTGAAAAAGGAATGGCAAAAAGATAACATAATTTAAAAATATAGCATGTTTTCTTCTAAAAATAAAATCACTTTAATTCTTCTCAACATTGCTTATTTGATGTGCTCACTCAATAACGGAAGATCAGTTATGAGTCTTTGGTCACATAAGTGAAGGCGACTGTGAAGTGGTCTCCCTTTCTCTAGCAAAATGAAGCAGAACATCAAAACAGCCATAAGAGTTCTGAAGAAATCACAGAAAAAAAATCACATAGATTTAAAAAAGAATAAAACTGTTTTCCAATTCCAATCAATCCTAATTCAGGCTGATATGCAAATTCAAATAACCCTGGAGATTTCGGGTAACACTTCTTAACACCTCTCATCCTCTCCCTCCTCCACCTCTTGGTCACTTTTACATGGATTGAGACTTTGAACTCTTTGGATTATCTCACTTGATAGTCAACCTAAATCCATGTGCGGCCATATTTGTCTTAGAGTTAAGAGCCACATATTTTCATACTTCTTAATCTATCATCTACATGACTATTTAAATTAAAGCATTCTTAACACCCCAAGTTTTTATACATAGGTCTTTTTTCTTCAAGATTGCCCCCTCAAAAAAAGGTCTTTATGATCTAAGAACAGTGGCTGCATGAAAATGCTCTTCTCTGTTTATATCCTAGATGCCTGAAGATTATTTATCCCCATACCCAGCAATCATAATGGGAATGGTATTGAAAAGTTAGGTGTAAAAGAAACAGGCAGGTGGCACCCAGTGCATTGGCCCTAACCATCTCTCTTTGAATTAATGACTTCATGCTTTTTATTATCTTTTTCCTAAGGACGACCTAGATGTAATCACATCTCAGATTTGTAGATATATTCAAATCTGTAACAGAACTTTCCCTTTATCATTCAATTCAAATTAATGGCAGATCAATAGCACAAGTGTGAATAACACACACAAACACACATCTTTGAAAGAGTAGTCCTGAAAAGTTGGTGCACAGAGTGCTGTACACCCATGAGACTTGCCTCCCAACAATGTGCATGCAAAACTTAACTGTTGGACATGTGTAAAATGGACAAGGTAATTTTGTGAGAACTAATAAAAGAGTTAATAACTAAACTTTACATGATAATAAAACATTCCTTTAAAAATCAAATCACTGCTTGGCTAATGCATCTGATTTTAACAGATTATTATTTGATAACAGGTGTTATATCTGCCCTCTTAATATGTTTGATTTGTATGCAGGAGTGTAAAGAATTGTGAATGCATGATTTTAGATCTTGCCATAATAATTAAAGATGCTAAATATTTCTATGAACAACAAAAGTTAGATAATGTCAGAAAGTATTGTTAGAATCAGGCACTTAAAAAAAAGCAAATGCCAAAAATAGGGGTACCAAAATTATGGTATGTGTTATATAACATTTTATGAATGAATGCTTTTAACAAACATGTAAAAATAAAATATAAAAATTAGACTGCTAGCTAAAGTTACATACATTCTACTAGAAGAGACACATTAACTAATAAAATACAATGCAATAGAGAAGGTGCTATTGTAAAATTACAAGCTAAATGGTATAGGTGTACTGAGGAAGAAATACATTTATGTTTGCGCCTTTAGTTATAAGTGAATTATTCATAGTCATTCATTTTTGTATTATTTTTACAAACATGACAATTAATACTTCCGTATTCTATATCATAACTAACAAACTATTTGACACATGAACATTCCCCCAACTATAACTCTATCATTGTGTAACATTTGAGTCACTAAAATAAAAAGTCCTAAGTAAATAAATGATGCCAATTCAAATTTCCTGGTAGAGAAATTTAAATTTTTGATAACATATTATAGAACAATGTAAGTGCTATAGAATTATAGAAATAATTCTCTAAATATCAGTATTCATACTAATACTACACACCAAGAAAGCTTTTCATGATTTGTACAAAAATGTAGAGACTATTTTTTCAGTCCTGCTATTAACCTCAAATCTGAAGTAGGGCTCAAGGGGAAAAAAATACATGATTTTTAAAAAGTGTTGCAACAGAGAGAAGTTTCTAATGAAATTTCTCCATCTAGAAATTTCTGTCTAAAGTGAAGTGATAATTTAGCAACAGAAAAAGACTCTATGGTTTCTATATTGGATTCAGAATATTCTAGTAATGTTTTTAGAAAATAAAATGTATTTTTATTAGCTATTTTTCTTCTCAAATATCTAATGCCTAACATTTTAAGTTTAAGCCAAGAGATGGAGTTTACTCATTTGAGGAGAATTTTCTACTATTGATTGTAACCCTGACTACAATCTTTCAAATCAATTAACATTTTTTCTTGAAATCTCATTTCCTTAATTCTCAGATGCAAAAACAGAACTTTCAGCAATTTTAACTATTAGTAAAACATTCCTTTTTAGTACCTTGACACCACTGAATTGAGCAAACTACATGCCTAGCACAAGTTTAAGTTCTTGGAACCTGCTAGAGCTTAAAAATAGCAGTGAATGACAAACCTCGACCTAAAATAATTTTAACCTCCTCTCTAGAATACAGAAATTACTTCTATTGGAAAAAAAAAAATGTGCTCACCAATTTAACTCATCCTATACTTAAATAAAACCACTACTATTTATTAATGCCATATTTTTATTTTCCTAATTATTTTAATAACAAAAATATTTCAGAAAAAGAGAAAAATATATAGAACAACAGCTATAATACTCACAAATATTAGTCATTTCTGAAAATGTGCCTTCCACAAGATGGAGACTTTAAGAAATTCCTATAAGATACTGTGAAGTTGATGCCAAATTAAGAGTAGTATTAATAGGAGACATAAGTACAAACTCAGCAGAGTTTACAATACTGGTTGCAAAAAAAAAAAAAATCAGTTTATCGGTAATGATAACGTACAAGAATTAGATCCATATCAGAAGCCTTTCATGTCCCGCTAGATACATTCTGCATTCTTCTTCAGCTTTCTTTATACCCCAGGAGCTGTCACAACAGTGAACCCTAAATTAAACCTTGGATTATAGTGAATAGTACAATCATAAAATTGTGTATTCAATTGCAACATGCTCCACACCAATGTGAGGTGTTAATAATAGGGTGGTATATGGTAATCCTATATTTTATGCATGATTAATCTGCAAACCCATAATTTCTCCCATAAACAAAAATATATATTTCTTGAAAAACAAGAAAAAAAAATGTTGTCCTCTGACTTCTTTATTATTTTGGTTCCCTTACTGCCAAATAATCATTAAATGACTTAAGAATAGCTGATTCTACTGAATCTTTCCCCTTAAACCCAGATATGGTAACAGATCAGTGGCTAACACCTCGTCATTCCCCTACACCTCTTTTTATAGAAATCCTTCTTCAATGACCCTATTTTGAATTTTCTTAAGGTTTTCTGCTGGGACACTAAATCAACTTCTAGACTTTGATGAGGCTGGGAGATTCCTGAAACCAAAGACCTCATTGTATTAGCAATGTTAAATAAGTTAAAGAATGGTTACAATATCAATTATTTCTAAATAGTCAACCTTTACTATATATCAGAATAATGGTGAGCGTTTAAGCCATGGATTCCCTTCATCTACCCTGAAGATAGATGTGCAAATCCAATCAGAATATCATGGAAGTGTTTAAAAAGTCTACATTTTAAAACTTGGGAGATGAAATACTTAGTACATTTATAGAAATACATTGAAAAGAAGAAAACTGGAAAATAATCTAAGTAGTAACTTTTGAAATTAGAAGAACATACTACAGTAGAAGACAGAAGAAGGAAGGAAACTACAAAGATTAGGAAAGAAAATAATGACTTGGACAACAAAAAAGAAACAAAACTTGTTTATTTTTTTAAGGTAGCTTGTCTTCTAGAAAATTCATTATAAAATGACCAAGCTTTTTTTTTTTTTTTGATTTTTTTTTTATTAATTAAAAAAAGAATTAACAAAACAATTAGAAATCATTCCAATCTACATGTACAATCAGTAATTCTTAATAACATCACATAGTTGCATATTCATCATTTCTTAGTACATTTGCATCGATTTAGAAAAAGAAATAAAAAGACAACAGAATAAGAATTAAAACAATAATAGAAAGAAAAAAAAACAAAAAAAACAAAAACAAAAAACCTATACCTCACATGCAGCTTCATTCAGTGTTTTAACATAATTGCATTACAATTGGGTAGTATTGTGCTGTCCATTTCTGAGTTTTTATATCCAGTCCCGTTGTACAACTGTATCCCTTCAGCTCCAATTATCCCTTCTCTTTTTTTTTTTTAATTAACGAAAAAAAAGAAATTAACCCAACATTTAGAGATCATACCATTCTACACATGCAATCATTAATTCTTAACATCATCACATAGATGCATGATCATCATTTCTTAGTACATTTGCATTGGTTTAGAAGAACTAGCAACATAACCGAAAAAGATATAGAATGTTAATATAGAGAAAAAAATAAAAGTAATAATAGTAAAATCAAAACAAAACAAAACAAAACAAAACAAAAACCTATAGCTCAGATGCAGCTTCATTCAGTGTTTTAACATGATTACTTTACAATTAGGTATTATTGTGCTGTCCATTTTTGAGTTTTTGTATCTAGTCCTGTTGCACAGTCTGTATCCCTTCAGCTTCAATTACCCATTGTCTTACCCTGTTTCTAACTCCTGCTGAACTCTGTTACCAATGACATATTTCAAGTTTATTCTCGAATGTCCGTTCACATCAGTGGGACCATACAGTATTTGTCCTTTAGTTTTTGGCTGGATTCACTCAGCATAATATTCTCTAGGTCCATCCATGTTATTACATGGTTCATAAGTTTATCTTGTCTTAAAGCTGCATAATATTCCATCGTATGTATATACCACAGTTTGCTTAGCCACTCTTCTGTTGATGGAGATTTTGGCTGTTTCCATCTCTTTGCAATTGTAAATAATGCTGCTATAAACATTGGTGTGCAAATGTCCGTTTGTGTCTTTGCCCTTAAGTCCTTTGAGTAGATACCTAGCAATGGTATTGCTGGGTCGTATGGCAATTCTATATACAGCTTTTTGAGGAACCGCCAAACTGCCTTCCACAGTGGTTGCACCCTTTGACATTCCCACCAACAGTGGATAAGTGTGCCTCTTTCTCCACATCCTCTCCAGCACTTGTCATTTTCTGTTTTGTTGATAATGGCCATTCTGGTGGGTGTGAGATGATATCTCATTGTGGTTTTGATTTGCATTTCTCTAATGGCCAGGGACATTGAGCATCTCTTCATGTGCCTCTTGGCCATCCGTATTTCCTCTTCTGAGAGGTGTCTGTTCAAGTCTTTTTCCCATTTTGTAATTGGGTTGGCTGTCTTTTTGTTGTTGAGATGAACAATCTCTTTATAAATTCTGGATACTAGACCTTTATCTGATATATCATTTCCAAATATTGTCTCCCATTGTGAAGGCTGTCTTTCTACTTTCTTGATGAAGTTCTTTGATGCACAAAAGTGTTTAATTTTGAGGAGTTCCCATTTATTTATTTCCTTCTTCAGTGCTCTTGCTTTAGGTGTAAGGTCCATAAAACCGCCTCCAGTTGTAAGAGCCATAAGATATCTCCCAACATTATCCTCTAACTGTTTTATGGTCTTAGACCTAATGTTTAGATCTTTGATCCATTTTGAGTGAACTTTTGTATAGGGTGTGAGAGATGGGTCTTCTTTCATTCTTTTGCATATGGATATCCAGTTCTCTAGGCACCATTTATTGAAGAGACTGCTCTGTCCCAGGTGAGTTGGCTTGACTGCCTTATCAAAGATCAAATGTCCATAGATGAGAGGGTCTATATCTGAGCACTCTATTCGATTCCATTGGTCGATATATCTATCTTTATGCCAATACCATGCTGTTTTGACCACTGTGGCTTCATAATATGCCTTAAAGTCAGGCAGCGCGAGACCTCCAGCTTCGTTTTTTTTCCTCAAGATGTTTTTAGCAATTCGGGGCACCCTGCCCTTCCAGATAAATTTGCTTATTGGTTTTTCTATTTCTGAAAAATAAGTTGTTGGGATTTTGATTGGTATTGCATTGAATCTGTAAATCAATTTAGGTAGGATTGACATCTTAACCATATTTAGTCTTCCAATCCATGAACACGGTATGCCCTTCCATCTATTTAGGTCTTCTGTGATTTCTTTTAGCAGTTTTTTGTAGTTTTCTTTATATAGGTTTTTTGTCTCTTTAGTTAAATTTATTCCTAGGTATTTTATTCTTTTAGTTGCAATTGTAAATGGGATTCATTTCTTGATTTCCCCCTCAGCTTGTTCATTACTAGTGTATAGAAATGCTACAGATTTTTGAATGTTGATCTTGTAACCTGCTACTTTGCTGTACTCATTTATTACCTCTAGTAGTTTTGTTGTGGATTTTTCCGGGTTTTCGACGTATAGTATCATATCGTCTGCAAACAGTGATAGTTTTACTTCTTCCTTTCCAATTTTGATGCCTTGTATTTCTTTTTCTTGTCTAATTGCTCTGGCTAGAACCTCCAACACAATGTTGAATAATAGTGGTGATAGTGGACATCCTTGTCTTGTTCCTGATCTTAGGGGGAAAGTTTTCAATTTTTCCCCATTGAGGATGATATTAGCTGTGGGTTTTTCATATATTCCCTCTATCATTTTAAGGAAGTTCCGTTGTATTCCTATCTTTTGAAGTGTTTTCAACAGGAAAGGATGTTGAATCTTGTCGAATGCCTTCTCTGCATCAATTGAGATGATCATGTGATTTTTCTGCTTTGATTTGTTGATATGGTGTATTACATTAATTGATTTTCTTATGTTGAACCATCCTTGCATACCTGGGATGAATCCTAGTTGGTCATGATGTATAATTCTTTTAATGTGTTGTTGGATACGATTTGCTAGATTTTTATTGAGGATTTTTGCATCTGTATTCATTAGAGAGATTGGTCTGTAGTTATCCTTTTTTGTAATATCTTTGCCTGGTTTTGGTATGAGGGTGATGTTGGCTTCATAGAATGAATTAGGTAGTTTTCCCTCCACTTCGATTTTTTTGAAGAGTTTGAAGAGAATTGGTACTAATTCTTTCTGGAACGTTTGGTAGAATTCACATGTGAAGCCATCTGGTCCTGGACTTTTCTTTTTAGGAAGCTTTTGAATGACTAATTCAATTTCTTTACTTGTGATTGGTTTGTTGAGGTCATCTATGTCTTCTTGAGTCAAAGTTGGTTGTTCATGTCTTTCCAGGAACCCGTCCATTTCCTCTAAATTGTTGTATTTATTAGCGTAAAGTTGTTCATAGTATCCTGTTATTACCTCCTTTATTTCTGTGAGGTCAGTAGTTATGTCTCCTCTTCCATTTCTGATCTTATTTATTTGCATCCTCTCTCTTCTTCTTTTTGTCAATCTTGCTAAGGGCCCATCAATCTTATTGATTTTCTCATAGAACCAACTTCTGGCCTTATTGATTTTCTCTATTGTTTTCATGTTTTCAATTTCATTTATTTGTGCTCTAATCTTTGTTATTTCTTTCCTTTTGCTTGCTTTGGGGTTAGCTTGCTGTTCTTTCTCCAGTTCTTCCAAATGGATAGTTAATTCCTGAATTTTTGCCTTTTCTTCTTTTCTGATATAGACATTTAGAGCAATAAATTTCCCTCTTAGCACTGTCTTTGCTGCGTCCCATAAGTTTTGATATGTTGTGTTTTCATTTTCATTCGCCTCAAGGTATTTGCTAATTTCTCTTGCAATTTCTTCTTTGACCCAGTCGTTGTTTAGGAGTGTGTTGTTGAGCCTCCACGTATTTGTGAATTTTCTGGCACTCTGCCTATTATTGATTTCCAACATCATTCCTTTATGGTCCGAGAAAGTGTTGTGTAAGATTTCAATCGTTTTAAATTTGTTGAGACTTGCTTTGTGACCCAGCATATGGTCTATCTTTGAGAATGATCCATGAGCACTTGAGAAAAAGGTGTATCCTGCTGTTGTGGGATGTAATGTCCTATAAATGTCTATTAAGTCTAGGTCATTTATAGTAATATTCAGATTCTCTATTTCTTTGTTGATTCTCTGTCTAGATGTTCTGTCCCTTGATGAGAGTGGTGAATTGAAGTCTCCAACTATTATGGTATATGAGTCTATTTCCCTTTTCAGTGTTTGCAGTATATTCCTCACGTATTTTGGGGCATTCTGATTCGGTGCGTAAATATTTATGATTGTTATGTCTTCTTGTTTAATTGTTCCTTTTATTAGTATATAGTGTCCTTCTTTGTCTCTTTTAACTGTTTTACATTTGAAGTCTAATTTGTTGGATATTAGTATAGCCACTCCTGCTCTTTTCTGGTTGTTATTTGCATGAAATATCTTTTCCCAACCTTTCACTTTCAACCTATGTTTATCTTTGGGTCTAAGATGTGTTTCCTGTAGACAGCATATCGAAGGATCCTGTTTTTTAATCCATTCTGCCAATCTATGTCTTTTGATTGGGGAATTCAGTCCATTGACATTTAGTGTTATTACTGTTTGGATAATATTTTCCTCTAACATTTTGCCTTTTGTATTATATATATCATATCTGATTTTCCTTCTTTCTACACTCTTTTCCATATCTCTCTCTTCTGTCTTTTTGTATCTGACTCTAGTGCTCCCTTTAGTATTTCTTGCAGAGCTGGTCTCTTGGTCACAAATTCTTTCAGTGACTTTTTGTCTGAGAATGTTTTAATTTCTCCCTCATTTTTGAAGGATAATTTTGCTGGATATAGGAGTCTTGGCTGGCAGTTTTTCTCTTTTAGTATTTTAAATATATCATCCCACTGTCTTCTAGCTTCCATGGTTTCTGCTGAGAAATCTACACAAAGTCTTATTGGGTTTCCCTTGTATGTAATGGATTGTTTTTCTCTTGCTGCTTTCAAGATCTTCTCTTTCTCTTTGACCTCTGACATTCTAACTAGTAAGTGTCTTGGAGAACGCCTATTTGTGTCTAATCTCTTTGGGGTGTGCTGCACTTCTTGGATCTGTAATTTTAGGTCTTTCATAAGAGTTGGGAAATTTTCAGTGATAATTTCTTCCATTAGTTTTTCTCCTCCTTTTCCCTTCTCTTCTCCTTCTGGGACACCCACAACACGTATATTTGTGCGGTTCATATTGTCCTTGAGTTCCCTGATACCCTGTTCAAATTTTTCCATTCTTTTCCCTATAGTTTCTGTTTCTTTTTGGAATTCAGATGTTCCATCCTCCAAATCACTAATTCTATCTTCTGTCTCTTTAAATCTATCATTGTAGCTATCCATTATTTTTTCTATGTTTGCTACTTTATCCTTCACTTCCATAAGTTCTGTGATTTGTTTTTTCAGTTTTTCTATTTCTTCTTTATGTTCAGCCCATGTCCTCTTCATGTCCTCCCTCAATTTATCGATTTCATTTTTGAAGAGGTTTTCCATTTCTGTTCATATATTCAGCATTAGTTTTCTCAGCTCTTGTGTCTCATTTGAGCTATTGGTTTGTTCCTTTGACTGAGCCATATTCTCAATCTTTTGAGCGTGGACAGTTATCTTCTGCTGCTGGCGTCTGGGCATTTATTCAGATTTCTCTTGGTGTTGGACCCAGCAAGGTTGTAATATTTTTCTGTGAAATCTCTGGGTTCTGTTTTTCTTATCCTGCCCAGTAGGTGGCGCTCGTGGCACACGTTTGTCTGCGGGTCCCGCCAGTAAAAGGTGCTGTGGGACCTTAAACTTTGGAAAACTCTCGCCGTCCTGGGGGTTCGCTAGCCGAAGCGGCTTGAGGCGGCCCGGGGTCCGAACGCAGGGAGGGTGTCCGAACGCAGGGAGGGTTGCTGGTCGCCGCAGCCAGGGAAAGAGCCCGTCCGAATTTCCTAGTCGGCCCTGGGCATCAAGCGTGGCGGGAGGGCGCCAGCGGCAACGGCCAGCCCGAGAGAGTGCACGTTCCCCGGGAGTCACGGGGTCACCGTTCTCCGCGGCCTGGGGGTTTCCGATCCAATTCTCTCATTTGGTCCGGGGGCTGCGCGTGGTGTGGGCGCCAGTCGCCTTGGTTTCAGGGGACCACCTCTCCAATTCTCCCAGCCGGCCCGGGAAGGGGGAAGGGAGTCAGTTAGGAGCGGGGGCGCGGGGGAGGGGGCCCCGCGGAGGGAGAGGAGTGTGGGAGACGGCAGGGGGGTGGGGAGGGGGAGAGAACCAATGACCAAGCTTTTGACAAGTGTAATCAAGGACAAGGAAAGGAAGAATAAATTCAAAAATAACAATATAGTTGGAGGCACAAGTACATGTGGAGTAAACTGTATAAATATAAAAACAAAACAGTATGGAAACAATTCCAGTACATATGAAAACTGAAGAAATATTGTTCTTAAAAAAATGTTGCAAGTTCATAGCAGTTTTATATGTAGTGGCCAAAAATTAGAAAAAATCTATCAGCAGTCAAATGGATAAACCAATTATGGTGTATCAATACAATAGAACTTCACTCAGCCTTAAAAAGAATTGTATGATACTGAAGAGAGGAGCTGGACAAATGGAGTATACATTGCATGATTTATCATATAGAATTCTATATGCTATTCTATATACATATATACATTACGTATACATATATTCTATATGTATACGTGAGTATGTTTGAAGTGTATGTATGTGTTTGTATGTATGTGCAAATTTGGATATAAATGAAACGTCCTTAATATATCTAATATGTATATGGATGGACATTTCTCTATTTTTGGATGTTGGTTCAGATCACCTTCTCTTTTCATATTTGATTGATTATTCTTGGGAATGGGAAGGGGCTATTCTGAATGAAAGTGGTGTGTTAGAACCCTGTTCTCACATTACCACATTCTCAGAAGTTAATAACATACATTCTCACTCTTTTACTTCCAGATCATTCACTGTAAATCTTGCTGGGTCCCCATTAGTTGTATATCTTGGTGTCCTTTTAATTCCATTGGTCCAGGTAGGACAGGGACTTGGGCCACCAAAATTTTCTCGCATACTCAGTGAGTTTATGTGGTCTTTGATCCCCATTGGAAACAGAAACTTCTGGCTCACTAATAAGGGCAGACAAGAGGGTAGAAAGAGAGAGAAAAAAGGAATTTTTTTACAGGGGTCTTTGCATTTTCTTCTTGTTTCAGGTAGCATGGTACTTCATTGTGGCTCAACTCAATGAAATTCCAATGTTTTCATCTCATCCAATGTTCTGTGTCGTACGGTGAGATCCTAATGGCTATTTCAGCCTTTGAAACCCCTTGAGTCAGAAGCCTTAGCCACATTGCTTGATGACTAGGACTTTAGGTTTTTCATTCACTGACTGATTTATACTCAGGCTTTCACATCAGCAAACTTCTTTGAGGCATGGATTTTAATCTAGGTATTCTGCCTGTCTGTTAACAAGATAACAAATCTTAATTTTTAGTCTGATTGGAACATAAGTACTAGAAGAGTTTTCCAGAGTGGCAGTGATAAAATAATTTATCTATATTTTTTGGTGTCATTTTTATTTCTCCAAAGATTTCACCTTCATCATCATTGTAAACTCAAACAAGTGTAGTAAAAACAGTGATTTCACATGGCTGATTGTCTTTTAAGGTGTTTTGGTTTGCCAAAGCAGATACAATGCAATATACCAGAAAAGGACTAGATTTTAACAATGGGGATCTATTAGCTTATGAATTTGCATTTCTAAGGCAGTGAAAATGGCCAAATTTAGGCATCAATAGGACCATACTTCTTCCCCAAAACTGGCTGCTAGTGAGCTTGGGTTCCTCTGTCAGATAGCAAAATGCATGGTGATTTCTGTTTGTTCTTGTCTCCCTGGTTTCATTCCTTACAGCTTCTGACTTCAGTAACTTCCTCTCTAAGCCTCTGTGCATTTCTCTCTTTTAGCTTCTGTCTTTCTTAGCTTCTGTGTGTTTTTTTTCTGTGTTTCATCCTCTTATAAAGGAGGTCCAGTAAGAATGGAAATAACTCTTAATTGAAATAATCTAATCAAAAGGTCCCACCTACAAAAGGTCTACATCACAGAAATTTGAAGACATGATTTTTTTCAGGGGTGCATGCAGCTTCAAACTACCACACAGGGAAATAGGAACCAGAACCCAAAGCCTTTGAGACCTTTTATCATCATTGTTAATGGACCTAAATTTGGCATAACATACTTCAAGAAACACTGAGCTGTAAAATCATCCAGTTTGCCATTCTTATTAACAATAGCTGTGTTCTCACTGACTCACCTCTCCAGGAAACCAGAAAAAGTTCTAATAAATTGTCTGTTTTTTCCCAATAGCAGTTATGAATTTCCTTTCTTTTAACTCAGTGAAAGAGTTGTGTGAAAGAAATTGGAAGCTTCAATCTACCCAGGATGAATCTTAGTTTTAGTTTGTATAATTGGGCAGATCTAAGGCTGACTACCAAATTGATGAGAGTTGCCATGCTCATAAAGAGATAGCAACATCCAGGGCATCATTTGGGCAGTCTACTCAATTCCTTCTCATTAAAGGCAAGACAACTGAAGACATATATTGCCTGGTTGAATAAACAACATAATCAACACGTCTGCCACTGATTCCTGGAGATTTCCCCCAAATCTTTTAAGCTGACCCACAAAATCCTCATCCTTTCTTTATCAAAAAGCAATGCCTTTGTCAGCAATAGCAGTATCCAGACTATTAGCATTTTTGTGCCAGTTCTCCAAGCATAACAGCACATGGCCACAAAAACCAGATCAGGTAGCACCCATGTGTGTAGTGAGTTATTGTGCAATAGACGAACCTGAGTTTAAGAAATGGGGATCCATTATAATGAGAAGTAATCATGTTTGCCTCTTGCTTCAGAGGAGGATTGTATATCTTCTAAGGCTCTTCAATATACAAACATATTTTAAAAGTAGTCTGGGGCAAAGGACTTTCATTACCTTGCTTGTAAGATATACAGAAACACGTGAAGCACTGTCTTGCAGTATATCATTATTTCATAAAAATAATTTTTAAAGAAGAGAAATAAAATAAGAAATTCAGGTAACTTCTTGCATTCCTCTTTTTGGGATGCCAATGTGTAGTTTTTGAAGGAAATAAAAATATAAATCCGTTTTATTCTCTTTACTTCTTTTTGTCTTCATTAAAATAACCAACCTTGACTTAGATTACTTAAATTGGTATCAAGGATGCCTATGCAATTTCCATTGGTTTCATGTAAACACTATACAGTCATTGAAAAGACCCACAGATAATTCCATCAGTTTTCATTGAAATGATTTTTCCTCAAAAGAAGTAAGGTCTCATCCTTGAATTCCCATCTTCCATAGATTTTACAACATGAAAACATGTTTTCATTTACACAAAAAATAGCAATTCTACACACACACACTCACATGCACATAAAAATACCAAACCAAAAACCATAAGCTTATTGATAAATATACTCTTTTAACTACTGTTGTTAAAATTTTCATGGTGGATTTGGTAAAACCAATTAGTACATCTATATTCTTTGTTGAGGTGTTTTTTGAGGATGAATATTTTTGCACAGATAAATAGATTAAGTCGCTTTGATTCAGACATACAACACCATTCATTTTGCTTTTGTACTTAACAATTTCCTGAATAGAAAATCAAAAGTATATCAGCCAATTCATAAAATTAAATGAAGAGCCTTTCTACCATCCTGCCTTCATCCAAAAGCAAATGATGACACTTTATATGTAAACTTAAGGAATTATGAAACTGTATAAAAAATTAATAAAACTATATAAACTTTAGAATTTGTCTTCTGAGTCTTAAATGTTGATGCAAATTTATATAAAAGATTTTGCTATGATCCAATTTCGTCTTTTTCACTAAGAAATGCCAGAAATAAAAGCAATAGGAAAACAACAAATACACCATTGTAAAATAAACCAAAACCCTCTGGGAAAAAAGTAACAAAACAAGAAATTATCTTGTTCTCTGGACCAATTAATAATACTAAAAAATAACTGCAATGATCCTCGTACTCTAAAGAAAGTTGGAAATGTTTAATATTATGGTAGACTACATTACGATTGTGTTGGCTTTGAGCTATGTACCCCAGGAAAACACTTTCTTAAACTTAATCCATTCCTGTAGGTATGAACCCATTGTAAATATGACTTTTTGATAAGGTGTGGCCCAGCTGAATTGGGAAGAATCTTAATCCTAATTCTGTTGCTTATTATAAGCAAAGTGAAATTCAAAAACACAGAGAGAAAGGTCGAGGGAGGCATCAGCAGCTGAAAATCAGTGGAACACAGGAGAGAAGGGAGAAGCCAAGAGAGGCTGCCATGAACATTGCCATGTGATAGAAAAGTCAAGAATGAAGGATCCCTGGCAGCCAGCCCCAGAATGCCATAGTCGTATGGGAGAAAGTATTGCCTTGATGTGGACTTGATTTTGAACTTCTAGACTCAAAACCTTGAACCAATAAATTCTCATTTGTTTAAATCAATGCAATGCATTGTATTTTTTTAGCAGCTAGGAAAACAAAACAATGATGCATAAATAAACAGTGAATGTTATAGCATAATTATTATAAGAAACTAAATATATAGGTATTGGGTAACATTGCTGAAGGAAAATGCAAATGATTTGGTTTTAGTCATGGTATTTAAAAAAATCCATTTTACTCTTTATCCATGTGTATTTTTCCATATACCAAGTTAATATTGTTCCAAATGTGTATTTATTTTATTGTTCGAGAAAACAAGATATGCATAGAGTTGGAAGAAACTTAGCTTTTTTTAAATTGGAATTTCAGAAAGCTCAAACCAAAGTAACTGATATCAAGAATTAATCCACTTTTATAGTAATGTTCAATCTTCATAGTGGGAACTGCATAAAAGTGTTAAAGGTAAAAATAACTCCTTTGCTTGAATTTTTTCCTATAAAAACATTTCATTGCTTTTTTATATGCTAATATCCTAAAAATGATTTTAAAAAAATCCCTGAAGTAAAATAAGGACATGATAGAGGGGTTCGCTTTAATACTCTTTTTCCCTAAAACCACTCACATGTTATTTATAAATCACCTCCTACAATGATTGACCATTGAATCCCATAGCCACAGAAATGTATTTTTGTGTTCCACAGCAACAATGTTTAATTCTTCTCTTTTCCTTACATTCTATTTGTAAAAGAACAGTTGTGAATTTTCATATTCAACTTGAATTGATGTTTTGCTACACCTTAAAATGGAAAAGAAAGTAAGACATAATCTTGAAAGAGTATAAGTTCTTATGAAATACCATTGGAACAATTTTTCTAGGAAATGTAAATTCAATTATCCAACGCCTTTCCTATGATATGCTTCTAATTTAATGTTGCTGATTGTATTTTTGTTTAAGTTTGAAGTCACAATTTGAATGCAGAATTCATAGGTGAGCCATTGTATTGCATTTAAATTCTCTATATAACTGTACTGATGCGTTTGCATTCATTAAAAATATTGTGCTTATTATGCTAATACAAACACCAAGTAAATTATTACCATAAACCTGAAATCTACTCTGGTTTAGGTGCTAATATATTATCCGATTTAATCTCCAAACTAATGAAGTATTATTGTTCTTGTATTATAAATAAGGAAACTGGGGCTTAATGTATTTTGCACTACTTGTCAAAAACACTTAGTAAATAGTAAAAACAAGATTTGAAACTACGTCCTCATGATATCCAAATTCAGGTTTCTTCTGGTTTATCTTTTATCGCCATAAACTGTGTTCTATATTGTTTTCTGCAAAGAAGTGTAATTAATTAGATGGCAAGCTTACGATACTTAAGTATTTATTTGTGTCAGTAGGCAAAAGGAGATGTCTCAAGTTGAGAAACACTGTATTATTTGCAAAGTTCTTTCACACTCATTATGGAGTGACTGTGAGTTTTAGATTTCTAGCCCATTTTACAAATATGAATGCTTGGACTCAGAGACTGGTTGAATTGTTTTCAGGTTCACAGCTAGCCATTTCTATAACATGTGGTCCCAGAGACACAGGATCTCCCCACAAACAGGAGAAGCACTTGTTTCTTCAGTCAACCTCTGACACCTACCATATTCTCCAAACCCAAAATGACCAAAGAAATATAATTACATGGAGAAACAGTTTGCATTAGTTTAGAAATGGAAAAATACTACGGATTTTGAAGAATACTGTTACATTCAATAGAATCAAATTAAAGGATATCATTGTAAGCCAATTGTCACATTTGCTTCTGAGAAAGCATCTAGTGACTTGCCAAGACTATGAAGAAGTAGAGGTAATTCACTAATTACCTTCTAATTTGGAGACACTAAGACCTTAAGCAAGTTCCATTTGTAAGACCTGTAAGAGTTATTAATGATTAATGACTTTGCATAATAAGAGCATTAACATTTAATTTTTCAAATTTAAATTTTTACTAGTGTTTTTTTTAACATACGATATCTTAGAATAAGACAGAATGATGGAAAAAATCATTAATTCCAAGAATAGTATTTATTACAGTATCATTTAATTTTATCCTACCCATACAATGCCCCCATACAATAGACTACAAACAAATAAGGGGTGCTAGATAGAGTGAACTTATAATTATGGTTACTAAAGGATAATATAGGGAAAGGAAAATGAAGAAAGATAATGCACCAATGATTGTCTTTCTCACTTATACCCCAACCCTCTTATCACCTTCCCTAGCCCAAGTCAAGCTTCAAGTATGTTCCTAATTACCTAACTAAATGGAAAATTCCTCAAGGATACGAATTACTAATGAAAAATAATTCCCTTTAGTAGTCAATAAATCATTTGAAATCCACCACTCCTTATACTGCAGATGAGAAGTTAAATATTCCTTTACAGCTTTTTAAAAATGATTAGGTATTCCTTTGTTCCTCTAGTTCAAAGCACAGTATCTTTCATCACGTAGTTGCACAATACTCATGGATAAAATCTTATAAAATGTTAGGTAATATCTTCTTTTTTAAACAAGGCGAAAATATTTGCAGAGGAAATCTTTGAAATGTTTGATAAAATAAATTGTTAAATTAATATAAAATAATTTCTCCACAAAATAAAATTTTAAAATAATTTTGAATTATTGTTGTCTGTTCGGTGCAACATTTTTACTCAAGTCCAATTTCAGGGGATTAGAATGTGTGAACTTAATAAAATTGAATAGTTCATATAGTTAAATTCTGAATAGCCTTTGTTCTATCCTCTTAGCAATTCAAAATATTCTCTTTGTCCTGATATAGCTTCAAAGGTGTTTATGTTAATTTTGCAATTGCTGGATAATTAGCTGATGAAATGATAAAAATTATAAACTTAAATTAAATACCAAAAGGGAGCTTTGTTTTTTATCATTAAGAAAAGACAAAATATATAAATAGGAGGGAAGTCTGCTTACACATGCTTATCCTTTTTGTCTTCCCATCAAGGATCGAGGAATGTTTGTATTAATGTTTGTTAATTACATTAATTACATTAATTAATGCCTTACAAACATTGTAAGAGGTTCAATGGAACACGTTCTTCTTCCCAAAGCTAAAGGATGTGAGGTAGAAACACTCAGACCCAAATGATGAAGATTATATGACATAAATTCATTGACTACATTTCTCAAATAAAATAGAAATGTACTTTTTGAGAACCCAAATAATCTCTAAACTTGTTCAAAGCAGTACAGGTAAATCTATGACCATTTATTATGACTAGTCATTTTTCAGTGCATTTGAACATTTCCTCACCCATTTGCAACCTCCTTCTATCTCTGAGATTGAGGATGGCTGACATTCTCAGCAGTCAAAACATCTTGCAAATGACTTCTTAGCCTGGAGAGTCCTTCCAAAATGATCTCACTTTGTTGCCTGCCTAGCTTGCCTCCCATCTAGTCACTGAAGCATTTACAAGAACACTTTTACTAAATTTTTTCCAACATGTGTTCAATTAGATGAAATCTTCTTAAATATTGCACAATATGTGAATTGGGAAATGCTAAATTGTCTCTCTATTTGTTAAGTGTATTCTCAGAGGTAGAAGAAACCATATTATATCATTGGATTCAAACATTAAAGTAAATGGAATGAAAGTATGTTTTTTTTTTTTAGTTTGGTTATATTTATACATTGAAATTTCTTTTCTAGATATTGAAATCTATTGAATATATTGCAAATAAAGGAGTGGTCTTGGGAGCAATGTCTTGTGTTATATTAACTTATATTAATATAATATAATGTTTATATTATATTATATAAATATAATAGCTATTATTCTACTTTTTATAATAGTAAAATTTTCCACAATTTTTTAATTGGTAAAAGAATGTTCTCTCCCATACAATATATAAAATAATGGGGTGGGAAACAGAACTAAGAGTTGACTGAGATAGTATCATTAATTTACTTTATTATAAAAATAGAAAGCTACATTATCTCCACTCATTTTATAGAAAGCATAGTTACTATCAATATTCTTATCCTTGGAAAGGATAGAAATATCAAATAATCAGATTATTAATAATATTGACATACACATTATACAGATTATACTGAAACTGGAGACTGCAAATCAAATGTTTGTTAATTCTTAACATTAGACATTATTTCATGACAAGCATTTTTTAGAGAGCTATTTAACATGAGTAGTAAAATATCTGAGAATTTTTCAAATAGTAAAATAAAACTAGACTAACACATTTTATCTAGTAATGTCACAATGTCAAAACTCTGGGAGAAATTCACCATAGTTTTTTTTTTTACTCAGTTTGATATTGTCATTCTTTTGATCTCAGGGGACAGAGGCGTATATCTAAATAATATACAATGTTTAGGATAGCAGGTCTGCATTTTTTAATGAGACACATTTCAGCATTGTCACCTTTAAAATCCCCAAATCAAATATTTACTCATGTATTCTTTTAGATCTTATGCTCTTAATCTTTGATCCTCAAGCCAACATTGAATATATGGCTGCACATTTGTAGATAATTTTAAATTAAATGCAGATTTTGCATATGTTTTTTTTTTTCTGATGAGAGTAGCAGAGATCCCATCAGATTCTTTAGAGTTCTGTGACTCTATCCCAATCAAAGAACTAGTATTCAAAGTTTTTTGTGTGTGATTGATTTTTATAGAGAAGTCATTTGGAATTTATTGTACATTTAAAAAGTCAGACATTATTTCATATATTACAATATTTGTATATTTCTCTATCCTTTTTGCTTTTATTAATTTGGTTATCTTTATTCTAGTAATGCAAGGTAACTTCAAAAGGGTTTGTAAAGCAGTAGAATGAATATGATGAATCTAGAACAATGACAAAATAAGGCATTAAAGGAGTGAATAATTTTTATTAAAATGTCTTATACAATTATTAAAGGGATCTCAAATTCTTCTATGTGCTTCCTGGAAACAAAAGTAAAGAAGCAAGATTAATCTCAAAAATAAAAATGAAGATAAAATCATTTAGACTTAGGCTTAGGAAATTTTCTTCTAAGATTTTTTTCCTAAGCCTGAAACAAATTTTAAGAATTCCATCCCAGCTCCCTTTGATCTGACTCTCTGCAACTAATTCCACTCTAACCTGCACTGTCCAAAAGCATTCTCTTAGGAGCAGTAAGTCAGAGCCTATTTTGTGAAAAGAAGGGAGAGGAGGTTGTTCAATGGATATGAAAGGATAAGAGATGGAAAGGGAAATTAAGAAAAATACAAGCATCTGAGAGAAGTTTGGGGAGAGAGACATGTATAAGGAAAGCAACTGCAATTATAAGGAGAAAAATATAGAAATAGGAGAAAATGGACTTTAAAGAAAGCTATTCCTTGATACTTTGCAATATACTTGCCATCTTCTCAAAAAGGCTGGTTCTCCCTTATATGCTCCAGGGCTTTTGGACCTCTACTTTGGGGTAGATGGGTGGCTATATCAAACTACCATAAACTTACATTTGGAATTATAGGAAAAGAATACTTGCTTTAAATGATATCTGTAACTAATCTAAAATGGCATATTAGTCAGTAGGGCCAACTTTCTTCCTTACTGGTTCCTTGATTCTGCTTTGAAGGGAAAAAGTCAGTTTTCTCCACTCAAACACATCCTCTTGGGCAAATGAACGGGGAGCAGGAGATATATGACACTAACTTAATCTTATGCTAGATAATAAATCCTAGATATTATAAAATTGCCTACATTAAGATCTTGCTTAGTTCATAAGTATTGTCAATTAGTATATGTATAATTAACTCTTTGGGTGCATTAACACATTTTCTAAATAGATGGCTTTGAGGTGACATCACCAAGAAAACACAATGAGTTGCTCCAGGGGTCTGTCCTCCCAACAAAAGCTTTGAATAATAAGCAAATCCTACCAGAACTGTCTTTTTTAAGAGCTCCAGAAAACTTTTAAAAGTTTGGAGTAACAGGGCTAATGCCAAGTGAAGAAAAAGGAAACATATTGGAAAGAAAACCTCATTGTACCCTTGCCAACTACTTCTTCTCCCAAGCCCTCCCCAGCTCAGTAGGGAGGTGGCACGTACTCTTCAGGCTGGATTTCTGATCTCATTTCTGGAGGGAGAAGAATAACCCTTGTGCACACGCTATGGTGCATGTGTGTCTGTACCAGCCTGTGTGGTGGCAGTCTGAAGAAGTGACCTAGACACTCAAAGCATCCTGGAGCTTGCCCTGCATATGGAGGTTGCTTGCAGGGCAGCAAGAATGCTGTATAATAAGTTAGCCTACAGTTGCCTGGGCCAAAGGATGGTCAGCTGTGGGACATACAGTGTGGCATTCAGGAATGGGAGAAAACACTACATTCTAGGAGAAAAGGGACATTCATATTACGTAAATAGAGGAATTCTTAGGGACACACAGATATGACCAGGACAAGCTCAGAAAATCATGTTCAGAAGAGACCACAGAGGAACTCACATTTTTGCCTCTGGCTCTTCTTTAAACCCCAATCTGCAAAAACTGGGAAAGGTGGTTTCTTCCTTCCTTCCTCCCTTCCTTCCTTTCCTCTTTCTTTCTTTCTTTTTCCTTTTTTCTTCCTTCCTTTCTTTCTTTTTCTCTCTCCTTCTCTTTCTCCTTATAACTTCCCCCTCCCTCCTTTCTTTCTGTCCATCTGTCTGTCTGCCTCCTGGCATTTAAGGAAATCTCTGTCAGAAAACTAGTTAGAGTCAAGCTAAAGAAACAGATGCCTCTGTGGTCATATTCCAAAGATAATACTTTAAAACATCAAAATGTCCAGTGTGCAACAAAAGACTACACACTGGCCCAGGCAAAGGAACAAGATAAAGCATCAGGAATCATCACTGAGAAGGACCAGACCTTGGGCATACCAGACAAAGGCCTGAAAAACATTGTCCCTATATGCTCAAAAGGGCTAAAAGACAATTCAAGCAAAGAAATAAAGGAAATCATAAAAATGACAGATGAACAAAAAGAAAATATCAAAAAAAGAGATAGAAATCAATCAGAGGAACTAAACACTACTGAAGACCACAGTGACACAATAAACATTCTCTAGAAGGGCTCAACAGCAAATTGGAGCTGAAGAAAAAAAAAAGCTAGCAAAGCTGAAGATAAGACAATTGAAATAATTCTCTCTGAGGAGCAAAAAAAAAAAAAAAAAAGAATGGGGAAAAGTGAGCAGAGCAGGAGGAACTTTACCTGAGAAGATAAAGATTAAAATGTCTATTTTGATAATATGATCAATAATTAACTGTTCACACAGCTAAATCCAGGGTACTTGCCATTCTTTTTAAAAATTATACTCCTTTTTTGTGCCTTTTAGTAGTGTTTGGATAAGAAAACATAAACTAACCATATACTGCTTACAAGAGACTCACATTATATTCAAAGACATAAGTAGACCAAAGGTGAAAGGATGGAAAAAAAGTATTTCATGCAAATTGTAACCAAAACATGGTGGGGGTGGCTATTTGAATATCAGATAAAATTGACTTTAATTCAGAATCCGTTAAAAATTCAAAGAAGACACTATGTATTGATCAAATGGGCAATTCATTCGAGTATATAGGTTTTAATCTTTTATTTAGATATTTTTAAAATTATAGGAAATAGTGAAGATATTAAAATGGGTATTTGAAACATTTTCTTGTAATTCCTTGTCATATCATTCTACATATCTACTATTGGTAATATTTCTAGATAAATGTCTATATTCTTAAAACATAGCATAAGGGCGGGCCACAGTGGCTCAGCAGGCCAGGACGCTTGCCTGTCATGCCAGAGGACCCGGCTTTGATTCCCGATGCCTGCCCATGTTTAAAAAAAAAAAAAAAAAACATAAGCACCTTCCCAAGTTATTAAAAAATTATTTAATTTATGCAATAAATAAGCGCCTGACATGGCAGAGTGTGTATGTATTATTTCATATCATTAGAGAATGCCAGCCTGAGCTGTGTTATTTTGTTGATTGGATCTTAACTTGACATAAGAATGACTGATTTTCTAATTTATTTGATTGAATGAACAATTGCTTAAATTTTCTTTCATTCATAGTTCAACTAATACAAGTTTTAGGTGACTGGAAAATATTAACACTTAGAGTGGTGTGATTTTAAATAATAGCAGCAAGTACTCTGGATTTAATAGCGTGAAAAGTCAGTAATCTATCTTATTAGCAAATTAGACATTTAAATATTTTTCTTTTCAGGTAAAAATTCATATATCAGCAGCATATGCAGTGTTTTCATCTTATAAAACTCTGTCAGTAAATATAAATGAAGATGTTTATTTATATAAACATGATTATGCAAAGATTTCCAACATTTATAAAGCAGTTAATTTTTATTTCGAACATTTCTTTTCATCTTTATTAATAAACTTTTAAAAAGGAAACAGAAACATTTAACGCAATGACTTAGTCTCATATAACAATCTAGACATGTCTGCTCATTGGCTTCCTTTATTAATAATTTCCTGTTTTATAGGGTTTACTCACTACCTCCTAAGCAGTATTTCCACTGTTTATAACTTTTCATTTAAAAAATGAAATCAAATTAAATTGTAAAGGAAAAATTGGGTCAATCACATAATACTCTACTTAGAACTCAAAATTTTACACTTCTTCACTTATACAATGTCTGTAGTAATTCCAATTTGGAATAAAATAATTAGTACTTTGTAAGTACTGTGATAATACAAAGGATCAAATTGTCAAATCAGACTCATAAGAATGGGAATCAAATTAATATGAAGCTATACTAATAAATTTAGGGACGCAAACATTTTGAGACACATACAAGGAAGAGAATAGTGTAGGACTACAAATACATCTCCCATGTCTTTCTCTGAGTTCGAGAATGTTTCCTGGCTTAGATTAAAATACGAGATTTCTAAGTGAGACCTGGTATCTTCACTCACCAAAAAGAACTATTTTAATCATGAAACATCTCCATTTTATTACCAGACAGTTAAATAGTTCACCTGACATTTTCAAGGAATTCATATGCCATGAATTGATAGATTCAGGTTTTATTTACTATAAGCGATCCAGACAAACTATGTACCTCCCGCTAAAGCATTCCTTGGATACGGAGTATTCATCAAGTGTCTACCATTAGCAGGCTTGCAGGATATTTGCCAAGGTCGTCTTTCTTTTCTTGTTAAAGAATATTCCAATAGAAGGAGAGAACAGATTGAAAGTCTGCTGCTAACGTTTTCCTTCACAAGGGCCTACTATGTGCCAGGCATTTACTGCTTTTTATGTAGGTTAATTCTCGAAATACCCCTATACAACTTGGCACTGTTTTTATTATATTAATTATTTTAAAATGAGGAAATTGAGGCCCAGAGAATTTTTAATGATTCATCCAGGAACAGAAGTGGAATTGAGGTAAAATTTGAAAAAACAAGTTTCTGAACTTAGGTATATATAATTGAGTAATTTAAAACAATTAAACACATCTTACATGAACTTAAATTCAGATAACATTTATGTTCAAGAATACTGAGTCATGTTTATCCATTGTCTATCTGAACACATGACATATTATCTTTAGTTGTACCCAGAAATAAGAAGAGATAAAATTGATAGAAGTAGATATTGGATATCAGGAGAATAGAGAAATCAAGGGTTCCTAATCTGGGCAAAAAGATAAATTGCACAATGAAAAGATTTATAGAAAATAGAGTAATTCATAGTCAGCCTTTACTAATTAGCTTTAGCTTCCTCAACTTTTATAACAAAATATCACTAAATATATGGAAAGTTATATATATATATATATATATACACACATACATATTTAATTTTATATGTAGTAAGGTTTTAGCAAAGCCTTTTGAAATGTAGTTCTAGACAATAGTTGTTTTATTTTATCTTTTTTTATATTTCATTTTTAATTATTTTTTCCCAAAGGATTTTTACATAGTTTGAATATAATTGTTTCATACCCACATAATTGATAGTCTCAAGTGAATTTAGTATGGCTGTATTTAGGACAGTAGTATGTGGCCAAACCTCAGTTTATTTTTGAAGTATGATTATAATGCTACCTTATTGATTTAAACAGATAATAACAAGAGAGCAATAGGAAGCAATCTTTTCATACCTTCTCCAAGTACACACACAGTAGCTCCCCAAGGTCATGTGAATTACATCGTACTAATTCCAATCACTGATCTCCCCGGAACACCAAACATTAAGCAACATTCTTGGTGCCTACAGAATGTTTGCAATCAGTGGGTCCAGAACAGCATATGAATATTTGTTTTTGGTTTTGGTTTGTTCCTAATTTCCTTAAAATCATAAGAAATATCTTACCAGCAAAATCACAAATAGTATTAAAGCATGTTCTATCTTCAGGAAAAGAGATGGATTTGGGCTGTTTGATCTTGAAAATTCTATTTTATAATTTTGCACTAGACTGTATTATTGTTCTTACTTAATCTCTTACTCAATTCCTCTGCTTTGGAGGAAAAAATGCTTGGCTGTATGAGTTGCTTGGTTAATGGTTAATGGAATATGAAGGGAAGTGATGTGTCACTTCTGGATATAAGCCTCAAGAGTCAATATTTCTTCTTTTAGCTTGAATCTAAGACTGAAGGAATTGTGAGGTGGAGTCACACTAAATATTAATAGATATATTGCTTGATTAAACTTTTGCTGTCTGGTGTCACTGAGATTTTGAGGATATGTTATTACAGCAAAACTTAGGGTTTTGTGAATGAATTACAGTTATATTTATGTAGGTCATCCTCCTAACTTTCCATATGGGTCCTGCATCCTCATAGTCCTTATTTAGGTAATTTATTGTGAGTAATAACTCTGAGATGTGCCTATTGTCAGAGGTCATAATAAGAATCCTCCATTTATAAGGATGGTGGAACACTGCTAATGGTGTTGGTGTCCTAAATTTTCACTTTATGGTAAAAATTTATAGCATGTGATTTCCTATTCCTTTAACTGTTAGTCATTAACTGCTGATTTCAGTTTTGCCTCTCAGACATAATTCTCATCACCCTGATCAGATAATAATTTATCATTTCTGTATTTGGAAAATGTGTTAAATTTCTACCAAGTAAATGGTATAAGAACATTCTAGAGTAAATTAGTTGCTTCCTTCAATCCTCATACAACCCTACAAAGAACTACACAACACCTATTAAAGCACGTTTTCCAGATGAAGATACAGAATCTTTGCTAGTTTCCCTCTAATCTTCAATAAGAACATTTTGCATTCCTCAGCCATAATATTCATCATAGCATAGTAACTCATTCAAACCTTACTTATCCTGCTAGACACTGAACTGCAAATGGATGGATATTGGCAATATTAAGTATTCAATAAATATTTGCTTTATGAGTTAATTAATGTGAATGCAGTTGATTTTCCAAATGTTCTCATATATTTAAGTGGTGGACAAAGGATTTCAAACTTGGTCTGTCTCATTCAAAGTTTCTTGGATATTCTACATTTGATACCATCTTCACTAATAGATTAGATACTGACATACTGAATATATTTTCATAAATGATTTGGATTTCAGTTCACTTCTTTTTTTTGGCTTTATAATGTTTATTTATGTTGAAATCTCAGAGACAGTACTTCCACTATATGATTTAGAATATTTAAGCTCTCTGTCCATCTTTTCACACTGTATTGTTTTGAATGGACATGTTCTCTGCTTTTTTTTTTTATTTTTTATTTTTTTTATTTTTTTATTTTTTTATTAACGGAAAGAAAAAAAAAAGAAATTAACACAACATTTAGAAATGATACCATTCTACATATGCACTCAGTAATTCTTAACATCATCACATAGATGCATGATCATTGTTTCTTAGTACATTTGCATCGGTTTAGAGGAACTAGCAACACAACAGAAAAAGATATAAAATGTTAATATAAAGAAAAGAAATAAAAGTAGTAGTAATAGTAAAAAACAACAACAAACAAACCAACAAGCAAACAAAAACAAAAAAAACCCTATAGCTCAGATGCAGCTTCATTCAGTATTTTAACATGATTACTTTACAATTAGGTATTATTGTGCTGTCCATTTTTGAGTTTTTGTATCTAGTCCTGTTGCACAGTCTGTATCCCTTCAGCTTCAATTACCCATTGTCTTACCCTGTTTCTAACTCCTGCTGAACTCTGTTACCAATGACATATTTCAAGTTTATTCTCGAATGTCCGTTCACATCAGTGGGACCATACAGTATTTGTCCTTTAGTTTTTGGCTGGACTCACTCAGCATAATATTCTCTAGGTCCATCCATGTTATTACATGCTTCATAAGTTTATCTTGTCTTAAAGCTGCATAATATTCCATCGTATGTATATGCCACAGTTTGTTTAGCCACTCTTCTGTTGTTGGAGATTTTGGCTGTTTCCATCTCTTTGCAATTGTAAATAACGCTGCTATAAACATTGGTGTGCAAATGTCCGTTTGTGTCTTTGCCCTTAAGTCTTTTGAGTAGATACCTAGCAATGGTATTGCTGGGTCGTATGGCAATTCTATATTCAGCTTTTTGAGGAACCGCCAAACTGCCTTCCACAGTGGTTGCACCCTTTGACATTCCCACCAACAGTGAATAAGTGTGCCTCTTTCTCCGCATCCTCTCCAGCACTTGTCATTTTCTGTTTTGTTGATAATGGCCATTCTGGTGGGTGTGAGATGATATCTCATTGTGGTTTTGATTTGCATTTCTCTAATGGCCAGGGACATTGAGCATCTCTTCATGTGCCTCTTGGCCATCCGTATTTCTTCTTCTGGTAGGTGTCTGTTTAAGTCTTTTTCCCATTTTGTAATTGGGTTGGCTGTCTTTTTGTTGTTGAGTTGAATAATCTCTTTATAAATTCTGGATACTAGACCTTTATCTGATATGTCATTTCCAAATATTGTCTCCCATTGTGTAGGCTGTCTTTCTACTTTTTTGATGAAGTTCTCTGATGCACAAAAGTGTTTAATTTTGAGGAGCTCCCATTTATTTATTTCCTTCTTCAGTGTTCTTGCTTTAGGTTTAAGGTCCATAAAACCGCCTCCAGTTGTAAGATCCATAAGATATCTCCCAACATTTTCCTCTAACTGTTTTATGGTCTTAGACCTAATGTTTAGATCTTTGATCCATTTTGAGTTAACTTTTGTATAGGGTGTGAGAGATGGGTCTTCTTTCATTCTTTTGCATATGGATATCCAGTTCTCTAGGCACCATTTATTGAAGAGACTGTTCTGTCTCAGGTGAGTTGGCTTGACTGCCTTATCAAAGATCAAATGTCCATAGATGAGAGGGTCTATATCTGAGCACTCTATTCGATTCCATTGGTCGATATATCTATCTTTATGCCAATACCATGCTGTTTTGACCACTGTGGCTTCATAATATGCCTTAAAGTCAGGCAGTGCGAGACCTCCAGCTTCGTTTTTTTTCCTCAAGATGTTTTTAGCAATTCGGGGTACCCTGCCCTTCCAGATAAATTTGCTTATTGGTTTTTCTATTTCTGAAAAATAAGTTGTTGGGATTTTGATTGGTATTGCATTGAATCTGTAAATAAATTTAGGTAGGATTGACATCTTAACTATATTTAGTCTTCCAATCCATGAACACGGTATGCCCTTCCATCTATTTAGGTCTTCTGTGATTTCTTTTAACAGTTTTTTATAGTTTTCTTTATATAGGTTTTTTGTCTCTTTGGTTAAATTTATTCCTAGGTATTTTATTCTTTTAGTTGCGATTGTAAATGGGATTCGTTTCTTGATTTCCGCCTCAGCTTGTTCATTACTAGTGTATAGAAAAGCTACAGATTTTTGAATGTTGATCTTGTAGCCTGCTACTTTGCTGTACTCATTTATTAGCTCTAGTAATTTTGTTGTGGATTTTTCTGGGTTTTCTACATATAGTATCATATCGTCTGCAAACAGTGATAGTTTTACTTCTTCCTTTCCAATTTTGATGCCTTGTATTTCTTTTTCTTGCCTAATTGCTCTGGCTAGAACTTCCAACACAATGTTGAATAATAGTGGTGATAGTGGACATCCTTGTCTTGTTCCTGATCTTAGGGGGAAAGTTTTCAATTTTTCCCCATTGAGGATGATATTAGCTGTGGGTTTTTCATATATTCCCTCTATCATTTTAAGGAAGTTCCCTTGTATTCCTATCTTTTGAAGTGTTTTCAGCAGGAAAGGATGTTGAATCTTGTCAAATGCCTTCTCTGCATCAATTGAGATGATCATGTGATTTTTCTGCTTTGATTTGTTGATGTGGTGTATTACATTAATTGATTTTCTTATGTTGAACCATCCTTGCATACCTGGGATGAATCCTACTTGGTCATGATGTATAATTCTTTTAATGTGTTGTTGGATACGATTTGCTAGAATTTTATTGAGGATTTTTGCATCTGTATTCATTAGAGAGATTGGTCTGTAGTTTTCTTTTTTTGTAATATCTTTGCCTGGTTTTGGTATGAGGGTGATGTTGGCTTCATAGAATGAATTAGATAGTTTTCCCTCCACTTCGATTATATTGAAGAGTTTGAGGAGAGTAGGTACTAATTCTTTCTGGAATGTTTGATAGAATTCACATGTGAAGCCGTCTGGTCCTGGACTTTTCTTTTTAGGGAGCTTTTGAATAACTAATTCAATCTCTTTACTTGTGATTGGTTTGTTGAGGTCGTCTATTTCTTCTTGAGTCAAAGTTGGTTGTTCATGTCTTTCCAGGAACCTGTCCATTTCTTCTAAATTGTTGTATTTATTAGCGTAAAGTTGTTCATAGTATCCTGTTATTACCTCCTTTATTTCTGTGAGGTCAGTAGTTATGTCTCCTCTTTCATTTCTAATCTTATTTATTTGCATCCTCTCTCTTCTTCTTTTTGTCATTCTTGCTAAGGGCCCATCAATCTTGTTGATTTTCTCATAGAACCAACTTCTGGTCTTATTGATTTTCTCTATTGTTTTCATGTTTTCAATTTCATTTATTTCTGCTCTAATCTTTGTTATTTCTTTCCTTTTGCTTGCTTTGGGATTAGTTTGCTGTTCTTTCTCCAGTTCTTCCAAGTGGACAGTTAATTCCTGCATTTTTGCCTTTTCTTCTTTTCTGATAAAGGCATTTAGGGCAATAAATTTCCCTCTTAGCACTGCCTTTGCTGCGTCCCATAAGTTTTGATATGTTGTGTCTTCATTTTCATTTGCCTCTAGGTATTTACTAATTTCTCTTGCAATTTCTTCTTTGACCCACTTGTTGTTTAAGAGTGTGTTGTTGAGCCTCCATGTATTATGAATTTTCTGGCACTCCGCATACTATTGATTTCCAACTTCATTCCTTTATGATCCGAGAAAGTGTTGTGTATGATTTCAATCTTTTTAAATTTGTTAAGACTTGCTTTGTGACCCAGCATATGGTCTATCTTGGAGAATGATCCATGAGCACTTGAAAAAAAGGTGTATCCTGCTGTTGTGGGATGTAATGTCCTATAAATGTCTGTTAAGTCAAGTTCATTTATAGTAATATTCAGGTTCTCTATTTCTTTATTGATCCTCTGTGTAGATGTTCTGTCCATTGATGAGAGTGGTGAATTGAAGTCTCCAACTATTATGGTGTATGTGTCTATTTCCCTTTTCAGTGTTTGCAGTGTATTCCTCACGTATTTTGGGGCATTCTGGTTCGGTGCGTAAATATTTATGATTGTTATGTCTTCTTGTTTAATTGTTCCTTTTATTAGTATATAGTGTCCTTCTTTGTCTCTTTTAACTGTTTTACATTTGAAGTCTAATTTGTTGGATATTAGTATAGCCACTCCTGCTCTTTTCTGGTTGTTGTTTGCATGAAATATCTTTTCCCAACCTTTCACTTTCAACCTATATTTATCTTTGGGTCTAAGATGTGTTTCCTGTAGACAGCATATAGAAGGATCCTGTTTTTTAATCCATTCTGCCAGTCTATGTCTTTTAATTGGGGAATTCAGTCCATTGACATTTAGAGTTATTACTGTTTGGATAATATTTTCCTCTACCATTTTGCCTTTTGTATTATATATATCATATCTGACTTTCCTTCTTTCTACACTTTTCTCCATGTCTCTCTCTTCTGTCTTTTTGTATCTGACTCTAGTGCTTCCTTTAGTATTTCTTGCATTGCTGGTCTCTTGGTCACAAATTCTCTTAGTGACTTTTTGTCTGAGAATGTTTTAATTTCTCCCTCATTTTTGAAGGACAATTTTGCTGGATATAGGAGTCTTGGCTGGCAGTTTTTCTCTTTTAGTAACTTAAATATATCATCCCACTGTCTTCTAGCTTCCATGGTTTCTGCTGAGAAATCTACACATAGTCTTATTGGGTTTCCCTTGTATGTGACGGATTGTTTTTCTCTCGCTGCTTTCAAGATCCTCTCTTTCTCTTTGACCTCTGACATTCTAACTAGTAAGTGTCTTGGGGAACGGCTATTTGTGTCTAATCTCTTTGGGGTGTGCTGCACTTCTTGGATCTGTAATTTTAGGTCTTTCATAAGAGTTGGGAAATTTTCAGTGATAATTTCTTCCATTAGTTTTTCTCCTCCTTTTCCCTTCTCTTCTCCTTCTGGGATACCCACTACACGTATATTTGTACGGTTCACATTGTCCTTGAGTTCCCTGATACCTTGTTCAAATTTTTCCATTCTTTTCCCGATAGTTTCTGTTTCCTTTTGGAATTCAGATGTTTCATCCTCCAAATCACTAATTCTATCTTCTGTTTCTTTAAATCTGTCATTGTAGGTATCCATTGTTTTTTCCATCTTTTCTACTTTATCTTTCACTTCCATAAGTTCTGTGATTTGTTTTTTCAGTTTTTCTATTTCTTCTTTATGTTCAGCCCATGTCTTCTTCATGTCCTCCCTCAATTTATCGATTTCGTTTTTGAAGAGGTTTTCCATTTCTGTTCGTATATTCAGCATTAGTTGTTTCAGCTCCTGTATCTCATTTGAACTATTGGTTTCTTCGTTTGACTGGGCCATGTGTTCAATTTTCTGAGCGTGATCCGTTATCTTCTGCTGGCGTCTGGGCATTTAGTCAGATTTCCCCGGGTGTTTGACCCCACAGGTTGAATGATTTTTCTGTGCAATCTCTTGGTTCTGTTTTTCTTATCCTGCCCAGTAGGTGGTGCTCGTGGCACACGTTTGTCTGTGGGTTCCACCAGTGAAAGTTGCTGTAGGTCCTTCAACTCTGGAAAATTCTCGCCGTAGGGGAGGTTCGGCAGCCGAAGCGTCTTGGAAGAATGCCAGCCGGCCTGGGCTTCCGAATGCGGGGAGGGTCGCTGGCCGTTGCAGCACAGGAGAGCGTCCAGCCAAATTAGCTAGTCAGCCTGGGGCACCAAGCGTGGCGGGTGGGCGCCAGCTGTCGCAGCCCGGGAGAGTGCACTGTTCCCAGCCGACGGGGGAGTCACGTGTTTGGAAGGGATCCCCCGGTCACTGTTCTCCGCAGTCTGGGGATTTCCGACCCAACTATCTCAGTTGTTCCGGGGGGCCTCGTGTGGTGGGGGCACCAGCCGCCGCGGCCTAAGGGGACCGCCTGTCCAATTCTACCAGCTGGCCTGGGAAGGTGGAAGGGAGGGACTCCGGTCGCTTGCCGTCTCACCCAGGAAAGCCCGTGCCCCTTGGTGATCTCACCGGAGCTGGTTCTCCCAGATAGTCAGCCGTTCCAGGATGGGGTACGCTGTCCCTTTGATCTCCCTCGTAGCTCCGGGAGCTGCTCTGTATTATCTTCACTCCCCCAGTAGCTGTTCTGGAGGAGGAAAGGTGAGGGCGGCAAGGCTGTGGAGGCTGGTGGCGGAGGAGCACGGTGAAGGCGGGGGAAGAGGGCACCGTGGTGGTTGGAGAGCAGCTGGAGCAGGAGGGGGAGGAGAGGGGGGAAGGAGGTCGGGCGGCTCGGCTGCTGCGGGGCGTGGGCGCCGCACGACGGGCCAGCGGAGAGAGAGAGGGGGGAAGGAGGTCGGGCGGCTTGGCTGCTGCGGGGCGTGGGCGCCGCGCGGCGGGCCGGCGGAGAGAGAGAGGGGGGAAGGAGGTCGGGTGGCTCAGCTGCTGCGGGGCGTGGGCGCCGCGCGGCGGGCCGGCGGAGGTTCTCTGCTTTTATGTTGGAAAATATTTTATAAATTTATTTATCATAACAAATTAATATAATAACCATAAAGAGGCATAGATGCATTGATAGAAAGACACCTCAACCCAGGAATACTGATTTTGAAAAATTCCAGACTCAAGTGGATTGCTCAACTGATGAAAAGAGGGTTTCAAAAGGATATTGAAAATATACTACAAGGTAAAGTACATATTTTGCTTGTGAAGTCTCTTTCATTTTCATATCTAATATGAGGGAAGATACAACCTAAAGGATTTAACCCAGAGTACCAACTTTTCTGATTTGTAAACCCTATCATTAAGTCCACTTTTATAACCTCAACTCACAGGTTTTTATATGAAAAAAGCAATTATTTTATCATTTGGGTTTATAAATTATCACCTAGAATTGCAGCTTTTGTATCCATAGAGTTCTATCCTTGATAAAGCGTTACAAGAGGTCTAATCACATTTAACTTTAATCTAAATCTCAATCCAACTATACAGCATATACTGATATAGGGAACATATGTCACCTATGCTATATTCAAGAGCCATTATTATTAATAAGTAGATTGGTGTGGGGTAACACAAAGGCAATCAATCTTTGATATCTGCTTCAGAGGTGTATGTTCATAATTCCATTTGCAAACAGATACATTTAATTTAGACATATGGTAGCATGACTTATTGTTGGAATATAAACTCCATTGAATTGAGATTTGACTAATTTCTTCTCTCCAGCATCTCTAATAAAGAGTATATGGCAGAAGGAGAAGATGGCGGCTTAGTAAGATGTGCGGATCTTAGTTTCCTCTCCAGGACAGCTACTAGGGGAGTAGAAACGATACAGAACAGTGCCCAAAGCCACAACAGAGATAAAAAAGACAGCGTACCCCATCCTGGAACAGCTGGCTGGCTGAGAGAAGCCGCTTGGGTGAGATCGCCGAGGCGCGCGGGTGGTGCTCCCTTCCCCCTTCCCGGGCCGGAGTAACTCCCTTCCCCCTTCCTGGGCTGGCTGGGAGAATTGGAGAGGCGGTCCCCTGAATCCACGGCGGCTGGTGCCCACACCACGCGCGGCCCCCCGGACCAACTGAGAGAATTGGATCGGAAATCCCCAGGCCGCGGAGAACGGTGACGGGCGGGGGAGGCCCCTTCCAAACCCGTGACTCCCCGGGAACGTGCACTCTCCCGGGCGGACCGCTGCCGCTGGCGCCCTCCTGCCATGCTTGTCGCCCAGGCCGACTAGGAAATTCGGACGGGCGCTTTCCCGGGCTGCGGCGGCCAGCAACCCTCCCTGTGTTCGGACCACGGGCTGGCTAGAACTCTTCCAAGCCGCTTCGGCTAGCGAACCTCCCAGACAGCGAGAGTTTTCCAAAGTTAAAGGTCCCACAGCACCTTTTACTGGTGGGACCCGCAGACAAACGTGTGCCACGAGCGCCACCTACTGGGCAGGATAAGAAAAACAGAACCCAGAGATTTCACAGAAAATTCTTCCTAACTTTTGGATCCAATACCCAGGGAAATCTGTCTAAATGCGCAGACGCCAACAGATGATAACAGATCACACTCAAATAATTGAAAATATGGCCCAGTCAAAGGAACAAACCAATAGTTCAAATGAGATACAGGAGCTGAGACAACTAATGCTGAATATACGAACAGAAATGGAAAACCTCTTCAAAAACGAAATCGATAAATTGAGGGAGGACATGAAGAAGACATGGGCTGAAAAAAACAAGAAATAGAAAAACTGAAAAAACAAATCACAGAACTTATGGAAGTGAAGGACAAAGTAGAAAAGATAGAAAAAACAATGGATACCTACAATGATAGATTCAAAAAGACAGAAGATAGAATTAGTGATTTGGAGGATGGAACATCTGAATTCCAAAAACAAACAGAAACTATTGGGAAAAGAATGGAAAAATTTGAACAGGGTATCAGGGAATTCAAGGACAATATGAACCGCACAAATATACATGTTGTGGGTGTCCCAGAAGGAGAAGAGAAGGGAAAAGGAGGAAAAAAACTAATGGAAGAAATTTTCACTGAAAATTTCGCAACTCTTATGAAAGACCTAAAATTACAGATCCAAGAAGTGCAGCGCACCACAAAGAGATTAGACCCAAATAGGCGTTCTCCAAGACACTTACTAGTTAGAATGTCAGAGGTCAAAGAGAAAGAGAGGATCTTGAAAGCAGCAAGAGAAAAACAATCCATCACATACAAGGGAAACCCAATAAGATTATGTGTAGATTTCTCAGCAGAAACCATGGAGGCTAGAAGACAGTGGGATGATATATTTAAATTATTAAAAGAGAAAAACTGCCAACCAAGACTCCTATATCCAGCAAAATTGTCCTTCAAAAATGAGGGAGAAATTAAAACATTCTCAGACAAAAAGTCACTGAGAGAATTTGTGACCAAGAGACCAGCTCTGCAAGAAATACTAAAGGGACCACTAGAGTCAGATACAAAAAGACAGAAGAGAGAGGTATGGAGAAGAGTGTAGAAAGAAGGAAAGTCAGATATGATATATACAATACAAAAGGCAAAATGGTAGAGGAAAATATTATCCAAACAATAATGACACTAAATGTTTATGGACTGAATTCCCCAATCAAAAGACATAGAATGGCAGAATGGATTAAAAAACAGGATCCTTCTATATGCTGTCTACAGGAAACACATCTTAGACACAAAGATAAACATAGGTTGAAAGTGAAAGGTTGGGAAAAGATATTTCATGCAAATAACAACCAGAAAAGAGCAGGAGTGGCTATACTAATATCCAACAAGTTAGACTTCAAATGTAAAACAGTTAAAAGAAACAAAGAAGGACACTATATACTAATAAAAGGAACAATTAAACAAGAAGACATAACAATCATAAATATTTACGCACCGAACCAGAATGCCCCAAAATACGTGAGGAATACACTGCAAACACTGAAAAAGGAAATAGACACAAATACCATAATAGTTGAAGACTTCAATTCCCCACTCTCATCAAAGGACAGAACATCTAGACAGAAGATCAATAAAGAAATAGAGAATCTGAATATTACTATAAAGGAGCTAGACTTAACAGACATTTATAGGACATTAAATCCCACAACAGCAGGATACACCTTTTTCTCAAGTGCTCATGGATCATTCTCAAAGATAGACCATATGCTGGGTCACAAAGCAAGTCTTAACAAATTTAAAAAAGATTGAAATCATACACAACACTTTCTCGGATCATAAAGGAATGAAGTTGGAAATCAATAATAGGCAGAATGCCAGAAAATTCACAAATACGTGGAGGCTCAACAACACACTCTTAAACAACAAGTGGGTCAAAGAAGAAATTGCAAGAGAAATTAGTAAATACCTAGAGGCGAATGAAAATGGAAACACAACATATCAAAACTTATGGGATGCAGCAAAGGCAGTGCTAAGAGTAAAATTTATTGCCCTAAATGCCTATATCAGAAAAGAAGAAAAGGCAAAAATGCAGGAATTAACTGTTCACTTGGAAGAACTGGAGAAAGAACAGCAAACGAATCCCAAAGCAAGCAAAAGGAAAGAAATAACAAAGATCAGAGCAGAAATAAATGAAATTGAAAACATGTAAACAATAGAGAAAATCAATAAGACCAGAAGTTGGTTCTATGAGAAAATCAATAAGATTGATGGGCCCTTATCAAGATTGACAAAAAGAAGAAGAGAGAAGATGCAAATAAATAAGATCAGAAATGGAAGAGGAGACATAACTACTGACCTCACAGAAATAAAGGAGGTAATAACAGGATACTATGAACAACTTTACGCTAATAAATACAACAATTTAGATGAAATGGACGGGTTCCTGTAAAGACATGAACAATCAACTTTGACTCAAGAAGACATAGATGACCTCAACAAACCAATCATAAGTAAAGAAATTGAATTAGTCATTCAAAATCTTCCTAAAAAGAAAAGTCCAGGACCAGATGGCTTCACATGTGAATTCTACCAAACGTTCCAGAATGAATTAGTACCAACTCTCCCCAAACTCTTCAAAAAAATCGAAGCAGAGGGAAAACTACCTAATTCATTCTATGAAGCCAACATCACCCTCATACCAAAACCAGGCAAAGATATTACAAAAAAAGAAAACTACAGACCAATCTCTCTAATGAATAGAAATGCAAAAATCCTCAATAAAATTCTAGCAAATCGTATCCAACAACACATTAAAAGAATTATACATCATGACCAGGTAGGATTCATCCCAGGTATGCAAGAATGGTTCAACATAAGAAAATCAATTAATGTAATACACCACATCAACAAATCAAAGCAGAAAAATCACATGATCATCTCAATTGATGCAGAGAAGGCATTTGACAAGATTCAACATCCTTCCCTGTTGAAAACACTTCAAAGGATAGGAATACAAGGGAACTTCCTTAAAATGATAGAGGGAATATATGAAAAACCCACAACTAATATCATCCTCAATGGGGAAAAATTGAAAACTTTCCCCCTAAGATCAGGAACAAGACAAGGATGTCCACTATCACCACTATTATTCAACATTGTGTTGGAGGTTCTAGCCAGAGCAATTAGACAAGAAAAAGAAATACAAGGCATCAAAATTGGAAAGGAAGAAGTAAAACTATCACTGTTTGCAGACGATATGATACTATACGTCGAAAACCCAGAAAAATCCACAACGAAACTACTAGAGCTAATAAATGAGTACAGCAAAGTAGCAGGTTACAAGATCAACATTCAAAAATCTGTAGCATTTCTATACTCTAGTAATGAACAAGCTGAGGGGGAAATCAAGAAATGAATCCCATTTACCATTGCAACTAAAAGAATAAAATACCTAGGAATAAATTAACTAAAGAGACAAAAAACCTATATAAAGAAAACTACAAAAAACTGTTAAAAGAAATCACAGAAGACCTAAATAGATGGAAGGGCATACCGTGTTCATGGACTGGAAGACTAAATACAGTTAAGATGTCAATCCTACATAAATTGATTTACAGATTCAATGCAATACCAATCAAAATCCCAACAACTTATTTTTCAGAAATAGAAAAACCAATAAGCAAATTTATCTGGAAGGGCAGTGTGCCCCAAATTGCTAAAAACATCTTGAGGAAAAAAAACGAAGCTGGAGGTCTAGCGATGCCGGACTTTAAGGCATATTATGAAGCCACAGTGGTCAAACAGCATGGTATTGGCATAAAGATAGATATATCGACCAATGGAATCGAATAGAGTGCTCAGATATAGACCCTCTCATCTATGGACATTTGATCTTTGATAAGGCAGTCAAGCCAACTCACCTGGGACAGAGCAGTCTCTTCAATAAATGGTGCCTAGAGAACTGGATATCCATATGCAAAAGAATGAAAGAAGACCCATCTCTCACACCCTATACAAAAGTTAACTCAAAATGGATCAAAGATCTAAACATTAGGTCTAAGACCATAAAACAGTTAGAGGAAAATGTTGGGAGATATCTTATGGATCTTACAACTGGAGGCGGTTTTATGGACCTTAAACCTAAAGCAAGAACACTGAAGAAGGAAATAAATAAATGGGAGCTCCTCAAAATTAAACACTTTTGTGCATCAAAGAACTTCATCAAGAAAGTAGAAAGACAGCCTACACAATGGGAGACAATATTTGGAAATGATATATCAGATAAAGGTCTAGTATCCAGAATTTATAAAGAGATTGTTCATCTCAACAACAAAAAGACAGCCAACCCAATTACAAAATGGGAAAAAGACTTGAACAGACACCTAACAGAAGAGGAAATACAAATGGCCAAAAGGCACATGAAGAGATGCTCAATGTCCCTGGCCATTAGAGAAATGCAAATCAAAACCACAATGAGATATCATCTCACACCCACCAGAATGGCCATTATCAACAAAACAGAAAATGACAAGTGCTGGAGAGGATGCGGAGAAAGAGGCACACTTATCCACTGTTGGTGGGAATGTCAAAAGGTGCAACCACTGTGGAAGGCAGTTTGGCGGTTCCTCAAAAAGCTGAATATAGAATTGCCATATGACCCAGCAATACCATTGCTGGGAATCTACTCAAAGGACTTAAGGGCAAAGACACAAATGGACATTTGCACACCAATATTTATAGCAGCATTATTTACAATTGCAAAGAGATGGAAACAGCCAAAATCTCCATCAACAGAAGAGTGGCTAAACAAACTGTGGTATATACATACGATGGAATACTATGGAGCTTTGAGACAGGATAAACTTATGAAGCATGTAATAACATGGATGGACCTAGAGAACATTATGCTGAGTGAGTCTAGCCAAAAACTAAAGGACAAATACTGTATGGTCCCACTGATGTGAACAGACATTCGAGAATAAATTTGGAATATGTCATTGGTAACAGAGTCCAGCAGGAGGTAGAAACAGGGTAAGATAATGGGTAATTGAAGCTGAAGGGATACAGACTGTGCAACAGGACTAGATACAAAAACTCAAAAATGGACAGCACAATAATACCTAATTGTAAAGTAATCTTGTTAAAACACTGAATGAAGCTACATCTGAGCTATTGGTTTTTGTTTTGTTTTGTTTTGTTTTGTTTTGACTTTACTATTATTACTTTTATTTTTGTCGCTATATTAACATTCTATATCTTTTTCGGTTATGTTGCTAGTTCTTCTAAACCGATGCAAATGTACTAAGAATTGATGATCATGCATCTATGTGATGATGTTAAGAATTACTGATTGCATATGTAGAATGGTATGATTTCTAAATGTTGGGTTAATTTCTTTTTTTCCGTTAATTAAAAAAAAAAAAGAGAGAGAAGGGGTAATTGGAGCTGAAGGGATACAGTTGTACAACGGGACTGGATATAAAAACTCAGAAATGGACAGCACAATACTACCCAATTGTAATGCAATTATGTTAAATCACTGAATGAAGCTGCATGTGAGGTATAGGGTTTTTTTTTTTCTTTCTATTAAAGTTTTAATTCTTAAAAAAAAAAAAGAGTATATGGCATACTGTAGTAAGTGCTCAGCAAATATCTGTTAAACAAATTAACCAAATGGGTGTCTGGTTAAGAAGGTTGTTTTACAAATACCAAGCAGGTTGTTCTGTACACTGAAGTAGAGGGAAAAATCTTCAAAACATTGGTATTTTAAAAAATTAAAAATTTGTATCAAGGTGAGAAAATATATTTAAAATTCTTGAAATTGCAAGCTCTGTTGTACAATTGAAACTTGAGTGGAGGCAAGGAAAAAGATGGGGCTATAGAAATAGTTTCAAAATACCCTTTTTTGGTGTAGATAAAGAGTGGTGTTTGAAGGTAAGAACAGTCAGCAATGAAGAAGTCAAAGGGGAAAATATCAGCCAAAATAGATAATGCAAAATGCTAGAGAAGGCATTAAAAATTCCTAGGATTCAAAAGCAGAATCAGAATCAGATTTGGTCAGGGTAAGACGTCAGAGCACAAACAAAGACAGTGTAAGGGTAAAAAAAACACCCCGGGAAGAACTGAAGAATGGTTTAGCACAAATATCACATGTAGCATGAACGATTTCATAATTTGCCCTGAATGGTGATTAGACCATTAAAAGACACACATTCAAGGGCTTGATCATGAACTACATTGTGGAGTAAACTATGGAATTTGCATTTTATCTGGAAGGCTATGGGGAGCTCCTGAAGGATTTCTAGCTGGGGAGAGACAATGATTAGCTTTGTGTTTTACAAAGGTCACTCAGGCTGCTGTGCAGAGCATGTAATTGAAAATGGTAATAAACTTGGAGAACAGAATTTAGACTTTCCTGGGGTAATTACATTAAACCTTCTTTAATAACAAGAACAGTATTACCCAAAACTAATATATAAAACTTAATCAACAAAAAGCACAACAGTTTCTGCTATAGAAATGAAATCAGCAGGCCTGTCAATGTAAGCAATTTCATTGTGTATTGAAAACCAGTAATGCATATAATAAACTTGTTCTCTTTCTCTTACCCTTACTCCAGCTCTGATTTACATGTTGCATGAGATTGGATACAAAATTAATGTTATGAAAGGAGGTCTAAGGACTTACAAGGAATTTATTTCACAGATACTCAAGCCCCTTGCACTATACTTTTCTCCCAATCCATGCTTAAATAATTTAAGTAACAAGGAATCATAATTTCCGCGGACGGATCACATCACTTTAACTTTTACAGAGTCCTTTCTTATGTTACCACAGGCATGTCATCGTTTTCCTATTGCCCATTGTTTCAGTTCTTGTGTTAGGATTCAAAAAAATGTTACTTTGTTAATGAATATGCTGTGGATTTTGTCCAAGAAGATGACATATGTATTTTCCTTTAAAATAATGCCTACCATTCAACAACCCTTAGGTGACTGATGTATGTCAAATATTTAAAAATTCAAACAACAATTCTCAGGTGCCACGAATAATGCTAACAGAGAGAATGACTAAGCTAGGTGATACACAGTGCTTTATTTCTGATCTTTATAATTGGGAAGTACTACAAATTTCTTAAGGAGTTTTACAGTGGAGAAGCAAGGGTCCCTACTGATCCAAACAAAGATTAACTAGAAGTTATGCTCACGTCTCCTCAGAAAATTTAAGGAAATTTGATACTATGACATGTCCCACTCAGACAAGAAACTGGTATAATTCATTACCCTTGAGCTGCCTTACATAAAAATAAAGTTATAACTCCTACCGTCCAATTTTAATATTTTGCTCTTCATCTCTGTTTCTAAACAAAACAGCAACAGTGAAAAAGGTTCAGCCTTAGTCAAGAAAACCACTCAGTTTGATTCAGGCTTATTTAATTTACTTACATTATAAATCTAACATACAAGATTATATTTGGATATGACAATTTTACCCTTTTATTTTTATCTTTCATTCAACCATTAGAACCATCATTGCACAGAGTGGAAAAAAGAATGGACTTCATGTTCAGCGCTAAGAAATTGACTTACTCTTGTACCTTTCTCATAGAATTGATATGTGTATTTGTTAGAGGTGTTGTTAAAAATGCAGTGAGTCCTTGGTTGAATGAAGTGCTAAATAAGGCCACAGCTTGTTAATTCTTATTGCCTCTGGCAGAAAAAGCATTAACTGTCCACTTTGAAAAATTTCTGTAAATGTTCACATATACAAAACTCAATTAAAATAGTAACAGAAATCTGAACTAAACTGATAATATCTTATTTTAAAATACAATTTGAGTAGTTTTAGTTCCTTTCTCCAAAAAACCTTTTACTATATTATCTTATCCAGTGTAAAAATGATGGTGGGATTATAAAATAATTGAAACCTAATGAAACACTGAAAGCAATTTCTCTGATGTTACAGGATATTTTCTGTTTCCAACAGTGCAATTTACAAGAAATGTTCTTACAATTTAATAATTAGCATGAATTAAAAGTTTAACATATATTTAAAATGAAGATGTGCCATATTAGAACTGCAATGACATTGAATTACATTAATATAAAGTATTAAAATACTCATACATTTTACTCTTCGATATGGAATTCCAAATACGGACATACTATTTTAACGTATTTTTGAACAGAAAACTTGCAATTCCAAACAGAAATCACTTTTGCAGATCTAAGTAAAAAGGAGAAATAACAAATTTAATACCCAATTTTAGGATGTGAGATGGAAAATAGTGAAGTTTTGTTCTTGCCTCATGTCTTTTTTAAAGGATTCTAGTTCAAAGACTCATTCCTCTTTCCTAGATGCTATGGTTCCTGAGAATTAAAAAAAAAAAGAAAAGGAAATTAAAAAAAAAAAAAGAAAATATGAAGGAGAACAACCCTGGAAAGTCTTTCATGACTACCATTCTGTGATAAGTAGAACCCTGAGGCATGAGATGGGGATTTCTGTGTCAACATACTAAAAAAACATGACATCTCAGATTTGCTTAGGCTAGCATCATGTATCGATGAGAAGATTTCTGCCTTGCAGGCAACATGTAACTCCTATGTATTTATTTTTCCATTTCTTTCAAGAGAATTTGGAATTGATTTTGAAGCATTTTATAAGTATTGTTTTATAATCCTTGTCAGATAACTCCAGCATCTGAAGATAATTGTCTTTTCTCACTCAAGTGCTGATTTACCTGATTTTGGATACGATGGGTAATTTTCTGTGTTTACTGGACATTTTGTCTATTATGTTAGAAGATTCTAGCTATTATTTCATGTTTTTGTTGTTGTTGTTGTTGTTGTTTTAAACAGATAATCACCCTGCTTAAGTTTAGCACACAGGCCATGGCCTACTTTTGTGAGTTGTTGTTCCAATGGTGGTTTAATTTCCAGAGGCTTGGCAGAAGCTGTTTGGTTCTGATGCTTTGGGGGGCTCCCACTTTCACTGCTGATGCTGTCCACAGGGGCAGAGGGGTGTCCCCAGGCTAGGTCTTAGGTGTCCTTTGTTGGTCAAAGGTACTCTAAGGCATGGGGGATTAAGAGATTTGCCAGGCTTGGTCCCTTACTGTGACCATGTCATTCTTGCTGTTTCTGTCAACCTATCTGGTGTCTGTGAGTGGAGGTGAAGAATTGTGTGTCCATTGGAACAAAGAGTCTTCCTAGAACAAGCCGCTTGATGTAGCTGATACCCTACTGCACATTCCAACCACCCACTTCTGTATCACTCAAAGGAGAGAATGTCCTCAGGCATGGTAGAGAAGAAGAGGGCTTCCACATGCCATTTCTTATTGGTAGGGTTCCCAATCAATCCTTTTTGCAAGTGGTGTTGACTCACTTAATGTTGTCAGAGAAACCCCTGTCCCATCCAGGGAGGAGTGAGCCTATCTGTTCTGCCTTCTGTTCCTAGGTCTGGGATCGGGAAACACCAGGTCTGGGTCACCTTCTTTTGTGGAGAGGGAATGATAAATAAAACCGCCATGCTGCCCTTTTCTCCCAGTCTGGAGTCCCAAAACAGTTTGCTTTCTTTTCCCCACCTTTTAGGGTTCTGCTTTGGTTGGGTCGTATATTATTTCCAGAATGTGTATTTGTGCTTATCAGGAGGAGTGGGGAGGAGCAAAGGAGATACAAGTTCATACCATCTTGTTCAGACTGAACCCTACATTAATTCAGTGAAAGAAAATATCTTTTGTTAGGGTAACAAAGAAAGATTTGCTCATCTAGAAAAAGGCACTCTTCTCCATTACACAGAAAACTTGAAATATGTGATAGGGTTGTTTCCTTATGGATGTCTTTTATATTTAAAAAAAACTCAATTTTATGTGGAAAATAATACTTTACAAAACATTTCTGAATGTAATTCTCAAAGAAGTGAGCACATTCTTGATTCCAAGTGCCTAACACCTGAAGAAATATAGAAAACTTCCATTTTTAAGCAATATTTAAAATAATTTCTGCTGCAATTTTCTATAATATAAACCTTCTTATGTTCACTGGTCTGTCTCTGGAGCCTCCCCAAAACATGACTGGCTATTGTCAATACCTAACAATAGTAAGACCATCTGTCTTCCCTCATCACAGTGACAAGAGATAAACAAAATGCAACTGCATGTTTGGAGATACAAATTTTTCCATGGAGATTAAGCATCCCTGCTAACTGGAGAAAAACTGAAAGCTACCTCATAGCCATAGGGAAGCTGGAGCAATAAGAGATATGCAAGCCAGATGACAGAAGACAGAGGATTAAAGGACATCTGTGTCTGAGTCAAAAGGAGATATTGTTGTGCCAAAGTTTTGGTTTGCTTATAATGTTTGTTATGTTGAGTATTATGTTTTTTAATGCTTCAAATAACAAAGCATAATTGTTAATCCTAAACCAAGATTAGACTAGTATGATATTTGAAAAGGGGTGAGAAAATTAAAAGTGGGTGCAGGGTTTAGATATTGAAATTTCTTGTTTAGTTTCCGTAGTCTGCTTCTCTTGTCACCAGGGGGCATATAGCAGCCCCTTTAATATTTTAAAGGAGTGAGGAAATAAAACTCAATTGACTTCATTGCAGTATCACCTGCATATGCCTATGAAATACAGAGATACTCTTTTATTCAATTGGAGAAATTAAAAAAATGCATGAATTACAGGATTCTCTTACCACCCCACCACCACCTTATATTGGTATGGAATGTTTGTTACTATTGATGATACTTTTTAAATAATTGTATTCTTTTTAACAATAATTAATATTTTAATTATTGTTACAATTAATAACATATTATTAAAATAATCTATCTTCCATTATTTACATTAGATGTATTTTCCCATATAATATTCCATTTGACCACCTTATCATACATGTGTTATACCCATGAAAGAACATTCTTATACTTTACCACTAATTATAGTCCATTATCGAAAATAGGGCTCATTGTACTATACAGTCCTATGCTTTATCTTTTAATTTTTATTCTAGTAATATACACATCCTAAAGTTTCCTCTTTTAACCACATTCACTTGCATAATTCAGTGTGTTGCTTACACCCACAGTAACGTGCTACCATCACCACCATTCAGTTCCAAATCTTGACGATCAACCTAAATAGAGATTCTTTACAAGCTAAACAAGAAATCCTCATTTTTTAAAGCCCAATCTATTGCCTGGTAACCTGCATTCTAGATTCTAACTCTATGAGCTTGCTTATTATAATTAGTTCATAATAGTGAGATCAATATCAAATAATATTTGTTCTTTTGTGTCTGACATTTCACTCAATATAATGTCCTTTGGTCCATCCATGTTGTAGCATGCATCAGGACTTCATTTTTTATAGCTGAATAATATTCCATTATATGCATACACCAAATTTTGTTTATTCATTCATCAGTTGATGGACATTCGGATTTCTTCCATCTTTTGGCAATTGTCAATAATGTTACTCTGAATATTTTATGCAAATGTTTTTTTGAATCCCTGCTTTCAGTTCTTCTGGGTATATACCTCACAGCAGGATTTCTGGATCATATGGCAATTCTATACTTAGCTTACCGAGGAAGTGCCAGACTCTTCCACAGCTGCTGCACCCTTTTACATTTCCACCAGCAGTGAATGAGTGTTCCTATTTCTCAAACACTTGTAGTTTTTGTTTTTTAAACACTGGCCACTCTAGTAGGTGTGAAATAATATCTCATTGTGATCTGGCATACATTTCCCTATTAGCTAGTGATGTTATGCGTATTTTCATGTACTTTTCAGCCATTTGTATTTCCTCTTTGGAGAAATGTCTATTCAAGTATTTTGCCAATTTTTAATTAGGTTGTTTTTATTGTTGAGTTGTAGGGTTTCTTTATATATTCTAGTTATTAAACTGTTATTGGATATGTTATTTCCTTTGATGCACAAAATTTTATAGTTTTGAAGAGGCTGTATTCATTTATTTTTTTTTTTCCTTCCTTACTCATGCTTTGGGTGGAAAGTCTAATAAACCATTAGCTGCTACACAATCTTGAAGATACTTTCCTACATTTTCTTCCAGGAATTTTTTGGTCCTGGTTCTTATATTTAGATCTTTGATCTATTTTGATTTAATTTTTGTATAGGTGTGAGATATGGGGGCCATCTTTCACTCTTTTACATATGGATATTAAGTTCTCCTAGTCCTTCCCAGTTGAATGGTGTTCTAGTTTGGTAGCAGCTGGAAGGCAACACACCAGAGATGGATTGGCTTTTAATAAAAGGGGATTTATTTTGCTGGTTCTTCAGAGGAAAGGCAGCTTACTTTCCACTGAGGTTCTTTCTTACATGGAAGGCACAAGATGGTCTCTGCTGGTCTTCTCTCCAGGCCCCTGGGTTCCAACAACTTTCCCTGGGGTGACTTCTTTCTGCATCTCCAAAGGCCTGGGCTGAGCTGCTAGTGCTGAGATGAAGAATGCCGAGCTGCTTAGGCTGTGCTACATTGCATTCTCTCATATAAGCACCAGCCAATTAAGTCAAAGGTCACTCATTGCAGCAGACACGCCTCTTAGCCGACTGCAGATGCAATTAGCAACAGATGAGGTTCACATACCATTGGCTTATGTCTGCAGCAACAAAACTGGGTATGCTCACCTGGCCAAGTTGACAACTGAATCTAACTAACACAAATGGACAGGACAACCTTATCAAATATCAGTTGGCCACAGATGTGAGAGTCTGTTTCTGAATTTTCAATTTGATTAGATTCATCCATATATCTATCTTTATGCCATTATCATGCTGTTTTGACCACTGTAGCTTTATAATATGTTTCAAAGTCAGGAAATATGAATCCTCCAACTTTGTTCTTTTTCAAGGTATCTTGGCTATTTGGAGCTCCTTATCCTTCAAAGTAAATTTGAAAATTGGTTTTTCTATTTCTGAAAAATAGGCTATTGTAATTTTGATTGAGATTGTGTTAAATCTATACACCAATTTAGGTAGATTTGACATCTTAATGATACGTAGTCTTTCAAATATGAACTCATAACGTCCTTCCATTTATTTAGGCCTTCTTTGATTTTGTTTAGAAACATTTTGTAGTTTTCTGTGTAGAAGTCCTTTAATCCTTGGTTAAATTAATCCCATGATATTTGATTCTTTTAGCTACTATTGTAAATGGAATTCGTTTCTTGATTTTCTCATTAGATTGTTCATTACTAGTGTATAAAAACACTACTGTTTTTTGCATGTTGGTCTTTTATCCCACTACTTTGCTGAACTAATTCATTTGCTCTAATTACTTTGTTGTTGATTTTTCAGGACTTTCTATATACGTAGGTGACCACTGTGTTCATCCAGTTTCTCCCTTGGAAATTGAAATATGTATCCTATGACTGTCCCTCCTTTGTATATTGGTGCAAATATTTTGTTCTAAGTTTTACAGATCCATAGCCAGAAGAGAGTTTTGCCTTAGGACAGACCATGCCTGTAGCTGACTGTGATGAGATTTTGTACTGTTTCTGACTGTGTATGGCATTTGCATTGTTACTGAAATGGTTTAAGGCTTTGTGATATTGTGATGAAATTAATATATTTTGCATTTGGAAATAACATGTCTTCTTGGGGTCCAAAGTGTGGAATGTGGTGATTTGAAACTGTGATGTACCCCATAAAAGCCATGCTTTTTAGTTCTCATTCAATATTGCTGGATGGGATCTTTTTTATTGTTTCAATGGAGATATGACCCACCCAATTGTGGGTGGGATCTTTTGATTAGGTACTTTCCATGGAGATGTGTCTTCACCCATTCAAGGTAGGTTTGCTTACTAAAGCCCTTTAAGAAGGAACCATTTCGGATAAAGCTCAGTGCCAACAGAGCCCACACAATCAGAGACTTTGGAGATGCAGAAGGAAAATGCCCCCGGGGGAGCCTTATGAGGTCAAGATAGAAAGTTATCAGATGTCACTATGTGCCCTCCCAACTGAGAGACAAACCCCAAACTTCACAGGCCCTCTCTTTGGAGTTAAGTTATCATTCCTTGGATGCCTTAATATGGATATTTTCATGGCCTTAAAACTATAAACTTGCAACTTAATAAGTTCACTTTTTTTTTTCTGCATGGGCAGGCATGAGGAATCAAATCCGGGTCTCTGTCATGGCAGAGAATTCTGCCACTGAGCCACCATCGCATTGCCCCAAAAATTCACTTTTTAAAAGCCGTTCTGTTTATGGTATATTGCAGTCCAACAGATTACAAACCAAATCATTCTTCAAAGATTCTTTCTGCCTCTTTTCCTTCTCTTCTTCTTCTAGAAGACACATGCCATGTACGTTTTGTGCTTTGTGCTTGTCATTCAAATCCCTGAGACCCTATTCTACTTTTTCTATTTTTTTCTCTGTCTGTTCTTCTGTCTGCTAGACTTCCATTGTCCTGTCTTCTAGTTCACTCATTCCTTCTTCTACCTGTTTAAATCTGCTGTATTATGCCTCAAATGTATTTTTAATCTCCTCTATTGTGTCTTTCATTCCAATAATTTATTTTATGTTACTTTTTATAATTTTAAAATCTTTATTCTTATATGGTGTATTCCTAATATCCATTTTATCCTTAGCTGTATTTTTCTTCATTTCCTTGAATTGATTTAGGAAATTTGTTTGAACATCATTGATGCATTGCTCCAAATTCTTTGTCTCCTCTGAAGTATTAATTTGCTCTGATGACTAAGCTATATCTTCCTCTTCCTTAGTTTGGCTTGTCATGTTTTGCTGATGTTTAGGCATCTAATTATCTTGATGAGTTTATTCTGAAGATTAATTTCTCTCTCCTGCTTAGTGTTTTATTGTTGCTTGGTTTTGTTCGCTAAGGCTCTGCTTTTAAGTTTGGTTCAACTTATTCTAGACCTTTAGAGTAAACCGTGTTTAAATGACCAGATGTTTTACAACTCTTCTTCATCTGATTCTTGACCTGGCTATGCAGTATAGTTTTTAAGATTTTACTGTTTGTACAATTGTTTCACTTTCAGGAGAAAGCTCCCTGTCCTTTGTTCCTTCTCCAGGAATCTTGATTTCTTCTGTTTGTTTTTGTTTTACCTCTAATTTTATTTTTGCACTCCTTTCATTGCCTCTAGCTGCTTTTGCCTGGAGAGCAAATTCTGGGAAGTAGGTCACCCCAGAGAAAACTTTCCCAAGTTAGAATTTCCTAGATACAACTGAGGTACAGATCCATGAAGGGGACACAGACTGGCTCTAAAGTGCCCTAGGGAGAGGGTCAGGGAAGATGCCAATTCCTTTTCGACAGTTCCCAAATGTTACACTTTCCCAGCTTGCCCAGCAAATGGCACACTTAAGCAGTCTGTTCCCCACAGCTCTAAGGAGGCAGTATGGTTTCAAACTTCCACCAGATCTTCCCACCATCAGGTGTGAGTTGAAACAATGGCTGCATCCACCTTCGTCTAGGGTGGGTTAAAACAGTAGATCAGAGCTGGGACCCAGCAATCAGATTTCACTAACAAAAGCTGTGATCATTGTTCAGCTGGGCAGCATCCCCTCCCCATTCTTGGGAAAAAATATTTTTTTTAATGTACATTTTGTACAGCAGTAGTTACCGGGGACTGGATCCCAAGGTGGCCGACTGTGGGGGATGCATGCCAGCCACAATTGCACAGAGAGAGCTATTCACAATTCTTTACTAGTTTATCAGCCTCTTGCTCTTGCTCTTCCCTGGATGCTGTATAGTGTTCTTCTGGCCTCCAGAGCCCCAGAACTGTGCTTAAGACAGTTCTTGCCAAACAGCTGGGTGTTTTGGAGGAAGGAGTGAGTGCTGGAGCCCCTACTCTGCCGTCTTCCCTGGAAGTCTCTCAAGTAAGGTTTCTTGAACACTATTTTTATTCAACCATGGCAAATAAGAGTAAAGGAAGGAAACATATTCCACCTGGAAACCTATGAAAAACAAATATCCATCTATTTGAATAGTTTATAGAATACCTGGGCCAATGGAATGCTCAAGGTAACCTTAGACTTTATTCTAGGTCAGTAGTTTCTGGCTATTCAGCAAAACAGAACATGAGGCAGGGCTCAAACTGAGAATGCTGAGCCAACCATTAGCTTATTCTGAATCCTCCCTGGAGAAATATTACCTGTCCATACCTGACTGGCACTAGCAGCTTTTTATTATCTCTTCCTTCCTCGTTCATCATATGCACTTGATATTTTCCTCAGTTAGAGCAAGATGTTGTCTGTGCTAAGGTGTCATATACACAGAGCTGCCTTCTAACAATTAGTCTGAGCTACCTTTTTGAAATTGTTCTTGGTTCATATGACAATATTCAAGTCAAACTTGCACAATTTCTTGATATTCATATAATTTGAAGTGACTTCCCAGAGCCAATATTTCTATAATGTCCCCTAGGTCTTCTGGTCACTTTAGGGAAATGAGCCATAAGGCTTATAACCCAGTGCATTGGGGCTGCAGCCTGCTGGCTGGCAGCCTGAGATTGCACATACTGCCAGCTAGCTTACCCAAGCCCAGCTGGCAGAAAGAGATGTGGGAACAGATGAGTCATAAATAGACATCTGTGAAAAGGCTGTACCCCAGGCTTCTAGGCTGGATGGTATCAAATGGACCATTCTTCTTACTGGATGATGGGATGCTTTTAGCTTAACCAAAGATGTGACACCCTGTTGAGAAAAGACAGAATATGACAAAGGCTGAGATGTTAAATGGACCAAAGTTGTAATCCTTCAACCTGATACTTTTACCAAAAAAAAAAAATCTTATTAGAATGAAGATTTTGTATTGCTTTATTTGTTCTATAGGGTCAAAGTAATAGTAAGCTTCAGAAAAAAATCACTTCCCTAATACAGCAAAAATGAGTGTATTTACATATATTGTATATATGTATGTGTACGTATTCCTATGTACTTATATATGGCATATATTGCTGAAAGAGAAAATTCTAGCTTTTTTTTAATGTTCTTAGAGTTTAACCATGTCTGGGCACTAATCAGAGAATGACCTATGAGATGGATTTATCAGAAGACTTTTTGCATGAAAAATTAATTATATTCCTAGGAGAAATTAGTTTCGGTGGGAAAAAGATGTTGAGACGACAACTAGGCCCCATAGGAAAGCCCTGGTCTAGTGTTTCCATAGGACACCAACTCTGTGCGCATGATTAAATCATACACAGACAAACACATAAACATACACAGCATTCTGTGGTAAAATAAATGTGAAATACATGGACAAAATAAAGAAATGTTAAATTTCCCTGCTGTAGCATTTCACAGAAGTTTGTACAAACCTAAATTTACATTGTGCATGTCCATGATAGGAATATAGTACGTCATATCTGTCCTAATTTTTCTGATCAACAATATGTCAATGAACAACATTTGGCAAATGCTTAAATAACCAATAGAGGATGAAGGGATTCTGATTATAGCATGATGTTTAAAAATTAAACATAGTTCTTGGCTTACTTTTATAAGAATACATGAATGAGTACAGACTATAGGAGGAAGAAGCAGTGAGGAAAGCATGGTTTATTAGCTAGGGTTCTCTAGAGCAACAGAATCAGCCGGAGATATCTGCAAATATAAAATTTATAAAAGTGTCTCATGTAACCACGGGGATGTAGACTCCAAGATCTGTAGGGTAGGCTGCAAGCTGGCAGCTCCAATGATGGTCCTCGACAAACTCTCAGGAGAGGCTGGCTATTGAAGTAAAAGAGTGTTTGTCTCTTCTGAATCCTCCTTAAAAGCCTGTCAGTGATTAGATTAAGCATCATTCATTGCAGAAGACACTCCCCTTAGTTGATTACAAATGCAATCAGCTGTGGATATAGCCAACGTGATCACGATTTAAATCCATGAAATGTCCTCAGAGCAACAGACAGGCCAGTGTTTGCCTGAACAGACAACTGGGCACCACCACCTGCCTAAGTTGACATGTGAACCTGACCATCACACATAGGTAAGACAGTGAAATGTTCACAGAAGTGTTTGACATTGAGACATAACAAATGTTCTTATCACAGCTTGGACCTATGTTGAAAAATTAAGTACGTCCCTTTGGACCATAGCTCCACTTCAGGACAGTGAAGACTCCAGAGAATATATTTGGCAAGCCCATGGAGTCTTAGTGAGAGATGGCAGCACCCAACAGCAATGGTGTCTGCCCACCAATCACTTGGATAATCAAGAAGGTTCAGATGGACCCAGATACAGTGATCCCCAGTAAAGTCAGTGGTTCTCAGCAGGAGTCCCAAAGGCATGAAAGAAGAATTGATTTTATTTAGCAGTTGTGACAGCACCCAGGGATACACAACAATTCCTTATGAGATGCTCAAGCAGTGCAAAGTCTTCACTCTAACCAATGAAATCGGGAATTTGCCAGGCTGAAGTTGAGGTCCTTGATGGATGTAATAATATTTAGTTGCATTGTCAATAAGGCCACAGGAGCTGCTGCCTGTCAGATCAACAGTTTTCGGGAGCAACAAAAGTAGCCCCAGCAGATGTCCCTGGCACACTTAAGCACTGGTGACCAGTAAAAGGGATCTTGCCCAAGTGGCTGAATGGTTTAACTTATGGTAGGATATAATTTGCCTCCTGTATGCTTTCTGAACTTTTTTTTTTTTTTTTGCATGGGTGGGCACCAGGAAATGAAGCTTTCTGAACTATTTTGAGCTAGTTATCATTGGGGTAGAGGAAGTTGACTTTGCAATTGGAATTTTAAATCTCCCACCCTGTGGTGAAAATTTTTCTTACAACTTAAAATTTATAAAATTCAATGTGGCAATTGTGAGTCTGATAAAAAGGTTACACAATATATCTGGTATATTAAAATAAGTAATAGATTAATAAAGAAGCCTGAACAATTGCAAAATCAATATACATAAAGTTGTCTGGTATAATTCTGTCTGAAAGATGACCATTTTCTATGCGTGGAGAGAAGACTATTCCCTCAGAGAAGTAATATTTGGGAATAATGTAATATATGAAAACTTTCTATTTTAAACATTTGCACAGATTTCCAAAAGCTTCACTGTTTAGCTGCACTGGACTACATCTGGAATGGGAAAGGATTGTGTTCATGGACTCAAGAAATATTTTAAACATTAATTTAGAGCTTACTACATCTGAAGCTTTGTATTTTTCTCTGAGGAGAAAAAGTTGAACAATACACAGTCCAGGCATGTAGAACCTCAAAAAATTGTAGAACTGTCAAGCTGGTGAGAGAAACATAAAAAGGCCATAATGATACATTTTGATAAATGACATGGTATATATATGTATATAATATGTACTGCTCTGGGAATACAGGGGAAGAAAAACTTAATTTTCCCAAAGATATCAGGAAAGAAATAAAAATATGTTTAATGCTGAGTCCTGAAGGTAATTAGAAATTTCCTCAGCAGAGAATGTGAATATAAAGTAGGTCCTTTAGTGGGAAATTGTGTAAAAAACATATTTTGTCAAAGGGCAAAAGGTATTCAAGGAATCTCAAATACATCAATATGACCAGAGCACATTATATATACAAAAGGGACAGAAGAGTTGGACATTAAACTATAGCAATTGATAAATAAGGTTAAAGTTATATTTACATTTTAGAAGGAAAACTGCTTAAAATATTACTAGTAAAATGCCATGTAAGAAATAAGGAAGTTCTGAACAAAGGCAATGGAGATGCAGGAAGGAGGCAGATTCTAGATATTTTGATAAAGTAGAATACGTAGATGATATGATCAATTGATGCTTTAGGGCCAGCGAAAAGGGAGTTAGGATGTCTCTCAAGTTTTAACTGGGTTCCTTGGGTAATTCCCTTCATAAAATGTAAGTTCTAAGGAAGAACATATTTGAAACAGAAATATGATTTCAGTTTTTGACCTACTAACTTTGACATCTGTTAATTCATTACTCTTGGTTGCACGTCTCATTGAGAATATATGCAAACTGGAAATTGAGATCTGTAATTCAGGACAGTTGTTAAAATTTGAAAAATAGATTTTGAAATGATCTGCATAACTTGCTTTCTTTCTATCTCTTCCTCTTTCTCTATCTATTTTTTTTAGTAGGAATATAGTGATACATAGAGATGGATGAGATTGTCCAGGGGAAAATGTGAAGACCAGAGAGTTTTGTTGCAACAATTTGATTGCCTACCCCCACCTCCTCTTTTCTAATACAACCCCCTCCCAGTCATACTTGGATAATCCCGTCCTTATCTTTACGGCCATGTGTTTGCCTATGAAAGGATAGGTTTAGAAATGAGCATATAATAAACATCATTTCAATGAACATGAAGGAGAAGCTGTGTGTGTTTGGGAAAGTGTATGCTGGCTATTGAGAGGTTTCTTTCCAATAAAGGGCATAAAAAAAGAGACTAAGGGTAAGTAAGACATTATCAATTATTCCCATGTTCAAATAACAATGGAAACAGTGGAAAAATAAAGAGCAAGGAGATTATTTATCAGTTGTTTTACATGCATTGTTTTATTTAATTTTTAATCAACATTTCAAAAAGATAAAACTTGAAACTTACTAGTGTGGGTTAACTTTTCCCTAAATTAATCAGCTATTCAATGATTAACTTGGAAATCAGCTTTACAGTTCTGTCTTCTCAAAAGAAAATAATTTATCTGACTCAAAAAATGCAATTGCAATCTTTATTCACAGCAGATGCACATTGGGAGCAATTGATTATTATTATTAGGGGCTCTCTGAGTCAAAGCCAGGCTTGACATTTTTAAGATGAGGAGAAAGAAGGGTTAGGTGTGCTTGTGGTATGCTCCGGTGAACTGTTGAAAAACTTGCAGTTGAAATGTTTGGACATTGTTCGTTTTTTATCCCTCTCTTTTGATATCACTCACTGATGCAATCTCATCTTGATAACTGGTAATAGTTCTTTAAAGACTTTTTTTTTTTCCTTCCTTTTTCTCAAGCCCTGTAGTTTATCATTGTTCATGGGCAGGGGAAAAGGTAATAGCAACAAAAAGCTGAAAAGAAAAAGGAGGCAAGAGTCAAAGGCAAAAGGAGTGAAACTGGGACCCTTCATCATGTCTATCTTAATACTTTTGCAATATGATGCATAATTCTCTTTTCTATGACACCTCTTGCACATTGCTTGACACTGCCATGTGAATTTGCAGTACAAACAGAGAAACAGCAACAAATAACTGCCTGAGGGAGAAGGTGGCATCTTTAGAGAGGAGATAGTATGGGATTTAAGGCCATAGAGATGAGTAATTGTTCATCAGTTAGACAAAGAGGAAACATAGGAACATCAAAAAGCATAGTATTTTTGGAAAATAATTCTGAAATCCAAGCCACAAAGACATAAGATTGAATAGCAGAAAATGAGGACAGAAATATTGCTCTTGCTTCAGAGGAAATAAACATGGCAGAAATGAAGATGAGAGGTATGGTTAGGAAGTAATATTTTCTGATAACCGCCAGGTTTAATCTGGGATTTAAAATCCATCAGTTTAGGAAGGTAACAAAGGGTCAGTAAAAGTTTAGAAAATATCCATTCCAGCAGCAATCTGAAATAAGGGGAAAAGCTGAGGGGACTCTATCAGAAGGAAGAGAAATAGTAGAGGGAACAAAGTCCAGTGAGAGGTTTACTCATATAAATTCCACAAATGTTTGAGAAACAATTTAGTGTCATGGTAAAGTACATGGTTCTTGTCTCCTACAAAGACTTTGCAGCCAGACTGCCTGGGTTCCAATCTGAATTTAGACATTTACCAGCTGTGTGACTTAAGGCAAATTATTTAAATGTACATAAATTGCATACTACTTAATAAAGTTGTTATGAAGAGTCACTGACCTAATAGACTTAATGTTATTAAAGTACTGTTTGGCAAGTAATACTTGCCATCTCATTAATTTATTGAGTTGCCCATTTTTGTCCAAAAGCAGTAGTTCTTAAAATGTAGTTCTGAGACCAGGAGTATCAGTTTCCCATGTAAACGTGTGAGAAATGGAAATACTTGGGTCCTACCTCAAATCTATGGAATTATCAAATTAAAAAAAATCTGGATATAGTAAGGAGACACTTTATTCAAGAGGATTACTATAAAGGGGAAAAGGAGCTATTAAAACAGAGGAATCTGTCTACTGTAGTAGGGAGAATGCTCTGACACTTTGGCCACAAGTTCTGTTAATGTCTCAAGAGTTAAGCCAAAAACAAAAAAAGCACTGAATGTAGGGAAGTGGAATGAAAGGTTGGCGTGATCAGAGGGTAGAGCTAAGAATATTTAGTGCTATAGGAGTCTATTTCCTGGGAAGTGCCCTTAGAACTCAAGAGCCTGGAGGAAGGAGAGAAACTAAACCAAAATTTGGTTTACACATATTTTGTTCTGATCAATCAGAGAGGACAAGCAGTTCAGCTAATCATTTATGAGTCAAGGAATGAGAAATCGGAGGGTGTATGTCTGGCTGTGTAATAGCTAAATGGCAGGATGGGACATCCTTACGTCTTATCTAAATGACATGGGGAAGGGTGATTCTTTGCAGTAAGCTATTTTCTGGACCACAAAGGGTGGGATTGGGGGAATTTCTTAAACTTTGCTATTTTTAAGAAACTCAGAACTGAGTAAATCTAAATGTTGTTAAAATAAAAGTTTTTGACTCTGGTGGGGAGCATCTGAATTTTAACATGACTTCTTGGTGTTTCAATAGAACTTAATGTTGGAGAATCACTGACCTAGCCATCCTAAAGCTATAGCAAAGCCTGTGAGAAAGCAGAAAAAAAATTAAGCTGATTTTAATCAGGAATATCATAAGATCAGTTTTGCTATGTTATGGCCACAATATTTGCCATAAGGAAAAATACCAAAAAAAAGTCACTCACTAAATATCAAGTGATATGTTGTTTTGAATTAAGCAATGTCTGTCATAGATGTCCTTTTGTATAAATACAAATGATCCAGAATAAATGATGCTATCAGAGAAATTATGAGATATATATATACATATATAGCTAATCCTTTGACAAGCATATTATATATTATAAAATAATCTCTCACAACTTTAAGGTTTACTCAGGAGAGGCATTATTATTACCTATCCCTAATAAAATGAGATTTAGATTTTTAAATGATTTGACTAAAATAATTTCCATTGTATTTTGACCCTAAATTTTATATTTATTTTATTTTTTTATTTAATAAAAATATATTTGCATAGACACATTTGGCTATGCATCAGACACATTTGTCCTTCAAAAATATTATGCCTTTTCCCATTACCCTCTAATTCTTTAATATTAATGATATAACTACTTTTACCTCCCTACCAAAGAGCACTGGGACTCTGGGGGTGGAAGATAAAGAATCCAATTACAATACAATTAAAACTGATCATGTATTTTGTCTCAGGTGCAGAATTAGACACTAGAAATATAAAGGCTGATTGGGTGCAGAATTTGCTTTCAAAGGGCTTATAGTTTGTTACAAGGTTTTACATTTTAATTTTTTTTTACAATTTTTATTGTAAAATATATATGCAAAGAAAGAATAAAACAATCTTCAAAGAACATTTGACAAGTAGTCACAGAACAGATCCCAGAGTTTGTCATGAGCTACCATTCCACCATTTCAGGTTTTTCCTTTGTGCTGCTCCTAAACATGGGTAGTGATTTAGTGATGTAGTGATTCAGCAGTCATACTTGTTTGTTAAATCCCATTCTCTCTGTTATACCTCCTCCTTCTCGGATCTCTTTCTCCCAATCTATAGGGATCTTTGGGCAACACCCATTCTGACATTTTCATGTTGAGAAGGGGTGTTGCCCCTAAAGGATAGGGGGATGTAATCAATTCACAATCTTGGAGAGGCTTGTCCCTCTGGGTTTTCGGAATTTATCTGACCTAGAAACCCTCTGGGAATTGTAGGTTGCAGGAAAGCAAACAGTGCATGAAACCTTTATAGAGTCTCAGCTCAATCCCTAGGTGTTCTCAAGAGTCAATATGTGTGATACTGGTTGGGATTTATCAAACTGTGATAGTCAGCACTATCTAATTGAAGCTTGCATAAGAGCTGCCTCCACAGTAGCCTCTTGACTCCACTAGATCTCTTTTGGCCACTGATGCCTTATTTTATTTGGCATCTTTTAATGGACAATGTGTTCTTGGCCACTGATGCCTTATTTTATTCGGCATCTTTTAATGGACAATGTGTTGTGAAAAGTAATCCAGACCAAAAAAAAAAAAAAAATATGCTAAGGTCTCTTTCAGAAAATATTTGTGAGAAAATTGGAGCTTAGATTATAAACCTTTGAGCAGCCACACTTAGTCTGAAGCTGTAAGTGTATTTCTGGATGCTGAGATGCTGAGCTATATGTGTATCAGCTGGTATTTCCCTAGGGCTTTGAGTAACTCGGTGTCCCCTTCCAGAGATGGAGTGCTGCAGTTCTGAAGATTAGCAAAACTGTGTTTAATAACAGGTAATGCAACTGAAGAGGTGATCAGGCCTCAATTGGAGTTAAAAACCAAGCCAATCTGGCTGGGACTAAGGTAAATCAGAATGTTGGGTAAAAGATGATAGTGTATGTTCTCTAGCCCTTCACCTACCGTATGAAACAAAAGTCAGGAAAGCTTATTATGACTAGAACCTAAATTTCCTGTAACACACAATCTAAATCAACCTGTCTGGATAGCTCATTTGAATGACCCAGACTCCTGGGGTCCAGAGTGGGAACAAGGCCTTGTAATTCTGTGTAGCTCAGTGTAATGCCAGGACACATCTCAGACTGTGGTGGGCTGATAATTGGGAGGCGTTACTGGAATCCCTTGAGGGATTGAAGAAAAAATATATATATATGGAACTATTGAATCTTCCCATCTGGGAAGCCCTGCGTGCCCTCTCAACCAGGGAACTCTTAGGAAAATGGGCCAGGCCTTTGATTTAGAGGCTTGCACTCAGGAAACTTGTTTCTGTGGGGCAGAAGCTAAGACTTTCCTGTGTCTATGCTCTACATTCAGGCAGGCAACTCAGTTATGTGACTAGTTTTCAGGTTTTAGTTTTGATTCCCCACATCTTTCCTCATTCCCTGGCTTCCTGTCACCAAGCATGGGTTTATCAGATTAGTGTCTGCAAAACCAATCTGTGGAAAATGACATACAACTCTGCTATTTAGACACTTAGATACTAAACAGTTGCTATTCTATTTGATGCTATTATAAATTATTTAGGTATTCAGTTTTCATGCTGACTAGTAGCACGTGTCCATTTTCTTCTTTCACTTTTCACGTTAACGTATCTGTCCCATGACTGTCATCATCAGTATTCAATCTAATCATCCAACTTGCTCAAATGATTGAGTTAATTGTTTGGTCAACAAAGTATTAAGTGTACCAGGTGCCACTGTGCAAACTAAAGAAATAATGAGCAATTCTGGGCCATATGGCAGATTAAATTAACAAAAAGAGACCCTCTTTCAATCCAAACACAACAGATTTCTCAACAGCAAATTCATGTGTCTAGAAATCAGAATAATGTCTTTAAAATGTTGAAGAGAAAACGTTATAGACCTAGAATTCTATGCCAAGGTAAATTATCATTCAAGATTGCAGACAAAATGAAAACATTTTCAGATTAACAATGGATTTTTCCGATCAGAGTTGCTTGCTAAGGGAGGTAATAACAAATGTACATAGAATGAAATGTGAGGGAAGAAAAATGAATGACAAGAAACAATGGTGCATAACGCCATTTGAAAATATTGGAAGATCTAAAAAAGAAAAAGAGGCTGTATACACTAATTATAGGCATACCGTGGAGATATTGCAGGTTCATTTTCAGACCACTATAATTAAGCGAATGCTGTTATAAAATGAGACCCATAAGGTTTTTGCATGTAAAAGTTATATTTACACAATACTATAGCCCATTAACTATCAATATCATTATGCCTAAAAATAAACCTATATGTATATACATATGCATATATATGCCTCAATTAAAAATATTTTATTGCTGACAACTGCTAATCATCATCTAAGCTGTCAGGGAATCATAATCTTTTTGCTGGTGGGAGGTGTTGACAATGTTGATGGCTGCTGACTGATAAGGAGGGCAATTGCTGAAGGTTGGGGTAGCTGTGGCAATTTCTTAAAATAAGATAGCAGTGAACTTTGCTGTATTAGTTTACTCTTCCTTTCACAAAAGATTTCTCTTTAGTATACGATGCTATTTGATAGCGTTTTATCTACAGTAGAACTTCACTCAAAATTGGAACTTCACTCAATCCTCTCAAACCCTGCCAGTGATTTTCAGCTAGGTTTTTGTAATATCCTAAATCCTTTGCTGTCATTTCAACAATGTTCACAAGCACCTTCATCAGGATTAGATTCTATCTCAAGAAACTACTTTCTTTACTCATCCATAAGAAGCAACTCCTCATCCGTTAAAATTTTCTCATGACACTGCAACAATTCAGTCACATATAATTCTACTTCTCTTGCTATTTTCGCCCCGTCTGCAATTATTTCCTCCACTGAAGTCTTGAACCCCTCAAAGTCATACTTGAGAGTTGGAATCAACTGCCTCCAAATTCCTGTTAATGTTGATATTTTGACCTCCCATAAATCATGAATGCTGTTAATGGCACAGAAGGGTAAATCCCTCCCAAAAGATTTTCACTTTGCTTTGCTTATATCCATCAGTGGAATCACTATCTATGGGAGCTATAGCCCTGTGATATGTTTTTCTTCAATAATAAGACTTGAAAGTGAAAATGACTCCTTGATCCATGGACTCAGAATGGACGATGTGTTAGCAGGCATGAAAACAGCATTAATCTCATTGTACATCTCCATCAGAGCTCTTGGGTGACCAGGTGCATTGTCAATGAGTAGCAGTAGTCTTAAAATATTCTGTAAACCATGTTATAAACAAATATGCTGTCATTCAGGCTTTGTTGTTCCATTTAGAGAGCACAGGCAGAGTGGATTTAGCATAAAACTTAAAGGATCTAGGATTTTTGAATGGTAAATGAGCACTGGTTTCAACTTAAAGTTACCAACTGCATTGACTCTTAATAAGAGATTATCCCAGTCCTCTGAAGTTTTGAAGCCTGGCACTTATTTCTACCCTCTAGCTATGAAAGTCCTAGAAGACACCTTCTTCCAATATAAGACCATTTAATCTACAGTGAAAATCTGTAATTAGATATTATGGATAACGTGCTGCAGCTTCTACATTAGCACTTGCTGCTTCACCTTGCACTTTAGCTTGTGAAATTGTCTTCTTCCCTTAAAGCCCATGGACCAAGCTTTGATAACTTTAAACTCTTCTTCTGTAGCTTCCTCACCTCTTTCAGCCTTCATAGAACTGAAAAGAGTTAGGGCCTTGTTCTGGATAGGGCTTAGGTTTAAGGGAATGTTGTGGCTGGTTTGATCTTCTATCTAGACCACTAAAACTTTCTCCATATCAGCAATGGAATAATAATTTTAATTTCCTTCAAGAACTTTTCCTTTGCATTCACAATTCGGCTAACTGGTACCAGAGATAGCTTTCAGCCTATCTCAGGTTTTGATATTCCTCTCTCACTAAGTTTAATCAATTCTACCTTTTGATTTAGAGAGAAAGATGTGTGACTCTTTTTTCCACTTGAACATTTAGAGACCATTGTAGGATTATACATTAGCCTAATTTCCCCTCAAAGTCATACTTGAGAGTTGGAATCAATTTCCTCCAAACTCCTCAGGGAGTAGAGAGGCCCAAGGAGAGGGACAAAGATTGGAAAGGCCTTGGTGTATGTCATGGTTAGGGACACGTGTCAACTAGGCCAAGTTGTGGTACCTGTTTATCTGATTGGGTAAGCGCTGGCCTGTCTGTTGCAATGAGGACATTTCATAGGATTAGGTCATGACCACGTCACCTGCATCCACAGCTGATTCCATTTGTAATCAGCCAAAGGGGAGTGTCTTCTGCAATTAGTGATGTTAAATGCAATCATGGGAAACCTTTTAAGGAGGACTCAGAGGAGACAGGTTCCATTCCTGCTTTGGCTGGTGAGCCTCTCCTGTGGAGTTCATCCAGGCCATCCATTGGAGTCATCGGCTTTGCAGCCTGCCCTATGGATTTTGGACTCTGCATTTCTGCAGTCATGTGAGACACTTTTATAAATTTTATATTTGCAAGTGTTCCCTGTTGATTCTGTTTCTCTAGAGAACCCTAACTAATACAGTGTAGCAGTCAAAACACACAGACAGTTATAAGTTCACTGTTTTATTTGGGCATGGTTCATGGTATTCCCAATCAATCACATTAGTAACAACAAAGATTGTTGATCACAGATCACAATAGCAGATGTAATAATAATGAAAAGTTTGAAATATTGTGAGAATTACCAAAACGTGACACAAAGTGATCACATGCTGCTGGAAAAATGGTATCTTACACTTGTTCAACATAGGTTGCCACAAACCTTCAATTTGTAAAAAACACAATATCTGCAAAAAAAAAAATAAGTGTAGTACAGTAAAAAGAGGTATATCTGTTCTAGTATCTTGGATTTAAAAGTAAAAATGAAATGGGAAAAGTTGATCAGATTCAAAGTGTTCTAACACCCTTCTATAAATTTAGTAAAATGAGGGCAACTTTGATTAATAAATGATTGTTAAAATTTTAAAGCCTAACCACTTATAGGAGAAAGAGACAATGAATAATTTCCAAACCAGTGTAGGAAAAAAAAGGGAAAAAGGAAAACTGGCTAACATAACAGAAGGCAGGAAATGTTAAACTTAAATTTTAAAAGGTGACAACTAAAGCAAATGGTAACTATGATTACTTACGTGTGTATTTTTACATAATAAACATATAAAGGTGGACTTGCAAGACACCTGCAATGTTTATGAGGGCTGTGTTGGAGAAGTTGGGACAGGAGGAGCCTGAGAGAGTAAAATGTTTTTTTTCATTTTGTATGTATTATATATTTTTATTTAAATGATATTTTTTAAATAAAATTGTGAAAATATCTTTGGCTAGTTGATACTCAGCAATTCATTAAATTATTTTCTACAGTTTTACAAATTTAAGTTTTTTTCACGCAACAAGATTGTAGTACTTTTTTTTTTGTATGCTGAATTGCAGGGTCATATTTCACTCTTTTTCCATGTGAGTATCCCATTATTGCAGCACCATTTGTTGAATTTTTGTTTGATTGTTTTTCTGTTTGTTTGTTTGCTTATTTTTTATTGGGGGGGGAAGCGAGGTCTGAGAATCAAACCTAGGTCTCCCGCATGGCAAGCGAGAATTCTACCACTGAACTACCCTTGCAACCTAGTACTTTCTTTTTGAACAAAAAAAATGTTAAGTATATGCTTGATCAATATTCATGTTATTAGATTTAAGTTTGAACCCTATGTAAACTGCTTTAAATAATTTTATTTCAAATTATGATATTATTTTATAATAAAAATAATACAAAATATTCCCTGGGTCTAGTAAAAGCCAGAGCCATCAATTCTAACACCAGAATTCCTGAAGTTTGGACATAGATACATACATTTCTGGGAGAAAAGTTTATTTGCATAGTCATGTTCAAATGTTTTCCTGTTTCGTTAAGGAAAATAATTAAAGGGAGGATTTTGGCCTGTTTTGCTAATTATGATATAGTGTCCTTAGGTGGCATTTGTGCTGTATTGAACCATGTGGAAAGATTTACTTCCTGAGGATATACTTCCAATATGATATTCAAGATTTACCAGTAGGCCTGCAATATACTCTCCTTTCCTGAAAAATAGAGAAATAGAAAAAGCTGAGTAGGTTAACAAGGAATATGCAGGGAAGATAATAGATTTGTGATAGAAAATAATACTTGCTATAAATTATGTGGCTTGTATTTTATCACACAAACCAAAATACATTTGATGGTAAAAAGAAGTACTTACTTGCAAAATGACAGGAAAATAGGCATACATCCAAACTTTCTAGGGAAAACCAGGAAGTTAATTTATTCTAGTATCTTAGTTTGCCGAGGCTGCTATAATAAAGTTCCCCTGGGAAAATAACCACGGAATGGGTTCAGGGACCTACTGTACCACCGTGAGACAGACTTGTGCTAAAATTCCATCAATCACCTGACCTCCAAAAGCCCCTACTGTGACTGGTGGACCATGTGTCATTTTGGTTCCCTGGAATTAATGTTGCTTCTGAGTCAGGATCTAATAATCCCCCAAATATCTGATCATTTTCTTTTCCCCGTTGTACAGTTGCCCTGGTCAAACTTTTTAGATAATCTTTGGGGAAGGCTGGGAGAAAATTAGCAGCATACATTTTGGTAGTGTAGCAGGGTCCTTCCCCAAGGGGACACAGCTTTCCATACATTCAAGGGACTCTTTATCTTAACTATCTCAAGTCTGGGAATTGATTAAGGGAGTGTTATTGTCTGTTTTCACTTTCATCCCTATTCACCTTTGATCAGCTGCGTTAATCCCTATATCATAGTGCTCGATCAGTATGAAGCGACTCTGTATTTTCCCAGTAGCTCTAAATATTATTCACAAGTAAATGTTAAATACCCAAACATATTCATTAACAGATTGAAGTCAGTGTTAATAAGTCAAGTTCAATGGATGAAAAATAACACTCAAAAGTTCAGTACTGAGCACATGCAGTAATATATAAAATCCACAAGAAAAGAAAAAGCCAAACCATGGATATTTGATTCAAGTATTAAACAATAATATGAAGATCACCTTTAAGTCAATCAACATGCAGTGTAAAGTATGTAATAAGACACGAAAGTGAATGCAAATTAGAAGAAACTGAAAGAAGAGTGCTATGGTCAGTCATTACTAAGGCATAGCTTATTACTTCAGGTGACTTTCATTTCCCTGACTATTGCCATCCGTGTTGGTTTTGCTGCTAAATTGCTTCAAATAACCTGTAGTTGTTGCTTTCTGCTTTCTGTTATATGTGTTTCTGTGTGTAAGTGCCTGTGTTTGTGTGTGTGTGTGTATGCAAATATATATATGCATTCCATCTTATATTCTTACTATTTGTATTCTTTAAATTGCTGCTTCTCATGCACCCACTTGTACCCAGTTGTCTGCTATTATCCTTTTCTCTAATTTCCAAATAAGCAAAACACTGATTTCTCATGATTTACAATTGATGTTTTTGTTGTTGCGGTCAATGTTGCATCTCCAGACAACACACCCAAGATCTTCTATAATTCTGAAAGACATCCACATTAATATAATTTATCTCATTGCTCAGTGTCTCCTAAGGACGAACACACCATAAGGTAGTACCCCGCAAATTAAATGTAAGTGTACTGCAGAGGTAATAGGGGTTGTAAAAGTGTCAGGCTTTGACAGTGGTTGAGTGGAGAATGACTCATTATCGTATTAAAGTGAAAAAGTCTATATAGTTTTAAAAAAAGCATAAAGAATGCAACATTTCTGCTGCTGAATAAAAAAGCAAATTTGGAAAAATAGTCCTAGCATCAAATTGAGTGTCCCAATTTTTTCAAATTGACCCTTCAGAGAAATTGGGTGAATTTTCAAGTATTTACTTTTTCTGTAAGATATTTTGATTTAAGAAATCCAAGTATCTTATTATCATTCTACATATTTGGGAGAACATATTTATCATAAAATGGTGCCAGAAATTATAAATTGTTGGGTAAGTTAACAGAAACCTATAGGAAATATTATATTCGGAAGTGTTGACAGAATTATCTAGACAATTTGGTGGTATCAAGATTGAACTACTTTCACACTAATGTAATAAATAGCTGGGCATGCAATACATTGACATATGGCTCAGTCATCATACGATGATTACTTCTGGTTGAACTGGGGGTACAAAAGAAATAAGATGCCTGTCAAGTACTAGAAAATCTCTTCAGAACTTGAATAAAATGAAAAATGTTACTTTTTTTTACAGGTGAAAAACAGGTATTCACAGACCAGAAATAACGAGTTTCTCTTGTCAGTATAAAAGAAGTGCCTGTGTTCCCTTAAAAACAAAGAAACAAAGAAGCAAACAACAATAACAAAAAGGGACCAACCCCCAAACCTAAAGTAAACAGTAAACAACTTGTCCAGCCTTAAATAATTTTATCCAATTATGGGGCATTGCATTATCTATCATTGCAGAATTAGATCAATCTGTTGGCCAACCAAATTACAGCAATTACTTTGCTGACCTTATCAGCTTGATGTAAATAACAGCATTGTTGAGAGCCTCTAATTGAATGACATGTATACACCCCATTATGAAATCAGCAGGATATTAGAATATGTACACACAGAAACAAGGATAGTGGTAGCTTTCTTTCCAAAATATCTAATTGGTTACAAACTGCAGCTTTATGCTAAATAGGCAGAATAAGGAATGTGCTTCTTTAATAAATAGAGATTTGATATTTTGCTCTAACTGAAAATGTAGAACACTACTTTGAGTGTATTTTTATTTACAAGAGACCTTATCCAAACATTACTTTTAAGATGAAGAACTGAAATAAATGATGCGCTGACTGTACATACAAACTTTGAAATATTGAGAAATTCCTATATAAACAGGTGTGCATGACAAAAATAAACTCTTTTTAGCAATTACTGAACTTTTAATATAATTACTTTTTCTGGTTGAATAGTTCAGAAATGGCTTTGTTTTTAAATCACTCACAGTTGGCCTGAAAAGAAGCATTAATTGAAAGATAAGGTATTTATTATTTGAACGAATATTACTTGAACCATATTATTTTTGAACCAATTTTACTCAGAATAAGTATTTACTAGCTGATGCATGACTTTTAATGAGCAGATACAAGATAGCTTTTCTCATTAATTTAAACTGCTACCTATTGGGATACAATTCTCCATTGGGCTCTTGCATTTCTGCACAGCTTGTGAGCAGAGACAATGACAAGTTTTGTTCTAGACTGTTCTTTTCAAGATTCTTCATATAGTGAAAGGCTTGGCAGATAGAAATAGTGTCACCCTCTAAACAAAAGAGGAAGTTTGTTTAGTGTTAATATCCCTCTCAAGGAAAGATCAAACCAGTTTGCTTGCAGCCAGTTATAAAAGATCTAAGTTCCTTAAGCCTGTGCTTCTTCAGCTGTGAAAAAAATAATTATGTATATAGTGCCAACAAGCTGCCCCTACAGAACTTTGGAGACATAAGAAACCAACAAGAACATGAAGCTCATGCAGTAATAGAATCCTTTTTCTCTGACCCGGAAGTGTTGGTTCTCCTGTAGGCATTCATGAAACTATGCCAAGCTAGTTTGCTACATTGTGTGGTGGTTTGGAGCTGTATGTAACACAGAAAAATATGTTCTTAAATCCAGCCTGTTCCTGTGGGTGTAAACCTATTATAAGTAGGACCTTTTGATGAGGGTATTTCAGTCCATGTCAATCAGAATGGGTCTTAATCCTATTAATGTAGCCTTTTATAAGAAAATGACATTCAGACAAAGAGAGAAAAAGCCACCAAAGCAAGAAGCTGAAATTAATGAAACCAGGAAGAGAAGGGAGAGGCCATCAGATGCCACCAGGTGTCTTGTCATGTGTGGGAGGAGCCAGGATTACTGGTCACCAGCTCCAGAAGTTGGAAGAAAGCATCACCTTGATGTTGCCTTGATTTGGACTTTTCCCTAGCCTCAAAACTGTGAGCAAACAGATTCCCATTGTCCAACCTGACTGATTTCATGGTAGCCACTGCAAGCAGCCTAGGAAACTAAAATAGCTTGGAAGTACTATAACAATTGCAATTCTTGAAACTACCCAAGTATAATTTCTTTACATAACTTTGTGGTTTTCAGAGGAAGACAAATTATGCAATTGGGCTAAAATCCATACAGTATGGTAACAAATTTGGAAAAGAAAATTGCATATGAGGGTTTATAATGTTTATAAGGCCTGATATAATTTACAATAGAAATATAAAGTTTAGAAACTTTCTAGGAAAAAATGGGATCAGAGCGTCATGGTAAATACAAAAATTACATAAACTAACTGGTAAACTGATTGGAGAGACCTGCATAATTAACCTCAATTACCTTATCAGAGCCAATACTAGAGTTCTAGAGTGCTAACATAGTCAGTCACCAGAAGTGTCCTGTCCTAGAAGGTATATAGAAAGAAAAATAATTTTGTTCTAGTTCTTTCTTGACTGTAGAAAATTTCAAACTATATATCTAATGCAGAAACATATGTCAGTTAATTAGTAGAAATACCCCCGGTCAATAAGTACCAGGAAATAATTGATCGTTGACCCAACTCTCCATCAAACTACCCTCAGCCGACGCTGTAATGATTGTATTGCAACAGACAGAGTATTGCAAAGAACCAGGTCCAGAATGTCTCTACCATTATCTGTCATTAATAGTTTGTTGAAATAGTTAACCTCCCTTATAACTAGATTTGGCATCCTTAGGGATGGAAAAATGCCATTTATCATTTAAGATTTCTGAGGTGTGTAAATAAGACAGTATGTTCAAAGTATTAATCACATCCCTAACAAACATGAATGCTCAAGAAATCACAGTATCCTCCCCTTAAGAATTTGAACACCATGGTATGCCCAGGAGAACATCACAATGATGAGTAAAGCATGCCCTCCTGGCATATACAATAATGCAAAATATAAATATATGTCTTCAATTCAATTAGGTAACAGTCTAAAATCATAACCAAGCTTTTTCCTAAACTGGTTACATGGCACTAATTGCCGCTTTTATTTTAGCTGTAACTTTTTCATCAATAAAATCTGCCTTTGTTGGCTTTTCATGTTCCCTCACTCCTAAGTGATACTGATTCTCACATCTGAATGTCTTTTTCTCTCAACTTTTCTGTATGACCTTAAAAGTGTGCTTAAGGAAGACCTTAATCCCTCTTTCTCCTATCTGCGTTGCCACTATAGACATCTTACTAATTTTTTTTAACTTCCAGTCTCCATTTCCTATCTCATTTCCCTGAAACATTTAGACAATTGTTGTAAAGACATACATGCTACTACTTTTTCAACCTACTCTGGTTTTATACCCTGCAAGTTTTAAGGTGGAAACTTCAGAAAAACAGCCAAACTCTGTGGAAAAAGAGAAATAGAGACTGGCTATCAAGGGCAGACTGCCTTCATTTCAGCTCTCTATTGTATCTGCTGTTCCAAGACATTCCGGAACATCTTGCCATTTACATATACATAAAAATATATTTAACACAGTATGTAAATAATTTCATAAATCTTAAAAGCCTATGAGAAAAAGACAAACAAGTTAATTTTAATAAAATTGGAGGACAATTTGGATAGGAACTTCAAAAACAAAGGCATACACTGATAAATATTAATATAAAATAGTGATCAATGTCATCAAACATTGTGAAGTAAAACTCAGAACTGCAAGGAGTTATTGCAATATGTGTCTTAACATAAGTAAAATTTGAAAGAATGTCAACCTCAAATTTAGCAAGATGTTGAACAATCAGAATCCCTATACATTTCTAGAAAGTGTTATGTTATAAACACTGGAAATAATTTTGTCTTTTGTTTTCAGAAACACTGGGATCAATCAATTCCATTTCTAGATAGTTACACAAGCTGAATGAAAATATATCTCAAGAAAATGACTTGATAAGAATATTCATAGCAGCTTAATTCAAATCAGCCTCAAACTAGAAACAAGCCTAATATTCATTAAATAGGCAAATGAAATGAAAAAATATTTTTACACAGTGGAATAACACCATTAAAAGAGCTAAACTATGGATACCGTAATAACATAGATAAATCTCAAAATTATGCCCAGTAAGAATGCCAAACACCAAAATAGCATGCTGTTCTCTGTATGTGAGATATTAAAACAGAACTTATCTTATCTATGTTGAATGAAGTAAGAATAATGGCTGTTTCTTGAGGAACAGGATTTGAGTGGGAAAAAACATGCAAGATCTTTTCAGGTTATATGAAGCTTCAATATCTTTAAGCAGTATGGTGTATATGATTGTCAAAACTCATGCATACTTAATATTTCTGCATTTTACTGTGCATATGCTAAAATAATACTGGAATATTCTACAAAATAAAACATTTATTTTCCCTCACTGATTTTGTTTAACCACTTTTCCCTACAGTGTCAAGTCAGAAGTTTTGAAAGAGTTAATATAAGCCATTCTGCATGGAAGGAAATTTGAAGGAAGATTTTGATACTTAGCCTTCCTTAAAAATACCTGATATACAGCCACAATAATTTCACAGCTGTCCATCCTGAAAAAACTGAAAGATATTTAGAAAATTTGTAACTTCCTTTGATTGGAGCCCATCCTTACTACCTCTGTCTAATCAGTAAATTCTATTTACTGTATATGGCCCCCAATGCAGAGTGAATACTCAAAAACTTTTAGGTGAATTGAATGAATGAATGACATTATCTACTGCTTTATTATATTCCATTCCCTACTCTGTATAACAGAGAGACTTAATGAGCATTGAAAACGAGTAAACAGTATACCTTGTAAAGAAATATCTGCATTTCTATCTTTTTCAAAGTCTTTACTAACACCTGTGTCAGGTATATTTTACAGTTTTGGCTCTTTCAACTTCCTGAAGGTGATAGAGAATTGGAATATCCTATGAAGCAAATTCAGGGAAAACATAATGATATTTTGATTAAAGAAATGTTTATATTTAACAGAAACTGATATAGGACATATTGTAGCACCTGTGATTTTCCTAACACTAATTTATTTCCCACACATTCAATATGACAGGTACCATGCCTCAATTTCTCCAGATTTCCTGTCTTATCTTCTGTTATATGTACTTCTTTACTCCAAGTTTTTAAATATTTTTCCTCCTTGATGAAAAGTCTTTTGAGTTAATACACATTTCTCTTTCATTTCTTCCTATGGACACTTATTCTTTCTTAACTCTCATTTAGTGCCATGCTCTGAAGGCAGCACGAGAACAACCCTTACCAAACCTATCTCAAGAAGAAATTGAAAACCTGAACAATTTTTACCATTAATAATATTTAACCAAAAATGAAAGTCATCCTCAAATGAAAAAATACTTAGCCCAATTCAAACGATATTGTAGGGATATTATCCAAAAGTGTCTCAAAACAGATCATTTTGATCTTACACAAACACGTTGAACAAATAGGGAAGGAGAAATCCAGCTCCTTGTCACAATTTTATGTGTGATTTTTCAGGGTCGACCATAGGCACTTACGGGGACCTTACTTGGCAGGCTTCGTGGGGAAGTCTCCCTCAGAGACTTGGCTCACGTCTACTATGTTGCAATCTGCAGGGACTGGAAGTCAAGGACCCTAGCACCAGGGTAGTCATGCTGTTGCCCGTACTGCATTCTTCCCCAGAGAACTTCCTCGGATCCTCTCCTGAGACATCCTTATCAGAGAGAGAGAGATCTTGAAGATACTTTCTCCACTATAACTCACTCTGCGGTACTTTTCTACTACTAGCATCACCTTCTCCCAGCAGCCCCTGGTCCATAAAACTGCAGGAACCTTTTGTCTGGGGCTCCCTCATCAGTGCGATGACCCTGCATCTGTACTGATCCAGGTGAATCTCCTTCCACGGAGGGAAATGCAACAGAGGCACTGGAGCATTTTCTCCGGGTTAACCTCTTGCTTAAATGGTCACAGCAAATGATTAAAGGCTTTACTATTCCTTCCATTTTTGCTTTGATTACTGAACTGGCCTAACCTTCAACACCTGGCAGCTGAGCTGAGCTCCTGGCAGGGAATTTCTTGATACAAAAGAAGCTTTATATGAAATACAAACAAAGAAAGTAAATAAAGAAATTGCTCATAAATATGAATACAAAGTAAACAAATTCAACGCTATCATAAGAAACATATCATGACCAAGTTTACCATATCCTGGGAAAATACGGATAGTTTAGCATTTAAACAAATCTATAAATCTGATTCTAAATTAAAGATTAATAGAAGAAAATTGTATGATTAGCTAGTAGGTGCTAAAAACAATTTTAATGAAACAACTATCACTTATAACAAATTGACAAATTGAATCTTAATCCACATTCCTGTGGGTGTGAACCCATTTGTAAATAGGATCTTTGAAGCTGTTGTTATTAGTAAAAATGTAGACTCATTTGTGAATAGGATAGTTGATGATCCTATTTAGATGAAATCAAATCAAAATAGGACCAGCCTTAATCAATATGGCTAAAGTCCTTATAAGCAAAGAGAATCCAGATGTAGTCAGTCAGAAGAAGTCAGAAGTCAGTGGAAATCAGAGAAGCAAACATAAAGAAAAAGAGATCGTTCTGTGACAGAGGATTGACTGAATGATACAGAGTCTGGGAGAAAGCAAATGCTGCGATTACCTTGATGTTGGACTTCTAGCTCCAAAACTATAAGACAATAAATTCCTGGTGTTTTAGCCAATTCACTGTGTGGTTATGGGTCATAGTAACTCTGAAAACAAAGACATCAGTGTTTTTTCAAACTAAAAAAGTTTTAAAGAATTTGCAGAAATTAAAATAATAAATTCACTCAATATATTATTTAAGGTTCTCTAGAGAAACAGAATCAACAGGAAACATTTATGAATATAAAATTTATAAAAGTGCCTCACATAACCATGAGAACTTAGAGTCCAAAATCTGTAGGGCAGGCTGTGAAGCTGATGATTCCAATGGGTCTGGAAGAACCTGTCTTATCTGAATCTTAAAAAACTTCTTAAAAAGTTTCCAGTGATTAGATTTAATTCTATGACATGTCTTCATAGCAAAAGATAGGCCAGCATTTGCCCAACCAGATAAATGGGGCACCACCACCTGGCCAAGTTGACACATGAACCTGACCATGACAGTCCACCCCTTGTCAACTTGGTAGCTATGCTCATCACCTTAAACCATACCTAATTTCTAAATAGGAAACAATAAAAGACACATTTTTTTTCTTACCTAACAATACTTAACTGTCCTACATATAACTGGAAACATTGACTCTCTCCAGAATAGGGTGCAAGTCCTTGGGTAATATTCATTCTTAAACTTGATATTTTACAACTTAAATAGTATAACATGAGCAAAACAACATTACAGTATCCATTTCTGTAACTCATCATGTGGTCATAGTTCATATTTATCACTACCTTCATTCCATGTTCCCTTAAATCTCAGCAAGCACTTCAGCTGGCCGTAGTTCTTTGCCTGGTGGGGTGAACCAAACCTTCATTCCTGAAGTTTCAGAGCCACTGATAGCCCTGCCTGGATTTGGTTTGCTGTAGTTTTCCATTGATTTTAATCACAGGGCATGGTAGTACTAAAAAATGCCCTAAGGGATCTCCTATATTCCAGGAAAACTCTTCTTTTTTTTTTTTTTTTTAACAGGGGCAGGCACCGGGACTCAAACCTGGGTCTCTGGTATGACAGGCAAAACCTCTGCCAGTGAGCCACTGTGGCCTTCCCAGGAAAATTCTTCTTTATCTCTATTGTGTACTTGCAGTCTTAGTTCTCACTGATAGTCAGGGTCAATCACCCCAGCCAGTAATGTAATTCCCTTCTTGGCTTCTTGATCCAGGGCATGAGTAGACCAAAGTGACCAGGTGGCAGTCGTAGATTCCAGTTCAGTGGAATCATTGTTTCTCCTGATGGAAGCACTCTGCCTTTTGAAACTAAAACCTGTATACTAGCAGAGATCAGTCACAGGGACAGGAAGCAAAAATTTTCCTAGTGGATCACTAGAGGTAATAGTGAGTGGTGCTACTCCCATTTCCACCCCTTGGTTCCTGGACCCACGGATCCTGGCTATTGGAGAAACAGCACCATACAGTGGATTTTGATTCAGAGATTACACAGCTTCCTGGAGAACATTACCCCAGCCCTGCAAGGTATTGCCACCTAGTTGGCACCAGAATTGTGTTTCAAAAGACAATTCCACTGTTCTATCAATCCAGCTGGTTCTGGATGATGGGGAACATGGATGGTAAGACCAGAGAATTCCATGAGCAGATGTCCACTCTGCACTTCATTTGCTGTGAAGTGTGTTCCCTGATCAGAAGCAATGCTGTGTGGAATAACATGATGATGGATGAGGCATTCTATAAGCCAACAAATGGTAGTTTTGGCAGAAGCATTGTGTGCTGGGAAAGCAAACCCATATCCAGAGTATGTGTCTATTCCAGTCAGAACAAATTGCTGCCCCTTCCATGAAGGGAGTGGTCCAATGTAATCAACCTGCCACCATGTAGCTGGCTGGTCACCTCAGGGAATGGTGCCATATCAAGGGCTTAGTGTGGGTCTCTGCTGCTGGCAGACTGTGAACTCAGCAGTGGCTGTAGCCAAATCAGCCTTGGTGAGTGGAAGTCCATGATGCTGAGCCCATGCATAACCTCCATCCCTACCACCATGACCACTTTGTTCATGAGCCCATTGGGCAATGACAGGAGTTGCTGGGGGAAGAGACTGACTGGTATCCACAGAACGGATCTTCTTATCCACTTGATTAAAACCTTCCTCTGCTGAAGTCACCCTCTGGTACACCTTCACATGAGACACAAATTTCTTCATGTTTCTAGCTCACTCAGAAAGGTCTATTCACATACTTCTTCCCCAGACCTCTTTGTCACCAATTTTCCAATTATGGTCTTTCCAAATCCCTGACCATTCAGCCAAACCATTAGCAACAGCCCATGAGTCAGTATGCAAACACATCTCTGCCAATTCTCCTTCCAAGCAAAGTGAACAACCAGGTACACTGTCTAAAGTTCTACCCACTGAGAGGATTTTCCCTCATCACTGTTCTTCAAGGACACCCCAGAAAGGGGTTGTAGTGCTGCAACTGTCCACTTTTGGGTGGTACCTGCATATTGTGCTGAACCATCTGTAAACCAGGCCCAAGTTTTCTCTTTCTCAGTCAGTTCACTGTAAGGAACTCCCAAAGAGGCCATAGCTCTGGTCTGGGAAAGAGAAGGTTATGTGACAGGAGTGGAGACCAGGGGCATTTGGGCCACTGTCTCATGTAACTTACTTGTGCCTTTAGGACCTGCTCTGACCCTATTTCATATATACTATTTCCATTTTATGATGGAGTGCTGCTGCACATGCCCAACTTTATGGCTTGGTGGGTCAGAGAACAGCCAGCTCATGTTAGGCAACTCAAGGCCTCATGGTAACTTGGTGGCCCAAGGTTAAGCATTCGGTCTTTACTCAGGCCCAGTAGCAGACCAAAGGGTGATTCTCAAAAGGAGAGTAGTTATCTGCAGCAGATGGTAAGGCTTTGCTCCAAAATCCTAAGGGTCTGTATTGTGATTCTCCTAGGCACCTGCTGAAGGCTCCAAACAGCATCTCTATTTGCTGCTGACACTTCCAGCACCATTGGATCTGCTGCATCATATGGCCCAAGTGGCAGAGCAGCTTGTACAGCAGCCTGGACTTGTCACAGAGCCTCCTCTTATTCAGGTCCCCAAGCAAAATTAGCAGCTTTTATAGCCACTCAATCAATGGTTAGAGTAGCACACCCAAATGAGGAATATGTTGCCTCCAAAATCCAAAGAGACCAACTAGGTATTGTGCCTTTTTTTTGGTTGTAGGAGGGGCCACATGCAGCAACTTATCCTTAACCTTAGAAAGGATATCTCGACATGCCCCACACCACTGGACACCTAGAAATTTCACTAAGGTGAAAGGTCCCAGTATTTTTTGTTGGATTTATCTCCCATCCTCTGACATGCAAATGCCTTACCAGTAAGTCTAGAATAGTTGCTTCTTGCTCATTAGGTGTAATCAACATGATATCATCGATATAATGGGCCAGTGTGATGTCTTGTGGGAGGGAGAAATGATGAAGTTTCCTGCAGACAACATTATGACATAAGGCTGGAAAGTTGATATACCCCTGAGGTAGGACAGTGAAAGTACATTGCTGACCTTGCCAGTTGAACGTAGACTATTTCTGGTGGTTCTTACTAATAGCTACTGAGAAAAAAAGCATTTGCCAGATCAACAGCTGCATACCAGGTACAAGAGGATGTATTGATTTACTCAAGCAATGATACCACATCTGGAACAGCAGCTGCAATTGGAGTTACCACCTGGTTGAGTTTACAATAATCCACTGTCATCCTCCAAGACCCATCTGTTTTCTGCACAGGCAAAATAGGAGAGTTGAATCAGGATGTGGTGGAAATCACCACCCCTGCATCCTTCAAGTCCTTAAAAGTGGCAGTAATCTCTGATCCCTCCAGGAATCCTGTATTGCTTCTGAATTACTATTGTGCTAGGTAGGGGCAGTTCTAGTGGCTTCCACTTGACTTTTCCCACCATAATAGGCTTCACTGCAAGAGTTAGATAGCCAATGTGGGGATTCTGCCAGTTGCTCAGCATGTCTATTACAATTATGCAATCTGGAATTGGGGAAATAACCACAGAATGGGTCCAGGGCCCCACTGGACCCACTGTGAAATGGACCTGAGCTAAAAGTCCATCAATCACCTGACCTCCATAAGCCTCTGGATCCCCTCATTTACATTATACCAGGGTGGTTCTGGCATTTCAACCTGAGGTTATGTTGGCCACCTTTTTATCTGTGTTTCAGCCAACCATCCAAACAAACTGTTCATGCCTTTTCTAATCCCTTGAGCTATAACATTGAATGCAGAATCTCTGTTTAGTGGGCCCATATCAATAAATTCAGCCTGAGCCAGCCTTATATTTCTCTCATGATTGTCCCACACCCTTAAAATCCATTGCCACATGTAATCCTCTGAATTCTATCTATATAATTTGGAAAACTCACACAGTTCTTTTGGAGTATAACAAACCTTCTCATGTGTGATACTTACTTTGTACCTCACCTTTAGGGGCCTGTTGGGACTTTAGTCTAGTTATAGGTCTGGAAGAAATGAGTAGTTGTGGGGGTGGATCAGGAAAAGAATTAGAAATATCTTCCAAGCCATTGGCTTCAGGGCTTTCATTTGCATTTCATCTGGTGAAACAGGATTAATCACTCTAGGGAAAATCCCTTCAGGTAGAGGATGGGTGGCCAAGTGCTCAAGGCAGACTGGAGGTGGGGCGGTTATGTCTTCAGGGCAGACTATTACAGGGTCATCTAGAGAAGGCTCAGCATGATCCAGGGTTTCAACCTCTCCACCAACATTATCATCAATTCATATGTCGACATCCCATTTTCAGGGTCCCACTCCTTTCCAATCTCAATGTCCTCACTTTAATGGCAGATACCATGCAAGATTGAGATTTCAGTTTATGTTCTAAAGTTATACCTATAAAATAAGATTCTGAGTCTTATTTTCAGAAATCTCAACTCTACAGCTACAGGAAATAAGATTTTCCTTCAGGCCTCTCACAGAAATGTCTACATCTGTCAGACGTCACGTAAGCTTCTCGTTTGAAGGTTTAAGCCCACCCCTTTCACTTATTAATGCATTCAGTGCATCTAACAACAACCAGCCAACATCTCTATACTTCTTATTTCCACAAAACTGTAAAGGTGTCAAAAACCTTATCCCCCAGAGCCCGGCTTTGTCCAAGTGAAGCATTAGAAGAATCAAATGTTGATATTTTGACTACTTCTTTTGCCAACTCACTCCATGGATTGGCAATGTCTTTCTGATTACAGGAATTGCAGTCCTTAGGGCCTTTGAGTCCAGTCAGCATAGAAATCTGTTCATAGAAATCCATTTTTAAGATTCTGCTTCTTAAGAAGCACTCCTGGTACCAAGTTGTATTAGTTAGTGTTCTCTAGAGAAACAGAATCAACAGGAAATATTCATAAATATAAAATTTATAAAAGTATCTCATGTAACCATGGGAACATAGAGTCCAGAATCTGTAGGGCAGGCTGTGAAGCTGATGATTCCAATGTAGGGTCTGGATGATCTCCACAGGAGAGGCTTGCCAGCAGAAGCTGGAAGAGAACCTGTCTCTTCAGAATCCTACTTAAAAGGCTTCCAGTGATTAAATTAAGCATCCCTCATTAAATAAGGCACTCCCCTTGGCTGATTAAAAATGGAATCAGTTGTGGATGTATCTGACATGATCATGATTTAATTCTATGAAATGTTTCATAGCATAAGACAGTCCAGCACTTTCCCAACTAGACAAACAGGTACCAACACCTGGCCAAGTTGACACACAAACCTGATCATGACACTCAGCAAACATCTTTTTTATTGTTTTAGTTCCAATTAAGTCCCAATCAGTATCCTAGGTAGAAGACAGAGTGTTCTAGTTTACAAGTTGCCAGAATGTAATATACCAAAAATGGAATGACTTTTAAAAAGGGGAATTTATTAACTTGCAGGTTTACAGCTCTAAAGCTGGAAAACGTCCAAATTAAGGCCCCAATAAGAGGTTACCTTCACTCAAAAAAAAAGGCCAGTGAAGTTCAAGGTTTCTCTCTCAACTGGAAAGGCACATGGTGAACTTGGTGATGTCTGCTAGCTTCCTCCAGATTTCTTATTTCATGATGCTCCCCCATGGGCTTCTTCCTTCTTCATCCCCAAAGGTCTCTGGCTGTATCTGCTCTCATGGCCCTAAAACTTTTTCCAAAATGGGTCACTCTTAAAGGCGTCCAGTAAACAACCCCACCTTGAATGGGTGGGTCACATCTCCATGGGAACCTGCAAAACTTTAGTTTGTTTGTTTTTTTATTCCACCCAGCAATGCTGAATGAGAATTAAAGGACATGGCTTTTCTGGGGTCCATAAATTGAAAAAGGCACACAGAGTATTAGTTTTTCATGTTGTTTATATTGTATTTGATTGCAGAAAAACAAACAAGTAATCATGTTACAGACAATACAATGCAATACAATATATATGTTGGTTGTTATATCAAAGTATTTTTTAAGGCTAAAGCCACAGATATGGAGTGATGTTTATAGTCCCAAATACATTTAAAAAAAGGAACAAAATATTTTTACAGATATACTGATGATACTCTTTTCCTCAAACTTTTTTCTCACTCTTGGAGTTATTAGTGACTATCAAATCTGATTAACAGAAATGCCAAAGAGAATTAGAAAACAAAAATCTAGCCTTCAACATCTAGTCCTACTACTCTCTATTATATGGGTTCTCATGAACAAGGTTTATTCATTTTTAAAAAAATGAGGTGAGTAAACTTGATTAGTTTCCTGCATGGTAGGGCTACATGGTAATTATCCATTAACTGGCAGTAATATCTATCTGTCATCATTCAAGAGTGCTGTAAGATTAATAAGCGTTTGTTCAGCATGTTAATACTCTACTTTACTGTTCAAATGATCCTATTAAAAATGCAAAGTCCCAATCTTTTTGCCCAGAGATTCTAGGTCAATAAGTCTGGGTCAGGTTTCATGCATTTAGGCTTTAATAAGCTCCTAAGTATTCTAATTCAGGTAATGGCTAAAAGATTTCCTGAGAAATCCTGTCAATATATTTTTTATTCATCTACATGTATTTCATTCCAGAATATAATTAATTATAATTTATCTTCTCTATGGAGCTAAGTAAACAAATTTGGAAGTTGAGAATAAGGGAATATAGACTATTATTTACTATCCCTTTTAAGTTAATATTAGATTTTATGAGCTTTAACTAAGACGCTCAGACATGAAAGTCTATACATGCATACACATGGGTTTTATGCACTTAATTTCATGTGATATAATAATCCACATTTCCATATACTTAGGATATTTGCATTGATTTGTTGAATTGTATTTTTCTCACTAACATATTTATGTATCTCCAAATAAACTCCAAATTAAACATTCTTTGGATCCCAATAATACTTCATGCTTAGTATATTTCTACACCAAGCATCAATGGTTATATCCTTTATACAGAGGAATAAAATTGTAAATAATTTAGGAAAAATAAAGGCTCTTTATGCTTTTATCTAAAAAACTTCCCCCCAAATTTATAAATATATAAAATCTCTAATACCAAATAATACATTATTTTCACAGGTTGAAATACAAACCACTGATGGAATTCTAGAATCTCCATATATATTAATCAAAGTGTATTAATCAAGAGATAGCTGCTTGAAAGACATTATAGTGAATGCCAGAGACTGTCATTATTCACATGAGGTGTGTAGACCAGCAGCATAGGAGACTGTTGAAAAGCAGAATGCCAGGTTCCATTCCATTCAGATTCATTCTGAATCTGATTTTGTATTTTAATAAGATCTCCAGGTAATTGATACGCACATTAAAATTTGAGAAATGGTTACTATGGAGGATCTTAAAGTATCTGGGATCTTTGAGTAAGCCAGACACCATGATGAAATTGTAAATGCGAGAGATTTATTGAAGTTAATACCTGTCAGGGAAAACAGGGAGAGGGATCAGAATAAGCAGCAAGAGTCTTCAGATGATGGTGCTGATATGACATCTATGAACATGAGATAAAAAAAAGGAGGATTCTGTAGAAAAAGCCTCAGACCATAGCTGGGCTCTGAAAAAGTATTAGGTAGGCTGATGAGAAGTCTCAGTTTGATGGCTGGTTCAGAGTCCCAGTTTAGACAGATAGCTAGCAAGAGACCCAAATGTGCTCCTTAATGGCTGCCATAGTTCCCATAATAATACATATCCAGGAAGAACCATTTTCATGGATGGGTCTTGTTGGCTTTTCTTCCTCAGAAAAAAACGGAAGGAAGGAATGAACTGCAGTTCCTGTTGATACTGTTGGTTTGCCATCCTAACTGGTACTCATTTTCTCCCCCTTTCACTATCATTTACAGTTATCTCTCCTCAGTTATCAGTCAGTAGGTCTTGAAACCTTACCTGGTGGCATGACTCAAATCCTCATTGTTAAGTTATCTGAGTCCCTAAAAATCATGACTTCTCACACTTTGCATGAGAAGTGTCCATTCACTACTTCACCCAGTTAGGAAGTATCAAGATTTGCCCAAGTGGATCACTTAGATTCTACTCAAATTACCCCATGCCTCAACATGTAAAAGCAGACCTACCTCTCCCTGATATAAAGATATCTTTGCAAAAATGGTGACTCCTCTTCTCTACTGCAGATCAGTGGACACAAGGAGCAACAGCCAGTGTTTATTCTTCAATAGGATCCTCGCTGATTCCTATGGCATCCCTGGGAGAACAGGATGTCTAGCAGTTAGAACCCAGAGTAGTTGAGACAAGAATCACAAATTCTCCCAGGGAGTCAATTGGAGTGATGGGTAATTGGAGCCACTCCTGCTTCCTTTCCTTGTTCCCCAGACACATAAATTAGCCCTATTGATAATACAATGCGTATAGAGGTATCTGACTAGAACATAATCTTAAAAGTTGGCATCCATCTTTATGAAACATATCTTCTAAGCTAGAGCTTCAGGCACATTTCAACCAGCTATTCAAACATTCTAAAAAGACAGATGGTTTTAGGAGGTGTGTTGTGTAATAACACCAGTATATTTCAGGGTCATGGATCCTTTCCCTTATCTCTTTTACTATGAAGCAAGCGCCTGCTCTGATATTATGTCATATAATATTTCATGGCTGTTAATCAGGAACTCTAAAAGCCACAGGAGTGTGGTAATGGATTAGTTCCCTTGGGAAAATGTGTCCTGTGAGGAAACTACTGGTCCTTCCTGACTTATTGCCAAGTGGCTGGATGGTCTCTTCCAGGAATAGTACTCCAACACTAGAACTGGAAAATATTCCATAAAATGACAGTTTGAACATTCAAAAGAAGCTGTTAGATGGGTTTTGTGAAATGAGCATCCCTAAGTGTGTAGTCTCAATCTCTGCCACCCTTCTCGCTCTATTCCTGCTCACTTTGTGCCATGTCTAGGTGGTCTATTATGAAAGCTGTTGAATGTTAACTTGCTCAAACATTTTGTCAACTTGGCTGTTTAGTATCTCTTCCGTTATGAAAGCTTTTTGGTGAGCATTAACAGGTAATACAAAAATGTTCACATTTTGTACTCACTCCCATATGACCATCTTCATGGCTCTATCTCAAACCTCCTTTGTCTACCAAGCCATAATCCATTGCGTAGACCATTGGCCACTGCCTAGAGACCATATATAGTCTCATCTCAGGACACTTCTTTCAAAGTAGATGACTCAGGAATTTCCACTTCCTCGGAATGGGTCATTACTATTCCCAAGCTTCTAAGAGCCACCCCAATGATGATTTTGCCACATCCACTGAAGTTCCTGCCAGGGTGTTAAAGCCTAAGTCCTGGGAAAGTAAATTCATTGCCATTAATTCTTGCTTATTCAATCTTAATGCTCATGTTCCAATATTGTTTTATTAGTTGTGACAAATGTACTACAGTTTTGTAAGATGTTAGCTATAGGAGAAACTGCTTGAATGATATATGGCAACTGGCTGTTCTTTACTCATGTCTTTTCTGCAAATGTAAAAGTTTTCTAAAATAAAATGAATATTAAAAATTCCTTAAGATAGGGTAATTGGAAAGTCTCATATTTGTATTTATATATTTTTTAGTTTAAATTCATGTAATCTCTGAAAATATATTATAGAAGAATGGGAAAACTTAATGAAGAGAAGCTATGTAACTGAATTATTTCATTTAAATCAATCATTTATAATACTTTTGTAAGGAAGAAGTTGTGGTGTCAAGTGAGAAACAGGTGATCAGAATTCCAACCTACTGAATTGATCGTGATATTTTTCATTTTTTTCCATTTTTATCAGAGTGTGTTAAATAGCTGTTGAAACCTGAAATTTTAAATGCACAGAAGTGAAGACATTCTAAGTTAAATTGTGCTATCATCAAATTAAATGTTGCTAATCCCCAATTACTTCATTTTCAGGATATTAGTGCTGATTGTACCCTTGAAATTTCTTGGAATAATCAATCCTTTACTGAATGACTTGTTAAGATACAAGAAAAGGAGCTTTCTTCATGTCAGATTATGTGCATAATTGGTAACATTGTTTATAGTTTCTGAAAATGATGCTTTAATTTGAATTCTGAATTTTTTATTCTGTGTTGAGGATGCCAGTTAATACAGGGAAGGCTTTTAAGAATGCTCAATCATTTTTGAGGGGAATTTTGAAAACACGTATTGCCTAAGAATATGATATGCATGTTTTTTTTCAACTTAGTAACATTGTGAATCTGTGAGATGACTTGAAAAATTACTATTAGTTTAGTTCAATGTCTTGTAAAGTAATTCACCAACACATTGATGAATGCCAGAGAATTGGTTTGATAATTGTATTCAGCTATAGCTTTGTTCTATATGCTCTTTATTTTAAAACTTCACTGAATAGTAATTAATTTTTTATTAATTATATACAACCACTCAAAGCATGATTTATTTACACACATACGTATATATTCATATATTTATTAACTAATTGGATAAATTATCACTGAGTATTTATTGTTGGCTGTTCTTGTACATTTGGGGGCATACATACATAAACAAAGCATATATTTTATCTTGAATAAGTATAAGTTCAGTGTAGAAAATGGAATATAGACAAGGACTTCAGGTCATTCTGAGTCTCATTCTTGCTTGAAAATTATACTTTGTGGGATAAAATAACACACTCTTAGAAAACCAGAAAGACCATAAAGGAATGGAGGGGTGTTAAATGTAATACAAGGAGAGTGCATTAGAATGGTGGGTTGAAATTGCATTTGGTACACCTGATTGGCCTGCCCCCCAAGTTTGGACTTCTCTTAGAGTGGGAACAGAAAACAGTTAAAAGGTTTGTGCAACAGAATAATGTTATAAATTTTAAGATGAAAACTCTGGTGATTTTGCAGGGAATAAATTTTGCAATTGAACAATAAGTATAAAAAATACTTAGAGGTTATTGTAGTGATCCAGGTGAATAAGATAAAGATCCCAAATATAGACAAAGTTGGGGGAAAAGTGGAGCAAAAAGAACATCTTAAGTTATATTTGGAAGGCAAACTGAAGAGGATATCATTATGGAGAGGATGAGTGCTTAAATCAACCACTTGGGATATCCAGCAACCTGCACTAGACCCTCTCTATTAGTTTATTGATGTGTGTATGTTTCTTAAAGTCATTTTTGCAAAAATACATATGGGAGCTCTCATTTATGATTATATATTTTGTTTAAAGATAGCTAATCACAATTTTAGATATTTAGTTGTCTGTTGTTTTTCCATTTCTAATGGCATATTTATTTTTAACATTTGAATTAATTTAACTATTAAAACTAAAAATATCATTTCATTTATTAAGGTACGGTGAATTATATTTATAATAATATTATGAGCATAGTTTTAAAAATGTATGTATGTTTAAAAATAAAATTAACTATCATATGTGAAGTTTTTATAATATATAAAAAATGTAAAATGCTCAGTTTATGAGGGGATATTGTCAATGTTAACTTTTTTTCTTGTAAAGAAGTAAAAACTCATCAAACCTATTCAGGTATAAAGCTCATCATGTAAAAGCTTATCATATAAAAGCTCCTCAAGCAACTTTTACTAACTTAGTTGGGAAATAAATTATCTTCGTTAGGATATATGGATAATGCAGGAGTTACAGCCAACATCCGCACATGCACTCATATGCCTAATCTTGAATAGGCTTTTCATGTGTTCAAGAATAATCATATTTATTGCATGAGAAGTATGGGGCTGCCATGATTTGCTTGGATTCCCCCCTCATTGCGCTGCATTCTGGAAAGTGCCTCCAGATAGAAAGCTAGGTGATCCCTGTTGTGTTAGTTTGAAAGTGCCAGATCACAATACATCAGAACTGGAATGGGGTTCTTTAAAAGGGGGTATTTATTAAACTGCAACTTTACAGTTCTAAGGCCATGAAAATGTCCAAATTAAGGCATCAAGAGAAAGATACCTTAACTCCAAAGAAAGGGCAGATGAAGTTTAGGGTTTCTTTCTCAGCTGGGAGGGCACATGGCGATGTCTGCTTGCTTTCTCTCCTCATTTCATAATTCTTCTGCAGGGCCATTTTCCTTCTACTCCAAAGGTCTTTGGCTGTATAGGCTCTGTTGGTACTGGTGGCTCTAAAGCTTTTTCCAAAATGGTACCCTCTTAAAAGGCTCCAGTAAGCAACCCCACCTTGAATGGGTGGAGACACATCTCCATGGTAACCATCTAATCAAAATTTACCACCCACATTTGGGTGGGCCATTTTTCCATGAAAACAATTAAAAATATTTCACCCAGAAATATTAAAGGACATGGCTTTTTTGGGATACATAACAGCTTCAAACTGGCATAACTATCCAGACCATCTGACTGTAAGAAATTTGAACACTGGTTTGAGACTTTTTTTTTCCAATTTTCGATTTTCTTTAGGGCAGGAGGTCAATTTTAGTACCAGTTAATTCATAATGGTTATACACAGTTCCTCACCTCCTCTTCAAGATGTTTCTACTTTTAGATGATCAAATTCTGTTAAATTCCTCAATGTATTCATCCAGTTTGTCCATTTTAAAAATATTATTCATTAACATATTAATCAAAACTATTTAAAATCTTTATCAGCTAAATACATCTGAGCCATCTGTGGGTCTGCTTACATTTTTCATTCTTCATATTTCCTCTTGTTTATAAGTATTAGTTCTTTGCTTCTTTATATAGTTTATTATATTAGGATGTATGGTGATCTTGGCATATAACAGACTCCTCATATTATATTATGGAAATTTTGTCCTTTCATATGTTAAGTCAGTGAGAAAATGACAATCTCAAATCAGGTTTTGAACTTGGTTGTGTTTACTTTGCAAGTTTAGCAAGACTAAATCTCCTCTGATTCCCTCTTTGCCTAGTATGCAGCTTTCTTAGGTTTTGATTATAAGTTCATAGGTTTATCTCTCTTCAGCCTTAAATAAAACTATAAGAAATACAATTTTCTCCTTTGGATGTTTGGCTCTGTTCTTCAGGCTCCTAATCACTCAATTTCAAAACCTGACAAACTTTTGTGAGTTTGTCATCTCTATTTTTGAGGCAAAACTCTTCCTTACAGCTTGTGATTTCTTACCTAAGCCCTGGGAAACTACTAGAGATTTCAATCATCTTTCTGCACATTTGACTACCTTGTTACCCTCCCATACAAACCCAGAACTCAGTGAATGGCCTATAAGGAAAAGTAATTACTTTAGGTAGTCAGATTTTTACAGTTTACAATAAAATTCTTTGCAACCACTAGAGGATTTGCTAATTTCTCAATAGACCCAACCGGGATCTTCTCAAGCCAAGCCCGAATTTCAGCTGATGCCTAAAATTAGAAAATATTCAAGGAGAAAAACATGTAGAAATATTAGATAATTTCAGAGGAATTTTCTCCTTTGTGAAACTCTAATATAATTTGGTCCCGTTTGCTCCCGTGGCTCTCTATGGATTCTAATAATATGATGCTTGGATATTATCTCAGTTTTTATAAGTTGTTTCAATTGGAATGTGAGCACACCATGCTCTACTTGGAAGCAGAATCTTGGCTTGTGCTTTTATTTATAATAATCATTTTTATATCAACAATCTCTAATTGATACTTGCATTTTCTTGGCCATTCTTTGCAGACTCTTACCCTGCTTATATTTTTAAATGTCTTTTGTATTTATAGAACGTATAAGCATATTTTTTCATATTTAGTGTGTAATAAATCTATTACCATGAAATCTTCATGGAACTCCTCATGATGTCTCTTATTAACTGTTTGTACTAACTAGAATGTTTTATGTTGTTGTTTTCAATTTTGACTTTTAACTTTAGAAGTCCGTGGGAATTCTTTGAGGACCGAGAAGTTAAGATCCTCTGTAGAGAACTAAAGCTTTGAGGTGACTATATTTCTGGAAACACTAGGAAACTGAAATCACCTTAAGCTTGTAATTTTTGCTTAAGATTTTCATATCAGGCTGCATAAAGTTGCGCTAAAAATCTGAATGTAAGCCATTTTAATGTTGGAAGTTTCAGAGGTATTTTATTTTCTTCTACCCAGACCCAAGGTGGAGGCATGGTTTCTTGCCATCTCTTTCTATGATTTGAGTAAATTTTTCATTTATCTTGAACTTGAAGATGTATTCCCTTGGAAGTCATAGTTTTGTGTGAAAGTCTCTTATTAAACACCTCATTTGGGGAAAAGCTTATAATAATTTCTTATGCAGCCAGGAAAGAAGAAGCTCAAGATCTCAAAAGCAGAAGTATATGAAGAGCTTGCTTATCTCCACGTGCTTCTGCTGCTTTGTGTTGGGGCCTGCGGATTGCTCAATTCCATGCTAGCTCCACCATGCATTACTGCACACTCACACACAGACATACAGACAATACACACATATACAACTGTAGTTTACAAATTTATTCAATATTTTGTTTTTATTTATTTCACTTGAAATAGGTTTCATTTCAAGTTATCTAATTAGCCGCACTGTTAGAAAGAGGAACCCATTTTTATTTCATTTACGTAATTTATCTGACATGGATCATTATTATAAGACTATGAAATGTAAATATTGAGACTGAATAAATTGTACATTATTTTATAGGTATTGAGGATTTGAACATAGATAACCTTATTTCATACCCTGTGCTTTTATCCACTATATTGCACTGGCTTGAATGAATAAACATTTTGAATGAAAATTATAAGTGGCTAAGAGAAAGGAAGAAAAAAAGTGACCTCTTTTTTCATCAAGTGACATGTGAGAGTAGTTTTTCAATTTAACCCCTGCTTTTGTTTAGTAAATTCACAAAGCAAAAGGTGCCTACTAAAATAAGAGAGTGGAATTTAGATGCACTTAAAACACGCGGTCTAAACCAAAAAAAAATAAAAACAAAAACTATACATATATGATGTATAGTTGTAAGGACTGAGATGTTTGGTTAGATGTTGTACATTAAGTCATAACAGAAAACTTGCTGGAAACTGGAAATTTGAAATTGCTTTTCTTAAAGGGTGTAGTGAATGCTATTGCACACGTTGTAATTGGTAATATATTAGAATAATATAAAAGGATGTTGTCCCTCATTTAGAAAAAAATTCAGGCAAAATAATAGATCTATCCTTTACACTGATTTTCAATTATGTCCTTGTTTCTAAATCATAAGATGTTTTTTATGACATGTTAAAATAATGAACAAAAAAAGTTCCCTCGAATTAGATGTTACACTTAAGGAAGAGAGCGTGGAACCCTATTTCCAGCCCAGTTTATAGACTTTTCAACAATCCTATTTTCTTTATTACTAAAATAATTTAATGTGCATTTATTATTTTAATCAAATATGAAAACGTCCTTCTCTTTTCTGTCTCTGCCTCTCTCTGTTTAAATTTCCTCTTTTTATGAGGACAATAGTCATGTTGAATTAAGGACTCATCCTACTCCAATATGACTTTACTTATATAATTCAACTTGTAGTTACCCTGTTTTCAAATTAGGTCATATTCTGATGTACTAGGGTGTAGGACTTCAAAATATCATTTTAGGGGACATAATCCAATCCATTAAACCCTATTTGCAAAGCATTTTGTAAAGGAATTTGTCACAACTCTAAATTCTTACCAAATGCTATATCTGATAGCCTTATAACAAATGATAAAACAAGGTACATTTAACATTAAAATTATTTAACGATGTGTTCATCAATTTTTTTTCTCCTAAAAATCTATTTCCTCATCTTCTTAGTCATAAACCTTGATAATTGCACCAAATTCCTTTGGCTACTTGTAGCCGTGTAGGTTCTCTAAGAGAGTAGAAGTGATGTATGCCTCTCCCAGAACTGGTTCAGAAACACCTCCCAGAGTGCAACTTCCATGATTTCTCCCCTCTGACCTACGTGAGCACAGGACACTTGCAAGCCTTGTGTTAAGTTTTAATGGACTCACCCCAGTATATTCGACATAAATAAATTCACCTATCAATTTGCAACATTATATGAGTGAAAACTAAAAATTGTTGGATAAAGACACTGGTCTTTTCTCATTATTGCTATTACAACATCGAGCTTTATCCTAACAAATACAGGAATTGTGATGCTAGAACACATGTGCGACTATAACAAAATATAAATTACCCGTCATAGACTTAGTAAACAAAGAAATGGATACCCAGCTTTGAAAAGATGAGACGAGATTATGTCATAGCAATTCAATGAGTAAAACTGTCATTGGTAATTACTTGGGTATTACGTTAGTGCCCTGGCTCTCTACAGCCTTGAGGCAAAGCAGGGTCTCTTTTACTTGGAGTTTGTTAGAAATGCAAATTCTCCACTCCCACTCCAGGCCTAATAAATTTTAAACATTTTGATTGCAATTGCATTACCACATTTACCTCTAATTATTCTTATCATTTTTCACATCTCTAAGTATTACACATTTTTGATACTACTGTAAATGGTATTATTGTTTTAATTTCAATACTTTATTGTTCATTGCCAAGTAGTTTAAAATGAAAATTGAATTGGAGTATATAACTGGACCTCAAAAACAAGTAGGTCGTTTATTTCTTGAAGTATGATAGAATAAGCTAATCATACCTCAGTTTATAATTGCTCTCAATAAAACTTATCTTTGTCTCAAGGAAAAAATATCTCAAAATAGGCACATTTCAGTTTATTTAACATTACAAAAATTTCAGATTGCACATATTTATAAAACTGGCATAATGAAAGAATATAAATACCAGCCCATAGACAAACATATATAGGAAAATTATTTACGCACTCCTATAAATACTTTTTCATAATATCATTATATTTTCATTCTTTCTTTCTGCCCTTTGGTATTCTCTTATGTTGCATATTTACTTTTAGGTCAATTCCTGTCTTATCTCACTTTGAAATTCTCTGATGCTGATTATTCACATTTGGTGAAATTATTCCTTTTTATCTGACTTAGCTTAATTTCTAATACTTGGCTAATGTTGGGCTCTTGATTTTAAGGTACTTTTTACAATTTGCATATTTTGATTTGCATTAAAATGCAAACGTAATGTAGAAATAGAATATTTTTGTAGAGTGTGGTGATGATATTTACATGTTTGCGTATGGGTGGAGCCTAACTTAATTTCAGGTAAAATACTCTAGGACTTCCCAATGTAGATTGAAGAAAACTATAAATAGTCCCTAGATTGCATCAGATTTGCTAAGAATGTTTTATAAAACTGACTAATTTGGTTTACCATTATTACTGTATTATTATTTCTAGAAATGGAGGTGTTGAAAAGCACCATTAAGTAAATTAACATTGCATTATCATACTGACTGCATTTAAAAATTTTTGAAATGTGTGTAAGATATCTGTAGACCATGTGAATAGAACATTAAATGAAAAAAAATGCTATAAGATGCAGTTCAAATAATAGTAACTGATTTTCTTATTTGATAGCATTTTTTTTCCTAACAGGAATTCAGTGTTTCAAATGAACCATTTAAACCTATGTTTATATTCATATTTTAATGAGAATCTAAACAAATTTAAGCTAACAACAGAGTTTTACAAGATTAGAAGCTTCTTCTGGGACAATTTCTTTATAAATTCTTTCTAAACTACCAAAGAGGCACCTGATAGTCCATAATTCATATATTCTTATAGAATTACAAAAATAATCATGTTCAACATGAAATACCAGCTACAGGACTAGCAAAATAAATCGAAGATAGATTAAATTTTTGCTCTTAAAAACAATAATTTGCAAGAAGATTCTGATATTTCTGTATCTCAAGTGAAGCATTCTCATGCAGAGTAACAGCATATTGCGGAAAAACCTCTGCAGAAAATGGAGAAGCTCTGAAGTCTTAAGCAACTTTCCCAAAGCTGCAGCCTGCATAACTACGTTTTACATGGATCTGTGTGTGATCAAGCTAGCATAGGCTCTCATAACACAGATGACTCAATCCCACCTGCACAGCAGAAGTTCTCACTGGATCCCCTTTCCCCTCTAGTACCTATACATCAGTATAACAGCCCTTTAAATCTTCATTAGCTACTTCAACTCCAATTACAATACATTGTTTCATCCTAGGTTATGACAGCTCCTCTGGGTTCTTGGCTTAATTCTTAGGACTGAAGCATTTGTTGAGCATCAAAAATATTCTGTGTGTCTGGGATTCTAAAGAACCCAGAATAGAATAGAAGAAAGAAAATGAGAGTTAGAAAGAGAGAGAAAGCAAAAAAAATGTATTTCGTTCTGTTACTGTATAAACCCAGTTACTTCCTGTTAACTAAAATTAGACATTGACACTTCTGTTTACAGAAGAAATTTGGGATCATGAAAAAGAAATTTAATTCACTAATAAATGTCTTTAATTGTATGTAAGTAACATATATGTAATACATAATATGTAAATTACATATATAAAATATATATAAAGCACATAAATGAAACAATAGGTTATAGAAGATTATCTCACATTAGCAAAAAAATCAGAATCGTACTGAAGTTGAAAGAAATGTTTTGATGTAAAAAAAATCTTGAGAAACTATATTGAAGTTTGCTTTAACTAAGTAGATATCTGCTTACATCTTCTAAGCCTGACAACACTGAGGCTTCCTGACAACTATGATGACCTGATAATTCTATGCTGAAAGTATTTATTTTCCTACCATCTTCTGTCTAGCATAGTTAGAAATTCTGAATTCAAATCCACCTGATGCTGTTTGGAAAAATTACTTAATGTGACTAAGATTCAATATTCTAGTTTGTAAAACAGAAATAATAATAGAACCAAGTTATTGAGTTCTCATGGAATTTAATAAATGTGATATGTACAAAACACAGCATAGTGTCTGGCACTTAGAAACTTCTCAATATATAATTGCTAAGTTTTTTTTTTAACTTTTTATATTGTATAATATAAAATATATATACAAAACAAAGAAAGAAAAAATCAATAGTTTTCAAAGCACTCTTCAACAAGTAGTTACAGGACAGGTCACAGAGTTTGTCATAGCCTACCTTTACCATCCTCTCAGATTCTTCCTTTTAGTTGCTCCAGAAAATAGGAAGCTAGAAATAATATTTTTTATCGTCACAATTGATTTTGTTTTTACTTTAAAAAAAAATAACATATATACAAAAAAGGAATAAATTTCAAAGCACAGCACCACAATTTGTTGTAGAATAGATTTCAGAGTTTGGCATGCGTTACAATTCCACAATTTTGACTTTTCACTTCTAGCTGCTCTAAGCCATTGGAGACTAAAATAGATATCAATTTAATGATTCAGTGATCATATCCATTTGTTAAATCCTATCTTCTCTGAATAACTCCATCATCACTTTTGACCTTTCTTTCCTCTCTTTATGGGCATTTGGGCTATGGCCATTGTACATTTTTCATGTTGGAAGGGGCTGTAAATAATATAGGGTAAGGAGATGGAACTAGCTGATGTTCTGGAGAGGCTGGGCCCTCTAAGGTCTGGTCCAGAGACTCATATGGAGGTTGTAGGCTTCTGGAAAGTTACTCTAGGGCAGGGAAACTTTGTAGAATCTTATATATTGTCCTAGGTGTTCTTTAGGATTGGGGGAAATGGTTTTGGTTGGGGTTTGGTAAGTTATTATAGGTAGCAATGTCTAACTGAATCTTGCATAAGAGCAACCTCCAGAGTAGCCTCTCAACTCTATTTGAACTCTCCCAGCCACTGATACTTTATTAGTTACACTTCTTTCCCCCCTTTTGATCAAGATGGAATTGTTGGTCCCACAGTGCCAGGGCTGGACTCATTCCTGGGAGTCATCTACCATGCTGCCAGGGAGACTTTCACCCCTGGATGTCATGTCCCACATAGCAGGGAGGGCAACGATTTCACTTGCAGAGTTGGGCTTAGAGAGTGTGAGGCCACATCTGAGCAACAAAAGATCCTCCAGAAGTAACTCTAGGTGTAACTATAGGAAGGTTAAGCTTCTTCACTACCTACATAAGTTCCACAAGTGCAAGCCTCAAGATTGAGGGCTTGGCCTATTGATTTGGGTGTCCCTCAAGTTTGACACAGTATCAGGGAATTCCCTGATGGTAAAGTTTAATAGTTTCATGTTTTTTCTCCCATCTCTCAAGGAACTTTGCCGATACTTCTTGATTATCTGCTTAATATATTCTAGTATGCATCCAGGCATAACTTTTAGCTCTACAGGATTAAAGGCCCTGTTTCTTATTCTGGGCTCCCTGTGTTTTAATTGTTAGAAAAAGCCAATAGGAATTCTAAACCTCCCCTTAACTCTTGTCCTTCACCCCATTATTTACCTCTGCTGTTGCTGTGATAGTACTGATGTTTTCCTGTTAAACATAGCCCATAGCATACAATAGCAGTATTCCCCTTGTACCCTGGACTTAAACACTCTTTGTCCATGAATCATACCTTTGAAGTGGTTTTTACAAGAACTAATTTATATTTCTCATGTTAATCAGTGGGACATATAGGTCTATGCAATCCCTTTCAATCGTATTCACCTTCAATGTGGTACTATTACTTATAGACTCACTAAAGAACTGCCTTCACTTCTATCTATTACCTTACACTGGAGTTCAACCTCATTAGCTAACCATTCACCTATCCATAGATTCTATGTATCTCTTAGTCCCCTATATTCTTTATTATAAGCTTTTGATTATACCTTTATGCTGGTCATAAAAGTGGAATCATACAGTATCTATCTGTTTGTGTCTGGCTTATTTCACTTAGCATTATGTCCTCAAGGCTCATTCATCTTGTCATGTGCCTCAGGACATCATTTTGTCTTACTGCTGCATAATATTCGATCATATGTAAATACCACATTTTGTTAATCCACTTGTCTATTGTTGGACACTTGGTTTGTTTCCATTTTTTGGCAATTGTGAATAATGCTGCTATGAACACTGGTGTGAAAATGTCTGTTTGTATCGCTGCTTTCAGCTCTTCTGGGTATATAACAAGTAGAGCTATTGTTGGGTCATAGAGCAACTCGCTATTTAGTTTCCTAAGAAACTGCCAAATTCTTCCACAGCAGCTGTACTATTATACATTCTCACTAGCAGGGTAGAAATGTCCCAATTTCTTCACATCCTTTCCAACATTAGTTCCTTAAAAAAATAGATCCCTGTTTGTTTAATAGCAGCCATTCTTATAGGTGTGAGGTGGTATCTCATTGTGGTCTTGATCTGCATTTCCTTTATAGCCAATGAAAATGAACATCTCTTCATATGCTTTTGAGCCATCAGTATTTGCTCTTCAGAAAAATGCCTATTCATATCTTCAATCCATTTTTAATTGGATTGTTTGCTCTTTTGTGATTGAGTTGTATGATTTCTTTATGTATACCGGACATCAAACCTTTCACTGATGTGTGATTTCTAAACATTTTCTCCCATTAAGTTGGCTGTGTCTTCACCTTTTTGATGAACTCTTTTGTGGTATAGAAGCATTTGATTTTGAGGAGTTCCCATTGATCTATTTGTTGTTGTTGTTGCTTTTGCTTTAGGTGTAATGCTTAGGAAGCTGCTTCCTATGACTAGGTCTTGAAGATGTTTCTCTACATTTTCTTCTAGAAGCTTTATGGTGCTAGTTCTCATATTTAGGTGTTTGATCCACTTTGAGTTAATTTTTGTCTAGGGTAAAAGGTAAGGGTCCCTTTTCGTTCTTTTGGCTATTGATATCCAGTTTTCTCATGCCCATTTATTGAAAAGACTATTTTGACTCACTTCAGTGCATTTGGGAGGCTTATCAAAAATCAGTTGACCACAAGTTTGGTGGTTTATTTCCGCACTCTCAATTTGATTCCATTGATCAATACTTTTATCTTTGTGCCAGCACCATGCTGTTTTGACCACTGTGGCTTTATAATAAGTTTAAAAATCAGGGTTTGTTAATCCTCCCACTTAGTTCTTCTTTTGTAGGTTTTTAGTTATTTAAGGTCTCTTTTCCTTCTGGATCAATGTGATAACTAGCTTTTCTAAGTCTTCAAAGTAGGTTGTTGGAATTTTGATTGGTACTGCATTAAATCTGTAGATCAATTGTCCCTTTAATTAATATATCTCGTCCTTCTTTATCTTTTAGGAAGTGTTTACATTTAAAGTTTATTTTGTCAGATATTAGTATAGCTACTCCTGCTGTTTTTTGGTTACAAATTGTGTGGAAAATTTTTTCCCATTCTTTCACTTTCAATCTATTTGTATCCTTGTGTCTCAGGTAAGATTCTTGGGTAGAACTGACATCTTAACTATATTTAACCTTCCTATCCATGAGCAGGAATATCTTTCCACCTATTTAGATCTTCTTTGATTTTTTCTTTCAATGTTATGTCATTTTCTGTGTACAAGTCTTTTCCATCTCTAACTAAATTCATTCCTAAGTACTTGATTCTTTTTGTAGCTATTTTGAATGGAATCTTTTTCTTTAACTGACTCCTCAGTGAGGTTGCTGCTTGTGCATATAAACATTACTAATTTTTGCACAATAAATATATATTTCTGCATTGCTATTAGCTCAAGTAGCTTTGCTGTAGATTTCTCAAGATTTTCCAAGTATAGTATCATGTCATCTGATGGAAAGGCAGTGGTAAAATACTGAAAATTTTACCTCTTCCTTTCCAATTTGGGTGCCTTCTATGTCTTTGTCCCGCCTGATTGCTCTAACTAGAACTTCTCGCACAATGTTGAATAATAGTGGGCATTCTTGTCTCATTCCAGATCTTAGGGGGAATGATTTCAGTCTCTCTCCATTGAATAGAATGCTGGCTGTAGGTTTTTCATATATGCCCTTTATCATATTGAAGAGTTTACTGTTGATTCCTATCTTTAGAAATGTTTTTATCAGAAAAGGATGTTGAATTTTGTAGAAAGCTTTTTCAGCAACAGTAGAGATTATCATGTGATTTTTCAGTTTCAATTTGTTAATGTACTGTATTACATTAACTGATTTTCTTGTGTTGAACCTTTCTTGCATTCCTGGTATAAACCCCACTTGGTCATAATAAATGATTCTTTTAATGTGTTGTTGGATTTGATTTCCTAATATTTTGTTGAAAATTTTTGCATCTATGTTCATTAGGGAGATTGGCCTGTAGTTTTCCTTTCTTAAAGCATCTTTACCCAGTTTGTTATTAAAATAATATTTGCTTCATAAAACAAGCTCAGTAATGTTCCTTTTTCCTCTTTTTTTTTTTAGGTTTGTACAGGATTGGTGTTCTTTTTGGAATGTTTAATAAAATTCCCCTATGAAGCCGTTTGGTCCTGAGCTTTTCCTTGTAAGAAATTTTTTGACGATTGATTTAATCTCTTTACTTGTGATTGGCTTGTTGAGATCTTCTATTTCTTCCTGAGTCTGTGTAGCTTGTTTTTGTGTTTTCAGGAATTTGTCCATTTCATCTAAGTTGTCTAGTTTGTTGACATATAGTTGCTTATAGTACCCTCTTATAATTTCTATGATTTCTTCGAGTTCTGTGGTAACACATCTCTTCTTATTTCTGGTATTGTTTATTTTCACCTTCTCTCTTTATTTTTTCTTTGTCAGTCTTGCTAGTGGTCCATCAGTTTTATTGATCTTATCAAAGAACCAACTTTTGGTTTTACTGATTCTTTCTATTGTTCTTTTGTTCTTCCATTCACTTAATTCTGCTTTAATCTTTGTTTTTCTCTTCCTCTATTTGCTTTGTAGTTCATTTGCTATTTTTCCTCAAGTTCTTCCAGGTGAGCTCTTAAGTCCTTGATTTTGCTCTTATTTGCATTTAGAGTAATAAATTTCCCCCTCAGCACAACTTTTGCTGCATCCCATAAGTTCTGATATTTGTATTATTATTTTCATTCATCTCCAGATATCTACTGATTTCTCTGGCAGTTTCTTCTTTGACTCACAGGTTGTTTAGGAATATGTTATTTAATTTTTATATTTTTGTGAATGTTCTTGTTTTTTAGTGGTTATTGAGATCCAGCTTCATTCCTTTATGATCAGAGAAAGTGCTTTGAATAATTTCAATGTTTTTAAATTCATAAAGACCTGTTTTGTGCCCGAGCATATGGTCTATCCTGGAGAATGTTCCATAAGCACTAGAGAAGAATGCGTATCCTATTGTTTTGTGGTGCAATGAACTATATATGCCCATTAGGTCTAATTCACTTATCAAGTTGTTTAACTTCTCTATTTCCTTGTTGATCTTCTGTCTTATTCTTCTATCTATAGAAGAGAGTGGTGTATTGAAGTCTCCTACTATTATTGTTGAAACAGCTGTTGCTCCCTTCAGTTTTGCCAATGTCTGTTTCATGTACTTTGGTGCTTCTTGATTGGGAGCATAAACACTTATGATTGTTATTTCCTTTTGGTGAATCGTCCCTTTAATTAATATATAGTGTCCTTATCTGTCTCTCATGATGTGTTTACATTTAAAGTCTATTTTGTCAGATATTAGTATAGCAACTCCTGCTGTCTTTTGATTACAACCTGTGTGGAAAATATTTTCCCAGTCTTTCACTTTCAATCTATGTGTATCCTTGTGTCTCAGGTAAGTCTCTTGTAAACCACATACATATTTCTTAATCCATTCTACCAATCTGTATGTTATAATTGGTAAATTTAGTCCATTGACATTCAAAGTTGTTACTGAAAAGGTATTTCCTGAATCTACCATCTTATCTTTTGGATTTTATTTGTCTGATCTATATACTGTTTTTCCTCTTTCTCTTTTTATCCTTTATGTTACCCTTACTGGAACTCTTCAATTCAGTGACCTCCTTCAGAGGTCTCCCTCCCTCTCCTGTCTTTTTTTTTTTTTTTTTTTTTTTTTGCAACTGGCAGAAATTCCTTTAGTATTTCTTGCAAGGTCAGTCTCTTGTTAACAAGTTGTTTCAGGATTTGTTTGTCTGCGAAAATTTTATCTCTCCCTCAGTTTTGACAGACAGTTTCACTAGTTACACAATTTTTGGCTGGAAGTCTTTCTCTTTCAGGATCTGAAATATATTATACCACTGCCTTCTCACCTCTATGGTGCCAGCTGAGTATTCTGAACTCAGTCTTATGTATAGTAAATTTTTTTTTCTTGCTGCTTTCAGAATTTTCTGCTTCTCTTCAACATTTGACAGATTGATAAGTATGTGTCTTGGGGAAGGCCTATTTGGATTTATTCTATTTGGAGTTCGTTGAGCTTCTTTGACTTGTATATTTATGCCTTTATAAGGATTAGAAATTTTCCCCCATTTTATCTTCAACTACTCTTCCTAGCCCTTACTATTTTCTTTTCTTTCTAGGACACCAATGATTCTTATATTTTTACATTTTGTTTTATCCTTCATTTCCCTGAGATCCAATTCAAATTTTCTATCTTTTTTTGTCATTTGCTGTTTTGAGTGTCCAAAATCAGTTGTCCTCTAATTCACTTATTCTTTCTATTGCCTCTTCAAATCTGCTGTTTTGTGTCTCAAATATGTTTTTTATCTAGTCTACATAATCTTTAATCTGTGATATCTTCTATTTATTCTTTCAAATTCCTCTTTATGCTCTTCTAGTGTCTTCTTGATCTCCTTTTTGTCATTATCCATCCCATTTATTTTATTTAGTAAAATTATATGAATATCTTTGATTTGCTGTTCCATGTCTGTCTCTCCTCTGGTGTTTTAATTTGGTCATTAGACTGGGTCATACCTATCTGCATTGTGATATGCTTAGTGATGCATTGTTTTTGCTGCATGTAAATATCTTAATTCATTCACTTTGGAAGTTGACTTCCTTCAATAGTCTAAAGTCTTGTGTTTGTGGATTGGAGTGTAGCAGGATGCAGGGCACAGGGCACAACAGTGTGGTGATGCATTGCAGAGCAGGTATAGGTGCAGATTGGGGATGCTACACTGGTGCCTGTGAACCTGGACTCCCCATGTGGCTCTGTGGTGCACGAATCTGGGAGGCATGGCCCTGGTGTGTACTGTTCTAGGGTGCAGGGCTGTTTGTGCACAAGCACAGAACTTTGGCAGCAGGTTGGCATTATACCTGCATGGGTTGCAGGCAGACGTGACCCGGCAGTGCAGGTCAGTGCTTTCTCAAAGCTGGTGATTGTGACTGGGGACCGTGTGCATGCAAGGGTCTAGAAATGCAATAAAATGATGTACTTGTTGCTTAGAGCTCAAGGGGGGTGGGGTTGGGCTGTGCGACTGTATGGGCTGGTGGTGGGTGTAGCCTGGGTATGCAGTTAAGCATCTGTAGCCTTTATATGCTGGTGACCACCTGAGGGGATAGGGAAGGGGATGTAGTGCTCATGAGGGTCACAAGAGAAGTGGGTTGATATGCACTTGGCTTGGGGGTGTGGGGTGGTACGTGCCCAAGGGTTTGGTGGGACAAGGGTGCTTGGAGCACAGGGAGTGTGCATGGGTGGTGGGATTCATGTGCGTGGGGTGTGGGGTGTGGGGTGAGTTGTGGGTCGTAGGGCTGCATTGGTGAGAGTAGTGCATTCAAGGAACATGGCTAGGCCTACTTCATAGTCTCGACTCCCCATCCTTGCACTCCTGAGGGCTCCGGGCTTTTGCACAAGCCAGATGGTCTCCTGTTCTCTGCTTCTCAGTTCCTCAGCTTTTGCAACCAGGGCCACCACATGTGTTGCAAAAGACTCTCCTAGGTCACTTATATTCTGGAATCACCGCTTCATTTTCCCTCCTGTCCCTTCTCTAACTGTTCCTTGGATCAGGACTGAACTTGATGTATCCTATTCTGCCAACTTTCTGGAACTCCTCTCCACTAATATTTTTAATACAAACAGGAGAAACTGTCATGTTAATGATTCACCCATGCTAGGCTATGGGTGAACACAAAAGATGAGTAGGTCATTTAATTTTCTCTAAAAGATCTTTTTTCCAAGTTGGAGCAATATTGTGTGCTCAAATTGAAAATAAAACAAAGGATGAATAAGTATTTTAACATCATATTCATAAACAAATTTGAGCAAAGAGTATAAGTCTTTGTGACATAAGAAGGACTTGTTGGAGATCTTTCAGTGAAGTTTAGAGATGAAAATTGCAGTGTCTTGGAAGAAAAATACAGTGGATGGGAAAAGGTGTATTAGACATAAAATCTAAAACCACTTTGGAAAAGTTTTTCAGCTTTTTTTGGTGTCTGTTTTGGTTTCCTAATTAAACACACACATTGCTATAAGATCCAACCATTCTATTCCTACTAGAATTGAAGCATATGTCCATTTGTATATGAATATTCACAGCAGTTTTATCTGTAATAGATAACTGTAATAGATAAAACTGGAAACAATCCAGCAATAGGTGAATAAAATGATCATACACAGTGGTATATGTTTACAATAGAAAATTGTCAATACTTCAAATAGAATTCTTGACCTATGAAACAATACAAATGAATCTCAGAATAATTATTCTGTGTGAAAGAAACCAATCAAATAAGCATGCATACTATATGATTCCATTTTTACAGAATTGAAAACTCATGCATAATGACTGAAGTTGGATCAATGGTTGACTGACCTTGGCTTAGGGGATGGACAGGAAGAAGGGAATAAAGGAAATTTTGGCATCAATGAATATGTTCATTAGTTTTATTGTCTTGTTTTCATGGATGTATACATATGCCAAAAGTTAGCAAAGTATAAAACTGAAATATGTGCAGTTTATTGTATGTCAATAATCTTTTAAATTAATTGATATTAATGGACTTATGGACGACCAGCAAGTTTTCATGAAACTGTTCTCTTCTCTGAAACTTTTCTCTTATATGTCCTCACAGACCCTCTTAACATACTTTCCTCATTCTAATGCTACTCTATGTCCAAATATCTATTTTTTAAATATCAATGATCACCACAATTTATTGTTTCCCACTAGTTCATAAATATTAGCAATACACTGATATTTTAAACATATACTCATCTATTCTATATGTACTGTTTTCTGAATCCAATAATAATACATTGTGTCAATGGCATTTGCATAGAGTATTGACACATTTGTCTATAGCTGTAATTAACTTACACTGGCTGTAAATATGAAGTCAGCCATGACTTTGTAAAAGAGGTATTACTTTGCATAGAAAGTTATACGCGTTTTTGCTATTTCTTCTAATTATTGAGGCATTATTTCTCTACGTTTGAAATTAGCTGTGATAGACAATTAAACTGCTTTCAGTTACATTATTTTCATTATTAAATTTGCTATATTACCTCATCTTTAGAAGTAGGCTTCAAAATATTATAAGGGCGGTCACAGTGGCTCAGCAGGCAGAGTTCCCGCCTGTCATACTGAGACTAGGGTTTGATTCCCGCTGCCTGCCCATGCAGAAAAAAGAATTATATATATATATATATATATATATGTATGTATGTAGTTTCATATATATACTATGAAACTATTTTAAAGTCAACACAACAAAGTAATTGAAATAAACTATTTATTCATTGAGAGTATTTATTTAATCACATTATTCTTAATTTCCTCTTCAAGAAATTTTTGCTATGAAGCTGTAAAGAGTACAGTTAGCTGTTGATAAACAATGTTCATGTATGAGGTAATATCTGTCAGCCCTTTAAAGAAGGCTTCACAAGCAATATATATTGCCATCAAATTGCTTCACTGACTTTAAACCTTAGGTAATTGATACTTCATGTTGTTAGTAAGCTTATTTCACAACAGTTGAGTGACTTTATTATGTGTTTCTTAGAGTAGTATTTCCCTTGTGTTCCTTAGTTTAATTCAGATTGACTGTCTTCTGTGTCAGTGGATGTTGCCAAAATTACATCAGGGTGTGCTGCATCTATCCACATGCTTCTCAAAACTAACGCAGCTCGGGGATATTCAGAAAATGCCTCATGTTTTTCTTCTGTGTTACCTTTTACATGTCTGTCTCCCTTTTAATCAGTATCTGAACTAGGCAAGTTACCTAGAAACAATCTTCCACTGTTTTTAAAATAAACAAACTGAACTGATGGAAGGAGGCAAGCCAGGGAAGGTCTGCTAAGATTGACCTATGGCCATGGTCAACAGCAATCAGCACAGAATGTAGCATTCTAATATTCTGATATAGAAAAATTATGATGGAACGAACTCATTCCTCCTGTGACAAAAAAATAAAAAAACATTACAATAACTGAAGAGATTGGTACTTTAAAAATGTGGTGTTAATGTGATAAATAATATGAAGGAAAACATAAAAATAAATACTATAATATGGTTAGCAAATAGATCCTAAAATAGAGCTAGATATATATTCACAATTATATCTCAGTAAAGATAATATTTGTTTAATATAAAATTTGTAATAAAACTTCAATTATGCATGTTTAGCCTGAATTTTCTATTTGGATTTTCGTATAAATGAAAGATATGTTGTTTTGTAAACAATATTTCAGTTCTGCTGAATTCTGTAGGTCAGCGAAAATGAGTGAATTAGGTCTAATCTTTGTTCCATCATGTACATGAGAAATGAAGGATGTGTATGCTTATTTTGGATAAAACTGAAATTTAAGGATTAGATGAATGAGTATAAAATGTGACTGACTGCTAATAATTAGGATTCCGTCATTAAAACCAGACCTAGGAGAACTTGTTGTCTACATTATGTCTTCTAATCCCTAAACATCTTGGCATTTCTAAATTCAATACCAAATCACCAAGTATGGGTGTGAACTTTTTCTCCATAAGGTAGCTAAGGTTTCTGTTTTTGTATTTGTCCTAAGTCACACTGAGTTGTCAACTCCTTTATTCTTACTTAATTTATGAATATTGTTCTTGATGTAGAAATGCTCTCTAAGGAGTTAGTAGTTCAGAAATAAAGGATTTTCACTTTAAAAATAGTTCAATGAGAAATCTGGCAGTAGAGAGAAGAAAAGAAACAATTCAAAAGGTTTCACGGAAAAAGCTTATATGTTCTTTGATGAGAAATCCTAGCTCCTCCAATATTGTTGAGTATGCTAAATGATGACTTCACAGCCCCAGCTGTGTGGAGTTCTAGAAAATGTTTAGGAATTCACTACTATTTTAGCAGCTTTCTTATAATAGCATTCTCTGACTCTTAAAATCCATGTACGGAAATTGGATTTAGCCATGCACCTGTTGACCCCTCTGCAGTTATTGCCATCCATTTATTTCAGAGGAAATTGAATTGGAAGTAGGGAAATAGGTTACAATCACCCAGTAGTGTGGCATCTTAGGGTGGAAAATGAAAGGGCACCCAAATCTAAGAACATTCTCAGAGGTGTGATGAACGATGACACTCATTCCCAAACGTCAAGCAAAACCCTTGCTATTTTCAAATCATCTAAATATAATATCCCTTACAAGTCCCAGGAATCTCTCCACAATAGCACTTCAGTAATCATATAGAAAAAAGGGCAAATATGCATAATAAAATCAGATGCTAAGCTTGAAGTAAGTTCTTCCTGCAGCATTTACAAAGGACAAGAAACATGGATAATGCCCACATTGTGGCTGGAAGAAAGTATTACTGACCCTGCCTGAATGCTTTGGAGAGTAATGATGCACAGAATGTTTTATGTATATATATACACATTTTTTGACAAGGGCAGACTCCAGGAATCAAACTTGGGTCTCTGGCATGGTAGGTGAGAATTCTTCCATTGAGTCACCATTGCACTACCTGCTTTATATCTTTTATATTGTCCCTGCTACAAAAAGAAAACTTACAATGCCCAAGGCATATCTTATAAATGTATGTCCACCAAATAGCACAAAGTAAAATGAATGAAAATTCATCATTGCTGATATAAAAAAGATTTTAAAACCAGTTAAAGAGAAAAAATGTATTACGTTCATTTGTGGAGGGTCATGAAAAATTTATTGTTGACAAATATTCTAACAATACTTCCTTTAATTTCTAAATTCTCATTATTTTAATTGAGTTAAAAGACTCATTTAATAAATAATACTACAGGAAAAGAAAAAAATAAAATTTTAAATAGAGAATTTAGATGAGATGGAATTTGAAATTGAGCAATGTAGATAAAATTATTTTCAACCGTGAAGAAACTGGATCTTAGCTACAGTATAAGAATTTATGCTGAATTTAAAATATGGCCCAATTTGCCCTAAAATAAGAATAGTTTAAAATAGCTTAATAAGAGATTTTTTTTTAGAGAAGAGTAGGAATAAGATGAAGCCAAATTCTAATCTGAAAAACTAACATATAAACGTAATGGGATCACAGTGTGATGTAATATCCAACATGTACATTTTTTCTCTAAGCGCACTTTTTGTGTTGGGTAGCATTTTTCTCTTGTGGGCTACTCTCCATGAGGCTTCTTTTACCCAAAATTGGTCATCAGAGGAGCAGCAGAAAAAGTAATTTCAAAAATTAAATTTATTTTAAAAATAACTTTCCAGGTGTATACTTGTTATATTAACAGGGAAGATTTCTAAGGCATTTTCTCCGATATCCTTTTCTTGAGGTGAGGAATAACATATTTCTTCAGGCTATGAGAAAATAGAAAAACAAAAGTGGAGAAACAATAGTTTAGATGACATGAGAGTTTTAGAGGAGGAGGCTGTACTTTCTCCTCCAAGGAATTGACTGCAATGGAAATGGTGATAGACCCCTCCAAAGATGTTGTGGTTTGTGAAAGTAGACCCTGATCTGATTTACAGTCTAAAACCTGTCTAAAGTACTTGGAAGTCATCACTCCCATCCTCAAAAAACTAGAAAATGTAGCTTCTCTTCCACTCACTGAGAATTGAGGTCACAGGACAAGTCACCGCCCCAAGAACTGGAGAGAGAGAGAAACGGTCACAGAGAATCTCAACTTACCTGAGCAGAAATCCAAGGAAAGAACCTCTCCCCTGAAGTGAGTACTTGTGGAAATAATTAAACTATAATTGATTTATTGCTGCAAGCTTCCTGGTGTGAATTAATTTGAGAGCTAAAAACCCTGGTGGACCTTGTCTTAGGGAGGCTCCAGATTTTCCTGATTTTTACCACTAAGAACCTTTCCTGTTTCTCACCATGAACCAGGGCAAATTCCCCTCAAGCTTTCAGCAGCAGAAAGGGAAAGCAACATTTTGAAATAAGCACAGGGTACTCTCTGCTCTCCTTAGCAAAGGGCTTCTCTCTATTTTACTACAGCCTAACTAACATGGGGGTTAGGGGTGGAAAATAATCAACTCCAGTCCCCTCTAGACTTCCATGTGAGGGAAGAGAAACACCCAGTTCCAACCTTCTATAGCGTTTTTGTCTCACTAAGGAGGGGAGGATGCTGTGAAACACTTATATAGGTCACATCTCAGAGGTACAAGCTCACTAAAAGTCCAAGATATAATCATTGGTTTATAGAATGCTTCCCTTCATACAACCACCACATCAATAGGACTCCAGTGGATTATATTATAGTGGATTCTAAAGGAAATAACTGCAAGATTCAGCCTCTGACAATTACAGCATACAATAAACACAGTCTAAGTCTTAGGAAAAAAAAAAAGTAAAAAAAATCCCTCACACTAAAGGCCAATTTACATTATTTCCTATTTGCCTGGCACTTCATATCCAGCTTTCAACAAAATATCATAAGTTGTACTAAATAATGAAACAAACATCAAGCAAAAGAGAAAAAAAGCGCAGTCTAAGGAACAAGAAAAAGGCTCAGAACCAGATTCAGTTAAGGCGTAGATGTTGGAATTATCAGATGGGAAATTTAAATAGTTATTATTAATGTGTCAATGGCCTACTAGAGAGAATGGACAGCATGTAAAAACAAAAAGGTGATATAAGCATAGAAATTCCAAGAAGGAATCAAAAGGAAATGTTACAAAAGAAAAAAACACAAAAAACACCATAATGAAAATGAATAATGGCCTTGAGTGGTTATCAGTAAGCTAGAGAGATCCAAAGAAAAGTTCAGTTACCTTGCAGAGCTGATAGAAACTGCTAAATCTGAAATGTAAAAAGAGACAGAATGAAAAAGACTGATCAGAATATTCAAGGACAAGCGCAAAAGGTAACGTGTATTGGAAATAGAAGAAAGAAAGAAAGATACAGGGAGAAAAGAGAATGCCAAGCAGGGTACTAAAAGGTCTATACCTAGGCATGTCATATTTTCATGGAAGAATATTAAATTCAAAGAGGAAATATTGAAAAAAAAAAAAAAAGAAGAAGGAAAAGGAAATACCTAACCTAAAAAGGTACAAGCATTAAGAATGGCATCAGACTTCTTTTCAGGAATCATTCAAGAAGAGAGTGGATAAAATATTTAAAGTATTGAAAGAAAACAACCCATCATCCTAGAATCCTGTATCTAGCAAAATTATCATTTCAAAAGTGAAAGACTTTCTATTACAAAACAAAATCGAGGAAATTTGTTGCCAGTAGACCTGCCTTGCCTCTGGCATCAGAAGCAAGAAAGGCCAAGGGCCATATCACTCATGTCTCTTTCTGTTTGAGATTGGAATAGGGATTAGAGCCAACAGTTTTCTACTCCGACAGGTGTGCCAATTTTGTAAGACGAGAGAGAGAGAGAGAGAGAGAGAGAGAGAGAGAGAGAGAGAGAGAGAGAGAGAGAGAGTGATACATTAGGAAATCATTGTTTGGGAGTGAGAAGCAAATACAATTGGGTTTGACCGTCTAGAAACTTAGCCTAGAAACTAAGAATGCAAATTCCAGGGTGGAGGGATAACCCTGAACTTACTCTGCCAGCTATCCAAAATTACACAGAATTTGAGCCCTTGACCCCCTGCAAGGAGAAAAATAGAGGGTTATAAGTATTCCAAATAGACTGCTTTTATTTTGAATTGACTTAGAAAATTCTGAATGTTAAACTTACCATTATTTGGCAAGATAAGTAGTATGTTTTTGGAAATATTTGGGCTTGAAATTTTAAAAAGAATGAAAACTCTATACTTAATTGAATTTGTGACCTGAGGAATACATTAGTACTATAATAATAATTAACACTAATTAAATACTGTAACTAATATTTGCACAATGTGCTATGGTCTAAATGTGGTCATTTATGTGCATTTTGAAACCAAATCATGAGAAGTCCAAATGGATCATGTCATTTTATGGGGGTGAGGGATCTAACGTAAAGAGAGAATAAGTAATTTTCCAGGATCACTAAGTAGGTAAAAGAACAGGTTTTGAGCTCGGGGGATCTGACTTCAGACTCTGGACTCCCAAACACCATATATTGCCGTTACAAATGGATCAATCCGTTATGAACTGAAAATGAAATAAGATAAAATAGCAAAAGTAATTGGAAAACAAATAAGTAACATATGTAGTGTTACCCTATAATTTATGGACATTTATAATAGGCTGCAATGTTTTGAAATCTTGTTTAGTTTTTATCTTATTTTTTATATACTTGGAGCCCTAAAAACACTTGCTGCCCTTTTTTGAATATTCAGTGTCCCTGTTCATTGTATTTTGTTTTCATAGTTTCATGAGATAATGTATTCTCTCTCTCTTTTTTTTTTTTCTTCCATTGGGCAGGCTCCAAGAATTGAGCCTGGGTCTCTGGCATAGCAAGCAAGCATTCTGCCACTGAGCCACATTGCACCACCCAAGATATACTCTTAAAGAAAAATACATAGAAAATTTTTCCTGACTTTGCACACAATGACAATTATTCAGGGAAAATTCTGAAATTAAAAATCTATTCATTTCCTAAAACTTTTTTTTCAAAGAGAATATTTTCATTTCTAAATCAATACTTTCCCTTTAAGTCACATTAATAGGGTAGTTGAGTTCTAAATTAGATTCATTCTGAGGTTTGGGCTTCAAGAGCGACTGCATAATCTAAAGCGTACTTTCATAACCATCAAAAGCTATGACTTTCATCTAAAATTCAGCTGTCTTTTCTTCACACTATTTTTCTATTGCACACAATCTTTGCATTCAGTTTATGACCGTTCAACTTAGGCAATATGAATTTGCAGTTTCTCAAGCAACATGCCCACTTTAAATCTGAATCCCTGGGAGCCCCTGAACAAATAGATTTAAGTTGACACTGCTTTATGCTTTTAAAACATAATTCTCTATTAGAAGCCCAGCAAGCTTTTTTTTTCTCCCTCTTATTTTCCAAAATGTTCTTGCAATGAAGGGGGAATTATTGAAACTCTAAAATGGTTTCTCTCATGACTGAATTTAAATAATAAAAATTTCTAAAGCCTCTTCCTATTTGAACTAAGATATAAGTTGCTAATTATTCTAAGAATTTGGACAAAAAGACAATGCAAGCTTTTTCCAACTTTTAGTAAATTTTGCAGACAAACTCTGAAAGCTATAAACTGTAAGGGGTCTGAACTGTAACCCTACTTTCAAGCTAACAAGTTAGCCTGACATTGACTGATATACACCTCTGTATAACACACAAAGTTTTAGATTTAAAAAAAAGTTATTTCACATTCCCTGATGTTATTGTTAATGACATTTTTACTTTCAATTTTGAAATATTTATTGCTAGTCAAAGAAATATATTGATTTTTTATGTATTGACATATTGGCCCTGTGTTCAGAAACCTGCTAAACTTGCTTATTAGTTCAAATAGCCTTTGAGATTCTTCTGGATGTACCAGTGATTGCGATGTTCATTTTATCTCTGAATAAAGGCATAGCCAAAACTTTGTCTCATATTTTTCTTTTTCTGGCCATGTATCACAGATCAAGACATCTTGTGAAATAAAGAATAGAGGTAAGAGTGCAGACTTCCCTACATTAATAACAATCTCGGAGGAAAAACAATTAGAATTTCAACATTGACTATGATGTTTGCTCTGCTTTTTTAATAGAGACTTTTCATCACATCTAGGAAAGTTCTATTCCTAGTTTACTGCGAGTTTATGTAATGAATAGACGTTGAATTTTGTCAAATGCCTTCTCTACTTCTATTGAAATAGCCATTTTTCTTTTCCTTTGTTGATATGTTGAATTCTATCTATTGATTTTTTTAAATATACTAACCTAGGAATTCTGGGATAAATCTAATTTTTATAGCAATTTATCCTTTTTATATATTTCTTTAATTTGATAATATCTTATAAAAGATTATTGTGTTTATCTATCAGGAATATTGATCTGTGGGTTTTTTTTTCATTGAATTCGTCTATCTTTAGAATCACAGTAATGCTGGAATAATTAAAATGAACCGAGATATATTTGTTTTTCTTTATTTTCTAGAAGAGCTTGAATAAATTGCTATTCGTTCTTCAATATTTACTAAAATTAACCAATAAATAAGGCAAGCCTGGATAGTTCCTTGTGGGAAAGTTTTCAACTGAAATTTGATTTTTTTAATCAGAAGTGGGGTTATTCAGATTATATATATCTTACCGAATGAGTGATGGTAGTTTGTGTTACTCAAGAAATTTGTCCTTTTATAAATTTATAAAATGTACTGACACAAGATGTTCAGAATAATCCTTTACTCTCTTTTTAATGTTAGAGGGATCTTATATTCCTTATTTAATTCCTGACATGGTAATTTGAATTTCTTTTTGTTATCAGTCTGACATGGATTTATCACTTTTATCTTTACAATGAAATTGCATTTACTTTTAATTTCTCTGCTTTTAATTTGATTAATTTATATTCTTTTTTTTTTTCTCTCCTTCTGTTAGCTTGGGAGTCAATTGTCTTTCTTGGGAAAAGCTTTTTAAGGTTAAAGCTTATGTTATTGATTTATGACCTTTCTTCTTTACTAGTATAAGCGTTTAAAGTTATGAATATGTCCCAATCTCTCCTTTAGCTGCACAAAAATTTCTTGTGACTCTGTTTTCATTTTTATTCCATTCAAAATAATTTCCACTTTCTTTTCTTAGTTCTTCTTTGATATATGGTTTATTTAGAATAGTATTGTCCAATTTCCAAATATTGGTGATTTCCATATATCTTTGATATTGAATTTTAATTCCATCATTAATAAAGAGTATACTTTTCATTATTTCAATTTTTTTAATGTTTTTGAAATGTGTATTATGGATTAGAATATGTTTTATTTTGGTGAATGTTTAATATATCATTTTAAAAATTAGTAGTTTGCTGTTTGGGGATGAATTGTTCTATAAATGATAGTTTATAGATATATAAACATATCATAAATGATATATGATGATGATTTTCAGGTCTTAATGATTTTATTTCTATTTGTTCTAAAGATTATAAAGAAAGAAAATTTGACTTAATTTGAAATGTTTTATGATTTTGTTTATGACATCACTTGTATGACACACATGTATCACAACATGGTGAAGGTGTAGGTAAAAATTTAAATAATTATAACTGTAATTAATGCTCTTTGGATGTAGGCTACTTACTTCTCCTCTGTCAAACCATTTACATTCCATCTTCACCACAGCCTAAAGGGATATGTAGTCTTATTTTTATTCCTATTTTATAGGCAAGGAAACTAAAACATTAAAATACTATCAGAGTCACACAGCTCAGAAATGGCAGCATCTCTTTTCCAATTGAAATAGAGTCTTTATGAATTTAGGAATTAGCCACTTAACTGCTTAATTGAAATTCCGTAAATTCTTGTAGTCTTTATTATATTTTGCAATGCATACTAAGAAGTACTAATTTAAGGTTTGTCTTTCTTACTAACTAGCTATACAAACCTGGGCAAGTTGTTTTAAATCTGTAATGGAAAATTGGTAGTACCAGTTATTATCTGTATCTTAAGACAACTTATCAAGAATACAATCTTGGGTTTAGAAAATGCCACTTTAAGGAAGTTTATTTTAATTTGAGAATTAAATGGTATAAGAATTGGTTTAGCTTAAAGGAGGTAGGAGAAGGAGACTAAGGGAAGTAGAAAGAGTTAAAAGACTCAGATATAAGAGGGAATAATGAGTCATGTGATAAGAAATACAACGGGTAGAATTAAAACAGGTATTAGAAGATAAAAAAAGAAACAATACAACCTAGAAATCATGTATATGAATGAGTGATTGGGTTGAAAAGGCATGAGATGAATCTTAGTTTTTTCCAGATCAAGCAAATATTGGATACATATTCTTTTTTATTAAAGAATCCTGTAAAAATGCTCACTTTGAGTAGAAAACAATTATTCTTCTTCTAGGAAATTAATGTCAGAGTTACCCACAAAATGGCTAAGTGACATTAGTCACAAATGAAAGTGAGGTTTAGAGCTCAGGAGAGTACAGAATAGAGTGGAGAGTGGATGAATAAGATTTGTCAAGTGTAACGAGTGCATAAAGTGAGGGTTTGGCACAGAAAATAAAAAAATCAGTACTGAGAAGGTGTACACGTGAAGTTGTGCTGATAAAAAGAGACCGAAAAGTTGGAAACTGAGGAGAAAAGCCCAGGGGGAAGGAAAGCACAGAAGTCAAGAAGTGAGAGAATTTCAAAGAAGGACATGCTAAATTATGTTCATAATTTCTGAAAATTCAAGCAAAATACATCTCATGTTGCCATTGTTGACATGGAGATTGATGCTGATTTTGTGAGAGTAGCCAATTGATTTATGGAATAAAATAGATATTTGAATATAGTGACTTTGGGCTAAGAAAGGGATTCATGGAGATAGACATTGAAACAAAATATAACTATTACATTTTTAAAAAAACCTTCATTCATTACTTCATGCATTAACTAATGCAAAATATGAACTCTGACTATCAAAGAACAAACTCATTTCTGAAGGAACCAGGTGATTTCCATTTCCCTTATATTTTGAAAATGGGGTGAGGGCACTGTATTTATAATTTTCTTTAGAAAATTATAAGTTTCTTTTCTTAACTTTCAGGTGTGGTTAAGAGCATGACAAACATGGATTTTTCCATATATATATATATATATATATATATATAGGGACTGTTTTTTTTTTTTTTTCTTTTAAAGGAAAGACAGAGAGAAGGAAGGAAGAAAGGGAAACATCTTTAAACATTTTCTTGTTTTATTGTATTCTGTTTCTCCGTTTTTGTTACATGGGCTGGGGCCGGGAATCGAACCGAGGTCCTCCGGCATAGCAGGCAAGCACTTTGCCCGCTGAGCCACCGCGGCCCGCCCAATATAGGGACTGTTTTTTGACGTCTTTCTTACGAGTAAAAGTTGGCTAGTTTATTTAATATGCAGAAATAATGCTAAACAGATCTTTAATAATCTTAGTACATTTTCTAAGCTTTAGACCCTTCAATCATAAGTATCCTGAATTGCCTATGAAGACAGCTAGAGATTCTTCAAAAAAAAAAAACCATTGGGAAAATGGAATATAAATAATTTCTAAGATGAAACAGTTCTTGACATGCAATGGCATTTCCAATAAGAAAAAAAGTAATGCAAAATAAAATTCACTAGGCACCTTTTCTGATCCTCATTTCCATTTTCCAATTTTCTTTTACAATTCACTCAGAAATCAATCATATTCACCTTTACGTATCATACAGATCATTGCTTCCACCTCCATTCTTAGAAAATCATTAGATAGCTAGCATGCAGGTAATCATAAAAATAATTTTATTTAACATCTTCTTTGTTGTAAATTTATTTCTAAATATTTAATTTCAATTCAATTTTCATTCATTTCCTTAATTTTCATTGCTTTCATTTTGAAAATGACAATGAATTCAGTTAATATAGGATGCTAACATATAAAACTGTCCTGTTTTCTATTGAATTTTTCTACGTTTTTGTTTCTGACATTTTAGGAACATGTGAACTTGGACTCACTGTTTTTCTCTCTGCTAGTGTTTGAAAACAGATGTTGAAGAAGGTGAAATATGCATCTCTCTGGAAATGCTGTTTTTCCTACAAAATATTTCTCTGGGTGTTTGCAGATCTCACAGCATGTCCAGATATGCTTCATGGTTTCACCTTACTGAACTATTTCAGGATTCATTTTCACATATACTTTTTTTTTTTTTCTAAAGCTAATTTATACCATAAGAGTATCTTGGACAATGTAGGATTTGTGGTGACCCTTTTTCCCCCCTGCCTGCTCTCATTTCTCCCTTTCCTCTGTGAATAGTATTTCACTTTTTCATTGGGGAGATGTCCTTTCTCTTTTCCAATTGGTCCTGCCTTTGCTATCAGTCATGAAAATATCTCATTTTACTTCCTCCACCAGAGAATCAGGACCTTAGCTGGGCTGTTTATATTATCTCCTACCCTAGTACAATGACTGGCCCTGGAATGGTCAAATGATAAAGAAGGACCAATCACAGACTTCTGATTTCTCACTGGGAGTAATATGCATTTGAGGAAAGGGAAGCTCTTTTTGCCCTCTAGCTGTAAATGCTACCTAGGATGATATAAAAGATATTTAGTACAGTATTCTGAGAATTTTGGAAACATTTTGCTTAAACAGGAAAAATTGAGATTAACACAAAGAAAAAGACAAAAAAAAAAAAAAAAAAGCAGACCAGAGTTCAAATAGAAGAGAAAGAGCTTCAATGAAATAATTTAACCACTTCTGATTGAGTCTTTTAAAATCAGTCTGATGTGCAAATAACCCTCTCCCCAGGTTTAATTCTTCAGCAGGTTTGAGGTGAGGTTTTTCAGTTGCAAACAGGAAAATCCTCACTACCTTAGAATATCAAACTCCCTTGTCTCTGAGCTCAACTATTCCACTTCATACTTCTCATCATTAGATTACCAAGAACTTGAAATTGTATACACTTGCTCCTTGCCCCATTCCTTGTTTTATTATTTTAAGGTTATATAAAGGCATTCACTTATTTGTTTATAGGGCTGACCATATCCATGTTCTATATTTTAGAAGAGTTATTTGATTATTTTTCTCATAATTCTTTATAAGTTGTCTTGAGATCATTATTTCCTTTTTAGAATTTTAATTTTTCTAAATTGAAACTACTGTAGTGTACATGTCTCTTTTTTCAGTCTGCATTGAAATATGAATATTACTATAATTTCCTAAATTTTACATATTAAATGTCGGCCACATATACTTCAGGTCAAAATATCCCCTAGTATGAAAATACTTTCTTTTCTTTATTTTTCATTCATTTTAATTGTGAACTCTTTACAAGAGTTTTTTCTTATCAATATACTATATTTTAACATGCCAGGGTTTAATTACCTATGCAAAGAATTGCCTCATAATGATTCATGATATGGAGTTTTCAATTTAGTCACAGTCCTTCTAAGTAATCATCATCTGTTCAGAAAATTAATGAAATAAAAAGAATATTTAGTTTTGACTTACCACTATAATTTAGAGGACAAATTATAACCTGTAACACCAATACATAAACTCAAAGAAATGCCCTTAAATATCTTAGAAATGAATGGATATATAATAAGAAAAGCACTTAGTTTGATAGTTGTCCTCTATGAAATGTAGACTCCAAGTAGAAAAATGGGACTTATACTGCATCTGGATAAATTAGCTATCTATGTTTGGGGTCAAGGAGAAAAATATTATATTTTTATAAATATAAATCTATTTTTATATGATGATATAAGATATCAGTTAAAATATCTGCCATTATTTTAGAGAAAATAAAAACATCGTAATCTATCCTTTCTTAAATGAAAGGAATAATTGTTCACTGAAGTAACTTGAAAAATCCAGTGGTATGCTAATAAGATGTTTGCCTTGACTCATGTCAAAAATGACTTCATCAAGTCTATTTGTGGTAGTTAGGTTAGGTGTCGACTTGGCCAGGTGATGATGTCCCGTTGTACTGTTTTGGTGGACTTAAATGACCAGTATGTGAAATTCATCTATGGCTGATTACATTTGCAGTTGGCTAAGGGTGGAGGGTGCCTTCCACAATGACAGAGGTTTAACTTAATTTGCTGGAGGCTTAAGAGGGAGAGGTCAGAGGAGAGCTCCTCAGCTCAACATACCTCATCTCAGCACTCGCAGCTCAGGCCAGACGTCTAGAGACGCAGAAAGGAATCATGATGGGAATGCCAGCAGAACCCAGAAGCCAGGAGAGAAGACCAGTAGACATAGCCATGTGCTTCTCATGTAACAGAGAAACACATAAAAGCTAGTTGCCTTTCCCCTGAAGAATTATAAATTTTTAACTAAATAAATCTCTATTAAAGCTGATCCATCTCTGGTGTGTGGCATTCTGGCAGCTTTAGCAAACTAAAATCAATTTTAGTAGCAGCAATGGGGTGCTGCTGCAGTTTGCAAATATCAAACATGTTGGAATGCTTTTTTTTAAATGGATAAGGGGAAGATTTTGGAAGACTTGCAAGGCTCTTGTTTGAGAAGGCCTAGAGTGCTTCAAAGAGATTGTTGGTATAAACGGTAACATTGCCAGTCTGGACAAAAAGGGACAGAAAAGGGAAAGACTGGAGTTTGCAGAAAGAGAACCATGGAAGCTAAGGTCTGAAGCCAAGAAATCTTGACCCAGGAGAGCTCATGATTTATAGCTATTTATTTTTGGGAAAGCTAGTTAATCTTTCTATGCCATATCTGAATATGGGAATAATGGTAAAACTCACCCCATAGAGCTTTTGTTAAGATTTACTTATTCATTCGTAAATGTTGTGCAACATTTATTATACAACTGAATTCTATGCATTTTAGAGGATCAAAACAAACAAAACCACTGCCTATTTGGAAGGCACAGTCTATTGGGAAGACTAAGACAATAAATAATGGACACAAAAACAAGTAATTTACACAATAAATAAGAGAGTGATAAATACTATTGAAAATTACACACACACACACACACAAAAGGAGTAGAGACAGAGACTCCCAGGTTTGGAAAGGGGGAATAAATTTAAAATTGAAATGATAAAGAATAGGGGAAATATTCCTGTGGTCACAGTTTCAGGGCATACACTTAAGTGTATGCATCATGGAAAGGTGGACAGATGGATTAAGATATGGATTAAGGTAAGTGTTACTTCACTAGTCAAACCACCTAGAATGGCAGAAGTTCTAGACATGGACAGAAGAATCTGGAATGTGCAGTGGAGAAGGGAGATGAATGAGAATCAGTAATGACCCTGGACCAACAGTGTGTACAGTGGGTTATCTATCAATCTTTATCTTTTAAATTTTCCTGAACCCTTGTCCAACAGAATCTTGTAAAAGCTAATCCAGGAGGAGTTGAACTGAAAGGACATTGTAGGTATCCTTTAGTGTGTTAACACACTCATCACTCAGATTCTATGAGCTCAAAGCTCTCCCCTTCTCTACAGATCGGTCATTGAAGGTTTCACACCTCTTCTTCAGGGCAGCAAGCAGCCAGTTACTTTCTCACACGACAATACAAAATGTTGCCACACTTGCCTACGATTTGTATTCCAGACCCTCTGCCGGATCAAGTGAAAGCTAGTCTCCTACTGAGTAGTAAACCTTGTTTGGCTTTTTATCTCTAACCTGCCCTTCTTCCCTACTACCATTCTCCTGAGACTCCAATGTCAATAAATAACTGGCACAAATTGCCCTCTCAGGCTCTGCTTTTATGCTTTTAAAGAAATCTAGGAAAGGCCACACATATGTTTTAATGACATATAATTCTTGGTGAATTTTCATTTAAATTTTATTCATATTATTTTATATGAATTTATTGTTAATTTCCAAGATAGGGGCATATTTATGCTGACTTTTCCAAACTTGCTTTACTCTAAAAGCTCTTTAGACATAAGAAATCATTGTATGGGAATGTGCCTGTACCTGAAAAACTCTTATTAGTACTCTTGGGTCTGAAGTCATAGTAGTAGATCAAATATAATACAGAAGATACTGATTTCAAGAGATGGGATAATCCAAGTACCTACTTTCAAAGAAATTGGCTTTAAGCGGAAATGTACTCCTAATATCTTATGTTTGTTTTTATATAACACCCATCAAAAACAAACTTATACATTTTATCATTATAAATATTCTAATTTTATCTAATTTACATAGAACTCTGAAATAAAAGGCATTTGTAAATTGCGGTTTTAGGAAAAAAAAGTGTAGCATGCAAGTCATTTTCCCAAATAAACGTATATGAAATCTGATCATAAAAACTCACATACTTGTTATTAATAAGTCACAGATTTATAAGGCCAGTAACAAGCTGTCATTCTACAATAAAACCAGATAGTGAAAATTACCTACTTTACTTAAGTTAATATAATGGATATTAAGCATGAATTTCCTTTGGAAGACAATGAATTTTTCTCACCAAACCCTTTAAACCATGGTCTAGTGTATAACGTCTTACGAATTTACAATTTGACATCAAATCTATCAGTTGTAATACTCTTCAGCTATTAAAACTGAACATTTAGCACTATCTCTTCATCATCCTTGTCTAGTTTCTTATCCAAAATAAAATAATTTATCAATGGGAAATAGATCTGTTATCTTACTCCCCTTTTCAATAATTCCTATTAAATGCACTTAAATATTTGTTCACACAAATTCTAAACTTCCTATATTAATCATTTTAATTATATTCTTTCAAAATAAATCCCATATTCATATTAAGAAAACTCATATTACTTCATCCTTGAGGCTACCAAGAGTCAACCAAAAATATCATTAATGGATTTGAAAACAATGTTATTAGATGGTGGATATTATTAATTACTTTTTTTCCTCATAGTTTTATTCAAGAATTCAGAATCTAGTAGATTTGGCAGGATTATAAATGAGAAAACGTTCCTTCCCATGAACCACATAGTCAATCCAGAGACTGATTCCTAGGGTAATTAACATGAAGCAGATAAGTAAACCAAATAAAGTAGTATTTGAAAAAAAGTGATAATGATTCAAGTTGGATAGTATAATACAAAATCAAAGTATGTAAACAATACTCTGTATTGCATATTCAATCATATATTTATTTACACATAATGAAGGGCTCAAAAACTTCTTTATCTATACATGATTTAAATTATTGAAAAATATTTTAACTATTTTGATAGCATGTTCTACAACTGCTTGTATAACTGCTGACCAAAAAAATGAAAATTCCATTTATTGTATTCAAATTAAATACTCCATTTTTTCACACACACACAAAAACGTGTTAGAAATGATTCAGGTAAAAAACAGAAACCATTTTAAGTGTTTCATTATGGGAACATTTAATAGATGAATTGTGTTCATGTGATGGGAAAGCTTAAATGGTGTGACAGTTTGAATTATTATGTACCCCACAAAAGCCATGTCCTTTAATCCTTATTCAAATTTGATTGGTGGGATCTCTTTGCTTATTTCCATGGAGCTGTGTCGCCACCATTCAAGGTGGGGTTGCTTACTGGAGCCATTTAAGAGGGAACCATTTTGGAAAAAGCACAGAGCCAACAGAGTCCACACAGCCAGAGATCTTAAAAGGAGAAGGAAAACATCCCCAGGGAAGCCTTATGAAGTGAGGAGAGAAAGTAATAGACATGGCCATGTGCTCTCCCAGCTGAGTGAGGTGTCCAGAAGCCAGAGACCCCAGAAAACACCAGACAACTTCCCAGCCAACAGAGGGGTTCTGGACGGAGTCAGCTTTTCATGAGTGAAGGTAACCTCTTGTTAGTGTCATACTTTGGGCATTTTCATGGCCTTAGAATGGCAAACTTGCAACTTAATAAATTTCCTTTTTAAAAGCTGTTCCTTTTATGGTATGGTGCATTCTGGCAGCTTAAAAACACAAACAGATGGCAACTCAGAGCTTAGTGACCATAGTAAGCCCATATCATCCTTAGGGTTAAAACAAAATAAGTTACTGGAACATAGAAGTGAAGCCGTATGGTGAGAACTGGGGCCACGGCCTGAATGACTGTGACCACTGTATAACATGTACAATGAGCAGGGAGAGCTAACGCAAGACTTTGGCTTCTCCGTCCTTCTGTCTTTACAGTCTGCGAATGAACTTCCACTGGTCAGGCTTATCTAGCATCCAGAGTACACTGGAGACTGTGAGGGGTTGGTATTTGTGATAGAAAGCACAGCAGGTGATCAGGTGTATAACAAATAAGCATAATAAGTGTCTATTTTAGGGAAAAAGTAATGAGCAGTTTCCAGATATTGAGGAAGAGCTGGGCTTTGGGGAAAAAATAATGAATGAATTTCCATTTCAACTGTTTTCAGGCCCAAATAATTCAGTTGCTTTTTATAATAATTTTCCACCCAGTTGACTTTGTATGGAGGTAGCATAATGTGGGTTTGGGGACACTGAATTGCTGAAGCAAAAATCTTGATAGGAAACTCAGTTTTAATAGTACCCCTGTTTCTAAAACACAAACTCACTTATGTCCAGATTCCATGCAACCAGGATATTGATTTTTCTACTTCATTCTTAAAGAAGAATGAAGAGTTTCTCATTCATTTCCATATATTATAATGCAATACATCCTTTATGTCAATGCAATGAAATAGTGTATTGAGTGGTATGCTTTATAAAGTACAAATATCACTAATACATCTTGAATATTTTTAGAAAATAATTTATGACAGTGACATATAAAATATATAAAATACTGTCAAGATAGAAGCCTAATAGCTATTTTGGAGTAAATCAATTGATACATTTACAGACTCTTTGGTGATTAAATCAAAGAGGTCAGATCAAGAGTCCTTAACTGGTAAAATGCAGGTATTAACTGGCATAGGTTTTCTTCTGAATTTCTTCTTTTTTTCATCAACTAGGTATTTAAAAACTGATGTCAGAAATTCTTCAAGATAATCTATTTAAATTGGATCTTGCTGAGCAAAAAATGATTTTTTTCACATAATATCAGGATGAAGCAACTAGAGAGGAAAATATTAGAACTTAAATGCAATACTTTTTTTGTGGCTCATCACAAAAGATTGTACCGAAGCTACAATAAGGAACATTGTGAAATAGTTATCAGATCAAGAAGGAATGCCTTAAAATTTAAATATTTAAAATCATTTTACTAAATAAATTATGCAAATCAAGTTCAATATACCAATTACATTGTGTGATGTAGTAGATTTCTTCATTGACTGTATTAGCAATTCGAAAAAGTGTTTTAAAACTTTTCTTGTCAGACTGATTTTTATTATACCTTGAAACTCTTTAATGAAGTTCACTGTCCAGAATGATATTCATGTATAATGGAAGAATTCCACAATCATTTCATTTGAACATCTAAGCCTGTTCACAAGGTAATTTCTTCTGTAGATAATGGCACATGGCACAGTATTTAAACTAATAAGGGTATAATCATAATTTTGACATGAAATACTACTAGCATTTTCCTTCTCAGAAACATCTGATGAAATTTCCACTATCTATGGAAGTTATAGATGTCTACCATAAATCCTGTCATTTCGTAGAGGACAAGGGAAAAAAGTTAACATTCACAAATAAGAAATGAGACAATGTAGTATATACCCTCAAGAAATTTGTGGTTCAAAATTTTTATTTTAGAGCCAATTACAAATGAAATCAAACTGAGGTGTGAACTAAATTTTTAATACTTCACTGTGATAAAACTTGGTGGTGTATTAGAAATGTTCAATATCTCTATGATGTCTAATAAGGGAGACCACTTGTTGTCACAAGTGTCTACTGAGCACTTGAAATGTGATTAGAGAGACTAAGCAACTGAATTTTTAATTGTATTTAATATTAATTTAAATTTAAACTCAAATAGTCACATATATCTAGTGGCCACTATGTTTTACAGTTCCGTTCTAAGAAGTGGCATAATGTAAAGAGTATGAGTTATCAAAAGAGTGTTTCACAATTAATATCAAACCTGCATAAATATAACCACTTTACCAACATAATTATGACAGGTATCTCCTGTCATAATTCCTCTTCCTTGTTTTCCACATGCCTCAAAAATACATTTTAACATAGTGCTTAAGATACTTACAAAAAATCTATTGGTACTGGAATACTAGGTAAAACAACCTTTTCCTTTCTATTATGATTCTATTCAAAAACGTAATGCACATTGCAATTGAAGTAAAGTAGTGATACTGATGTTTGTAAATGTTGAGAAATTTCTTTGAAGTGGCATTTCTCTGATTTAAAAATGGGAACCTGTTTTTATGCTGGAGAAAGCAAACACATAGGGGAGATGATCAGAGAGATTGAGAACAACTGAAATGTAGATAACAGAGAAAAGAAGTGACAGTGGGTTGTAAATTTATGTGCTGCAATGTTGAAGAGGGAAAGGATGTAAAAATGATAACTATAATTCAAAGGAACAAAGTTATGGGAAATGAAGAAAATAATCATTAATCACATACCATATAATTTTCAGCAGGGGCATTTAAATATACTATAACCACAATCATTAAGAACAAATAAGAAGACATCTCTACCCCAGAAATTATGTCAGCAGACTTTCCCTATCAACATAAACAGCTAGGAAACTCGGGAATACACACACACACACAACACACACACACCTGTTTCAGGCATTGGACAAGTGATAGCCAAGACTGAAATATGTGGAACAAAAAGATGAGGAGCTTTGCTAGAGGTATTTTCTGGATCATGGTAAGGACATTACTCACAGAGATCACAGAACCCCACTGGAATATAGGAAACAGAACCCAGACTTTGGCAAGGAAAGGTAGTTAGATTTGCAGAGAAGTAGCATACAGAACCATTTGAGTCTGTGGCCAAATATTTAAAACACTGATTATTAAGAATTAATAATATATATATTATATACATATTATATATACATATATAAAATAATATATATATATTATATATACATATTATATATACATATATAATATGTATATATAATACATATATATATATATCATATATACATATCACAAAGCTGGGTAAAAAATATCTAAGAGAAAAAGAAAAATTACTGGGACCTTTAAAATAAAACAACAGATCACCAAAGAGGATTGGGGCAGATCGAGTTGTGACCCCCAGACAGAGTAGAAAGTACTTGTTCCACAATTTGGGATTAAGTAGAAACCACAAAAAAAGCCACATCTTAATTGTGAGGAAGCAAGCCGTAAAATAAGGGATCTTCTAGACTCAGCCCATAAAACCGTAGAGACAATCAGGAAAGAAATAAAGGGATGTATAAGTAAATTAATTACTGACCAAAAACAAACTGTAACAAAATTTTTCCAAGAGAAATTAAAAGTGTGTAAATATATGTCTACTCACTTGTGCATGACTATTTGTAGTGGCTTAGTTTATAATTGACAAAACCAGCAAAGAACACAAATCTGCATCTACTGGCAAATGTACAATCATATTGCCATACAGTCATAAAATGGACTAGCACATATTATCAAATAAAGAAATATACTACTGATGCACAAAGACCAGAATAAATTTTAAAAAATATTATACTATGTGAACAAAACCCCACTCCAAAGATGGCATACTGTAGAAGTGAATATGTCTGGCTTTCTGGAAAATATAAGCAATAGGGACAGAAACTAGATGAGCAGTTGTCAGAAGCTGGGAGCAGGGGAGGAGATTGACTTCAAAAGGGCACAAAGAAACATTTTGGGTTGATGGTATATTCTATATTGTAATTGTACTGGCAAATATATGACTGCATATATTTGTCAAAACTCAATGAATGTTATTTCTTTGTAAATCATACTTTCATAAATCTGGCTAAAAAGTTAAGTAAAACTAAATAAAATGCAATTGACAAGTCTTGTGAAAGTGTTGAACCAGCACAGTACTCCACTGCTAGTGGGAGTGTATATAACCACATCTACTGTGGGATGCTACTAGGTAATTCTACTAAAGCTAAGCATAAGTATATCCTATCACCCAGCAATTTCATGTATTGGTATACAGTCAATGGAAATGCATATAAATCTGCAAAAATAGGCACAAGAGTATCCACAATGATAATATTCCTAGGAGCCTTAAATTGAATTACCTATCAGGAACTGAATGGATAAGTAAACTGTGAATTATACCTGCAATTTTACATTGTATGGCTATGCAATTGAACATGCTACACAAAACTACCCTGAAGCATCTCACATACTTAATGTTAAATGAAAGAAGCCAGGCAAAACATTCTCTTTGTAGAAATTCAAAAGCAGATAAAGCTAATCTGGTTATTGAAGCCGAGATTTTGTTTCTCTTATGCAGTGGCAAGCAGGAGAGAGTTCTTATCTACACACAAGAACAAATTGAGTAGTGTTTGATACTCAGTCAGTGGCATCATGTGATAGCTTGAAATAAATCATAGTGGATATATTAATACTATGGACATGGGCAAATGCTATAAAACAAGGGTTGGTTGGTTTGTTTTTCTGTATTGTTGGTTAAGCAACACACTACTGACCTTTTAGGTCAGGCTGTGACTGGGAAGCGTCACGAAAGAGGATTCTGGGGATCTTTTAACTGTCAGGTATCAGAAAATAAAACTCAGCATACAAAATAGATTCTGTGGTATGGGGGCCCCTTCAGTTTCTCACTCTCAGCAGCTCCTCTGACAGGACCTGATGTGATAGCAAGATAGTGAGAACAAACGTGCCAACACCCCACCCGCCAGAGGCCAGACCAGATAACCATGAGTGTGAAGTCACGATCTGCACCAGACTGATATCGCCAGGTGATGCCTGCAGCCCCATGTCACCCCCACCCCTCTTGGCATGGTTAAAAGCACAAACTGTCAGAAAGAGAGTTGGAGCCATTTTTCCTTTCCTTTTGCTGGCAGGTTTTGCTGACTCCCACCTGCCTACTCTCTATTTCTTTCTAGCAATAACCCCCTTAAGCTTACTTGTTATCTCATGTGGAATCCTTTAACTACTGGTGCCTAAAAGTAATGATATTCCTTGATCTGGGTGCTAAGAGCATGGCTGTTTACACTTTGGAACATTTCATCAAGTTGGATTCCAAGTAAATTCATGATTTAAAATATTTTGTAAGTTCCTGAAGTACAGGGGTTTTGATTTTTCCATCTGTTTTCCTAAAAGCTAACAGAGTCCCTAGTACATAACAGGACATTAATTTTTTTTTATCTTGTTACATGTATTTAAACTAAAATTTCCCCTTTTTATCACATTGAGATAAATAATCCAGTGGTGGTATATTCACAACGTTATGCTGTCATTACTACCATTCATTATCAAAACTTTTCCATAAGTCCAAACAGAAATTCTGTAGAAATTAAACATCATTTCCCCATTCCTTACCCCCAGCCCTCAGAGCTTGGTAAAATGTAATTTAGTTTGTGAGTCTATGAATTTACCTATTTTAATTATTTCATATCAGTGAGGTGACAACCATATGATTTTTCCTTTTCTGTCTGATTTATTTCACTCAGCATAATGTCTTCAAATTTCAACCATGTTGCCACATCTATCAGAACTTCATTTTTTCTTACCATTGAGTAATACTCTGTTGTATGTATACACTACATTTTTGATTATCCATTCATTTGATAACGAGCACTTGGGTTTTTCCACCTGCTGGCTACTGTGATAATGCTGCTATGAACATTGGTGTGCAAATATCTCTTTGAGTCCCTGCTTTCAATCTTTTGGGGTATTTATCTGGAAGTGGGATTGCGGGGTCATACCGTAATTCTATACTTAAGTTTCAGAGGAATGATCAAACTGGTTAACACAGTGATTGTAACACTATGTCAATTTTTTTATTTTTGCGTGGGCAGAGACTGGGAATCAAACCCAGGTCTCTGGCATGGCAGGCAAGAACTCTGCCTACTGAGCCACTGTGGCCCACTCTAACAATACCTTTTGAATAGAGAATTAATGACTGAATGAAAGAAGGGATAAAGGAAGAAAAGACAGAAGGAAAGAAAGAAAGAAGGAAGGATTGAAAGGAGGAAGGAAAGAAGGGAGCGGGGAGGGAGGGAAGGAGGAACTCAGACAAAATAATCATTTCAGAGCATTTTTAAACCATAGCTTAAAAGCATATTTAACGATATATATTTGATTTAATAAAAACTGTTCTGATCTAGAGTATGCCTAGAATTCAGTCTGGGAAGTAACGTACATTTTAAAGCCTATTTGAATTAAATTATAATAAATATTAATTGTCATTTCAACATATTCATTTACATTCTTCTAAATCTTTATAAATGCTGCTGAAAACTTGAATTAGCTGGTAAGTAGCTATTTATATAGCTGTATTTTTTTAGATCTTTAGTTATTTATATCCTTACTTGGCTTTGCTAGTGTTTCATTCAAAAATGGTCTCTCAATACTAAATGTAACCAACCAAATCATTTTCTATGTATCTAAATCATTTATGTCTTCTTAACTAATAATTTTCTAATACTAACTGTGCTTTTTTTCCAACCTTAGGTGAATGCAGTGAATTTTCTTTTCTATAGGCACTCCCAGTAAATAATAATGTGGTGAAATTAGCTTTCACAGAAATTAAGGTGGTTGAAGGAATTTGAAGCCGCCTAGTAATCATTTTGTGCCGCTTACAGAGGTAGAAATGGAAGGAAGGGTTGTTCTGCAACATTCATAAAATGCAGAAGAAAGCACTGTATTTTTTTTTGAGCATCTGGCCAGGACCAAGAAGAGTGCTATTCATCTCTGCCATATTATTTGAATATACCCATTAAATGACATTATACTAGTACCCTTCTTTGGTTCATTGTGTACTCCATTAAAACAATTCTTACAGATCGGGAAAAAATGTGTGAAATCTATAAGCCAAAGTCTTCCTTTTAAATCCTGAAATATACATCAGTTTCTTCTAACAGTTCTTATTTTTCTGTCTTTTCCAGAATAAATAATGTATTTTTCTTCCATGCATGTGATTTCATAGGTAGCAGATCATTTTGTTTCATACATTCTGTAATGATAAGCAAAAATAATAACCAAAGACGTTTTAATAAATTAACTAGCTATTGAATTTAATGAATTGTCTAATTGTTTACTGATTAATAATGATTTACATGGTTATTTTCATTAAAATTAGATGATTTGAGAAACTAAATGTAATGAGTTAGCCGAACTAATATACTATATAACCTCCTATTGTCAACTTATAATGAAATTTTAAGTGGAGGGAATTCTTTGTCATGTTGATTTTATAAAATATGATGTAATTTTGACAGATTTATATTAAATTGTCATATTTTTTCTTCATTTTTGAAATAATTTAATTTTTTTAAATCATGCATAAGATACAGGATTTTGATAAAAATCATGCATAAAATACAGGATTCCTGCACATCACCCTGCCACCAACACCTTTTATTGGTGTGGAACAATTCTTACAATTAATAACTGCACTTTTTTATAACTGTACTTTTTTTTAACTGTAGTTACTTTGCTGCCATTGAAAGATTATTAAAATTGTAATATTGTACATCATCTATAATTCACATTAGATGTATTTTCCCATAGACCATCCTTTTGTTAACACTTGTATTAATTTCATATACTTGTTTTAATTCATGAAGGAACATTCTTATTCTTGTACTATTAATTATAGTCCATTGTCTACAATAGGGTTCACTGAGCTGTTCAGTCCTGTGTTTTATCTTTTAATTTTTATTCCAGTGATATATAAAAGCTAAAGTTTCCCCTTTAATCACATTCACCTCAATAGTTCAGTGCTGTTGATTACATTCACAATAATGTCCTCCCATAACCACCACCCACTTTCAAACCTTTGCTTTCAAATTAAATAGAAATTTTATACAAGGTGAGCACCAACTTCCCCTCTTCTAACCCCAATCTATCTCCTATATTCTTGATTCTAACTGTATAAGTTTGCTTATTATAATAAGTTCATATCATGAGATTATACAATATTTGTCCTTTTGAATCTGCCTTATTTCACTCAACATAACGTCCTCAAGTTTCATTCATATTGTTGCATACATCAAGACTTCATTTCTTTTTACTGTAGAATAATATCTTATTATATGTATATATAACATTTTGTTTATGCATCCAAGTGTTAATGGGCACTTGGATTGCTTTCATCTTTGGCAATTGTAAATAATGCTACTATAAACATCGGTGTGCAAATATCTTTTCGAGTTCCTGTTTTCAATTCTCCTGGGATATATCAAGTAGTGGGATTGGTGGATCATATGGCAATTCTATATTTAGCTTCCTGAGGAACTGTCAAACTGTTTTCCATAGTGGATGCACCATTTCACATTCCCACCAGCAATTAATAAGTGCCCCTATTTCTTCGTAATCTCTCCAAAACGTTGTTTTCTGTTTTTTCAAAAAGTGATCATTCTGGGCAGTGCAATGATGGTTCCATGGCAGAATTATTATCTGCTATGCCAGAGACTCAGGTTTGATTCCTGGAGCCTGCCCATGCCAAAAAAAAAAAAAAAAAAGTGGCCATTCTAATGTATGTGAAAAATACCTCATTGTGGTTTTGATTTGCATTTCCCTGATAGCTAGTGATGTGGCATCTGTTATGTGCTTTTAAGCCATTAGTAATTTCTCTTTGGAGAATTATTTAGTCAAGTCCTTTGCCCAGTTTTTAATTGGGTTATTTATTATTTTATTGTTGAATTGAAGGATTTATTTTTATATATTCTGGAAATTAAATCCTTATCGAATGTATGGCTTCCAAATACTTTCTCCCACTGAATAATTTGTCTTTTTACTTTCATCACAAAGTTCTTTGAGGAGGTTCAATTTATCTGTTTTTTCTTTCATTATTTGTCCTTTGGGAGTAAACTCTAAGAAACCATTGCCTACCACAAGATCTTAAAGATGTTTGCCTACATTTTCTTCTAGGAGTTTAATAGCACTCATTCTTATAGTTAGGGTTTTGATCAATTTTGAGTTACTTTTTGTACATGGTGTGGGACAGGGATCCTTGTTAATGAACTGTCTGTTTCTGCTCATCTGTGAATATTCTCAACTCTATCATTTTTGAAGTATAGTTTTGCCAGATAAACAGTTTTATGCTGGCAGTTTTTTTTTTCCTTTCAGTGCCTTAAATATATCATACCCTGCCTTCTTGCCTTCATGGTTTCTGATGAGAAACTGGCCCTTAATCTTTTTGGGAATCCCTTATGTATGACAGATTTCTTTTCTCTTGCTTTTAGAATGCTCTCTTTGCTTTTGGCATTTGACGTTCTGATTAGTATGTCTCATGGTAGTTCTAATAGGGTTTATTCAGTTTGGAGTAAATTGCACTTCTTGGACATGTTTATTTATTTATTTATTTATTTCATAAGAGATTCTTAGTATGGCTTGAAATAGTTTGCTAATGTCTAGGCATCAGATTATTTGATGAGTTTATTCTGAAGGTCAGCTTCTCTCTCTTGCTCATGATTTTATTGTTGATTGACTTCGTGTTAAGTCTCTTCTTTGATGCTCATCAGTTCACTTTATTCTAGACCTTTAGAGTAGACTGTTTAAATGATCAGATTTTTCCAGCTTCTTCTTCAGCTGATTCTTACCCTGAATATGTGATATAATTTTTGAGATTGCATTTTTTGTGCAATCATTTCACTTCCAGGAAAACTTCCTTTCCTCTGTTTCTTCCTTAGAAATCTTAATCTTTTCTATTGCTTTTTGTGCAGAATTTTCTCCAGCTCCTATAATGTGTTTAAATTCTTTCCTTTAGTCCATGCCCCATTTTCCTTGCATTGTTCAATTTTAGGTACCTCCTATCTTACAGCAATTCAATTTAATCCCTTCTCCCCCCACCCCCTCTTTATTTTTTATCTCTTCCTGAGACTTGTCTGCCTCTGGTTTCTTCCACATTAGGGTATCCTGCCTCAGGGAGCCAGATGGGGTCAATCCAGAAAGGTGGGTCTCTCTGGAAAATCCATTTAATGTGGTAGTCCAGCCTATGGAAACTGGATTGAGTGAACATAACAATTTCCAGCTTCAGCTCCTCCCCTAAACAACACTTTAGGTATAGTAATTATGTGAATCACCTACAAAATATTTGTAGAGGAAAACATATCAATTACATAATTAGTGGATCTATTTATAGTGATAACAATTACTTCAAATTTCGATAACATAGATTTCTCAGAAAAATCCAGTTTCTTTATTTAGACTTTTGAATATTCTACCAGAAGTTTTCAGATGTATTCAGGATAGTATATTAATCAGAATAATTCCAAGAATTCACCCTTGCTCTATTTACCAGCTTAATTATACTCACCATTTTGTTCAACCAAATCAACATACAGAATGTTTAAAAATAGAGCAGTTAACTATATAGCCCAAATCTAATATAAGCAATACAAATTGTAAAATATGTGTTCCCATTAAGGCCATTCGAGGTAACCTCAAATAAAACAACAAAAAACACAAAGCTCTATTAAAAAAAAACTATTTTCTTTTCAACAGATAGATCATAAAGATCCTTCTTCCTCATTTCTCTTTGGTGAATGCTTCTGTCCACTGAATGCATTCAAATGTGTTCAGAAGAATACGATTGGCTCTTAATAGGAACAGCCCTGACTATCTTTTATTAAAATTGGCCATATTTCCTTTAGCATGATAGATCTGCAGTTGACAACTATTGATTTTACCTACCATTTTCTAATAATAGCAGTCACGCTTTCTGTGTTTCCTATGTTCAGTTACATAACTCCACTTACCTTTAACCATTCAAGAACCATTGCCCCATTACTTTCGAACCTGAAATAACCACCTACACATTTTGAGACATTTAAACTAATGGTTGGATAAATAGGCAAAATGGTTTACAGTGTTGACTGGTGTGGTTTTCTTCCTGACATACACAGTAGGGGCAAGAAGGAGTAAGGTGAAAGCCATGAGATCTTCTGGGCATACCTTAAACTAGCATGTCTGGTGACATAAGTTAAATGAAGGATTTGCAACCCCACAGGAAGGATCACCAACTATGAAACCTTTGGTAATGATGGGTTATATCTTTTCACCAGGGCAGTAATCCTGGCCAGCTATAGTGATTGGAGAACTCATAGGGAATAAAGAATGGATATCAGAAAAGAAGTTATCCATAAAAGTTTTAGTAGAAGCTATAACTGTAATACGTTATTTTTATTTACTTTTTAAAAGATACAATAAATACCTTCCCCTTTTCTCCACTCTCTGAATGGAGTTTGATAGTGGTAGCTACATTTACAATTTAATCTCAAAATACTGCACGATTATTACAAAACTTGAGATGGAAAGAGTACCCAGGAATCTAGGACTTAAAGTTGTCATTGTTGAGACTTGAAGCTGTTTCCTTCTGGGGAGAAGAAATGTGCATGAGGCATAACCAGTTGTTTAAGGCATAATTAAAATATGTATGTTAAGTACTTTTAAAGAAAACAAATTATATTATGAAGGATGCCCCTGGATAATGGGCCCAGAGCGTAGTTGCATGTATCATGAAGATTAGCAATGTTTCAATTACACAGATAAATGCCATTCTACCTTGAGAATATGAAGAAAAGCCTTAGGAGTAGTTAATGGATTATTCAGTGGTCACTGAGGATCTTGTTGTGGTGACACAACTGAGAGTCCATTAAAGGCAAATGACCACTGGAGACTGTGGAATGTGCTCAGTAGATTACAAAAGAGGTATTGCTTATGTTCCCTGCCACTTAGCCTTTCCTTCTTCCTGCCCATGAGCTATCTGTTATCTTTCACCAAGAGACATTTCTTTATATGTTAACCTGAGTCCGTGTTGGTTGCTTTAATCTGAGCTATCTGACTGCTAATACACTACAGCTATTCTATCATTATTCTTTACTAATGGAAACAGAAATTTGTTTTTAATGTCATTTCAATTAAATCCAGGAATTAAATTCAATCCATAAATTTTCATCTTTGAGCTGATATGGAACAATGAAATAATATTATTCTTTAGAAAAATAGTATTCATATCATAATTTCAACATTGTCTTTTTTTCCTGAACAGAATTTTTGAGTTGCAATGTTCAAATCATTGAATATTGATTTGACCAGAATGATTGCTTTTATGTCCCTTCTTCAAAGAATATATTGAAGGATTTACTTAGACAGGGTCTTGGTTTTATATCAAAGATGCAGGGTTTTTTGTTTGTTTATTTTTGTGGTATTTTTTTCACCAGAAGAAAGTGATTCTTTTGTCTAATGGAACAAAAACTCTCCATTTGTTCCAGAGTGCCCAGCAAATGTCAATTATAGAAGAAAACAGAGACCCCAAGAAAGCAGAGGAATCATGCTAGGGTGTGGAAATTCCAGCACAAAAATCTTGGGCAATGACATTTCAGGATATACAATAAGGCAGAAATGTTGCAGAAAACTTTAGAGTAATATTCGTTGGCTTAAAAATATTTTAGTGGCTTCAGAATCCCTGCTTTTGACTCAGTTAACTGTTCCCTGAGTTTTTAATATTGTTTCTCATAGTAATGTGACAAACAACTTTGTGTACAAAGCCTTTTTTTAAATAAAATTATTCACAGGGTAATTTTTATGTTTTCACTATCATATGTGTATTAGGGTTCTCTAGAGAAACAGAACCAACAGGAGATATCTATAAATATGAGATTTATAAAGATGTCTCACGCAACCATGGGTTTGGAAGAGTCCAAAATCCACAGGGAAGGCTGTGAAGTTGGCAGCTCCGATGATGGGTCTGGATGAGCACCACAGGACAGGGTTGCTGACTGAAGAAGCAGTGGAAAGGTCTTTCTTCTCCCTTAAAAAGTCCTCACTGATTGGATTACCCTTTTGGTGGGAGGCACGCCTTAGTTGGTTGCAAATGTAACTGGCCACAGATGTGATCAGCCGACTGATGATGTAATACACCAACCCTCTGTTTTATCAACCAGCATTGAAATAGCCTTGAAGCAACAGTCAGGCCAGTGCTTACCTGACTGGACCACTGCACACCATCACTTGGCCAAGTTGACACTAGAAGCCAACCATTGCATGTTATATGACATGAATCACTTAAAATTTCTGAGGAAAACAGTTGTATATTTTTTCCTATTTCAACAGAATAGAAATGATCTTGAGGTAGAAAGAATACAGGAGGCTTCTTAAATCAACAGCTAAACCTTTGGAGCTTAGCAAATGTATCATTCTTTCTAAGCAGCACAACCTGCTTTTGAAGTGCTTCAATTTTAATGACAGCAAAATGTGACATGATTCTAAAATCCCAATCAGGTAAAATATGCTTTATGAAAAATGTTCTCAATACCACAGACACTCAAAAAAATTGTTGAGATTGGGAGCAAATGATAATTTAATGTGATTTGAGCATCAAATGGGTAGGTACCAAGTACATGACTTAGACATTCCTTCCCCAATTTCTTTTCAATCAGGACTTATATCTGTGCCCAAGAATCAGCATTGCTTGACTTTATGTTCTTTCTCAAAATCATTAGACTTCACCTCTGCCTTACCTCAGTAGCTCATGTCAGAGCCCAAAAAGTTCATCAAGAAATTACAGCCAATAGAAGATACAAAGTATTCATTTTATACCAGCATCTCAGCGTCTCCCTTAGATTGTACTATATGTAAATTCTAATTTTATTTTATAGTATTACAATGTTTTTGGCATAAAGATGTACTTAAAATAAAACTGATTATACTTATTATGAATCAATCAATTGAAAAAGTTTCCCTATCTCAAATTAATTTTATTTAGTTATTTTTAATTTTTTAAAGTTTTGCAAATTCATCTTATTTATTTACTTATTTTTAATTTTTTGCAAATTAATTTTATTTATTTTTTTTAATTTTTTAAATTTTTGCAAATTCATTTTATTTATTTATTTATTTTTAATTTTTTGCATGGGCAGGGACCAGGAATCAAACCTGGGTCTCCAGCATGGCAGACAAGAATTCTGCCAGCTGAGCCAACATTGCAAAGCACTCAAATTCATTTTTAAATAATGATTTCATATATTTGAATTGAAAGAGAGATTTATATAGAATGCACATTTTCAAAAGACTTTTTTTTCTGTTAAAAAGGCAGTAGATTGTACTACGTAAGAATAGACTCTGGAAATTGATGAAGGAAATTGTATATGCCTGGTGACATTATTATATTGTTTACACAAGATAGTACATATGAATGATTTCCAAAATGCTTGTGATTGATTATTTTGACAAATATTATCTATTGTTAGCATTAACTTAGTTCACAATGCCTATTATTTTCAAAGATGTCTTTCTATGTTTCTCAGTCTTTCAAGAAAATTCAAATGTATATATATATAGCTACTTCCCCTCTTGGCACCATTGACTGCATGGACTGATGGTGACTATATTTTTACTTAGAACTTTTTTATAAAGTTCAATAATTGCATATTATTTGTTTCAACTGTTATTGAAAATTGTTTTGCTTTTGACAATTATTTCACATTTTTAATGCTTAGAGTCTCTAAAGTGCATTCCTTTCATTTGAAGGAAAATATTTTTAAAGACTCTTCAGCTTTTAATTATTTTAGAAGTTAGAACTGTATTCATTATGAAATTTATTTTGTTGATTTTACCTTATTTCCTCTGGAATTTTTCTTAATTAGAGGTGAAAAAAATCATCACACTTGACTCTATTTCCTCATCCCTTTTCTAATACTCAAAATTTTCAAACAAATCTTCCTTTTCCTTTAATTCTACTTTTTATAAAGACAAGTGTATAACACAAAGCAAAATCTCTGCTGTTACTTTGGGCAAAGAAAATTTCGGTAGCTATTTCCTAATACTCAGGCAACTCATTGATAGCTTTTCCTTTTGTCTCTCCTGTGAAACTCCTAACAGTATTTTTTTATCTTCTTTATTATTTCCTTTTTTGATATCTACTGGAATTACTTCTCTCCCCCAACCTCTGGCCTTCATTCTGTTTTGCTTTAGGTTCATCGATTTTTCATGTATTCCACTTTCTCTTTTAATGCCTCTATTAATATTTCCCTAAGAGTTACTTTCCTGTTAGGTAAAATTTTTGATGGTTTATTGTAAGCTACCTATATACTATGACAAAATAGAATTGAATGTGTGGCCATTTACTCCCAAGGATCCGTGTTTTTGTATCACTCAGATAAATTGTGTATCTTTTTTTCAAAAATTGTCATTTCTTCTCTGCCTCAGGGAATTATTTTATAATTCTTAACCTACAAGTTAGGCACTGCTACTATATTCATTCAACTTTCTATAGTGAACTAACTCTGGATGCCCTAAAGACAACCACAATGTGATTTGTGAGCAGTTTTATTTTGTTGATCTAGTTTATGAGTAACTGTCCTATTTTTCTAGACAATTTAATAATCTGTGGTTGTATTACCATGAAGCAGCAATAGAAAACAAATTAGAAAACATTGACCCAAAAGGTTGATTTCAGATGTCAGAGAAGGAGAAACCATAGCTAAATAAAGCAGCATTGAACTTACTAATTAGAAAATTTTCAAGAAATTTATCTTGGTGATATAGTTACTAGAAATATGCCTAAAATATTTGCTTGGGACTATTGAAAAATGAGGGTACAATGAGTGAAAATACACGGCAGAAGTAGAACTAGTCCAGAACTACTATATAACTTATTTTGACATTCAATCCGTATTTAGCTTCTCTCTTTTCAAGATTAAAATCTCTAAATCCTAGAGAAGTAGCATGGCTCATAAGAGGTATATGCTAAATGGATGTTTAAGAATGCACTTACATAGTCATTCATACTTACAAACATTATTTTGCAAATATGTCTTAGCAAATTAGCAAAAGTTGTATAAAGGTTTATCTAAATATAGTGATAATCTTTACTTACATGCAAAAATAAACATACAAATATATTTACTTAAATTGATTCACTATTTTTAATTATGACTTTGGCACAAAATTCCCTGAATCGTCAGTGAGCCAGGAAACTGTGTTAGGCTACGAGTAAATAAACAGAGCAGCAATATAAAGAACATCCTCTCTCTCCTTTCGGTTTTCCTCCTTGCTCTATCTTATTTCTATCTTGGCATTCTATGACAGACATCATCATTATCCAAACAGACTTCTGTGCTCAATTCGTCTTATCATATGGACAGCATGAGATAAGCAATAAAAAAAAATAAAGAGAATAAAGATAACAAGAGTAATGAAATGGTAAAAGAAGAGAAGACAGTACCAAACTTTCTTGTCTACATTTATTTCTAATTTATCCATCATAAACACTGCTTTCCAAAGCTATATAGTTTAGATTCTTTCTTCCTAATCCGTTTCGACGGGGTTATGCCATTCAATTGTATTATAGATTCATTTAACACAGTATGCATTCCAACCTGGGATCCCCCCAAAATCTGCTTGATTTTAGAGTTAAGTTCATTGTTTGTACAGCTTTATGGGTTTTGGAAATGATATAATGTACCCACCATTACAGTACCATATGGAATAATTTCATAACCGTAAAAATCTCCTTGTCCTTCTTCTTCCTCTACTCCTCCACAGATACTGAAGTCTTTTCCCTCCTTCGAGTTTTGACTTCTGTATATTAGAATCTCCTGTTTCAACTTGCATTTCCCTAATGACTAATGAGCATCTTTTCATTCATGTGCTGATTTGCCATACATAATCTTCTTCGTCTAAGTGTCTGTACAAATATTTTGCCTATGTTTCAAATTGGGTTACTAGATGTCTTATGGTTGAATTTTAAGATATCTTATAAATTCTGGATACAAATACTTTATCAGATTTGTTATTTACCCATATTTTCCTCCGATCTGTGGCTTGTCCGTTCATTCACTCCACACTCTTTTGCATTGCAAAATGTTTTCATTTTCTTAACTTCTGACTTTTCTTTCATGGATTGTGCTCTTGATGTTGTATCTAAAAACTCATAATTAAACCAGAAACAATGCATATTTTCTGTGCATACTTTTCTTTTAGAAGTTTTATATTTAGGCCTCTAAATATGTGAGCATTTACTCAAATGTTTGTAGAAGATGTGAGATATTTATTGAGATTGATAGTTTTTATACGTGGACATCCAATTGTCTTAGAAAAAATTATTGAAAAGCTATCCTTTCTTCATGCAATAGACATTAAATCTTTGTTGAAATATCTGTTGAATATATTTTATAGGTATATTTTTATGCTTTCTGTTCTGTTCCGTTAATATTTTTATCTATTATTTTGCCAACGCACTCTTGGATTAATGAAGCATTATGATGTCTTAAAATTGTGTTATGTAAGTCCTTCAACTTTGTTCTCATTCTCATAACTACCTTGGTTATTCGAGTTTCTTTGCCTTTCTAAATAAATTCTAAAATCACCTTGTCAATATCTAAAAAAAATGGTAGATATTGACAAGCTGATTCTAAAATTCTATGATTTTCACTGGGATTGCCTTGCATCTATAGATCAAATTGAAAATACTGGCATCCATTTAACTGAGTTTTCCAGTTAAAAATACACTATAACTCTCCATTTATTTAGATTTTCTTTGATTTTTTATCCATGTTTTGTAGTTTTGAGAATATGGAATCTGCACATATATTCTTAGATCTATTACTAAATGCTCCATTTTGAGCTTTATAATGCTATTTTTCTTATTTCAGAGAATATAAAGTATAAATGTTCCTTGCTGGTATATAGAAATACAATGAGTATTATATAGTGATTTGTATTAGTTCTAGGAATTTTATTTTTCTTAAGATGCGTTGAAATTTTCTATACAGAAGGGAGGGAGGAAGAAGGAAGAGAAGGAGGAAAGAAGGAAGCATGAGAAAAAGGAAAGAAGGGAAGGAAGGAAGGGAAGAAAAAATGGAAAGAAGGAAAGAAAAAAGGAAGGAATATCACATGGCACAAAGAAGATAATATTACTCTCATTTAAAAAAATATATCTGTGTTTTTGAGGTTCTTTTGAAATATTCCCCTGATCATTTCCTAAAGATATTTTAGAAACCTACAATGAAAATATATTAAATGATCAACAGTCATACAGGAGGATGTTTTGACAAGCAAAAATGCATGCAATGGCATAATAATAAAACAGTATGGAATGGAAAAACAGTTCATACTTAAAATAATACAAATTACCCAGTATGCTTTTTGTGGATGAAAAAACAAAATTATACATAGAGTAACAAACAATAAATAATCATGTGTATATTTCTTATGAATTAATAAAAGATAAAATAGTTAAATCATTAAGTATATTAAAATATTCATGGAAGTTCAGTTCTAAAATAACTTTGTTTTACTTTTTTGTCATTGGAACTTAGGAATAGTCTTTTATATTTTATCACATTACACATATATTTATGTTTTCTCCCAAATATAGAATCATACTTACAGATTTAATGTCAGTTTGCTAAATCTCTTTGACTGCATAGGACATAAAGTATTACATTTACTATTTTTAAACTGAAATAGGTAAAAATTTAAGTGGACGCCTTGAGGTTAATTGGCTATATCCCAAAGGAATCAAAATTCTCTAGAGATGTCCTTCGAGATATAAACGAAATTGGCTTTTACTTTAAAGTGTGGTACTTTTCTGCTAACTCTAAATTATATAGTGGGCTCATGTCCTATTGCAATATCTTCTAATCTGCGAATACATAGCAATAATTTTGCAGATAATCAGATATTTTTATGACTTTCCATTATAAATAGATTTTTAAGTTAGATTATACAAAATTTAGTTTCTTTTTTTTCTCTATCCACTCTCTAAAACATTGTATTCCCTTTAAGCCTTCTAATAAAAATGGCCTCTACTAAACCTCTTGGGTTAGGTACTTTCTGAAAGAAATCATATGCCCCATTACTGTATCAGAGCAACAAAGAATGGTCTTTCTTTGGCATAATTAGTTCTCTTTTGCCTTACGTATGTATGACCCTAAGAACATAATAAATACTATTAACAATTTCCCCTCTGTATTCTGGAGGCTGACTCCTCAAAATTATAGTGGGAAATAAATGTATGTCATCTCTAGGAGAAATGAGAAGTTCTCTACTGCATGTGACTGGAAATATTTCTAAATAAGTCAACATAACCATTATCAGTAGAATGGGTAAATCATGAGAATTAAAATGCTTTTCAATTTCATTTACAACTTAATCTGAAATATTTTAGAGGAGAAAAACATGTCTTCAAAACACTATATGTATTTGAGCTCTAAGCATAACAAAACTTAATATACTTATAAATTATAGGTTTTATAAATTAGTAACAACTGAATTTTTACAGAATTTGTACATCTGTCAATACCATTCACATAGGTTCATATACTGATTCTTTGCTCCCATCAGCATTAATTATGTGTATAAACATCTATGTTAGTTATTATACCACAAATTCATTGAGAGCATTTCATTTATTATTGAATTTACTACCAGTCCCCACAAAGGGCCTTATACTTAATAGCCGTTAAATGTCTGTAGCTTGAATTAATGTTTGTGAAGTTAGTGGAATTGTGATGCCTTTCTAAATTTTTACTATGAGCCTATGTTTCTCCTTTATTTCAGTTAAGATGAACTTGAACATTTCTGTAAGTTCACTAATTCTGGAATGAGCTAATAAGCAGACTCTAAAATATCAAAGTTGATTTGTGCAATATTATGAAGAATAATGAAAAAGGGTGATAGCAGCAACGTTTCTCCAGTTAACTTTTCTTCTTCGCAATTTATTAGTTATAATAGTCTTACAAGATTATTACAAAATATTTGGAGGAAAATTCTATTTGATGTGCTATCAAATGCCCACCTCAATCTTATTTTGTCTTTAAAGAATGTTAAGCCTGTTTTCATTTTCAAATTAAATTGCAATTGGTGGTGGGAAAATGAAATTCAGTAAGTAATCCTGTAAATTGCATTTTCTTTATTTTTTTGTGGTTATATTTAAATTATATTAAATTAGGTAAATAACTTATTGTTTTAGGAATCCAGAGTATAATAAGGCAATAAATTCCTTTGATATTTAGAATTTTTATCTTTGTTAAAGAAAATATTGAACTAATGTTTTAAGAATAGAATGCATTTTAAACTTTCCAATTCTTCAGAAATGAATTAGATGATTCATGTTTAATTCAAACTAACTTTTATTTCTATATGTGTCATGGGGTGAGTTTAGGTTTGCTATAAAGAAGCCAGAATGCAATATACTAGAAATGGGTTGCCTTTACATTAGGGATTTATTAGTTTATAGATTTACAGGAATGCACATGTCCAGAGTTCACTGCTCCTTCACTCTTAGATTTCATTGTTTTTAGCTCCTGGCTCCAGTGGCCTCCTCTCTGAGCTCTTGTGGGTCCTCTCGTAGCTCCTCTGGGGTTTTTGTCTCTAATCCATCTCAAACCTTTCTGGGTATTTCTCTCTGAGTTCTCCCAGCTTTTTCTGCCTTTACCCTCTCATAAAGGACTCCAGTTAATCCAGTAAAAAGGATTAAGACCTTCCTTGAATGGGGTGGGTCACATCTCAATTGAAATAACCTAATCAAAAGTCCCACTCATAATAACTCTGTACCCACAGGAATGGATTAAAGCAACATGGCATTTTCTTGGGTAGGTAACAGTTTCAAATCAGCACAGGGAATATTAAAATTAATATTACCTTGGAAGAGAAGTTCAGAACAGATAGAAGAAATTTCAGAGTAATAGCAATTGTACTTTCTCATAGAAAATTCAATTGTTTTCTTAAAATTGCTCTAATTTTGGAAAAATATATTTTAAAATAGAATCCATTCTTCTCAATGTAAATAAATTATAAGTAGGACCTTCTGATGAGGTTAAGGCATACTCCACCTGAATCAAGATGGATCTTAATCCTATTATTTAAGTGCTTGATAAAAAAATGATATTCAGACAAAGAAAGAGAAAGCCAAAGGAAGTACAAAGCTGAAGTCAACAAAACCCAGAAAAAAAGGGCGAGACCAGGAGATGCCACCATGTACCTGGCCATGTAACAAGTAGCCAATTATGGGATTGCCATAAAATTTCCTGGACATTACAGTCTTTGGTAAGAAAGCATTGCTTTGATGATGCCTTGATTTGGACTTTCTTTTAATGTCAAAACCATAAGTTAAAAATCCCCATTGTGTAAGACAATCCATTTCATGTTATTTGCTAGAATAGCCTAGGAAGCTAAAAAAATGCTTCTTTACATATCCAATTGTAATTCTTCCTGTGTTCAAAGATCTAGTGTGCAAAACTAATTAATTAAATGAGACAATCTGATTTATCCCCTGACAGAGCTTTACTTGAGCTAGTCAATATTGCAAAGTAGGTTTCACGTAATTGCAATTAGATCATTATTAGCTTATAGTTTGTTCCTTACAGGGAGAAAAACAAGGTTCCATCACTCATCAGTTAATCATTATTATCTTCTAGCTAGTTCTTATATGAAAAAGTATGTCCTATCAGTGAATCAGTTAATTTTTATCAAGGATAAGTAAGAAAATAATGGTTACTAGTAATAGTTTGAGATGAAGGCCAAGATACAAAAAGGCCTTCTATGGAAACTACCACATGCCAGACACTGTGGTAAGAATTGTTCATGTTTTAGCTCAGTTTTCCTTCTTTTATGGCAATAAGACGCATACTATTGTTATGTCTATTTTAAGAGTGGTGTAACTTATATTAATAAGGATGCTTTGTCCACACGGTGTGTGTGCTGGTCTGAAGCTATATGCACCCCCAGAAAACATGCTTTTAAATTGAATCCATTCCTCTGAGTGTACAGCCATTGTAAGTAGGACCTTTTTGATGAGACTACATCAGTTAAGTATATGATTCACCTTATTCAGGATGAGACTTAATCTTCTTAGTGGAGTCTGTTATAAATAGAATGAAGAGAGAGAGGGAAGGATAGAGGGAGGGAGGGGGAGAGAGAGAGAGAGAGAGAGAGAGAGAGAAAGAGAAAGCCACAGAAGCAAGATGTAAGCAATGAAGAAAGGGGAGAGATCAGAAGACACTACCATGTGCCTTGCTATGTGGCAGAGGAGCCAAGGATCACTAGCAGCTGTCTTCAAGAAGAAGAAATGTTCTTGATTTGGACATTTTAATGGCCTCAAATTACAAGCTAATAATTTACTCTGGTTTAAGCCAACACATTTCATAGTGTCTTCTTTGATCAGCTTAGGAAACTAAAATAGATTTTGGTAACAGCAGAGCGTGGTGCTTATTGCAATTAACAAAAATGTGGAAACAGCTTTGGAATTGATTAATGGAGAGAGTCTGGAAGAATTGTGAGCTATTTGATTGAAAAGGCTTGGATTGTTTGAAGAGACTATTGGTGGAAAATATGGGTTCTAAAGATACTTCCAATGAGAACTTAGGCAGAAATGATGATGGGGTTATTGGAAACTGAAAGAAAGCTTATCTTTGTTTTAAAGTGGCAAAGAACTTGACAAAATTGAGACACAATGTCAGATTAAAGGCAGAATTTGAGAGCAATGAACTTGCATATTTTAACTAAGAAGATTCTGAAGCTATGTGAGGAAAGCTCAGCCTGGTTTCCTATGGAGCTTATAGTAAAATGCTACAGGAAAAGGATAAACTGAGAACTGAACTAATGGGAATAAAATCCCAGAAATTGATGATTTATAGAATTCTGAGCTTTCAGAAACCAAGACCACAGAGAATAGTGCCCTATGTGAGTGTTTTAAACTAAGCAAGGAACCAATCAGCCATTTCAGTGCATGACAGGATCGGAGATGCAAGTATCAGGCAGGATCTGAGAGGTTCTTTTGTCTGATGATTTGGACCCCATGTACTTCATGTAAAACTGACAAGCTTTTTTCATTATCTGTATGAATAGAATCACTGCCATCATGGATAAAAGGAACAGAAAAGAGATAGATAGAAGGGGAAAAAAATCACGTCAAAGGCAGGACTTTAGAAGTTGAGCTCTGGGCCAAAAATGTCTATGCTGATTTGAAGCTATCATGTACCCCAGAAAAGCCATGTCCTTTAATCCTCATTCAGTATTACTGGGTGGAATCTTTTCTATTATTTCCATGGAAATGTGATCTACCCAATGTGGGCGGTAAGTTTTGATTCGATGGTTTCCAAGGAGATGTGTGTCCACCCACTCAAGGTGGGGTCACTTACAGGAGTCCTTTAAGAGGGATCTGTTTTGGAAAAAACTTTAGAGGCAAGAGAGCCCACACTTTCCAAAAAGCCTTTGGAAATGAAGAAGGAAAATCTTGCCAGGGAAGCTTCATGGAAAAAAAAAAAGCCAAGAGGGAAAGCTAGCAGACTTTGCCATATGCCCTTCCAGTTGAGAGAGAAACTCTGAACTTTACTGACCTTTTTTGAATGAAGTTAGTCACCTGTTAGTGCCTTAATTTGTAAATTTTCATAGCCTTGCCATAATTTGGCTATTTTCAAGGCCTTAGAACTGTAAACATGCAGCTTATTAATTCCCCTTTTTAAAAGCTGTACTGTTTCTGGTATATCACATTCCCACAGCTTTCAAACTAGAGCAACATCTTCTTGGGCTAAGAGCAGATCCACCCTTGAGTGTGGAAAGGATGAGTTGCCCCAGTGCTTGGAGAGGATAGGTTTTCTGCCCTGTTGTTCAAGAAAAGTGATACTGCTTCAGTCTTCAGAGAAGGTGGAACATATTACCCAGGTTTCTGAGAAGGTGGAGCCTTAAGTCCAGTGTTCAGAGAGAGCATGACTGCTATACAAGTGCTTGAAAGGGGTGGGGTTGTCATTCCATCACAACCAGAGGACAAAATATACTTCATAGATGACTCTCAGACCCTGAAATCTAATGAAGCATGCCTTGAAGGGTTTTCAGATTGTTTGGGACCTGTGACCCCTGTTTTCCTTCCAATTTCTCCTCATGGAAATGGGAATGTTTATCTTATGCATATCCCTCTTTTGTATATTGGAAATAGATAACTTGTTTTCTAGATTTCATGGGTCCATAGATGGAGGAGAATTGTGCCGTTGAGGGCAGACCCATCAATAACCCATCTTGATGAGACTTTGTACACACTATTGTTACTGAAATGACTTAAAGTTATTGGGATATTGTGATAGAAGGAATGTATTTTGCATATAGAAAGAACATGTCTTTTTGGGTACCAGAGGGTGGAGTGTTATGGCTTGAAACAGAATGTACCCCAGAAAAAACATGCTCTTAAGTCTAATCCATTCCTATGAGTTTATATCCATTGTATGTAGAACATTTGTGAGGAGGTTACTTCAGTTAAGGTGTGATCCACCTCATTCAGGATGAGACTTAATCCTGTTATGGGGGTCCTTTACAAATGACATGGAGCAAGAGAGGGAGGGAGACAATGAGAGAGGGGGGGGGAGAGAGAGAGAGAGAGAGAGAGAGAGAGAGAGAGAGAGAGAGAGAGAGAGAAGAGAGAGCAACAGAAGCAGCAAGTTGAAAGCAAGAAAACCTAGAAGAAAGAGACCAGTAGATGCCATAATATGTCTTGCCATGTGGCAGAGGAGCCAGGGACCACCAGCAGTCAGTCTTGATGATGCCTTGATTTGAACATTCATGGCCTCAAGTATGCTAATAAATTTTCATTGTTTAAGCCAACCCATTTCATGGTATCTTCTTTGAGCAGCCTAGGAAACTAAAATGTGTAAAAGGAATAGACCAGATTCAAGATCTCTCTAACCCAATAGTTTCTACTCATAACACCCAGTTTCATTAAAAGGAAAGAAAAAACAAATACCAAGACTGGAAGTCACTTCACATTTAGTTATTTAGTAATGTAATTTAGTTATCATGTCTCCTTAGGATTCCAGAAGAACATGACAGAAACTGTTTTTTTCCTTGACTGCTTTGAATATTACTCGTGTTAACTATACTGTACAATGCCTCAAATTTTTGTTTTCTAATGTTTTTTCCATGATTAGACCAGAGTATGGTGTATTTTGAGAAAATAGCACAGAGGGGAAGTCCCCTCTTTGCCATTGAATCTGGAAGCATATACTAACAATATAACTTTGCACTGGTGATGTTATTGTTGATCATGTGGTTAAAGTAGTGTCTTTTTTGCCTTTTCCACTGCAAAATTACTAGTTTTTCCTGTCTATATTCTATTTTTAGAAGCAAATCAAATGAAATACATTGTCAAAGTTTCTTTGGGGGTTACTCTTAGGCCTAATTTTAAGTAGGCTTAGCCTATTCCTTGTAGGGATAGGTTTCATATGAACAAACCCCAAGACTGAGGGGTTGGCCTATTGATTTGGCTGTCCCCACTGCTTGCAGGAGTATCAGGAATTCTCCAATGGGGAAGTTGAATTTCCCCCTTTCTCCCCATTCCCCCAAGGGGACTTTGCAACTACTTCTTTATTCACTGTTCAAATCACTCTGGGATTTAATCTGGACAAACCTACAAAATCTCATGCCCTATTAAAGGCTCTATGTACATATGGTGTTCAATTACCCTGTCCATATAAGTTAAATTAGGAAATGCAATAGTCAAATGCAATTTTTTTTATCAAATAAACATTTCTTGCTTTAGTCTATTTTCAACACCCTGCGAAATTGATATTCCTTTGTTCTTCCTCATGCAAAAGCATTTTTTAAATTTGTACATTTAGTCACTATCATTGTACACTCTAGGCATTCCTAGATTATGCCATCTCAGTCTTTATCATCTATCTTTCCTTCTGGTTTCGTATGTGCCCCCAGCCTCCTCCCTCTATCATCCTCACATTCAGCTTCATTCAGTGTACTTACATCATTGTGGTACAATCAGGTAGTTTGTGCTATCCATTTCTGAATTTTTCAATCAATCTCATCGCACAATCTGTATTCCTTCAGCTCCAATTACCCAATCTCTACCCTATTTCTATATCCTGACAACCTCTGTTCTTAACTGAAATTCTCCAAGTTCACTCATTAATGTTAGTTCATATCAATGAGACCATGCAGTATTTATCCTTTTGTTTCTGGCTAATCTCACTGAGCATAATGTACTCAAGGTCCATCCATGTTGTTACATGCTTCATGACTTTATTCTGTCTTACAGCTGTGTAATATTCTATTATGCGTATATACCACAGCTTGTTTAGCCATTTATCTGTTGATGGACATTTGGGCTGTTTCCATCTCTTGGCAATTGTAAATAATGCTGCTAAAAACACTGGTGTGCAAATGTCCACTTGTGTCCTTGCCCTCATGTCCTCTGAATACATACCTGGAAATGGTATTGCTGTATCATATTTCATACCTTATACAAGAATTAACTCAAAGTGGATCAAAGACCTAAGCATTAGACCTAAGACCACAAAAATTTTAGAAGAAAATATAGGGAAATATCTTATAAAACTTATAAAACAGTTTCCTAGATCTTACACCCAAAGCACAAGCATTGAAAAAATAAATAGATAAATGGAATCCCTCAAAATTAAGCACTTTCATGCATCAAAAACTTTGTTAAAAAAAGTGAAAAGGCAGTTTACACAATGGGAGACAATACTTGGAAATGACATATCAAATAAGGTCTAGTATCGAGAGTATATAAAGAGATTGTTTAACTCAACAACAAAAGACAAACAACCTAATTACAAAATGAGCAAAAGACATGAACAGATGCTTCTCAAAAGAGAAAATACAAATGGCTAAAAGACACATGAAAAGATGTTCAAATACACTCCCTATTAAGGAAATGCATATCAAAACCACAATGAGATATGATTTCATACCCACCAGAATGGCTATTATCAGAAGAAAAAAACCAAAACCCAGAAAATAACAAGTGCTGGAGAGGATGTGTAGAAAGAGACACACTTATCCACTATTGGTGTGAATGTCAAATGGTACAACAACTATGGAAGGCAGTTTGATGGTTCCTCAGGAAGCTAAGTATAGAATTGCCACAGATCCAGGAATCTTTTCTTAAAGACAGAATACATTTCCTCATTGTTTGACATTGGGATTGGACAGATAACTTGTTTTGCCAGTAGAATAAGGAAAGAATGATAACATGGTAATCCCAAACTTAGGTCATACCTGTTCTTGAGGCTTTTTAGTTGCCCACTTGCACCTCTCTCATTGCCATGGAAGAATGCTGCTTGCTGTTTCAAGGTGTCTGAGAGAAAAGTGGAGCACAGTCATTCCAGCAGCTCAAGAGACCTGACAGTGTGTGGTAGAACAATCTTTGAAGTTTAAGTCTGAATCATTTTGCCAAATCAAGCCAAATCCAACCAAATCCTAGCAGAAATCAGATGACCTATATACATGTGCTCTGTGAACATTATGTGAATATGATGTTAAAGCCACAGAATTTAAGTGGCTATGTAGCAGGAATAAATGACAGATTGTTAAACCCAGAAAATATCCACTTTTAATCAAAATTCATGCTAATTCTTAGTTTTTGATTTGAAAAAGACAGTCATTTAAAAATAGCAGTTGAAATGTATTTTTTTTTTTTTTTGGTATCACCAATGCTCTTTGCAAACTGATATTAATTACACTGGATACAAACTACAGGGAAAAACTAATTTTGTTTCCACTGAAACAAATGCATGAACTTATACATATGTAAATGACATGTCAGAGAGTCTCTAGTTATTTTGAAAAAACTCCTCTTATGTGGTTTTAATAAATCTGAATTTTATAGCTTACTGTTTTCAAATTCTTAAAGATTTTTTATATTTCCTGTTCTTGGATATCTAATTTTGATCAGTGGTGCTGATATTCATTTCAATGACATCATTATACAAAAGCTTAAAACTTTGGAGTAACAAAAGTTTATACAAATGAATAGATAGATTCAGAACCAATTTATGTTGGATATATCTGCATGGATTTGGATTCCTACCATTTTTTGGATAATTGAGTAGTGCCAGAAGAAAAAGGATGAACAATGTCATTTATTTTTATAATTGTAATGAATTTTTAATCTTTAATAGCAAAGTTCTGTGTGTATAGGACAATCACACATTGAATAGAAAATGCAGGATTCCCATATACCATCTCACCAACACCATTGCATTGGTGTGGAACATTTGCTACAATGATGATAGGACATTTTTGTAATTGGATTATTAACTAAAGTCCATGGTTTAAGAATTTGAATATTACAATAAATGAACTAGACTTAACAGACATTTATACGACATTACACCCCACAACAGCAGGATACACCTTTCTCTCAAGTGCTCATGGATCGTTCTCAAAGATAGACCATATGCTGGGTCACAAAGCAAGTCTCAACAAATTTAAAAAGATTGAAATCATACACAACACTTTCTTGGATCATAAAGGAATGAAGTTGGAAATCAATAATAAGCAGAGTGCCAGAAAATTCAAAAATACGTGGAGGCTGAACAACACACTCTTAAACAACCAGTGGGTCAAGGAAGAATTACAAAAGAAATTAGTAAATATCTTGAGGTGAATGAAAAGAAAACACAACATATCAAAACCTATGGGACACAGCAAAGGCAGTGCTAAGAGGGAAATTTATTGCCCTAAATGCCTATATCAGAAAAGAAGAAAAGGCAAAAATTCAGGAATTAACTGTCCACTTGGCATAACTGGAGAAAGAACAGCAAACTGACCCCAAAGCAAGCAAAAGGAAAGAAATAACAAAGATTAGAGCAGAAATAAATGAAATTGAGAACATGAAAACAATAGAGAAAATCAGTAAGACCAGAAGTTGGTTCTAGGAGAAAATCAATAAGATTGATGGGCCCTTAGCAAGATTGACAAAAAGAAGAGAGAGGACACAAATAAATAAGATCAGAAATGGAAGAGGAGACATAACCACTGAAAACACAGAAATAAAGGAGGTAATAACAGGATACTATGAACAACTTTATGCTAATAAATACAACAATGTAGATGAAATGGACAAGTTCCTAGAAAGGCATGAACAACCAACTTTGACTCAAGAAGAAATAGATGACCTCAACAAACCAATCACAAGTAAAGAAATTCAATCAGTCATTCAAAAGCTTCCCAAAAAGAAAAGTCCAGGACCAGACGGCTTCACATGTGAATTCTATCAAACATTCCAGAAAGAATTAGTACCAACTCTGCTCAAACTCTTCAAAAAAAGCAAAGTGGAGGGAAAACTACCTAATTCATTCTATGAAGCCAACATCACCCTCATACCAAAACCAGGCAAAGATATTACAAAAAAAAAAAAAAAAAAAAAAAAAAAAAAAACTACAGACCAATCTCTCTAATGAATAGAGATGCAAAAATCCTCAACAAAATTCTAGCAAATCGAATCCAGCAACACATTAAAAGAATTATACATCATGACCAAGTAGGATTCATCCCAGGTATGCAAGGATGGTTCAACATAAGAAAATTAATTAATGTAATACATCATATCAACAAATCAAAGCAGAAAAATCACATGATCATCTCAATAGATGCAGAGAAAGCATTTGACAAGATTCAACATCCTTTCCTGTTGAAAACACTTCAAAGGATAGGAATAGAAGGGAACTTCCTTAAAATGATAGAGGGAATATATGAAAACCCCACAGCTAATATCATCCTCAATGGGGAAAAATTGAAAACTTTCCCCTTAAGATCAGGAACAAGACAAGGATGTCCATTATCACCACTATTATTCAACATCATGTTGGAGGTTCTAGCCAGAGCAATTAGACAAGAAAAAGAAATACAAGGAATTAAAATTGGAAAGGAAGAAGTAAAACTATCACTGTTTGCAGACGATATGATACTATAAGTCAAAAACCCAGAAAAATCCACAACAAAACTACTAGAGCTAATAAATGTGTACAGCAAAGTAGCAGGTTACAAGATCAACATTCAAAAATCTGTAACGTTTCTATACAATAGCAATGAACAAGCTGAGGGGGAATCAAGAAGTGAATTCCATTTACAATTGCAACTAAAAGAGTAAAGTACTTAGGAATAAATTTAACTAAAGAGACAAAAGACCTATGCAAAGAAAACTACAAAAAACTGTTAAAAGAAATCACAGAAGACCTAAATAGATGGAAGGGCACACCGTGTTCATGGATTGGAAGACTAAATATAGTTAAGATGTCAATCCTACCTAAATTGATTTACAGATTCAATGCAATACCAATCAAAATCCAAACAACTTATTTTTCGGAAATAGAAAAACCAATAAGCAAATTTATCTGGAAGGGCAGGGTGCCCCGAATTGCTAAAAGTATCTTGAGGAAAAAAAATGGAGCTGGAGGTCTCACACTGCCAGACTTTAAGGCATATTATGAAGCCACAGTGGTCAAAACAGCATGGTATTGGCATAAAGATAGATATATCGACCAATGGAATTGAATAGAGTGCTCAGATATAGACCCCCTCATCTATGGACATTTGATCTTTGATAAGGCAGTCAAGCCAATTCACCTGGGACAGAACGGTCTCTTCAATAAATGGTGCCTAGAGAACTGGATATCCATATGCAAAAGAATGAAAGAGGACCTGTATCTCACACCCTATACAAAAGTTAACTCAAAATGGATTAAAGATCTAAACATTAGGTCTAAGACCATAAAACAGTTAGAGGAAAATGTAGGGAGATATCTTATGAAACTTACAATTGAAGATGGTTTTATGGACCTTAAACCTAAAGCAAGAGCACTGAAGAAAGAAATAAATAAATGGGAGCTCCTCAAAATTAAACACTTTTGTACATCAAAGAACTTCATCAAGAAAGTAGAAAGACAGCCTACACAATGGGAGACAATATTTGGAAATGACATATCAGATAAAGGTCTAGTATCCAGAATTTATAAAGAGATTGTTCAACTCAACAACAGAAAGACAGCCAACCCAATTACAAAATGGGAAAAAGACTTGAACAGACACCTATCAGAAGAGGAAATACAAATGGCCAAAAGGCACATGAAGAGATGCTCAATGTCCCTGGCCATTAGAGAAATGCAAATCAAAACCACAATGAGATATCATCTCACACCCACCAGAATGGCCATTATCAACAACAACAAAAAAAAGAATGAGAAGTGCTGGAGAGGATGCGGAGAAAGAGGCACACTTATCCACTGTTGGTGGGAATGTCAAATGGTGCAACCACTGTGGAAGGCAGTTTGGCGGTTCCTCAAAAAGCTGAATATAGAATTGCCATATGACCCAGCAATACCATTGCTGGGTATCTACTCAAAGGACTTAAGGGCAAAGACACAAACGGACATTTGCACACCAATGTTTACAGAAGCATTATTTACAATTGCAAAGAGATGAAACAGCCAAAATGTCCATCAACAGACGAGTGGCTAAACAAACTGTGGTATATACATATGATGGAATATTATGCAGCTTTAAGACAGAATAAACTTATGAAGCATGTAATAGCATGGATGGACCTAGAGAATATTATGCTGCGTGAGACTAGCCAAAAACTAAAGGGCAAATACTGTATGGTCCCACTGATGTGAACCAACATTAGAGAATAAACTTGGAATATGTCATTGGTCACAGAGACCATCAGGAGTTAGAAATAAGGTAAGATAATGGGTAATTGGAACTGAAGGGATACAGACTGTGCAACAGGACTAGATACAAAAACTCAAAAATGGACTGCACAATACTACCTAATTGTAATTTAATTATGTTAAAACACTGAATGAAGCAGCATCTGAGCTATAGTTTTTTGTTTGTTTGTTTGTTTTTATATATTTTTTGTATTTATTATTTTTATTTTTTTCTCTATATTATCATTTTATTTCTTTTTCTGTTGTCTTGCTATTTCTTTTTCTAAATCAATGCAAATGTACTAAGAAATGATGATCATACATCTACGTGATTATATTAAGAATTACTGATTGCATATGTAGAATGGAATGATTTCTAAATGTTGCGTTAGTTGATTTTTTTTAATTAAAAAAAAATAGTAAAGTCCATGGTTTAACATAGGGTTCACAGATTGTGTAGTGTAGTTCCATGAGTTTTTTTAAAAAATTTTCTGTTACCATGTTTTCAATCTGTGTAATGAATGCTTACAACTATAATGGCACAAGAACAGTGACAGCAGCAGTATTACAAGCTTTGTCATTTTAGTGTCATGTTTTAGATACTGTCCAAATGATCACAATTAGTTTTACCTCTCCCAGAAGGCACAAATTTCTTCCTCGTAATTTAGGAAATTAATGATGGAAGAAGTGAGAGGAACAATCATTTCACAATACAGGCAAATTATCAAAGGCAACTTCTTAGTTGCTCTCAGTTAAACCAATAAATAGAATTGAATTTTATCTACTGTGTTTATCACTTTTGCAGGACATAGTGACAGTGCTCTTACAGCATTACCTTACATGAAGCTTGGGTTTTTCTTTTTCCTTGGGCAGGCACTGGGAATCAAATCCGGGTCTCCAACAAGGCAGGTGAAAATTCTGCCTGCTGAGCCACCATCACGCCACTCAAGCTTGGGATTTCAAGTGGTCACGTTGTGATAAACAAATTAGATTTTTTTCTCCTCATGTAAATAGACATTCTCGTACTTGTACATTTACTCACCATCAGTATCCACTCTAAGTTTTGCTAAGTTATACAGTCCCAGTCTTTGTCATCTATCTACTTCTGGTGTCATACATACCCCTAGCCTTCTTCTTTCAACCATACTCACACTCAACTTTGTTCAGTGTACTTACAACATTGTGCCAAGATCTGATAGTATTGTGCTATCCATATTAGGATCTTCACAATCAATCCATTGAGCATTCTGTTCTCCTTTAGCATCAAATGACCAATATCTACCCTTGTCCTTTCTGCTGATTCCTGTGCTCTCAACTTAAATTATCAAAGTTCACTCATTAATGTTAGCCCATATTAGTGAGACCATACAGTATTTGTGCTTTTGTTTCTGGATAATTTTACTCAACATAATGTTCTCAAGTTCATCCATGTTGTTGCATGCACAAGCTTTATTCTATACCATCACTGGTAGTCTTTATTTCTACAGTTTTCTCCAAGCCTCTCTTTTCTGACTTTTCTTATCTGCCTGTAGTGTTTCCTTTACTACGTCTTTTAGAGCCAATCTCTTATTCACAAACTCTCTCACTGTCCATTTGTTTGAAAATATTTAAAACTCCCCCTCATTTCTGAAGGACACTTTTGCTGGGTATAGAATTCTTGGTTGGAAGTTTTATTCTTTCAGTATCTTAAATATGTCAAACACTGCTTTCTTGCTTCCATGGTTTCTGCTGTGTAGATTTGTGTAGATGTGTAGATTTCACATGGTCTTATCACGCTTCCATTGAAAGTCATGGATCACTTTTCTCTTGCAGTTTTTAGTATTCTTTCTTTGCCTTTGACATTTGACAATCAGATTAGTAAGTGGCTTGGAGGAGGTCTGTTCAGATCTGTTGTGTTTGGGATACACTGTGCTTCCTGAATCTGTAATTTTGTGTTCTTTCATAAGAGATGGGAATTTTTTGGTGGTTATTTCCTCCACTATTTTTTCTGCCTCTTTTCCTTTCTCTTCTCCTTTTGAGACACCCATAGTACGTATGTTCATGTACTTGATGTTGTCATTCAATTCCCTGAGATCTGGTTATTATTTTTCCATTTTTCCCCATTCTTTTTTCTAGAATTTCAGATGTTCTGTCCTGTCATTCACTAATCCTTGCCCATGCTTCTTCAAATCTGCTCTTGTAAGACTCCATTGTGCTTTTCATCTCTTCTATTTTGCCTTTCATTCCCATAGGTTCTAGCATTTGATTTATCAAGGTTTAGAGTTCTTCTTTATGGTTGCTCAATGTCTTCTTTATGCAGTTCATCTTTTTGACCATATCATCCCTCAACTTGTTGTGGTGATTTAGCATGTTTGTTTGAATATCTTTGATTGTTGTTTCAACTCCTGTATCTCTCTTGAAGTATACATTTGTTCCTTGGACTGGACCATATTTTCATTTTTTTTGGCAAGGCATGTACATTACTGATGATATCTAGGTATTTGGTTTCCTTGATTATTTTATTCTGGGGGTTGTTTTCTCTCTTTTACCTAGGGTTTTCTTTTTGGTTTGCTTTGTTCTTTATCTTTTCTATGACATTCTATTCAACTTATTCTAGACCTCTAGCATAACTTATGCTTAATTTATTAGAATTTTTCAGCTTTTATTTTCTGGTTCTTGTCCTGCCTATATGGAGCTATTTTTTTGAGGAGGGTCTACCCAGATAAAATTAACCCCAATTGAATTTTCCAAGGCCAGACTGGCCCAGGTCTCAAGAGAAGGGTGTAATCATTATCAGCTTTCCCAAAGGGTGAGGCCCACAGGTTGCCAGACTTTCCTGTGAAGTTTCTAAACTCTGTGCTTTTCCTATCCTGCCTAGAAAGGTGATGCTTGTTAGCCTGGAATTCTGCACAAGTGTAAAAGAGTGTAGTTCCTTTAATTCTCAGCAGACCTTGTCCCTGCCAGGAGTGTGATTGAGACAGAGGCTGAATTAGAAGGCAGGCATAGGCTATTTCTGTTTTACAGTCCCTGGAAATTTTCCAGAATTCTCTGAATGAGATCAGCCACTTAAGCTGGACACTGCCCCCCCCCTATTTTTTGGAGGGGTTTGGGGGGTTTCCTGCTAGTTAGTTTGTCTCTCAGACCTACCTTAACTGTGCCCTTGCCTGGGTCAGTGCTGACAATTGAAAATGCCTGAGGCTTTCTCTAATGGACTACTTAGAATAGTTAAAAAAAAAAAAAAAGAAAAGAAAAGGTTATTTTCAGAGCCAGTCTCCAGCCTCCAAGTTTCACCAGTTAAGAGCTGGAGCTGGCACCAGCTCTATGTGTCCCTTTTTGGGGGAAAGACATAGTTCTTTTCCAGTATTCTGAGCTTGGCCAATTCCAAAAGCCTCCAGTCCTGCCACCTCTCTACCAGGAGATAACTCAGAATTCCTTTCTTGCTTACTGTGGGTTTATCAGTGTTTATAGCTTATATTTGGTAGTCCAAAGATGTTAATTAAAACTGCAATTGGAGCTTGATTGAGCTACCTTTCTTTGCTCCTCATAGAGGCTGCTTCTTCTTCCTTAGGAAAGTGTCTCCCACAGACTGCCATGTCAATGGAGAGGGGCACCAGCCTCAACTGTTTGGGGTCTTTATTTATAGTTCTGTGCTGTGAAATTGTCCCTCCCACCATTTCCAGTCTGGTATATGATGTGTCTGGTCATGGAAGTCCCCCAAACTGTTATTCCAGACATTTCCTGGCTAACTCAATTCCACATCTTCCTACACTGCCATTTCAGGCATCCCCTCATAACAGTAAATATTTATAATTCAAAATTCTACACTATTCATAAGTGAATATTTTACCAATTCAACTGCAAGCCAGATGTAATTCTGTCTTGCTTTCTTAATCATTGCAACATCACCAGCTCACTCTATCCAGAAACCACAGTGTAATTCAAGAAGTCTTGTTTTTCTCTTTCCTTACTATCTAATTCATCTCCATATATTACAGTTCTGCTTCCCAGTTGAATGCAAATTAATTCATTTTATACTATCCTAATGGTCTGCTAAATTTCAGGATCTTATTTTCTCTCATATGCTGTCTTTCAGTTGTCATATTTGTAGTTTTTTTTTTTAATTATGAACAGAAGGCATATATGGAGCAATAAATTATCTATTACAGAAGAACCTATAAGAGAAAGCAAACATTTCCAAAATGCATGCATTCCCAAAAATTCAATTTCATTTTCCATTTTTTTAAATTTTTATTCTTTATGGTATTTATCTCCTTAAAGCTAGATAATAAACTAAAAGTACCTTATATTAATCAACTGTAAGCCATTTCTGTTCATTTCTGAGTTAATTTCCATTGTCAAAATATTGGAATTTACATTGTCTTTTGGCTAAAATCAATTTTCCCATGCTTTGGTCATTGGTTAACTCTAAATTTGAGTGCAAGTAAAATTTAAATTGTTTTTCCCCAATGCCAGTTTACATAATGTCTTAGGATCTTACATTGTTCTCTGTGGATACAATTAAGAATCTTGAGGCACTTGAAGGGGGATGTTTCTGACACCAAAGTCAAAAAGCCATCTTTAATTATGATACCTTTAATTAGTATCATTTTATCATCCAGTTTGCTTCGTATTTGGTTCATTTTCTGTTGATTTAGCATTTCATTTTTTTTTCTGTAAAATCTCATTGCCATTATTTTTCTTATCTTTGTAGCTTTTCACCTGTCCTGCAGGGTTTCCAAAACCTCTGTCATATTATTTATTCCAGTGTTTTGCTTTTCTCCTTTTTCTTTCCTGGAAGTTTCCCTTGAACACTTCTGTTTCTTCTAAGCAACATTTACTCTGTTAGATTTCTGGGCATGATAAATAGATATCATCTTGTTACTAAGCTCTATTGTCCTCCTGACTTTGGAGTCACTGTTTTCTGGAGCCCGTGTTTTCCTCATTTTTGCTTTCCTAATTCAGTCTGATGGGGTATCCTTTATAATTTTCTATAAGGATATGTTTTGTTGTAGTAACAATTTTTTTATGCTAATGTGAACAAAGATTCTTTATCTGCCTTCACACCTGACTGACCTTGGAATGCAGAGCTGCTATACATCAGCACTGACCCAAACAGTTAGCTTCCCTGGAGTCTGGCCAAACTGAACTCTTTCTCCTTGTTTTTCTTGGACACTTTGCATTTTACAAGCAATAAAGCAATCATTTGCTGGGAGTCTCTGATGTGTCTTAGCCTGTGCTCCCTCAGTATGCAATATAGCAACACACTCCACAACCTTCCTCCACCCACATACATACACACTTTTCCCTGTTGTTAATATTTTGCATTAGTGAGGTAATTTTGTTACAATTGGTGAGATAATATTATTATAAATATACTATTAACTATATTTCATAGTTTACATTAGACTTCACATTTTGTGTTGTACTGTTCTACATTTCACTTTTTTATTGGTTTTGTTTTTGTCCTGGTAACAAACATACAATCTAAAATTTCCCATTTACACCACTTTTGGTTTACAATCCAATGTTAATTACATTCACAGTGTTGTGCTGCCATTGTGATCATCCATTACAAAATTATTTCATCACCTCAGACAAAAACGCTGTACCAATTAAACATTAACTCCCCATTCTCCACTCCAACTACTGCACCCGTAACCTGTAGTCTAGTTCCTGACTCTATGAATTTAATTATTTCATGTAGACACAATCACATAATATTTGTCCTTTTGTGTCAAATCTATTTCACTCAACATGAATTTTCAAATTTAATCCATATTGTTGTTTATATTAGAACTTCATTCCTTTTTTTTCTTTTGTACAAGCAGGCACTGGGAATAGAACTTCATTCCTTTTTAAAGCTGAATAATATTCCATTTTATATGTATAATACATTTGGTTTATCCATTCCTTTGTTGATGGACACTTGTGCTGCTTCTACCTTTTGGCAACTGTGAATAATGACACTACGAACATGAGTGTGCATATGTCTGTTCAAATCCCTTCTAATAATTTGAAGTATATACCTAGAAGTCAAATTTCTGGATCATATGATAATTGTATACTTTGAGAAACCAACTCCAGAGGCTGCTTTTAGATTCCCAACAATGAATGAGTGTACCTATTTCTCTATATACTCTCCAGAACTATTTATCTTTCATTCTCTAAACAGCAGTCATTCCAGTGGGTGTGAAATAGTATCTCATTGTGGTTTTTATTTGCATTTCTCCTAATGGCTAATGATGTTAAACATCTTTCATGTGCTTATTGGTCATCTTCTTTGGAGAAATGTCTAGTCAAGGCTTTTGCCCATTTTGAATTGGGTTATTTTTGTTGTTGTTGTTGTTGAATTTTCAGAGTTAGATTTTTATATAATTACATAATATTTATATTTCCTGGATGTTATATTTTTATCAGATATACAGTTTCCAAATATTCTCTCCCATTCTATAGTTTGTCCTTTTACTTTCCTGATAAAGTCATTTGATGCACAATGTTTGTTTATTTTTAAATTTGATGCAGTCCCATTTACTTATGTTTCTTTCTTTGCTCATGCTTGTAGTGTAAAGTCTAAGAAACCATTTCCTATCACAAGATTTGAAGATTTTTCACCATGTTTTCTTATAGGCTTATAGGAGTTTTATAGTTTGGGGACTTACACTTAGGTCTTTGATCTATATATATATTTTTTTTCTTTTGCATGGGCAGGCACCGGGAATCAAACCCAGGTCTTCAGCATGGCAGGGGAGAATTCTGCCACTGAGTCACCATCACACCACCTGGTCTTGGGTCTATTTTGAGTTCATTTGTATATGCTGATTTAGGGTCCCCTAAATTTTTTTGCATATGGGGAAAGAACAATGTTTTAGTTTCCTGGCTGCTAAATCAAATGTCATGCAATAATATTTAACTGTTTAATAAGTTTTCAAATAAGTAATCACAGTTCTCTAATTGTTTTCTTTCTTTCCCAGATTATCTTAACTATATAAACTTAACCATATAAACTGGGGTCCCACTTTAACTGGCAACATTTTTGAAGAGACTATTTGTAGTGGTTTGGAGCTATGTGCCCCAGATAAAAACACGTTCTTAAATTTTATCTATTCTTCTGTGTGTGAACCCGTTTTAAATAGGACCTTTTGATGAGGTTAATTCAGTTAAGGTAAGGCCCAGATGAATCAGGAAGGATGTTTTTATTGTTATCATCATTAGAGAGAGTGTAGACTTATAGAAAAATCATGCAATAATACAAGTTTCCATCTACCACACTATTACTAACACTCTGCACTAGTGGAGTAAAATTTGTTATATTTCATGAAAGAAAATTTTTATAATTGTTTTAATAACTATATATAGTCCATCATTTACAAAAGGTCTGTGTTGTACATCCTATGTTTTTTATGTTCCTTTCAAATTTTATTCTAAAACATACATACAACTTAAAATTTCCCCTTTTAACCACATTCACATATATAATTCAGTGCTATTGTTGCATGAAACCAGGGACAGGCTGTAAACCTCTAGGAACATTATGCAGAAATGGAACAAACCTGGCCGAGGCTCCAAAGTTTCAGGAAGTAGGTGTTATTGTCTATGGCCATAGGGCTCAGCTAAGTAGCCTCTGAAAGTTTGAGCCCTGAACAAAAGGTTAACATCAGTTTTTGTAGACAGGATAATACCTTAAAGACAAGGTAAATGATTGGCTGGTTTAAATCAGGAAGGGCACGAAGCTGGGTTTATAGAAGCAGATTAATGGTTAGAGGAGGGGTTTCTTTACAGGAATTTATCTTATTTTGCCTACATGCAGTTTTACCAATTCTCGGGGCAATCATCCTGTTTATGTGTAGTTCTGACTGCTCAGAGGAATTTGGGGAATTTTTAAAAAGGAGGTACTTTGAATGTGCAAGGAGGGGGAGGGTCCTGCCTCCTGCAAGGAGGCTGTCTGCTATGCTACTAATTATAGTCACAAAGTTTTGCTAACATCACCACCATTTATTATCAAAATTATGATCAAATCAAATAGAACTCTGTACAATTTAAGCATTTAATCCTCTTTTTCTACCCCCACCCTGTCAATCCTATTACCAAAGACTTTGTAGGGAAGATCACAGATAGAGAGAAAGTCAGAGGGTCAGTCAGAATCTGAACATCAATGGAATCTGGAGAAGGGAGAAGCCGGGGGAGGCTGCGAAGTGTATTGTCATGTAGCTGAAAAGCCAAGAACAAAAGTTTGTGAAGGATGTATACTTAGATAGTTTTAAACAAATAATACAGCCTACTTTTTTCTATAAATTAAATTAATATTTTAGGAAATAGATATAGTGTTACTGGGATATGATATCACTTATAAGGAAACTTGAGATCCCTCATCAAAACACAAATCTCATTTTTGTGCAATGTGTAATCTTTTCCTTAAAATAGTTCCAAGTTGTCCATATTTGTTAATAATTATGACATTTTCAACCTAAAGTCCCACTCTCTTCTACCTTTTCTATGGGAAAAATTTAACTGAACTGAATAAAGTTGCATGCAACTGCTTATTAGAAATGACATACATATATAGACAGTAATGTGTATATATATGTGCATACACATACATAGACAGACACTGCTATTTATATTGTCCAGGAGGGCAAAGAAAATTGAAATTATATATAAAGTTATTTGATTTTATCTGCATTTCTTCTAATGTAATACTTCTTAACAGGAACACCTTAAATTATTAGATTATGGGCAATTTCTGTGAACATTCTGCCACTGTGTAAATTAAAATACAAATGTTATCTGTACAAAAATATCACATTACAAAACTTCTAAATACATTTCCTATGCCATGTTGCTCATTCTGTTTTCAACACTGAAAAGTATAGTATTGGAAGAATTAACAATTTACAGTTTTGTCAAGCATATGTTACCATTTTTGTAGGGAAACTGATTGAAATAAAAAACAGGAACATTTAAGATTTGAGATGTTTGTGACTGAATGAAAACATGTATTTACCTTTTTTCTTCCCAAACTACATTAGCATATGAAATAAAATAATTTTGCCTACAATGTTCAAAGTAGAAAATTAGAAAGGTAAAACCTTCAGAAGAGGAAATCAATAAGAAATTTACAAAATATAATAGCATACGTAATTTAGAATCAAGTCAAAGTTAAACATAGAGTATATATGTGAAAATAGGATGCATTAAAAATATTATTTTCCAGCAAAATTCCAGAATTTATTCAAAATATTTGAGAAACTGGAGAAAGATAAGGGTAATCTGTCAATTAAAAAATTAAGGAAGGGAAGAGTTAGAACAGTTCCATGCTTTCGAGCTTTCATCTTCTTTAAAACAGTTTAGTGTCTCCTGTGTTCTAAGGCCATAAAAATGTCCAAACTAAGGTATCTAGAAAAAGATACCTTGACTCAGGAAAGATTGATGACATCCAGAATACCCCGGTTTGCTGGGAAGTCTTGTGGCTGGTTTCTGCTGGTTGTTTGGCTTTTGGTTTTAAACAACTTTCCTCAGGGCGCTTTCTTTCTTCATGCCCAGATGTCTCTGACTGGGTCAGCTCTGAGCTTTGTCCAGAATGATTCACTCTTAAAGGATTCTAGTAAGCGACCACCTTGTATGGGCAGAGACACAACTCCATGGAAACCACCTAATCAAAAGGTCCTACCCACAACTGGGTGAATCATATCTGTATGGAAACAATTTAATTAAAAAATCCTACCCAAACTGTATGTCTGCCCCCACAACATTGGATTAGGATAAAGGCTTTTCTGGGGTAAATAACAGTTTCAAATCAGCACAACTTTCTCATCTGAGTGTAAAAATCTTATGATTGACCCTCAATTATATCCTCTTATCATGTTTTTCAAATTTTTTCAATAAAGATAGTCTCTAATATTTATTAATGAAGGATCTTGAGTCAGTCCAGAACTAACCCACCCAGTTCCAAGGCTATCTTGATAGACAAAACCGGATCTAACCAAAGTGGGCCCATCTGCCATTCAACAGTAGCTTAGACTTTAACCTATAAGTAACCTATACCTAATTATAATACTAAAAATCACACCCATTGTTTCAATTTGCTAAAGCTGCCAGAATGCAATATACCAGAAATAGATTGGCTTTTATGAAGAGGATTTATTAAGTTACAAATGACAATTCTAAGGCTGTGGAAGTGTCCAAATTAAAGCACCAAAAAGAGAATACCTTCTTGTAGTAAAGGCAGTGCCCAGGTTCCTCTCCCACATAGGAAGGCATGTGGCAATGTCTGCTGGCCCTTTGCACATGGGTTTCATTGCTTCCCAGTGGTCTTCGCTCTAAGCATCTGTGAGTCCTCACTTAGCTTAGCATCTCCAAATGTCTGTGTCTTTGTTTCATTTCTCTGCTCTTCATGTTGGTTCTACTCCCAGGGAGCTTTTTTCTTCTCCAAGCATCTGAACTCTGCTCTCTGTGTTGGCTCTTAAAAGGACTCCAGACAACTGACTAAGAACCACCTAGAATGGGCAGGGTCATATCTCCACATAGTCAAAATGTGCCACCCACAATCTAATGTGTGGCATCTCCATGGAAACAATCTAATTAGAAGTCCCATTCAAACAATAAGTCTGTCCCCATAAGATAAGATTAGATTAAAAGAGCATGGCTTTTCTGTGGTACGTAATAGTTATAAACCAGCACACTTATCATCATATTAAGGCTGTCATTTTCTTACATACATTCTGTAACTAAGCTCAATTAATTAGAGCATCTCTAATCTCATCTCAAGTCATTGCATTCATTATCCTAAAATCTGCCCATCTTTTGGCACTGTGTTAGTTTGTTGGCTGCTGGAATGTGATATGGCAGAGTTGGAACAGCTTTTTAAAAGTGGAATTTAATAATACAAGTTTACAGTTCTAAGCCTGTGGAAATATCCAAACTAAGGCATCCAGGGAGATACTTTAATTCAAGAAAGGCCAATGCATCTGCAACACCTCTGTCAGCTGAGAAGGCACATTGGTCATTGGTCATTACTCCTGGGTTCCATTGCTTTCAGTCTCTGTTCTTGTGGAGGGTCCTCACTTTACTTCTCTAGGGCTAGCTTTCATTTCTTGGCTTCCCTTGGCTCTCTTCAGGTTCTGGCTTGCTTAACATTTCACAGTGACGTCTGCTGGGCTCCAAGCATCTCCAAACATCTGTCGCTCTGTTTCCCACAGTCTACGTCTGTGTCAGCTCTGCTCTGAAATTTCTGTTGACTTCTGTCATTTTTATAGGCTCTGTCTGTTCTGAGCTCGCTCCAAAATGTTTTCCTTTTTAAAAGGATTCCAGTAAGCTAATCAAGACCCACTTGGAATGGGTGAAATCATATCTCCAGCCAAACAAAGTTAATGCCTAGAATTCAGTGTGTCACAACACCCTGGAGAAAATCTAACCAAAAGATTCCAACCCACAGTACTGAATAAGGATTAAAAGAAATGGGTGGCTCCCATAAGATTGTATCAGAATTAAAACAAGGCTTTTCTGGGATACATAACAGGTTCCAACCAGCACAGGTACTATAAAACCATCAGAGTTGCTGAAGTTCAGGGAGATAGATTTTACCCAATAGACCATCTGATCTTCTGCTTCACACATAGCAATAAACTCTTTCTCTCTTTGAAGCCCAGGTATCTCACAAATTGATCATTTGAGCACATAGGGCAGAGAAGATGTGAAAGTCAGGGTTCTTGAGAAATGTAACCAACAGGAGAGATCTGTAGATAGGAGAGGTATAAAACTGTCTCACACAACTGAGGGAATGGGAAAGTCCAAAATCCATAGGGCAGGTTGTGGAGTTGGTGGCTCCAATGAAGGGTTTGGATGAACTTCACAGGAGAAGCTTGCTGGTTGAAGCAGCACTGAAAGAGTCTCTCTTCTCCTTTAAAAGCCTTCAACTGATTAGATTATCTCATTATGGGAGACAAACCTTAGTTGATTTCAAGAAGTCACAGATGTGATCATGTGACTGATGATTTAATCAACCAGCCATGAATTATCCTTGTAGCAATGGAAAGGCTAGTACTCGCCTGACCAGACAAATGGGCATAATTATTTGGCCAAGTTGATGCAAGAACTTGACCATCACAGAATCCGTTGATTTCATCAGTATCAACTATGCAGTGGATTTCTTTATGTCAGCCCAGGTAAGGTAGGACTAGATATACCAGAATATCTTACCTGCATAAATTGCAATAGTCATTTTATTGATAATTTGGAAAGATGAGTAAACTGCAGTCTTTATTTTTTTTTAATACATGGAAAGTTAATGCCCAGCAAAAATCACTGCTGCTACTCGTTGTCACTTATCTGCTGACTCTACTTGTTGACTCAGGACAGCAGTGAGGCCTGCAGCTCCTCCTACTCTTGCCAGATTTTCAATTTAAGCTTTTGCAATTCCTGATCCAAGGACTGATCATCTTCTCCTGCAAGATCATCAGAGTTGGAGACTTGGAAAGGTGACATTCATTGCAAGTTCTAATTTTCTTCATATTTTCCAAAACAGCCTTGCAGCTTCCAATTTGTACTTGCTCCCCCTAATTTGTTTCCAATTTTTGCTCCTGACAGCTTGCTCAGAACCAGATGAAGAATAGTCTCATATAAGCTATTTGACCAAATTTCACCATAAAGTCAAGTCAAATCTTTATAATAAATCTTTTGTTATTTATAAATTTCCTAGTGGTTCATATTAAACATTAACTGATAAAGTCTAATGCAATTTAAGATATTTGATAAATATTAATTACACTAATGGATATATCCTTTAAGGAATCCTATGTCACTAGTGCTTATATGGGGACTGTCACAGAATGTGATCTCAGAAATTATTTTCTGAATAAATGTAAAACAATAAATGACTTAATCAATCAATCAATAAGAACCACCATCAAAAAAAACACATAAAAGTGTGGAACCTTGGAGAAGATAGTTATTTGATTTATTTCTACAAAAAGATTGTGGGACATAAAATAAAAGCAGAATATGAAATATTGGTTTAAGAAACAACTATTCAAGGAATAGAATTTTTATTCACTAAGCCATCTCTCTACTTTGCTCATTTATTTATGAGAGAATAAGTAATAGAAAATACTTGAGGCAGGAGATCATGTTGTTTCATGTGTTGTTAACTGTGTTAAGCGATGGACACAGCTGGATGCTCTCAAGGAAATAATGATTTTTCTGAATAACTGTAAATATGCGAATTTTTGTGAAAGCACAGAGAGCTGTGCCAAAACCTTGAGGATGGTATGTCATCTATATAAGAAAGAAACTATGCTTATGTGAATCAGATTCAAATTACTTTAGGCAAATTTTCAGATCAGTATAATGTTTGTCCTGATAGTTCTTTAAAAGTTATATTTAAATAAAAACGATGGAAAAATACTAATAGATATTGCCAGCCTTATCCTAATAAAGACACCAGAATGTAGAAAGTTCTAAAATCATTTTTTTTTAATTAAAGCTTTAGATATTATGTGTGTCTAGGCGAAGTCTGGCTAACATCTTATCATTGGTGAAATACTGTGCTATTATGTTAATTGTGATCTTGAGAAGATCATAACAAGATCTCATCTTCCATAAAAATAAGCTTGTCATGGTAAATGTCTGTGTAAGATAATTCTTTCCATTTCAATCAGTTTGAATTATCTTTTATTTTTTCACTAATATGGGCAGATAGTGTACACATGCAATAATACTAATATTCATTCCAAATGAAAGAATGGTATTATCCATCTTCAACATAATGGTGTTTTAGTTGTCCTTGGTTGCTCAAGCAAATGCCATGCAAAGTGTTGGCTTAAATAATAGAACTTTACCAGCCATGGTTTTGAGGCTAAGAGAAGCCCAAATCAAGCCATCACCAAAGCGATACTTATTTTCCAGAGACTGGCATTCAGGGGCTGGTTGCCAGTGTCCTTGGTCCTGGGCCCCTTCGTCACATAGCAGTGTACGTGGAGCCTCTGCTGGCCTCTCCCTTCGCTCAGCTTCTTGCTTCCCATAACTTTCTCTCTGTCTGTATTTCATTTTATTTATAAAGGACTCTGGTAAGAAAATTAAGGCCCATCCTGATTGAATTGGGCCACGCTTAACTGAAGTAACCTCATTACAAGGCCCTACCTTCAATGGGTTCATGCCCACAGGAGTGGATTAAGCTTAAGAACATGTTTTTCTGGGGTACAAACAGATTCAGACCACCACACTCCACCCTCTGGAACCCAAAAAGATAAGCTCTTTCTACATCCCAAATACATTCACGCTATCACATTACAAAAATCTTAAGTCATTTCAGTGACAATTTGAAGTACAAAGTCCCATCAAAACTGTTTATGAATGTGGTCTGTCCCTGGAGTACAATTCCACTCTGTGAGTCTGTGGAATCTAGAAAACAAATGAACAGCTTCCAATATACCATGGAAGAACAGGCATAAGATAGACATATCCATCCTATTAGGGAGAAATTGGATGGAAAACAGAGGTCATGGGTCTCAAACCATCCCTACAGCCAGCAGGGCACACTCCATCAGATTTCAAGGTCTGAGAGCCATCTGTGGATTGAGGTTTTGTCCTTCAGGCCTGATGGAACAGCAGCCCAACCCTTCCAAGTGCCTAGGCAGCTGCCATGCTGCCCCTGAACAGAGGGGTATATGGCCTACCCTCTTAGAGCACTGGAGTTGCTGGCAGCCTCTCCAGGAAGACCTGGGAAAAGGACCCACCATTTCTGAGAGCTGGGGTAGCAGCACTCTCCCTACACTCTACAAGCACCCCAGTGGATGACCTGCCTTCTCCAAGCACAATATGGAAATTGTTTAATGTTTGAACTTACTGCTAAATTCTCTTCCATATCTTTACAGTAAATCTCTATGATATTTCTGTGCTTTGAACCATTAAAGATATGGAATAAAGAAATAAAATTTGTAAAAAGTAAATAATTCAAACTTTCTGGTATATTAGTAGGCATTTTTGCTTTAGGTTCTTGAATGGATTTACATGTAGTCATTCAAAATATCTTAAACAATAGTACTATAAGCTTATTAGGAAAAGTAGCCAAGCCAGTAACAAACGCAACACACCCAATTCTGTAATTACAAAATGATAACAGGTTTAATTGAACTAAATTGGGTCCCATGATATGTGAATCAGTGGCAGAAAAACTATTATCAAATTTTAAATAATTAAAACATCTTTTTCCCATATTCAATAAAAAAATAATAATTGTGGAGTACTGTATTTTAAACAGCTGTTAAGATCCTCACTAACCTCATGAAAAAAGCCTCAGAAAGGTTCTTAAAATACTTTATGATAGGCTGTAAGTGATAATGAAATTTATGAGGCTGTCAAAATCCTTAAAGAAAGTACATATGGAAAGTTATCTATATTAACAGGGCAAAAACAGCATGTTTGTTAGGTCCTCAGGGATTATAGTAATGATGTGTACATGAAACGAATAGAATTTTAACTCCTCATAGCCTTACATAACCAGGAAGAGAATTCAATCACACGGAATATTGAATTATTCCTTCCTTACCTTATTACCTTGAATAAAGTATAGTTATATATACCGGGTTGAGTTAGCAACAGCAACTAAACCTGTTGTATTTACAAAGACTGTCATATGTGGTGTATGTATGTGCCAAATATATCCAAATACTTATGTATCAACTTTAATAACAATACACTAATGTTGTAAGGAAGCAAGGGAATTTGAGGCTATAGTAGAGCAGGAAAGACACCATTTATTAATTTAATGCTCCATCACTGCTTATTTACCATTTAAGAGTGAGTTATAGTTTACAATTCATTCCCTATTCCCAACTTAAAATCATCCAGGGGTTTATAATTATCATAATAAACACTGCATTCTGAAATATGACCTCTCCCTAAGTTATATTTCTTGCTACTCCCACGTCTATATGGCTGTAGGCCATCACCACAGAACTTTTTAATCTGAGAGATAGTTTGGCCTTCATGATTTTCTCCATTCTTCTGCTTTCCTTTTTCTTTTTATTTAGATCATAGGAAGCCTACCGAGACCCAGGACTGTTTGGGACTCAAGCAAAGCATAAATTTCTCAGGGAAGTCTTCCTCCATCTTTTACAACTGTATATTCTTTCCAAACTGTAACAATGGGAAAGAAATCCTCCCTGAAGTGACATTTTTCCTGCCACATCTGATCTGAACCCACAACATCTGATCTGCTCTTTCTTCTCAGATATATTCCCAGGAATTGATGAGCAGTTATGAAGCTCTTTATAAACAGCAAACTTACTGGGAGAATGGTGTTTTATATGAACAGCCAACTAGAAATATTCTTAAGGTCTTTTCACAGTCTCCTTTTCAGCAACATCCAGCTTGAGCTCGCCCTTACAGTATCTTTGTGGCAAATCAAAGCCCTGTTTTTCTTTAGAAAGCTTAATTTTAAAACTGCAAAATGGCCATGTGTTGATTTCCAAAAGGACACTTACAATGACATAGGTTAACTGTACTGTATTATTATACCAAGAGACAATAGATTTAGGAAGAAATGAACTTTTATGATCAGCAGCCCACCTGCAATAGTGAGTTCTAAAAGAGAGGGGTTGGTGGTGAAGAGAATGGGAAAGAAGGAAGAATGGAAGGGGGAAAAGAAAGAAAGAGTGAGAGAGAGAGAGAAGGAAGCCAGTCAAACACAATAATTGAAAAGGAAAAATATCCTGTGTTACTATTTGCCTTTCCCCTCTTATTTCTGCATTCTGAACTTAACCTCCTTTTCTTAAAACTTATTTTATTTATTAAATGTGCCAACATTCAAACACAAACATTCTTACCATATGATCATTCCATTCTACACATATAATCAGTGATTCACAATATCATCACATAGTTGTATATTCATCATCATGATTATTTCTTAGAACATTTACATCAATTCAGAAAAAGAAATAAAAAGAAAACAGAAAAAAACTTGTATATACCATACCCCTTACTCCTCCCTTTCATTGAGCACTAGCATTTCATTCTACTAAATTTATTTTAATATTTGTTCCCCCTATTATTTATTTATTTTTACTCCATATATTTCACTCATCTGATAAGCATCAGACACAAGGTTTTTCACCATCAAACAGTCATATTGCAAAAGCTTTATCATTAGACAACCATCTTCAAGAAACATGGCTACTAGAACACAGCTCTACATTTTCAGGCAGTTCCCTCCAGCCTCTCTGTTATGCCTTAGCTAAAAAGGTGATATCTATTCAATGTGTAAGAATAACCTCCAGAATAACCTCTTGACTGTAGGAGATAAGATTAAAATAAGACCTGTGGAACTAGTTGGGAGCAGATGGCATTAGGGTGGTGTCAGCAGTAAACTGTGGAGATTGTAATCTGCTTTATGTTATCTGATTTATGTAAAACAGTCTAGGAGGAAGCGAATGCTTGTTTACCTCAAATGGTTATTTTAAGTGTGAAGGAAGAGCACTGAAAGATGACTATTCTGTTCCCTTAAGAAATGCATGTATGCCTTTTGTCATCCTGTGGTATATAAACAGGATCTGGTTAAGAATAAAGTTGTTTGTTATCGTTGATCTTCAGACCCCCGGTCCCATCTCTTTCTTGTCATTCCTTAATATCCTTCGAGTTCCAGTCCCATAGGAAACAACACTTGACTCTGTTTGGAATCTCTCAGCCAATTGAAACTTTATTTTGTCTCATTTCTCTCTTCCCCCTTTCGGTAGAGATGGTTTTCTCAATCCCTTGGTACTAAATCCCAGCTCATCCTAGGAATTCTGTCCCATGTGGCCAGGAAGGTCCACACCCCTGGGAGTCATGTCTCATGTAGAGAGGGGGAGGGGAGGGCAATGAGTTTGTTTGTCGTGTTGGCAAAGAGAGAGGGGCTACATCTGAGCAACAAAAGAGGCTCTCTTGGGGGTGACTCTTGGGCAAAATTTTAAGTAGGCTTAGCCTATCCTTTGCAGGGTTAAATTTCATGTGAACAAACCCCAAGATTGGGGGCTCAGCCTATTGCTTTGGTTGTCCCCACTGCTTGTGAGAATACCAAAAATTCTCCACTTAGGGAAGTTGAATTTCTCCCTTTCTCACCATTCCCCCAAGGGGAATTTGCAAACACTTTTTTAGTCAGTGTTCAAATCCCTCTGGAGATTAACTTAATCTTAACAGGAACAAAACAATTTCAAAATGGGTATGGTTTATGAGAAAGCTTGACCACAAATAAAACATAAATCAGAAAGACCTTAATCCTGAGAAAAACAAAACTCTTCAGGTCTTATTTTATGGGACCATTAATAGATGTCTTAGCCAATTGAAAACAATTTCTGACTTTTGTCTCCCAAAGGAATCAAGGCCTGCTTTATGACTTTCTGTACTGTAATACCTAGTCAATCATTATATCTTAATTCATAATTTTATTTTATAATGAAACAGAGATGCGTGCAAATAGAAGCAGACAGTGCTACAAAAGCTCAATTAGACTTAAATAAACTTGATGTTGTTGAGTACCATTACACATCGTAAAGTAGCCTTTCTATAGTAAACATTCTCAGCCCTTAAACTACTGTCTATAGATTGACAGTATGAGTTGACGCTTTAAATATGAATTAGAATCATACATTTTGAGTAAAACTATAATTTTTTTAAAAGTATTTTGTGATACATTTATAATTAGAATACAATTTATAGCAGTATTAGATGGTATGGAAGACTGTATTTTTATATTTTTCTATCAGCATTAATTACACTGTTGCTGAATCTAGTACTTCATCGAGCAATTGGAGGCTTTGACTGACTCGTATTCCACACTATGGGTATGAAATGTGTATGAGATCACTACAACTAAGATTACCCTTTATTTGGCTTTTGAGTGAAGAGATAATGCTATCTCAGATAACTTAGATCAACAAATACCTGCATGGCATCCAAAGAGGACCCTGAAATCCAATAATTTAGTACAATATGCTCCAAACAAGCACCTGTTTTAGGAGACAATTCTGTGATTCTAAAGTTTATTGGTATTTTTACATCACTTTGTTCATATTACGAAGAGATCATTAACTTACAATTTTATCCTCTAAACAAATGAAAAATATTTTATTGTAATATGTTAAATGTGCTTTCACTTTCAGTTAATTTTAGTCAACAAGGAGTTAAGTTTCAAATGATAACCTCAGAAAATCAGTAATATATAATGGCCTGGAATTTAAATGCCATGTAAGAACTGAGGCATAATTATGAAACAAATTTTTAATATTATCTCAGGAATTACAAGCATGCTAAATGAGTCATTAAATTAGACACAGAGAAATTGAGATATAAATATTGAAGTAATTTCTTCTGCAGACTTGCACATGAATATCCCGGTAGAATAGATTCCTATCACTGAGTGTACAGGCATGCTCCATCATTTTCTCCAGGGCCGTAAAACTTGCCTGACACTTGTCTTCCTACTTAAACCACCTAATTATTATCATTTATTACAACCAAAAGAGAAATACTAAACAGCAAAAATGTCATCTTCTTAAAATCTTTCAAGCCAATTGAATAGGCAATTTATATTTGAAACTGAAAATTGATATTTAATTTATATATTGATAGTGAAAAGGATAAAAAGAACATATTAAGAAAAGTTTTGTAGTTAGAAGATGCTTGTATACACAAAAATGCAATACTTGGCTGTTTGAAAAATTGCTGATTTTATAAATTAGCTCCCGGAAGTTAATGCTTCATGTATTTATAATATCCACGTAGGGTAGAGGGTATGGCTTGCAACTGTCCCAACGAACCCTCTTCAAATTAATCCCTTAGTATTACCATCTGAAGTGACCACTTAAAAAGCAAAACAAACAAACAAAAAAATGAACTCTCACGAAAGTTGTTTTGCAAATAGTAATTATTAATATTATACTTTGTCAAAGTACTCTTATTTTTACAGTGACAATAGAAAGACAAATATCCTATATGGAGTATACAATAGAGAAAAATATACTATAAAACAGGATTTTTTAGCTCCGAAGTCAAGCTGTCTTCATAAAGTATCACCTTCATTTTGAAATAGTTTCACTGTCAGGTGGTCCCCAGCACGGGCTTCAAAGCCATCATTATTATGATAAGAGAATAAATATTCATATGATATTTTGAAGTTTACAAAGCATTTTCACATGCAACACATTCAATAATCCCATGACATTTAAATGTCATTATCTGAATTTTATAGCTCAGAAAATTGATACCCATAGGGTTAGATGATCACCTGAGGTCACACAGCTAAGTGGCAGAGTCAATATTTTAATCCAGTACATATGATTCTAAAACTAATTTAAATATTCTAGGCCATACAATACCTAGCTTAAAGTTTGCCTAATGGTTGTATATGATTTATATTAATAACAAAGGGTTTTAAGGTGTTATTTTGAGATGGAGAAATAGAAACACTTCACAGTTTAAGTGATTTGCACTGATCATCACAAAATTGTACTGGAATGTTTGTCCCAAGATCCTGATTTTATTTTCCTATTAGTTTTTGCTGCCTAAAAGAGCACAAAGATAAAGAACAGATTATTAGATTGCTTTGAAAATATATTCATTAAAGATACTACTTAATTTTATAGTTATATCTACTTTTCACATTTTCAATTGGATTGAATAAGAGAACTTGAGTGCCAAATAAAAGCCAATATTCTAATGGGAAGCCTAGGGGATTTCAAAAATTTTTAAAAGATTAAAGGAGAAGGAGGAAAGGAAGGAGGAGGACAACTTATTCTATGACCTCTTTGAGGAGTTAGAATTTTGCTTTGTGAGAGGCAGTGCTATTTATTCTTTAAGGATATGCCTTTGGTGCCAAAATGTATGTGCCATTTAGTAGCTGCATGAGCTTTGGCCCTTATCTTAGAGTCTTTTCTATTCAATTTCTTCATTTGTAAAAAAAAAAAAAAAGCATGCTAATATACCTAACTTATTAGGTTATGATAAGAGTATATGTGTTTATATAGGTAAAGGGTTAGGAATAGTATCTGGTACATTTAAAGTATTCAATAAATATCAACTATTAATTGTTTTAACAGTTTATAAAAGATAAAAGTGTGAAAGCTAAACTTTACTTTTTTTAATCTGTCTAATGCTAACATCACATCGATATAATTTTCATTTCTCAAAAGAATTTTCACAAATCACAAAAATATGCACAATTGTTTAGGATAGCAATGAACTCCTGGGTAGAACCCATGATATTCTTTGCCAAAGAATCACTGGCATAGTTTAGATTTGGCATTTGCCTTTATTAAGTACAAAAGTAACATTTTGGCTTGATTAATTAGCTTATTAATTGATGAACTATTGGGGAATTTACTATTGTAATTCACTCTTTCCACCTTGTTTATATAAAACTTTCTACTCTAACAGCCAGGGTGCAGATGCCTTTTATTAAAATCCTGAATTCTGAACAAGATTATGAAGAAATGTTTCATTTGATCTCCAAAATAAAATGTGCTATACATGTGTGTAAATGTAACGTACCCCAAATTAACTTTAAAAATAGTAATAAATATAATAATATAACATATTCAAATTTAGCCTTAAAAATAGCAATAAGTATAATTATTAATTGAGTGCTTATCATTCAAAGAGTGCTTTACACATTATCATTCACTGCAAGGGGGATGCTATTATCTGTATTTTCTTCATGAGCGGTGAATGATGAGTTTCAGAAAGATGAAGGGATTTCCCCAAAGCCAGAGGTAGAAAGCTGCTGCAATTGGAGTTTGAAATGAATCACTTTTATTTCTTCTCTGAAAGATAACACTGAATAATTTTTATCTACAAAGATAAAATTAGAACAGAGGTTTGAGGCAACTGTAGAAATTATAAGGAAAGTGCTACTGTTTAGAATGAATTTGCTGGGATAGAAATCCACGCTATGCAGGTCTTTAGAAAGAATCTTTGATTTCCAATGACATTTAGAATTCTATAATAAAATACTTTTACAAAAATATTTAAACTTACTTAATATATATCACATTTTTGAATAGTATGCCTCATTTTTATCTATTCATTAAATTTATTTTGGTATCAATTTAGCTTTTTTAAGCTAGATTTTACTGTTGCTCAACAAGCTAACATTAATAAAGGATATTATATCTTGTTCATTCTAAAACAAGTAGTCTTAAGTCTACATCATGTAACATAAAGAGTCTTTATCTTAGACATTAATATATTATATACAATTCAAATATAGGTATATCTTATATACATATGTATTTCTGAAGATGTTTATTTCTGTAAAATTATGTAATTCTGAAAATCACCTTACCATACACAGATTTTATTATTTTGGGAGAGTTCATTTTCATTGTTAAGTTTAGTAATATCTTTATTCATAAATGGGTATCTTCACAATTTCTAAAGAATGGCTTTGGCACTTAAATTGGATACTTGTGTTAAGTAAAATAAAATGGACCCTTTCCAAAAAGGGCTTTTCCTGCAGACAAAAACAATTGACCTGAAGGGGTTTTCTGAGAAAAGTGAACACACCCTGCATGGTTGCTGATAAGCAACACCTGATGATAACCTAGGTTCTGTCCAGTCCAGTCCAGATAGCTTATCAGAAGGAAGAGAATAACACCCCTTATCAATGCTTATCTGCTCCCCAATCTGTAAGGCCCCCTTATGTAAAATGGAAACTTAATGCCAGCTAATCAGAACATTTCTTCACTTGCTTCCATTTGCCTTATATGAGCTCCCCCTTTCCATTCCCTTGGCAGAACTCCCTTATACTTTCTGAATGGATGTTGACCAAATCATAAATTGTTCAGTAAAGCTGTGAGATCCTAAATTGCATGAAATATTTTTCTTCTATCACTCTTTTATTAGAAGCAATTCTCTTATGAATAGCTTTATAAGCAATATATCTCTTTTCCAACTGTGTAAATAAAATGAACCATCCCACTTTTCAACTCTAAATCTGGCACGCTGACATACTCAGATGCTATTTTTTTTGTGTTTGTTTCTTCATATAATGCATTTGAACATAATTTTTGATGGCAGGAGCTGAATATAAAATTTAATATGTAAACAAAAAGTAAATTGCTAGTTTGGAGTGGCATTATGAGTTTTTATTCTATTTTTGAAATGACAATATTATAAAAGTAGGCTTCCTCTATATATACACACATACACACACACACACACACACACACACACACACACATATATATATATACACATGTGTGAGTATAGCTGCTTGTGATACTGCTTTGCATAAAATTGTTCCAACCCAGCTTTTGGAGGGCTTGGGTCAGGGCAACCCAAAGGTAAAAGAACATGCTAGACAGACGAATTTTAATTGACTTACTAACAGGAGAGGATCTCCCATGGGGATGGCGGGCCATGGGAAATGAAGGTTAGTGCACCGTAAAGGCAGGAGAATGCCAGAGGGCGGAGGCTTATAAGGATTTAGGACAATACATTTTCATAGGGTTTGACAAGAGAGTTTCAGCAGGGTCTCATAAGGCAGGAGTTTGAACGCTTGTTATCAGCAGTGATCAGGAGAGGGGAATTTTAATGCCTTGTTTACTATACCATTTATACATTCTTTCCCCCCTAAGGAGATTTGATGACCTTTAATGCCAGTCCCCATCATGGAGGCAATTAGATGCAATAAGCTTCTCCCAATATAGAGGCGAATCCTGGGCTCTGAATCTCCAAAAGCAGTAGAATATGGCCATATTTGAGATGTGTTCTATTTCATTAACATCCTATTATCCTTACATCGGTATTGAGGTATTGAGGAAAAATGACAAAGATAGCATGTGACCCTATTTAGGATATAAATGCGTCCATCCAGAAGTAATTGGCTCTGGAGATATATTAAACTCATGGAATAAGATCAGAGTGAGATATCACTACTCAGGCATTTTTTCATTCATTTATTAAACAGTGTTTATTGAATCTATGTGATTTTCTAGGTGTTGGGAATGCAATAATGAAAAAAACAAAACAAAACAAAACAGACCTAAATCCCTACCACCAGAGAGGTCACATTTCTCTTGGGGAAATAGATACTAAGAAAATAAAAAAAAAAAAAAAAATTAATGAAAAATGTATTATGTTAATGGGATGAGTATTAATGATCATGTGAAAGTAGGGAAGAAACTCAAAGATTGTTTGTGTGTCAGGTGTGACAGAGTGAAGGGTCTGGAATTTTAGATTGATTGGGCAGGAAAGGCCTTACTGAGAGGTTGATTTTAAAGTAAAGACCTAAAAAAGAAAAAAAGTGAAAACAAATCATATAGGAATTTGAGTGAGGAACAATCCAGATAGAGGGCACAGGACATACAAAAATCCCATGAGACGAGATGTCTCTCTTATTAGAAGTAAAATAAGAAATTCAGTGTGTCTGGAGGAAAGTGAGAGAGAGGAAGCAAAGTAAGAGATGAGTTCAGAGAGGTAACAGAGAAGACAGATCACATAAGGCCTTGTTTAAATTAAATAGCTTTGGTTTTAATTCTGAGGGAGATGGAAAGTTATTGGGAAAATTTGATGAAAAAGAATGATGAACCAGTTGTCAATTTATGGCCTTTCAGCTCCTGAATTTACCCTCTATTTCCAGCTCAGTGGTAACTGAGGAGGACACTTTAAATGTTTCGCCTTTGCTACCCTATATGATGATGTTAGTCATTAAGACACTGAAGGAATCCTGGAGAAACTTGGAATTTGTTTCTTCCTGGACTCTTTCCTTCAATGGACTCTCTCCTGTACTATAGTCCAGTTCATGTGGTTTCTCCATCACCCAAACTCCTATAGCGTGAGCAATTTTCTAGCACCCAGTTCCTACTACAGTGCAACTTCTCTAATCCTCAGCTCTGCAGTTTATGGTGGTAACAGCATAACCAGGAAAAAGCTTGGGGAATCATCTTTGAACAGATCATTTCCAGCAAGTTCTGCCAGTGTAGCATCTCAGCAACTTCTCCAGCATCCAGTGAGTGACGTGGCTAATGCCCTGTCCAGCAAAATCTGTATCTCAACTCTGAGGTGGGAGTGTGGGGGCAGGTGGGGGTGTTGATGCTCTCCCTTAAATGTTTTATCTCAGACCTCCAAGATAAAATGGCTGCTTTCTATGTCTGCTATTCCTGCATGGAGTTTTCTGTATTTCTTTTTTTGTTAATCCCTCATTATTATACCTTTCTGAAACAGTCAATAATTCTTTACATTATACTCTTCCTGTTCAAATTACTGTGTGGTAATATCTGGAGCTTAGTTTTTGAAATTAGGTAATTTTGAGATGGCTATATTCAAGGGAAATATTGATAGGCAGTTGGATATATGAGAGTATATTGTCAAATTTGAAAGTTAAATTTGGAATTTATTATTATGTTATTTATGACCATAAAATTGAAAAGAAGAAAAAAGAGCTCATAAGACTGAATTCTGGGGCATTCCACATTCAAAAGTAAGAAAGAAATTAGGAAACAGAGAGGTGGCATGAAATTAGGCAAAAATCATGTCCCAGAACCACAGGTTAACCAAATATGTCAAGAGGAAAGAGTAAATGATTCTGACAAAAAATATTGGTAAGCCAATTGATATCAGGGCTAAAAATGCATTATTGCAGTCGGCAATTTGAGATCGTTGGTAAGCTGACAAAAACATTTCTGTGGAGCAGTGTTCTAGTTTGTTAGCTGCTGGAATGCAACACACCAGAGACGGATTGGCTTTTAATAAAAGGAAATTTGTTTTGTTAGTTCATCAGAGGAAAGGCAACTAATTTTCAACTGAGGTTCTTTCTTATATGGAAAGGCACAGGATGGTCTCCGCTGGCCTTCTCTCCAGGCTTCTGGGTTCCAACAACTTTCTCCGGGGTGATTTCTTTCTGCTCTCCAAAGGCCTGGGCTGAGCTGCGAGTACTGAAATAAGGTTTGCTGAGATGCTTGGGCTGTGCTATGTTGCACTCTCTCATTTAAGCACCAGCCAATCATGTCAAACGTCATCCACTGCACAGAAACGCCTCCTAGCCGACTGCAGATGTAATCAGCACAGATGAGGTTCACGTACCATTGGTTCATGTCCACAGCAACAGAACTAGGTGTCTTCACCTGGCCTAGTTGACAACTGAATCTAACTACCACAAGCAGTAATTTAACTTAGAAATTTATAGAATTTAAGAAGTCATGTATTTGTAAAATGAGACGTTTGAAAGTTAGAGTATGGAGAGGCTGCACTTTAATTGTACTGAAGAAGGCCTAGAATATGCTGGTGAAAATGAAATGAGGAAGGGTAGATAAAAATAACATTAGAGGAGTGGAGCTTTAGTTATCTGAAAGATCATCTCTGGATCATTTATATGAGTACACAGGGACCAATTTCTTTAAAAAAAATTGAATAAAAATATTAAATGTGAACTCTCAAATTTTTATTTTGTTATTTAGTTGAAGATTTTTGGCTGGCAAATCGATTGAACTAATTAATTAACAAATTTACATTATACAGAAAAAATAGATAAAAAGTAATTTTCCTAGAATAAACAATGAAGAATCAATTATTTCTCTCTATGCTTGTGGGAAATATCCATGTCATGGTTAGGGACATGTGTCAACTCGGCCAAGTTGTGGTAGCTGTTTATCTGATTGGGCAAGTACTGGCCTGGCTGTTGCAATGAGGACATTTCATAGGATTAGGTCATGATCACGTCAGCTGCATCCACAGCTGATTCCATTTGTAATCAGCCAAAGGGGAGTGTCTTCTACAATTAGTGATGTTAAATCTAATCATGGGAAGCCTTTTAAGGAGGATTCAGAGGAGACAGGTCCCATTCCTGCTTGGGCTGGTGAGCCTCTCCTGTGAAGTTCATCCAGACCCTCCATCAGAGTCGTCCGCTTCACAGCCTACCCTGTGGATTTGGACTCTGCATTCTGTGGTCACGTGAGGCACTTTTATAAATTTTATATTTGCAAGTGTTCCCTATTGATTCTGTTTCTCTAGAGAACCCTAACTAATACAATCCACATATTTCAGATGAGTTTCAGGTAGTCTTTCCAGTGCAGATACAAACGGAAAATTTATTTTCCATAAGTTTTTCTTCCAGCATATGAGAGCATCCATTTTAAATAAATGACTTCTTAAATTCTACAAATTTCTAAGTTAAATAACTGCAGAATGCATAGGGAATCAATGATGTGCATATTTTAAGTAATATTTTATAATTACTTATTGGTATACAGTTCAAATAAAACCCTGTTTGAAGTCAGTTTTCTGAATATTTAGATAATTTGCAATGGTTAATCTAACTTTCTAATATTAAATCATTTCTTTTTTTGCTATTGGGAAAAATGCTATATTTGGTCATTTTTATAAGAAAATATATTCATAAGTTTCCTATACAGGGGTACATTTACCATTAAGACTTTAATGCATTTGAAAGTATCTTTAACAATATGTTTTATTTAATTTTTAGTGTTATATTTAATTTGTCACACTGAAAGAATTCCAACATGAGCCAAATTTAAGATAAAAGAAATTTGTAAATACTGAGGGTGAAAACTACTGCATATTCTTATTCAACGTCAGATATCTTTATTGGCAAGCTGATTTAATTCAGTTCCAAAGAACCTTATCATACATTTAATATATTTACTACTCTGCATGATACAGTTATTTTAATGTTGACTAACTTACAAACATTGCCAAATGAATAAAATAAAGTGCATGTTAAGAAGTCTTTTTACTACCCTGGAATATTTTGGAATAATATACTATAATTTATTTGTATTTCATTTCAATGGTCCCTAACCATCTAGAATTATGATTTCCAGATATGTCTTCGGTAAAGGATTAAGCTTGAAATATATTCTTCATTTTCTTTGTATGGAAGTTATGTTTAGATTTTAACAGAGCAGAGAGAAACTTGCTTTCAATAACTTTAGAAAACTAATTTCACAGTATGACGCATTATTATGTTCAGAATTGATTTAGATTCAATAATTCAGTTACTAAGACCTTCAGTGTTGAATTAGTTCCTACTAGTGCTGCCTTTGACCATAATAGATTCCAGCTAGTCTGTCTGACAGCCAAGTTTAATGTTTTGTCATAAATCTCTACCTTCTTAATTCACATGACTGACCTTGTTGTTTCTCACAATATTATGGGCCAGTTTTATCCTTTATGTTTTGCTTAAATTTCAGCACATTGTTCATCTGTCCCCACTCATTTAGGAAAACAAATTTTTAGGTTAGTGTTTTAATTTAAGTTCTTGTTTTAGTTTATTATAGTTCCAAGCAATTCATTCGATTATTCATGCTAAGGAGGATTACTTTCAGAGTAACAGCAGAATTTCTAATGTCAATAGAGGTAAATCATCAGAACTATGTCATTAACTTTGCTTTCAGTCATTTTCAAATGAAAATACAGACAAAAAAGGGGAAGCCCAGTACAAAAAATATTTAAGTCAAGTATATTTTCAATGGTTTGTAATAGTTTTTGTTAACCACTGATTGCCAAAATCCAATTGTAATCTTCTCAGTGATTATAAGGAAATAAATGTTCAAGAACTCCATTTGCTACAAATGCCATGGGAAAATTGCTACATGGATGAGCAAGAACATAAAATAGCTGACAGTCTTTTTGTGATTGAATTGACTGTAATGTCAATCAAAATACTCTATATCCAAATAAGAAAATTGGCCTTAAGAGCCAGCAGTTATTATACGGTTGATTTGTTTTGTTCTGCATCCTTTAGCCAGGGAACTCCTCAGTACACAGTAGTCTTTTACTTCAAGTAATATCCAGGTGTCTTTATTCAATCGTAAATGCTATAATCAGTCAATACAACCTTAGATTAAGTTTGTCAACTGGGCTATTATTAGGATTAGAAATGGAAAACACCCTAGTCTAATTTTATGCAGTTTCCAAAGAGAGAGAACAGTGAAGAGTAATATATTAGTGGGGTATTATCTGGTGGGCAAAGTGGAGCTTTCTGCCTGATTCTTATCAAACCAGAGATAGAAAGAAAAAATCACTAACCATCTGGATGGAATCTTTAGCACACACTCTTCATTTTAACTGTGCCGTTGCTCCCTTGTGTTCTAATGTTCAGACTTGCTTTTCGGGTTCCTTTAGAATGGAATGCCATTTGTGGCTCTACTGTATTGGCCCCAAATGGTCCCCAATTATTTCATCTTGGGTTCAATCATAGGTGCTTTGGATAAAACAACAAAACAACATGTGCCCTTGAGACTGAGGTCTGATAATGACCAATCTGGCCAGGTCCACCAAGAGTAAAGTAGTTCAGACTTACAAAATTATAGGCAATAATAGCATAACATAAAGGTATGTTTATGGTACTTATATGAATTAAATATAAATGGCCCACAGTTAATGTTAGATATATGATGTAAACTTGAAAATAATATTTACATAAAAGAATTTTAAAAATTGGAAACTGTCTATGAAGTGATATTAAGCAAAAACTTTTAATTTAAAGCTATGTACACAATTTCATTCAAAAACAGTATCTCCAACAGCACCTAGTATATGATAATTCACAAAAAAAGATTCTTGAATTAGTAAATAAATATTTAAAACAAGGATTAATAAAAACTGTCATTTATCTACATTTCTGCATAAAATGTACAAGTATGAAATACAATAAAAATGCATTTTCTCTGGTTGGTGAACTAATAGGTGACTATGAAATTTATTGTTTCTAGAATTCTTTTTGATTATTCTAATTTTTTATAAAGATATTGATCATATTTATAATCTCTCTTTCTCTTGTGTGCTGGTTTGAAGCTATTATATACCCCAGAAAAACCATGCCCTTTAACCCTCATTCAATATTGCTGGTGGAACCTTTTTGATTATTTCCATGGAGATATGACCTAACCAATTGTGGGTGGTAACTTTTAATTAAATGGTTTCCATGGAGACGTGTCCCCACCAATTCAAGGTGGGGTTGCTTGGAACCCTTTAAAAGGGAACCATTTGTAAAAAACTTTAGAGCCCACACAGCCAGAGACCTTTGGAGAGGAAGAAGGAAAACATCTTTGGGGGAGCTTCATGAAATAAGAAGCCAGGAGAAAAAGCTAGCAAATTTCGCTATGTACCCTGACAGCTGAGAGACAAACCCCAGATTTCCTTGGCCTTTCTTGAGTGAAGGTAACTACTTGTTGGTGCCTTTATTGGACATTTACATAGCTTTGTCTTAATTTGGACATTTTCATGGCCTTAGAACTGTGAACTTGCAACTTAACAAATTTCCCTTTTTAAAAGCAATTCCATATCTGGTATATCACATTCTGGCAGCTTGCTAACTAGAACATCTTGCTTCACCTGATAGACCAGGACACACATACAATCAAATGTTGGCGAATGGAAAAGTATGGCCATATGAGCTGTACCATAGAAGTACAAATATAAACTAAGCTATATAGGGGAAACATAAAAGCAGAAAATAGAAGAAAGCTCTACAACCACCCAAGTTCACAATATCATACAGTTTCGGCTAGGTATAGATAGTCTGCATGCATAATGGCCAACATTCCAATTGAATGTGATCCCACAGATTTAATATTCTATGCAATGCTGCTTAAAAAAATCACCCCAAACTCAATGCATAAAATGACAAGCTTTCATTTAGCTTATGAAGCTTAAGGTAGACAATTTATCTGGGCTTGGCTGGGAAGTTCTATGGGCTTGGTTAGGCTGACATTTCTGGTGCTTGGGTGGTTGTCATATGGCACAACAGAGTCAATTGGGCTAGGTGGTTCCCTTCTTTCAGCAGCCTACCTTGGAGATCTCTTAGAGGTGGAAGAGACCAAGAACAGCAAATGAATATGTGGGAAAGCTTTCAAGCTTCTTCTTAAATTATATTTACAATTCTTCCTTTGGGCAAAGTGAGTCACATGACTGAGTAGTGCCAGAGAAGAAGTACACAAAGTTACATGGCAAAAGAAATCTATTTATAAAGGAGTTAAATATTGGGGACATTAGTATTATCAATCTATCATAAAATATCTTCTTCATATGGGAATCAGCCTTATTAAAATTAGCCCAGTTTCCTAACCTAGTGATATCAACCTCTGTTTACCTTGATGTAGCTCCAAATTGCTTAGTCAGATCTGCTAAGTTACTAAAAGAATGTAGTAAATTCTTTGACTCCAAGTCTTACAGATTTTTCTTTCTTTTGCCCACCTCAGTTCCTTGGGTCTCAGTAAATATATCTTCATTGATTCTGCACAATGACAACCATTCATTGTCTTTTCCCCAGTGATTTCTGGGGAATGAGGCACGCAAAATATCTCAGGGAGCTGGGTCATATGGGAAGTGAAGTCTTAAACATTATGCCAGGGCAACTGTGAACATAGATCTGGAACCATCTTTCCATAACTGTAAAAAAATTATTCAAGCTCTTTTGGGCCTATATGAGTCTTCTTTGGTTACATGTGTTTACTCACAGCCAGTCAAAGTCTATCTCATTTGGGATGAATAATAATGCTGTTCTTTTTCTAGAGCAATGAGCTCCACAGGAGTTTCAGAATTACATTTTGTCATAAGAAACTTCTCAGGGCAGTCATGGAATCACCCAACCAAGGTCAACAACCAATATCACGTAGTTTCAGTGTCCCTGGTCTAAGTAATATGAACTAGCAATCCTTTCACTGAGGTCATGTAAAACATCCATAGATCTACTAAAGTCAAAGCAAGCTTTGAATGAGCTGTCCATCAATCAGCTGGGACTTAATAAAACAGAGAGTTTACTCTTTCTTTAGATAAAAAAAAATAAATATGCAATATTATTCCTCAAATTTTCCTTGTTTTCCTGCTAATTGATGTGCCTAGGATCCCAGCCAAAGCAGGATGAGGTAGGGCTGTGTATAGCCTGAAAATGGCTGAATAGCAAAGCGATATTAATTCCTTGAGTTTTTGTGACTAACGTGTTCCCTAGGAGTTCTTTTTGTTTAATATAGCTGGTGTTTTCACATCTCATGAAAAAAAAAATTTCAAAATATATAAACAACTCTCTTTTCAGTGTCCCTTTTGATCAGTTTCCCAAGATTTATGTTTTCTTACCATCATGGTGCCACTTGCATGTTAGAGAAACTCTAAACATGCTTTTGTTTAAAACTTTCTTTCTTTCCTTTAAAATCAGTTCCCTCATGACTATGAAGTAAAACTGGGTAAAATGGGCACTGTGGCTGCTTGCTCACTTGAGGGTAAAGTGGCCATGAACTTCAGTTGGACAGGATTCTGAAAGGTCTCAGAGAACATCTGCTTTAGATTCTGAGACAGTGGTGGGAAAGGTGTATACCAGCCACAAAAGTTCCAAAACAAGCATATAATTTGGAAGAGACTAAATTTACTACAAGAAGAAATATCCAGTTTGACAAACTGCTGCCATGCAGAGAAAAGGAAGCTAAACACTTCCAAACTTCAAACTATGAGAGTTAAACAACAAACAAGAAAACACCATGAGAATAAATGTGTATTATGGTTGAAAGGTGAAGGACCAAAAAAGCTAGTCAAGATGCATGCCTGCTGAGACTACACAAAACAGCATCAGAGTAGATGGTCTGATTAAACACACACACAGACACACACACACATACACACATACACATTGGATTTGATTGTCCCTAGAGAGAAAATACCTGGACAATCCAACTTATACCAAATATACCAATACCCAAACCAAACCAAACTTTAGAGATTTACTGGAATACATGCCAAAATAAGATCCAGATCTAGGACTAGTCCCTCCTCCCCACTCTAGGAGGAGGCACTAAGTATTCTTGAACAAATTAGCTAGCAGAGAGTTCATGGCTCTTGCATGTGTGTGTGTGTGCATGTGTACACACATGTGTTTGGATGTGTAGGGCTGGCTTGTGGTTGCTTTCTTTTTTTGACAACCTGCGTAATTGATATGGATGTTTTGGTTGTTTACTTGAATGGACATGGTGATTGACTATATTAATTGGGGCTCCCATCCTTGAAAATGTTAAAAGAGTCCAAATTTGAATGGGGAGAACTAAAAGAAAAATATTTCATGGTGAAAAAAATGGTTCAGGAATTTCTTTTGCATATTGATAAATAGATGTTAAAATATTGAAAGCTGATGAATAAAAACCACCAAATGGCCTGTTTAAAAGTTTAAATGATGATGATAAAAATTCTTGTTGATATCAAAATACATAACTATACACACAAAAAATAAAAAATACATTTGGAAGAAATATGAATATATATAGAAGCTGAAAATGAAATAAAGTGCCAGAGAAGAGATTGCTAAAATGAATGTTTATATATTCCACCACATCTGAGACATCACTAAATCCAGTTTATCAGTAACTTCTTTCAAATCATTTGTCTGCTCCCTGAAGTCATGATTTCCATCATCTTCTTTTGGATTTGGTGAATTTTTTGATGTTGACCGTAAGACATTGCCTGGAGTCAAAATACATCTCCAGTGTTGTTAATCTCAATTATGTTTATCTCTAGTATATTAATTGAAGCTACATCTTATCTCACCTAACTTCTGCAACATCTTAGTAGATGATTTTGCTATTTGAATTCCTGCATTCTAATATCCACCCAGCAGCCAGAATGATACATTTAGAATGCAAATAAGAGCAGATGGTTCCTCCACTAAAAGCCCTTTGATTCTTTTCCATTGCAGTAAGATAAAATCTAAAACACTTAACCTAGCCTAAAAGATCCTTCAATGAATCTAAATAGATCCATTGGTCTAAATAGATATCCACTGTATATATTAATAAATAAACACTTCTTTCCATGAATATTACTCATATTTCTTTCTGTGACCTGCAATCTGCATTCCTCCGACAGGCATCAGGTATTTTTTTGTTTGTTTGTTTGTTTTTTTACCTGGGCAGGCACTGGAAACTGAACCTGAGTCTCTGGCAAGGTAGGCGAGAACTCTACCACCATTGACTGCCCAGGTATCACATTTTGAGATCACAGGAAATCTATTGAGAAAATCGACAAAACAAAAAAAGCTGGTGCTTTGAAAAAAATCAGTAAAATTGGCAAATTTATAGGCAGGCTAACAAAGAAAAAGAGAAAATTAAAACTACTAATGTTAGAAAAGAAAGAGGGGTCATCACTATATATCCCATGGACAATAAAATGATAATACAGGAATATGTGAACAACTCTATGCCCACAAATTTAATAATTTAGATGAAACATTCCAGGCCCTTGATAGATACAATGTATCAAAACTCACAAAAGAAGAAACAAATAATCTGAATGAGCTTATATATATTAAAGAAATTGAATCAACAGAAAGTGTCAGGCCAAGATGATTTCACTTGTAAATTCTATCAAATATTTAAAAAAAATAAATGATGCAAATTATCTATACTATCTTCCAGAAAATAGGAGCAAAAGGAAAACTTCTTAACTCTCTCCATGAGGTCATTATTCTCTTAAAACCAAAACAAGACTAAGACACTATAAGCAAAATTACAGAGCAGTATATTTCATTAACAAACATTCCAAGAAAATGTAACTCCAATTCTTCTCAAATTCTTAGAAAATTTGAAAAGCATGGAACAACCCCCAATTAATTCTGTGAGGCCACCGTCACCCTCATACCAAAGCCATATAAGGAATCCCCACAAGAAAATTAAATTCCAGGCCAATGTATCTTATGAATATAGAAGCAAAAGTTATGAATGAAAATAATACCAAACCAAATCAAACAGCATATTAAAAGAATTTTACACCGTGATCAATTTATTTTTGGTATGCAAGTTTGTCTTAATATAATAAAATCAATTACTATAGTATACCACATTAACAAAATGAAGAACAAGAAACCACATGTTCATCCCAGCTGATGGAGAAAAGGTATTTAACTAAATCTAGTACTTCTCCTGATAAAACACTGAAAACACTAGCAATAGTAAGAAACTTCCTCAACATGATAGGGACATATATGAAAAGCCAACAGCAAACATCCTACTTAATGGTGAAAGGATGAATACTTTCCCTGTAAGGTCAGGAATAGGACAAGAATGCCTACTGTCACCATTGTTATCCAAAATTGTACTACCCCAAACAATTATAGATTCAATGCAATGCCAATTATATTTCCAACAACCTTCTCTTCAAAAAGGAAGAGCCAATCATCAAATGTATACATAAGGGTAAGGAGTCCCAAATAGCTAAAGCCATCTTGAAAAAGAAGAATGATGTTGGAGGGCTCACTCTTCCTGATCTTAAAGCTCATTACAAAGCCACGGTAATCAAAACAGCATGATGCTAGTACAAAGACAGACAGATGAATGGAATTGAATTGAGAGCTCACAAAAAACTCTCACACTTATGGACAATTTATTTTTGATGAGGGGGCAAAGATCACTCAATTGGGAAAGAATGGTTTCTTCAACAAATGCTGCTGGGAAAACTGAACCTGCATTTGCAAAAAAAAAAAGAAAAGGGAAAAGAAAAAAAAAAGCAGGAGGACCCTTACCTCACACCATAGTAAAAATTCAGGTGAAAATGTATCAGAGACACAATATAAGATCTAGAACTACCAAACTCCTGGAAGAAATTGTAAAAAACATCTTCAGGACCTTGTGTTAGACAATAGTTCTTAGACAAAACACAAGCAACAATAACAACAAAAATAGTTTAATGAGACCTCTTCAAAATAAAATCTTTTGTGCCTAAAGAACGTTATCATAAAAGTAAAATTACTTTCATGATATAAAAATATTTGGAAACCACATATCTGGAAATGTTTAATATCCAGAATATATAAATAAATCTTTCAACTCAACAACAAAAAGGTAAATAACTCAATTACAAAATGGACAAAAGACTTGAATAGACATCTCTCCAAAGAAGATATGCAAATGGCCAGAAAGCACATGAAAATATGGACAACATTATTAGCTGTCTGGAAAATACAGACCAAAACCACATGGTACCATTTTATACCCATTAGAATGGTTTCTCTTAAAACAAACAAACAAACAAACAAAAGGAAATTACAATTGTTGGAGAGGATGAAGAGAAATAGGTACACTCATTCACTGATGGTGGCAATGTAAAACATTGCAGCCACAGTGGAAGACAGTTTAATGGTTCCTCAAAGTTGATTACAGAATTTCCACATGACCCAGGAATCCCTCTACTATATACCCAAAAGAATTGAAAGCAGGCACTCAAACATGTATTTACACACCAGTGTTCATAGTGGCATTATTTACAATTGCCTAAAGGTGGATACAAACTAAGTGTCCATCAACTGAGGAATGGATAAATAAAATATAGTAAAACATATAATAGAATCTTATTAAGCTGTAAAAAGGAATAAAGTCCTAATACAGGTGACAAAATGGATGAACCTTGAAGACATCATGTTAGGAGAAATAACCCAGGAAAAAGGACACATATTGTATGATCTCACTGATATGAAACAGTCATGATTAGCAAACTCATAGAATAAGAATATAGAATATAGGATATCAGGGGGTAGGGTAGGGATAAGGAGTGGGAAGTTAAGGCTTAAAAAATACAGGGTTCCTACTTGAAATGATGGAAATGTTTTGCTAATGGATGGAGGTGATCATAACACAAAATTATGAATGCAATTAAAAGTACTGAAAGATGGAGCAGTGTGATGGGGCTCAGTGGCAGAATTCTCGCCTGCCATGCCAGAAACCTGGGTTCGATTCCCAGTGCCTGCCCATGCCAAAAAATACAAAAAAAAAACAAAAAAAAAACAAGTACTGAAAGATATATCTGAATGTGATTAAAAAAGGGAAATGTTAGATAGTATATATGGTAACAATAAAAACTATAAAAATCCACAGAACTATACTACATAAACATTGAATCCTAAGTTAAACCATGGACTTTAGTCAATAGAACAATGATAAAAATGTACTTTCATCAATTGTGACAAATAATCCACATCAGCACAAGCTGTTGGTGGTGGGGTGGTATATGGGAATCCTGTGTTTTATACATGATCATTCTGTAAATACACAACTTCTTTAATAAATAATTATAAACAAATGTATAAATATAAAAAGCTCAACAATAAAAAAATGGACAAACGATCTGAATGAACACCTTATCAGAGAAGATACACAGATTTCCAATATGAAAGATGATCGACATCATATGCCATAAGCCAATTGCAAATTAATACAACAGTATGATACCATTATTTATCTATTGTAGTGGCTAAAATCCAAAACACTAACAATGTTAAATCTTGGCCAAAATGTGGAGCAACAGGAGCCTTGTTCTTTCCTGGTGGTAATGTAAAATGGTAAAGCCAACTTGGAAGGGATTTGGCAGTTTTACCCAGAAGAGATTTAAATACACTTTTCTAAGAGAAAGAAAGCAATCTGAAAAGTTTTCATACCCCTGATTGATTCCAACTATATGACATCTGGAAAAGGCAAAACTATCTAGTTTTGACTACCTCTAGGTAGTCAAAAGATCAGTGGTTGTCAGGTGTATTGGTTTGCTAAAGCTGTCACAATGCAATATACCAGAAATGGAATGGCTTTCAAAAAAGGAATTTGTAACTTACAAATTTAAAGATCTAAGGTCATACAAATTTCCAGACTAAGATACCTTGATTCAAGAGGGGCTGATGGGTTCAGAACACCTCTGTCAGCTGAGAAGGCACATGGCTAATGTTTGCTGGGATCTTTGGCTTCTCATTTCAAGCAACTTCCATAGAGGCATTTTCTTTCTTCATCCCCAAATGTCTCTGCCTATGTCAGCTCTGAAGCATTTTCCAAAATGATTCTCTCTTCAAGGACGTCAGTAAGTAACCACACCTTGGATGACTGGAGACACATCTCCATGGAAACCACCTAATTAAAAGTTCCCACCCACGACTGGGTGGGTCACATCACCATGGAAACAACTTAATCAAAAAGATCCCATTCAACAGGATTAAAGAACAGGGCTATTCTCGGGTACAAAACATTTCAAGCTGGCACATCAAGGTTTCAGGCAAAAATGCAAAGTCAGGGAAGGATAAATAAGTGAAGGATAGGGGATTTTTAGGACAGTGGAACTCTTCTGAATGATAATGTGATTGTTGATACATGAAACCACAAATTGTTGAAACCCTTAAAATAACAAAAATACAAATGTTAATCTTAATGTAAACTATGGTTTTAGTTAATAATAATGCTTCAATATTGATTATGTCATTGTAACAAATGCTCCACATTAGTGAAAGATATCAATAATAGGGGAAACTGTATTCAGTAAGGGTGAGGTGGGAATTGAGTATATATGAAGTCTGTATTATGATCTAATCTTCTAAATTTTCTGTAAATCTAAAATTATTCTAAAGAGATAAAGTCTATTAATTAAAATATATATTTAAGAACTAGAGTATGGAGAACTGTCCTATCAAACAGATAAGCATGGTGAAGGAATTGTAATGATTTTAGAGGGATGCTGGGATGCCAAGGAGAGAATGATATCTGGTGATAGTTGGAAAATATGCTTGATTTAGCTCAGTTTAGCACTATACTCCTTGTACTTAACTCCTAGGACATTCACCAGAACTTCTCAGTTCTGCTTACAGAAATAAAATAACAGAATAGCATCAAGAACACCCAGTGGCCCAGTGAATCAGTGACTTCCTCCTCAAAAGCAAAAGTCTGACATTACTAAGGATCAACTAAGAAAAAATTCATGAAGACCCTGCACAAATTAATATCTAAAGCTAATCACTGAAGTTAGAACAGCAAGATGTGCTTAAGATGACACAGGATTGAAAAATTTTCCCATGCCTTCCTCACAAAGATTCTTATTGCTAGCCTGACAAGAATGAATCATGTGGGCGGGCTGCGGTGGCTCAGCGGGCAAGAGTGCTTGCCTGCCGTGCCGGAGGACCCCGGTTCGATTCCCGGCCCCAGCCCATGTAAAAAACAAACAAACAAATAAAATATAATAAAACAAGAAAATGTTTAAAAATGTTTCCCTTTCTTCCTCCCTTCCTTCCTTCCATCTTTCCTTCCTTAAAAAAAAAAAAAAAAAAAAAAAAAAAGAATGAATCATGTGGACATTACTTCGTTTTTTGCCCCTACCCATTTCCCTTCACCTTTGAAAACCCTTAACCCGTATTCCTACTTTGAACTGGTTTAGGGAAGATTCCTCCAGTTCTTTGCAAAATGCGATAAATCACTTTCACATTGAGAGACATATTTCTCCTTTGTGGCGCCGGGTCAGGTGTGTTCTTCTATGAAAAGAGCTGTGCCGCTTGCACTAACACTAGCTGGGACTGGATCATCACGTCATGACTCTTACTAGAGTCAATCTGAATGGGATTAGCAGTGAAATTTAACCTCTGTGTCTTTATCTAAGTTTAGCAGGGTTCAACAGATATCTAAACACATATGTAAATGGACTGAAACACTATTCTTTGGCTTCTCTTATTCAGATTCACTAAGGCAAGATAACATATACTGCCCAATGACAAATTAGATTCAACTATAAGTAAAACTTCTGTTTTTCAAGATGGGATAAAGTATTTAGCAAATGAAAATGTAAGTCGCTTTTGAGGTAATATATACATACGTATTTATATATAATATTTCATATATATATAATTATATATATAAAATTAATTCAAACTTTTTACAGAATGTATAAATATGAAAATAACTCCAATAAATTGATATTAGAATGACACATAATCCAAATAAGTATGGATAAAAGATTTGAAAATATTTTAAATATTTAAACAAAATTATATTAAATTAAATATAAAATATTTTAACAAAATTATATATCCAATAAAAATGTGCATGAAAAGATCCTCAATATCATTAGTCATTAGGGGTATTACACACAGAATTAATTTTGTTATAGATTGTGTAAAATCCTAATATCCATTACCTAAGAATGTGAACTGATTTGGAAATAGAGGTATTGGCGATGGAATTTGGCAAATTAAAATGAGGTCATAATGGAATAAGGCAGCCCTTAATCCTAAATGACTGTAATCTTTATAAGACGTGGAGAAGAGACACAGCCAGCTACAGAGAGAAGATGAACACGTGGAGTCAGAAGCAAAGATTGGAACACCAAGCATTTCCAGTACTGCCAGAAGCCAGGAAAGCGGCATGGAACAGATTCCTTCACTCAGGTTTCAGAGGGGTCACAGCCCTTCCTACTCTTTGATTTTTAGAATTTTAAGCTCCAGAAATGTGAAACAAGAAGTTCCTATCGTTATAGGCCACACGGTTTGTGGCAGACCTAGAAAATTAAGACAAAGATAATATTGTTCACCAACCAGAATGGGTAGAACTAAAAAGATATAATTCAAAGTTTTGTCAAGAATGTGAAAGAATTACAACTCATTTACAACTTTTTCCACCCATAAAGGAAATGTAAAATGATGCAATCACTTTGGGAAAATTTTTGGTATTGTTTTATGAAGTTAAACGTAGTTGTACCCTACTATCTAGCAATGCTACTCCTAGGCATTGATCGAAGAGAAAAGAAAGCATCCAAGACACAAACATACAAAAAGTCACATACAAGAATGAACATACAGCTTTTCCATTGCTGTACAAATTACCAAAAACATAACAGATATATCTATGAATAATTGATTTTTGACAAGAGCATCAAGGCCACTCAATGTGTAGAGAACAGTCTCTTCAACAAATGGTGCTGGGAAAACTATATATTCATATGAAAAAAAAATACCTACCTGATAGAATATACAAAAATTATTTCAAAGTGGATCAAAGACATAACTATGAAAACAAAAAATACAAAACCACAGAAAGAAAACATAGGGAAACATCCTCGGGATGCCGTGTTAGACAATGGTTTCTTAGACTTCACAAAAGTATGAGCATCAAAAGAAAAAAATAGATAAATGGGTTTCATCATCAAAATTAGAAAACTGTTGTGCATCAAATGACTTTGTCAGGAAATTAAAAAGACAACCTGCAGAGTGGGAGAAAATATTTTGAAATCTTATACACGATAAGGGTTTAATATTCAGAATATATAAAGAACTCCTAAGCCAACAACTAACAACAAAAAACCAATTTTCAAAATGAGCAAAAGGCATAAACAGACATTTCTCCAAAGAAGATAGACACATGTGACCAATAAGCCCTTGGAAAGATGCTCAACATCTTTAACCATTGGTGAAATTAAAATCAAAACTGCAAGATACCATTTCACACCTATGGCTACTATGCAAAAAGTGAAAAAAATAATTGCTGGAAAAAATGTGGAGAAGTGGGAACACTCATGTTGTTTGGGAAATGTAAAATAGTAGAGCCACTTTTAAAAACAGAGAGAAACAGAAAACCACAGAGAGGAACCAGAAGCATGAATGAAATAGATGGAAGATCACCATGTGACTGTGAGACAGGACTAAAAACCAAGGAACACCATGGATTGCTGGCAGCCAACCCAAGAAGTTTGCAGACTTTGGAAAGAAAGCATATTGCCAATACCTCAATTTGGGAAATCTTCTAGCTTCAAAACCATGAACCAATAAATTTCCACTGTTTAATCCAACCCATTGTACAGTATTTGTCATGGAGTCTAGAAATTAAGACATGGGCCATCATCCATCTCAGCAGAAAACAACTTTGTGTGAGGTGTGGAATTGATCACACTCTCTGCAGGGCAGACAAAAGCACTAGTTCTATGGAAAACAGCTGAGCTACTGAGATGGTTTCTACACAGCTGTCAAAATACTGTTGGATTGTAGTTAGGCATATATATGCATTTCTGTAAGATCGGAGGGTTGTTAATAGGCATGTTTATTTTCTGTTTTATTGAAATTAAAGTCCAGACAGGCAAAGTTTGTGGTATGGGAATAACATTAATAATTGATTAACTAAACATTTATTTACTCTGTACAGTGTTATGTTGTACAGGAGATAAATTAATTCAAATAATTAAATTGCATTATCGTTGTTATAAAATAATTTATAACTCTAAGGGGAGATAAGAGTTAAATAGATTTAAACCCAATATATATATATTCTAGTGCATGAAAGATTTTCAATGTGTAAATCAAAATTAAGTTATTCAAACCTGAAACAGATACTACTGCAGAGGTTAGAAATCCTAATTAAGTTTGTAGATAGAAATATTGTATACTAAAAGTAGTGAGATACCATTGTGGAAAACTTTATCCAGTCCAATAATTTTTTTGTGGATGGTATATGGTGTTTGAGAAACTGTTTAAGTAGAGAAAAGGACATGGGAAAGATGAGGAATATTATTTTCAAAGGGAAAGCTGTATAATGAACGTGGTAAATGCATTAAATAAAAACAAAATAAATGAAAATATTTAAAAAATGCTGAAAATAGATTGCTAAACACTGAAGAGGACCCAAATGCAAAATGATGCATTTTAGAAAAAGCAGTAAACATCACAAACATTAGGGTAGCATTAAAGATTATTAAGTAGATGAGTGAATGATCTTCAGGATGGAAATTGAGAATCTGGTTACAGAGACTTCTGTTAGAAGAGTATTGCAGTATATCAGAGGAGAAAACCTTAATCAAGGAAGGAACAATGAATGTGTAAGGGAAAGAATATAAAAGGAAGAGTTTATAAATGAATAAACCAGAAAAACTGCATTTATAGAGTACTTGCATTACTAGTGTGTCAATAATTGATCCAATTTAAATATACAATTATGATTATGTATCCACTTGTATATTTAACAATATAAATAAGTGAAAAGGTGAGCAAATTTATTTTGCAGTCACTATGTGCCAATTGCTATGCAAAGTGATATAAAAAAACCTATATTAGTCATCATGTGAATTCTTCAACAGATTTTTTTTACTCCATTTTCTACATGAACACTAAAAATTCCATAGCGTGTGTTGTGCAGTCAAAGGGAAATTTGGGGTCAAAAGTTTAGGGAATATGCCATTTAATATTCAATAGAATAAAATCTAGAAAGAAAGTGGGCAAATGTGCATCTTGAACATATGAAACTAAACATGGAATATAAATTGTATTTTTCTCTGCTGCCATTACTTAGCCAGGTAGTCTGACTGGTATCTGAAAAGAAATAAACATTTTCCACTTATTTTACCCTTCCTTCTTCAAAGGCTAGGTTGTATAAATTTAAAAGCATATTAAATGCTATTCACAATAAATTAAATACTTCAATATATACATGTAATCCATATATTATATCCTTATATTATTCATGTTGTTAGGTTCATATGCAAGCCTAGCACATAACAGGCACTCAGTAAAACTGCTTCTTATTATTTTTCTCTACCAACAAGCTATTAACTCTATGAGAGCAAAAGCCTGTGCTGCTTCTGCTCAACATTATATTCCTGGCACTTGATACATGATCCAAAACACAATAGATGCAATATACATTTGCTGAATGTGCACCAATGAATAAATAGAATAATAAATTATAAATATGCAAGCATACATACTTTAATAAATTTTAAAATTTGCTTCTTTTTTGTAATTATCAAACAGTATTCTGAAAATATTAATTTTTCATGTTTCTTATATCCTTCATGCTTAGTGTTACATATGCTCCCTTCAATATATGATATTACTAAGCACATGTAGATTTATATGGTAATCATTTCAATAGAAACAATGGTCTAAGTGCTTTCAATTAATTAAACTATTTTGTACAGTAAAATCCTGAGGTAGTTCCATAAGAGTAAAATATACTGAAGTAGAATTAGGCATCTTTTATGCAGTTCAGTTTCTTTCCCTAAGTATCTTGAGTATAAGCAATTTATTTATTAATGGCTCCTTTTTAGTTTTTGAAAAATGAAGTGACTCAAATAGCTTATTTCTATATTAAATATCTTTATTTCAGATCAATGCAATTCCCTCACATACAATTAAATCCAATAAACATCTATTAAAACCATACCATGTGTCAGACACTACCAACTAAAATTAGGAAAGTTAAGTGAAAACGGTTTCACAATCCTGGTCTTTAATACCGATCCATTTATGTGATGTCCATGAATGCTTTAGTGCTACAATGGTAGAGTTGAGAGAAGGCATCACAGACTCTATGACCAGCAAAGTACAAAGCCTTTATTATCTGGCCCATCTAGAGAAAAAGTTTGCCTATCTTTACTATAAGCCATCAAAATATTCCCCCACTGCCTAACCTATGCTCATTGTAACACATATCAGGAGATTCAGATTTAGCACATGGAAGGCCCAGGCAAATTAATTCTTAAAATTAGGTACTAAGCTGATTCTGATATATCTGCCCTTACCCCAGACTCCAAGCTTCCAATGGAGGACATCTAATCTAAATGCACAGTGCTTAGAACATTTATATGCACATATTATGTGACATTGGTAAACAGGAGTAGAATTTCACTGTAAAGCAGGAATGTTAACATATTCATATATCTCTAAATGGTTTTGTTATGTATCTATACATAATCCACAATTGTTAAATTAAGAAAAATACAAAAAAAAATCTCTCTAATAAATATAACAATACTTTCAGCCTAGAAGAAAACAAAAGAGATTAACTTTTAAATATATTTGCTCTCCAAGTTTTCATCAACAGAAGTCTCCTTCTCAATACAATGTAGCAAAGATAATGTCTATAAACACAAATTATCTTCTGAAGTGGATAAAATCAATTTCTAAGCTTAGAAGGACAGCATCACTTGAAAATTCCCACATCTACCTGATCTCTAAATACAAATAATCCTACAATCTCTCCGTCACATATATCAAAGTTTTATAACCAAAGCAGATTATATTATTTTCCTATTTATCTTCTGGTCTTTGGTGATATTTTTGATGCATATTTGAGGTTAGTATAATAAAGTATTGAAACTGAGAGCTTATATTAGAATGAACAATTATAGTCCAATTATTCTGAGTATTGTCTTTTATTACTCTTTTGTGGCTCATCTGTTTGTGAAAGGGATATAAAAATTCTTAACTACTATGAATTAATTAGGCATTTATAATATGACAATCTTTACTGCCCAGTTTTCATATCCATACAAATCATTGTGATATGCTCATATTTAAACATTAAAATATTAATTCTAAAATATTGAATGATTTGTGTGCATGCGTGCATGTGTATGTTGCAGATGGTGTTTGTTTGCTTATATCTCTTACTTCAGCTTAGGTCTCTATTATAGTTCCAATAATATTTTTTTCTATTTATATTGAAATTTTTAAAATAAGATCACTAAAAAGGAGATTGGTGGAAGCTGAAAGTTAACTGAAACTTAAAGAGAGAGCAAATATATTTATTTTTTTTCTGACATTTCTCCAAAAGCAGAAAGTAATGGATACTATTTTGTTAACATTTCTCAAAATGATAAAAATAACCTTTTATGGAAGATGGCACGTCTGAGCAGTTTTCCGTCTCTCACAGTGGAGCTCCAAATTATCTTATGTCATAGAACTAAGAGCAATGCTATTATCAGAGTCCTGCTAATGGGTAGAAATAGGGATGAGTCAAATTTTCAAAACCTCTTTATTGTTCTTTCCTGTACTCAAACTTTGGTCTCACCTGTTCTTCAAAAGAATTTTCTTGAGTTGCATACTACTGTTAATAATGCTTTGAAAGCAAAGTTATAGAGTTTATTAAAATTCATACAGTAAAATAAGGAGGAGGCATGGATTGTTTTGCAAAAGTAGGAAATGGAGTGTTTATTTTTAACTAAATGTTTAGAATTAGATTCATGTGGGCATTCACATTTACAAATTTTAATGTATATTACTTTTAATTCTACTTATTGTAATAATGATTTCAGGAAGGTAATTAAAGACTGATGAGAAAAAGCAAAGACATAATTTGCTCAGTCCAAAGAAAACAGGCCAAAAGCAAAATAATAAAGGGGAAATAAAAGCTTTAGTTTTTCTTGCAAGCTGAAATTTCCTGGCATGATAAACTGAGAGGAAATGAATTATATAACTCACAATTTTCTATGGGAAAAAAGCCCTCATTCACCAGAAGTTATTAACTAATTTTTTCTGACACTTATCTGTCAGGAGAATTCACCTTCCGTCTCTCCCTATTAAATGCAGTGTGCAAAACAGTGGAGACTGTCCTGAACAACTCTTCTCTAATGCGTGCTACTGAGAGCTGTTTCTTATATTAGCACTTGGTGTTAGCTGAAAGGACAGTGTTCAATCACAATACTCTACACTTGATGGAGATAGGTAACCGCATCTAGATTTTAGTACTTAGGTGTTTTACCTTAACACTTGAATAAAGTCTTAACATTCTCTTTTAAGGGTTGAATGTTAGTTTATATCTCAGTGCTATTACAGATATGCAGATTTTTTGGATGCTTCAGATAAGACAACTTTGGAGTAAAATGCATGGATTTATGTATTCCAAGATGTCTGTGGACAGGTATGTCATACACTCACAGCAATCATTCTTGAAATGCATCTCAAATGTGTAGGGTTTATAGTGCTCCATATCATGCAGGACAATCTATCATAGCATAAGTCTTTGTAGTTTGAACTGGCTTGCCTCCTGACAGGCTCAAGAATATGTTAACCCAAACCTTATCCCCACATTAGCGAATAAACTCATTATAATTTGAGTTTTATGTGCATCAATTGTATTGCTACAGTGAATGACTTTGACAAAAATAGAATTTAGATATTTCAAATTAGAGTAAGAGAACAGATTTAATGGGTCTTTCCTGAGAAATAATAATAAGGATATTAAAAATGCTTACCCTCCTATTGTTCATGATAAAAGGATGTATCGTAAACTACAAATTAAATCCAAATGTTTTAGATAAAATTTAGATAGGAAGGGCCTAAGGAAAAACATTATTTTAGTCCCTTTGAAATGGCATTTTCTATCAATGACCACCAATAGTAAATTCAGTTTTATGATTTTATTATGATAAAATTATTCACTACATATGAAAACTGTATTCAGTCACAGAGAAATTCCTGTCTATGAAGTAATCATATTTTCAATAGTCAGAAATGTTTAGCTGTGTACAATCAGGGAAATAGTCATTTATATAAAACATCCTATGGCCAAAAAATGTGGAGAGAGCATTGTGGTATCAATGGATATGTGTGTGTGTGTGTGTGTGTGTGTGTGTGTGTGGAGAGAGAGAGAATGAAAGAGATGGAGAGACACACACAGAAATACAAGGAGCAGCACAGAACATTCACAATAATATATGCATGATTTATAAAATTCTTGTTATTAATGTTGACATCACTCAAAGTTGTTGGGTATTCTTAAGAAGTATTTTTTCATCTGTCTTCAATGCATAATATTTCATTTCTTTAAATTCTTGGTAGAGTTTCCTAAAATAACATTATCTGGTGGATACTCGCAAATTTTCCTGTATAGAGTTTTCCCAACTGTTGGCCATTTTGAGACTTTGAAATCCAAATCTTTCTTATATAGTTTCACTTCAGTTAATTACCTTCTGATCATAATTTTTTGACCTCTGCAATGGTGCAAAGGTAATGTTTCTTTCCATGTCCATAAATATGAAACACCATTTTAAAGATAATAGGGATGGCCACGCTATAGATTCAAATAGACATAAAATTTCATTGCCTTAGGATTTGGGCAAACACAAAGTTTGTCAATGAATCTATCCTTCAGTGGTAATTCAAGGAGCAAGGAAGGGTACATTCATTTTATAACTACATTATGCCCAAGATCCTTGATAATTTCTGTATCCAGCAGGCCAAGATGGAAAAAGTGTGAAAGACCAATCATGGAAAACTTTAAAGTGCCTGAAGAACACATCATTTCTACTCTCATCTATTAATATTCAGGCAGATGGCCTAAAAAATACTGATACTAATACTAATTATAGCATTCCAATCTTGAAAGAACTATTTCTTGCATTGTTCCCTTGTATAATATATTTGAATGTTCAACATTTCACACTTCTTTCTTTATGAGTTTTGAACAGGTAATGGGTATGACTCTGCAAAATAGAAATTTGAACTTAAGTTTTCTTTCTTATAAAGATGAATTTCTTTTCATTGAAACAAGAATTAAGTTAACTTATTAAAATAAGTGAAATACATCTTTGAAATCTTTGTTAGCCTTGAAGCAATAATATAGAGAAACCATGACAAAATATTTTCCTCAAATAGAAATAAAATATGTATCCATATTTTCTGACCTTCATCGTGAAAAGAAAGCCAGAGGAAAAGAATTTCTGATTTTTCTTGTCTCCTACAAGGGCACCCAATAATTAAAAAATAAAGCAATGCAAATAAAGAATCAATCAATCAAACAAAAAATCTAGGGAGAGATAGTTTTTTTCAGAATTCGGTATGTTTGGATTTTAGCAAGGCACACATGCCAAGGATTAAGAAACACCCCACAGGGTGGGCCACGGTGGCTCAGCAGGCAAGAATGTTCGCCTGCCATGCCGGACGACCTGGGTTCGATTCCCGGTGCCTGCCCATGTGAAAACAAACAAACAAACAAACAAAAAACACCCCACAGTGAAATCAGGAATGGTTGCTTCTGTAGCAAAAACTAAGAAAATGAACACTAAAAGGATTAAAGTATAAATAGCTTCATTTCCATTCTGATGGTGTCACCAAATGAGTTTGGGGTATTAACTCGTTTAAAATATACAAAATATTTTTCAATTTTAGAAGCTTTTCAATACTTTGTATTGTAAATAAGCAATCATGTAGATGCTTTCCATGAGACAATTTCTATCTATTATTCTGGTGTCACATCCCAGGTGTATATTACTTCTCTGGTGTTTCTATTTCCTCATACTACATCCTTCACTCTAGTGGTTATCCTCTTCCAAAACTATGGGATGTACAGTTGCTGCTTTGATCATAGAGCACATGCTTTCCTCTCACCTATATAACTATCATGGTTTCTTTTGCCATCCCTCAAAATTCTTAAATCCAACCCAATCCTCTCTTTCCAAGTGGGTGTGCAGTTGGTACAAAGAGACACCCACCAGGCAGTTGTATTTATGAGATAAATTCTACTTGCTGTTTTGAATTCATGAATAGTCAATTGCTAAGCAATAGACTAGAGTCTCAAGGTCTGTGAATACAATAATTTACTGTACTTACTACCTTGTCCTATGACCTCTGAAAGTTACCTGACCATTTAAGGTCAGTATTTAAAATGCTATCACACCAATAGTCTCCAGTTCTCCACATGTAGGGGACCCGCAAATTCTTTGTCACTGGGCAAAAATGCCTATTTCCCATATTCTAATTGACACATATAATTAGGTATGAATTTTTAAGAACAGAAAAAAGTTAAATTTTATCTTCTATAAAATAGTTGGGAGTATAAGGGGCTGTTAATGTTGAAGAATATTTTTTTTCTGTTAATATTCAGGAAACTTCTGTCACCATGTTCTTCTCTTCACTATTCCACCCCTTATCTCAAGCCTTCATTACTTATTCCTCTTCTGACCATCCTTTCAAGTTTGATAGTTTCCAGAGTTCCAGCTTTGACACATTTAACTTTTGCTCCAAATTTTCAGCTGTCACCTGTACTTCTATGTTATTCTGAATATCTCCCTGGGGTCTCAGATATCTGTCTCATTTGTCTGAAGTACTTTCTCAATCTTGTTTTCCTTAGGTGCCTCACCACCTGGCACCCAAGAAACGACACCTGAAAAATTACCCTATGTGGTAAGTTTAACTGAGATGCTATTATAGGATAGTTGTTGAGCATACCATTTGTTAAAATAATGAACTAAAGAGTTTTTGTTTTTTTATTATTTAGTTCTTTTTGCATTATCATTTGTTTTTAATAGACATTATGAGAGAGCCTACTGGAAAGACATATCTGGTAAAATAAGTAAATGGATGTCAGGCATATTAAAAAAATCTAACAGAAAGACTAAGAAATTTGGGCAAAAAAATGCTGTTGATAGCTATTAAGGTGAGTCCTGCAGTCCTGCATTGCAATGGTGGGATGCAATGATTTGATTTTAAATCCATTATAGGGATATGGTCAAAGATAGAAGGTATCTACTCTGGTTCAAATAATTTCAACTTCTTTCATATCGAAGCTGTCTCATGCCAAAACTTTTCTAGGTCATTTTGTACTTTACACCTTATGGATCGTGGTAACATCAACCATAATAGTTTTACCAACTGAGATAATGCATAGGATTGTTTATTTTATTTTCATGCTGAAACCTGGGAATGCATAGGAATTTATTTTTCATACTTTGAGGCACTGAATAAATGCAAGATGCTATTTCTGGAGAAAACTGTATATTAAATGAGGTCATGTATGTGGAAATACTTTGTTAAGCAGCATGCACTGTCATATATAAAATATAAATGTTAGTATGTAAAATATCTGGCAGCTCTGTTTTTTTTCTAAAAGCATTGTGCCCATCCTCAAATAAGTCATTGAGGAAAGTGACTATCATTCTAATTTGCATCTATTTGCACACATCTCCACCTCTCACATAACAATATGCGCTCTTTTAAGGGCATGGATTGTTTTATTTTTCTTTCTTTATCTTCAGCATGACTTTTCAAGAAAAGGAGTAAATTTATATGAAGATATTCATGAGTTTAAATATATTAATTTGTATTTAAAATCAGGTTATTAAAAAGAACAACATTGGAGAATTCTGCTTGCAGAGATTCACAAGAGAATGCTGACTCCACTCTAACATTAAGAACAAGGTTGATAATCTAAAAATTCATATTTTTCAATCTGTTAGAATACTGTGGTCACAAGGCAACCTAATGAACTGTAATATAAAGAATAACAAGCCCTTTTGAAAAGGAAATAACGATATCAACTTTGGCACAACATAAGAAGGAGGTGTTACCATTGTAAAAGCACTGAAGAAAGACTGCTAAAATTTTAACAAATTCTGGAAGGATAAAATGACAGCTTAGAATCTCTGGGGACTTCAGACATGATGGGAGACCACACCCATTCTCCAACTCTGTAACAGGCATGCAAGGCCACCAAGATTTAGGGATGGAGCAGGAGAACCTAGAGCAGCTTGACTGTGATCCAGGCCTTGAATGTGTAAAATATGGTAGACAGCTGCCAGGAGGGGTGAGAACACACCAGTTCCCTCAACTCTCCGCTGATACCAGATCCTCATTTGTAAACAGCCATTTAGAACAAGTATATCGAATTGTATACCTATATATCTGTAAATTTTTTGGAGAGTATGAGCTATTTAAAATATAAAGAATGACCAAAAAAAAACAAACAAACATGGAGTTACCATATCTATAACAAAAGTGTATGAAAATGAAACATACAGTGTGGAGGGGTAATACAAGCATTGCCATGAAATCCATAAATTGGAAGTATTGTCACAGAGTCCTTAATTTGTTTGTGAATTAATAGAGTGGCTTCCAATGTAGACAGTGAAAATCGAAAATGTGTTTTTCTTTCTCCAAGCAACCAAGAAAAAAAACAGTAAAAATAAAAATAGACCAAAAAATAGCAAAAATTCATTGGATAAGATATAAAGGGACTACATAGCATAATCGATTACAAAAAGGGAGTATGGGAAGCATAGAAGTAAAAAAGCGAGATGGTAGACTTAAATTCGAACATATCAATAATAATATTTAATACGAATGGAGAAAATAACCCAATTAAAAGTGAGAAGTTTTCACAGCAAATAAAAAGCAAGAGGAAGTATGCATTTACAAGACACAAACTTTAAACATAAAACATATAAATCAAAAGTAAAAGGTTGGAAAAAGTTTTACCCCATGCAAACCACAAGCAGGAGAAAGCTAGGGTGATTTGCTAATATCAGATAAAATAAATTCAAGAAGGAAAACAGGAAGAGGACCATTTTGTAATGATGAAATTGTCAATAATATTTTAAATGTGTATGGACCTTAAAACAAAACTTCCAAATACAGAAGAAAAAATTGACAAAAATAAAGGGACTTGGAGACAAATATCCAAACGTAGTTGAAGACATTAAAATGTCTCTCACTTTCATTAGAATAAGTAGAAAAATCTGTGAGAATGTGGAAAATTTAAACTCAACGCCATTACTTTGAAATCTGAGTAAATGAAGTTGGGCAAAAAAGGAACGAATACACACTATATCTGATTACAACTAAAACTGGCAGGAATGATAGAAGCCTACGTTTACATGTAAGTTACCAATAGTGCTACTAAGAATGTGATTCCACCTTACTTATACAATACTGACTGACAGACATAATTACTTCCATCACATGGCAGGTACAGCTTTTTTCAACCATATATATATACATACTTCGGCTCTATTTCTCCATGAATAGATTATAATTGTCTTGAGGAAAGTGCTAATTCAGAGTACACGTGACTTCCGCCTTTGGTCCTTTTAGGTCACAGGTCTGATATAATGTCCATTTAATTTTTTCTCTCTTACTGTCTCCAAACTTTATCTTACGAACAAGTAGGAAAATATTATAAGGTGTCAAACAAAAAAAGGAAAAGAAAAGGAACATATGGCTTGAAAATTATCATGGAACAAAGGTAAAATAAATAAACACATAAATAAAATAATTATTTCATTATTTGACTATATATAATAAATCTAAAAATATATTTGATTTATATAATCAGATGTATATCTTCATATAGCATCGAAATCAATCAATATTTGTACCTAATCTTTCCAGAAAACTATTATAAGCAGTGGTGACACATATATTTCACATCTAATAGTAATAACCCCCAATCCAAAATAACTGCTTCATATGGATTGCTGTACACCATAAAATTGAGAAAATAATCATGATGATGATGATAATGGTATTTAAATTTCCTCCTCTCAATTAATTATTTTTTGAAAGCAAAATGTTTTACAAACAACTGATATTTTTTATTTAAATTAAATCATCAGCATAACCATTTAGTGGAAGTATTTTCTCCCTCTAAAACACAGAAATTTAATGCTCTAACACATAAATTCTTAAAGTTCCACAGTTAATAAGTGGAACAACTGGATTTAAACCTATCTCTCTTATTCCCAATCTATGCATTTAGCCATGACTATATATAACCTCTCAAAGAAGAATCCCATCCCCTTTAAGGATGATATCAACAGTCATGCTCGTCTATTCACTTATATATCCCTTGCATAAAGCATGTCCCTGGAAGATAAAACCATATATAAATATTTCTTAAATCAATCTGTACAGAATAGAGCACAAAAGAAGGGAAATAAAAAAAAAGAAAGGGGGGAAAAAGGGGGGAACATTTTGGCCTCAAATAGATAACGCCGTTTCCACAGAATATGGAAGCAAAAGGGAATTCTTTTGCTTTCTTTTTTCCCACTTTAATCTTTTGATCTGAAGGTCAGGTTCTTAGAAGGGCACCTGTAAAAACTTCAAAGGATGCACTTGCAATAGATACTGAAAACAGCACTTATTTCTTCTTTGGGATTTGAGCGAAGGGGCACTCATTGTTTTACCTGTACATGAGACTCAGAAAGAAAGAAGAGCAAGTCTAAAAGGTTTGAAGCTGAAAATATAACTGGAGTCTGCTTTCATTAGCTTTTTTTAGATCAAACATCTACAAAAGAAGCAGAAAAATGTACATTTTAATGAAAGCTTAAAATGCTTTTATCCTTATAAAATATTTTTGAGTTCAGTTTGTTCATTTTAAAACCTAATCAAGTCATACTTACTATTAACATAATAATTATTTAGGGGAAAAATAATTCCGGCCCAGGCTTGGAGTTGATATATTTTGCAAGACAAGAGAGAATTTAAAATTTAAAAGACAGTTAATAAATGCATAATATTACTTACTTTATCACTTTTTGCCTCTTAAAATATATAATGAACAAACTTTAGAATATTTAAATTCTGAAAATTATTTTTGAGAAATGGAATCTATAGAAAAATACAAATTCCAAAATACTGCTAGGGTGATCAAACCCAGAATATTTTTTTTAAAGCAAAAGATGTTTGTAGGCATTATAAAAACCTGTTTTTGGTAAAAATGAAGAGAACCAAAATGAAGAAAATAAAAACCGCTCTTCCAATTAGTCTCTGTTTAGACTTCTTCCTGTTGATCTTGACTTTATAATAAGGTTAAAATATCCTGAAAATAAACATTCTTACATAAATAAATACTAAAAACAAATATGTCTGTTAAAACCCTGTTGATTTCACTGGGCAAAAAGACAAAAGAACTGAACATTCAAAGGAATAGATTATCATTTTTCTTTTGAAAACATTTTATTCTAGTTATGGAAAATTAATAATGACAGTCAGTTACTTTACTATATACGACAGAGAAATTTTTACCAAAGATCAGTGAAGAAGCCCTTTTCTTTGCCATGTGCCAAATTTATACAAAGATTCTTTTTGTATGAAAATGAATGAAAGGTTTAGCTCACCATGCCAGATAATAATCAAAAGGAATTTTCAACAATGTTCTTTCTTTTCTATGCAAGAAAATATTAAGTTGAGATCATATATTGTTGCATTGATATCTTAGTCCTCCAATGGTGAGACATCCCTCCATGAATAGTTTTGAAGTTGAGAACAGAATTGGAGATCCAGGCTTTCCTATCATTTTAGATGCTGGATACAAAGAGGATGATCTATAGTCAGTTACAGAAAACTGCCCCTGTCCCTTCTTCTGCACCAGAAATGACTAGTTTCTCTCCTTTAACCTAAGATGTTTTATGATAACAACATCCAAGTACAACTCTTCGTTTAATTATTGATTTACCAAGAGACAAAATCTCTATTTTGTCTACCAGTTATGTCACACAATAGAAAGTTTGCAAACATTTTCATGACTCAAAGTGATATAAAATCTGAAGAGCATATTAGACTTTTTTTTTAATTTTTCAACTCTGATACCTAATTTAAATCTTGTGGAAATAAAACAGGCAAAACGTTTTTGTTGTTTGATCTCCTAGTGGCAAGTGTACCATTTCCCTTAGGTTTACCATTGAAGAAAATGTCACCTGGTTAATGGCAAAGAAGTGTTTTACCTGCGGAGGTAAAGCCTTATGTAATTACCCAAGGAGACGGTCAAAACACTTTTTAATTAACCTAATTCAAAGCTAGGATATAAATGGAAAGCTGTAAGAAAGAAGATAACAACAGTAAAAATAAAAGTAAGCCTGACAACATTAAAACTGAAATAGAGTTGCACTGATAATGTTTTCTAAGAATTTACCAAGGCAACTAAACTTTGATATAAATGGTTACTTTTGAAAATCTCCAGGAATGCATTGCCCTTCTATTCTTATCATCTGCCTAGTTTTTTACTCTCCATTTACTATCACATTGCATGATACTTAACACATCAATATGATAGCTCAAGATTGTTTTCAAGATTCAAACATCTGGGAAAAAAAGAGAACATATAACCATTCAAAAACCAATTAAATTAACAAGCTGGGCATGCCACTGAGAGACATTTGGATGCCAAATTTGAGGCTAGTGTTTAATATATATTCTGAATTCTACTCATTGAAAGGAAGAATTTTAATGGATTCATAGCTTTTAAGAAATTTCTGGAAGATGTGTTTGTTGTGACTTTAATATACATTTATGATAAAAATCTTCCCAGCGGGTAATTCTTAACCATTCTCGCATAAACTGACAGCATCAAAGAGAATAAAGTACAGGGGAAGTTTCCTTGCTGTAAAAATTGTTTAAGGTTATCTTGAGTGTTGGCCCTAATCCTCAGAAAAACATTTCCTAACACATAGTGTTCTCCAGTTTGACCTAATTTTTGAAGCAATCTTCTAATTCTGCAATTTAAGGTAATTTCCATAACTGTGTAAATGTCTGTATTATATCATATATATATATATATAATTGACTGAAACTTCCATCTAGTTTTTTTTTATGCCTTGTATATGGATTTTAGGTATAGCTGCTATCTTATTCTTCAACTAATGGGAAAGTGAAGAAAGAAAATGAGCTCATAACAAAATTTTTATTGGCAGCTTTGAATTAAAAATCTGAACTCAGAAAACCCTAGTTAGATAGCCTATTTAAATTATTTGAACACCAAATGTAAAATCTATGACAAAGTGTTTGGTATTGTTGCCTATGATATTAGTGTACAGTAGTCAATTTAACTAACTAATGAAAATGAAGGCTCTGTAGTGAGAACTTGATTTGATCAGACAAAAAGAGGGAGAATCTCCATCACTATGATCATATGGGATATAGCAACATGCTTACATGTGTGTGCCCTGAAAGCCTTATCGTTCACATGTGACACACTTCAGTTACACAGTGAAATGCCAAAATTTGCATGAAGAATCCTGGTTTGGGGAGAGCCCACTGAAGAATTACCCAGAAGGTTCTTTTATGCTTCTCTGTTCATGAAGTCAAGTCGGGTTATCACATAAGTAAGTCCAGATGAAAGTCATCACCAAACCAGCCAACCCTGGTTTGTCAGTAGGACAGGTTTGGACTTAAATCTTTATACCATGCTTCATTAATTCTATAGTTAATTAGCCCACAGACTTACACTGACCAAGTCAAAGCCGGATACTCAGGTATTGTTAGAGATGAACGTAATGCTGTCCCAACCCAGCACTAAAATAATTCTAACATCAATCTATCAAAATAAATATAAAACCAGTGCTCTAAATTTTTTACTTTAAGATGTTAGAAAATGACAGGAAATTAAACCCAATTTAGGTAAAGGGAAAGGTACCCTAAAGGGAAAGGGGGAAATAAATGAAATAGAACACAGGGTGGGCAATGGTGGCTCGGTGACAGAGTTCTTGCCTGCCCTGCCGAAGACCCAGATTCAATTCCTGGTGCCTGCTCATGTAAAAAAAAAAAAAAAAGGAAAAGAAACAAAGCCAGCAATTTTTAGATATTATTAAAACTAATAAATCTCAGCAATAATGGAAATAAGAAAAGAGGAAAAATATCATATGGAAAACAAAAATCAAAGATAGGCAAAGCAATCTTGAAAAAGAGCAAATTAGAGGGTGTACACTACATGATTACAGATCAGTTTCCTCCAAATTTCCTTATAATCTCATGAAAAGTGCATCTTATATTAGGACACAGGCAAATATATTGCTATTCTACCTCATACTATGTGCAAAAATCAATCCAAGGTGTTTTGAAGATCCACATATGAAAGGTGAAACAACAACAATTTCATAAGAAAATATAGACACACATCTGTATGATCTCTGTGGTAGTTAGATCCACTTGTCAACTTGACCAGGTGAAGGCCCCTAGTTCTGTTGCTGTGGACATGAGCCAATGGTACGTGAACCTCATCTGTTGCTGATTTACATCTTCGGTTGGCTAGGAGGCGTGCTTGTTGCAATGAATGATGTTTGACATAATTGGCTGGTGCTTAAATGAGAGAGCACAGAGAGAGCACAACGTAGCACAGCTCAAGCAGCTCAGCATATTTCATCTCAGCACTCGCAGCTCAGCCCAGGCCTTTGGAGGTGCAGAAAGAAATCACCCCAGGGAAAGTTGTTGCAATGCAGAGGCCTGGAGAGAAGGCCAACAGAGACCATTCTGTGCCTTCCCACATAAGAAAGAACCTCAGTGGAAAGTTAGCTGCCTTTCCTCTGAAGAACTAACAAAATAAAACCCCTTTTATTAAAACGCAATCTGTCTCTGGTGTGTTGCATTCCGGCAGCTAGCAAACTAGAACAATCTCCAAGTAACCAAAGATTTCAGAATAAGAAATAAGTAGCCAACCCAATAACAAAAAGGGGAAAAACGAATGAACATTTCACAAAAGAAGGTATCCAAGTAGCCACTGGTTATTAAAAGATGTACTTTATTAGTTATCAGAAAATCCAACGTAGAAAATATCAATAATAAACAAGTCTCTGTTTTGAAAGTGTGATAGTTTGGAGCTATTATGTTCCCCAGAAAAGGTAATGTTCTTTAAATCCATTCTTGTGGGTACAGACCAGTTGTGGGTGGGACTTTGGCTTAGCTGTTTCAATTAAGATGTGAACCACCCAACTCCAGGTGTATTTTAACCTGTTACTGGAGCCCTTTATGAGAGGATAAAAGACAGACATATGAAAGAGTTCAGAGAGTAATGCTCCCAAAGATGCTAAGAGAAAATACAGATGTTCAGAAACAAAACCACTAGAATCAGAAGCTGAAAGCAACAGAACCTGGAAGCAAAGGACAAGCAGATGCCAGCCATGCACCTTATATGACAGAGAAATGTCATATAAGGATGCCAGCAGCCTTTCTTCAGGAAAGGTACTATGAAGTAAATTGATGCCTTAATTTGGACATTTCTGTGGCCTTGAACTGTAAATCAGTAAGCTAATAAATCCCCATTGAAAAAGCCAACCATTTCTAGTATTGTATTCTGACAGCTCTAGCAAACCGAAACAGTAGTGTTTAATGAGACAGACAAGGAAATAAATAAAGCTGATGAAGGAAATAATATTAATAAAAATGTGCATAATTGAAGATACAATAAAGATAAGGAAAATGAGAGCACAAATAATTTTATATCTTAAAAACATATGATTTTTAAAAAATGGGTTCAGGAAGAATAGAAAGCTTAAAGATCATCATCATCAAGTTAATAGATTTTCACAAGTAAACTCATAAAATAAACAAAACAAAAAAATCTTCAGGCACTGCTTTTTTTTTTTTCATTTCATACTGTTTATTTAAAGTTAAATGGCATAAAACGTTCCTAAAATTCTCCTACAGCACAATTTTGATGATATTTTTAGAACAAAAAGTGTTATTCAACTTTTTAAAAAGTAGCACTAGTGATTTGCTAAGTCAGATGTCAGTTTTTAAAAATAAAATAATATTGAGTCAAATAAGAAAACAGAAATATAATATCAGACTAGGAAGTAATGAAAATGAGAACAGTAACATAGAAAACTGAGCTTAGGGCTACATCTAAACTACATATAGCCATATGCAGTGCTAAGTTCATAATTTTAAATGTTTTCCTTGTTAAAAAAATAAGATCCAACTATTCAACTCATAAAATTAGAATAGCTAAAAGAGAAAATAGAAATAAAGAAAATAACCATAAAATTGATAAATCCAAAAGCAAATAAACACAAACTGTCAAACTTAAGCCACAAACACAAAGGGTTGAAAACAGAAGTAAAGAAATGAATAATATGTTAAACTTTTAATTATAAAAAATGAATGTTTGTACATGCAGATAAGTCAGAAATCTAAGTAAAATCAATAATTAACAGAAAAATTGTAATGGCCCATATTCATTCAAGAAGATGAAAACTTGAAACTTATAACCAAAAATACATTTTTAAAGGTATCAAAGGATTATCTACAGAAGCTATCCAGGCTCAGATGGTTTACAGTTGAATTATTTTAAACTTCTTTTAGCTTGACAAAGATACATGAAAATGAATCTATTAGCCAAACTTTAAGCAGCAGAACTCATTACATCCCTGGGTTTGACTCTCTCTTTCTTCTATTCATTGACATCTACAGCTCCTAACCAGAGTGCTAGAACACTTTATTTGAATTCAAATAAATTTGGTTCATAAAATGTTAAAATGCTTTCATGACTAGCTCTGCACCTTGATGAATTTTTGCTTTTTCTCATATTCTTATATAAAGAGCCACTCCACTCTTAAAGAGTTTTAAATGGTATCTAAGTGCATCCTTGAAAGTTCTTGTGGCTTTGAGAAGCCATAAGGTCACAATTCTTAGGGTCATTCTGTTAACTAGTCCCTCTAATTGTTAAAATATCATAAAACTACAATAATTAAAATACAGTGATATTGACAAAGAAAAGATTTTCAGCAAAAATAAGGAAAAAGACAAGCATTAGATTCTTAAAGAACTTAAAGTATACTAAAGGATCATTAATCAATAAAAAACAAAATAAATTTATTCCAGATGAATTAAAGATCTAAATATAAAACACACCAAATATTATAGGAGGAATATTTATCTTATCTTTGAATGGGAGAAGACTTTCTAAGCTTAAACGCAAGATGCTACACTTATTTGACTGCATAAACATTTAAACCATTTATATATTGAACATAAAACTAAAAAGCAACTACCAGTTAAAAGTAATATTTATAATAAACATCAGAAATAGTTAATGTATTTTATATATAAAGAGCTCACACAAATCACAAAGAAGAAACACTGAGACTTCAAAAGGAAATTGAGCAAATTATACATAAAGGAGTTTCCCAGAAGTGGAAACAGAATTGGAAAAGAAACATGAAAAATACGTTAACCTCACTAAAAATCAAAAACAGCATACTTTTAAAATGCAAAATGTCCTGTATTTGCCATGAAATTGCACAGATTACAAAAAATGAATACTCAGTGATTATAAGAGTAGAATAATAATACTCTCACATACTTCAAATAAGAGTTAATCAGTATAACACTGTTGGAATGATAATGTGATAATTTATCAAGAGTGTTTAATTATTCTACTGTTTAATCTAATTTTGTCTATGTATTATTAATCTATTAATAACATTTAACAAAATACCCCATAATTTAGCAATTTAAAGAGCAATACTATTTATTATCTTAGTTTCTTCAGGCCAGAAATCTGGGAGCAATTTCGCTAGATGGTTCTGGTTCACGGTTTTTCATGGGGTTTCAGTCAAGTTGTCAGCCAGGGCTTCAATCATCTGAAGGCTTGACTGAGGCTGGGTGATCTGCTTCCATGATGGCTCATTCACTTGGCAGCTGGCAGGCCTGGTTCCTTAATATGTGAACAGCTCCATAGGGATTCTAAAGTGTCTTTCCAACCTGTCAGCCATTTTCCCTTCACTCAAGAAATGTGGTTGCCATCTAGAACAGCTCTGTCTCCTGAGAAGTCACTTGTCTGGTGTCTGCTGGGGTGTTTGGCTTCTGGACACCTCTCAGCTGGAAAGGCATGTGGCAATGTCTGCTAGCCTCCTCTCCTCATTTCATAAGGTTTCCCCAGAGATGCCATCCTTCCACATCACCAAAGGTCTCTGGCTGTGTGGGCTTGGCACTATTGGCTTTCAAACCTTTTCCAAAATATTCAGGTGCTGTTTTAATGATGCCCATTTTATTTTGGCTTCAGAGTAAGTTCAAGCCAAACCTGCAATGTTCTCCTGCCTTGCCTGTGTTTGCTAAGACTTTGTTACACTAGTTTTTAAATCTCTCTCTTACAATTTATGTTTCCCTCTTTGCTACCCCTTTTATAAGGCCATTTAAAATAAAATTTCTCTTTGTATTAGAAATATGTACTTTAAGCATTGCCCTATACCTCTGTTTAAAAAAAAAATTACAAACTTCTTGAAAAGATACAGAAAGTCGATAACACTTTGAAAATTATGAGTCTGTCTTATATCATTCTTACTTCTTCCCTCCCCCTCCTTCTCACTCCCATTTTCTTTTTTTTTTCTCATTCTGTTAGAATTTTGATTTCCCATCTCATACCACTGGGAAGAAGTAACAGAGTGAGTTCACAGAGAGAAAATGAGTCATAAAGTTTCTGATGTTGCAAACTCAATTTTGTTATTCTGTCCTTATTCATATCACAGGGGAAGAGTCACACTGAGCCATACCACTGCGCTGCTCAAACAGAAACGATGGTTCCTGTACTACAACCCAAATATATATTGTCTTTACTCACTACAAATCAGACATTTGGCTTTACTGCCTATCAGCTGCTGGAAAAACTTGGTCCCTCTTTTAGAAAGGCATTGGGACTGAGCAATAACTCTTTTTCATTCTATTTTTTCAAACTACCTTTTGTTGTTGTTGTTTCGGTTTTAGACTGGAGAATATAAGGTCCAGAAAAACAAGCTAATTTCTTCAAGTCATTGAAGGGTTTCACGTGTAACTATGGCTTGATTTACTCTGTATTACTGCTGGGACCATGACCAAAGAGTGACAACAAAATATAGAGGGATTCTAGATTAAACAACCAGACAGACAGACAACACACACACAAACACTTCTCACTAAAGCATCTGTGTAGGTGAAGGCTAGCTGTTTAAAAGTCCTTCCACTAGAGCTGAAATCTAACAGGGGGATAGGGATATCTTCCCCCACTGGGCTACTGCTGATCATCTAGAACAGCGGTAACACCTCATTCCATAAATCTCCATGGACATCACAAAATTGTGAGCCAAACATCTATCCTCACATCAGGGGCCTTCATCCTAAGACTTCTTAGCAAAGCTATCATGGTCTGACCTAAAATTTGCCTTTTTCTTGGGATATGCAGATCTTTACCCTCTTATCCAGGGACTTAGAAGCTGTAATCTTCACCTGGAAACACTGGGCTACTTCTACCTTAAATAAGGGTGGGTTTCTGCCCTCACTTTCCATTCTCTATCTCTGCTGTCAGCCTAGTTACTAGTTCTTCTTCTTAAGGGTATTTCTTTGATGTTCTGTACCATTACTTGAAGAAACTTAGTATTATGTTCATATTGGAACTTACTATGTAAATGCATACTTTACATATAAACCAAAGTGTCAGCCTAATATCCATTAGTTTAGTTAACTATAGTTTATTTAAAGACATCAGTTTACACCTTAAAATTAAAAAAAAAAAGTTTAGAGAAAAATAACATTCTGTCCTCTATTCCTATCCTTGTCTAGAGTCCCTTTCATTTTCTTCTCAACCTGCAAGCATGGGTCCTGCTATTTATTCAGCTTTCTCCTTAAAGTCATACTTATCTGGTAGAATTATTGAGAAGAATGATTGTCTCTAGGGATGTGTTATCCTTCTGAAAATCAGTAGGATTTTTTATTTTTCCTACCTCCAACCTGAAAAAATCTTCAGGATTTTTCATGCATTCATCAACCAAGCTTGAGTGCTACTCATTAATTTTTGTTCAGAAAGTTATCTTTATCAATTTGTCAGTGAGTATGGTGGTTTTAGCTTCATGTTCTCCAGATATGATGAGAGGCTACTGATAGTTTGGTTTCCTTATCTTTACTGTATCTTTCTACTGTAATTTTAATAAGATGTTGACATAGTGAATGCAAATTATCAGAAAATTAGAAAGCAAAAAATATGAGGTGTGTGTTATTTAAAACTATGTTCTATTTCAACAACAATGTAAACCATCCCTATAATAATAACCACAATGTACAAAGGGAAGATTCCACTTTATAAGTAGAATGCAAGACAGTGCAAGCAGATGCCTGTGCAAGACAGTAAGAGGAAGTAGAACTCTTAACCTTCATCCTGATGGAAAATGTGAGTAGGAGTAGGAATAGAGGGAAATGAATTGATATGACATTTGTATTTTTGCTGTACCTCTCCAGGGCTCAAGAGATGTGGAGTTGATGTTACATAGGTTGAGAGAGAGGCTTAAAATAGAAGTGTTTTCAGGCCCAGCTCCTTGTTTGGAACCATTGGAAATTGGGAAGTAATGAGGTTTGTCTCTGCACTAATATGACTGATGTGTGACAGCTCAGTAGCAGCAAAGTGAAGCCAAAGTTGAACTCTCTGGCTTTCCACAACTCATATGTAGCCTACAGAAGATTGAAAAGCCTGCACAGTGAGAGGAATCAGGAGAACTCCAAGAGCTGGTCAACTAAAGCTGCCAGATGTCAACATAAATAACTTCCCACAATGCATGGATTGACAAAGGTGGGCATGGTGGGAGGGGCTCAAAAGGGCCAAATAGATATCTACCATACCTCAGTCATGTGAAAAGTTTCACATCAAGACAAACAACTATGCAACAGAGATCAGTAAGCATGTAGTGAGCATTTTGTGTTCAGCCTTCCACCATGAAGTTATATAAACCTCTTGTTCTGGTTTGAAAGGAAGTATGCCCCCTAGGAAAAGCCATGTTTTAATATAAATACCATTTCTTAAAGGTAGAATAATCCTTATTCAATACTGTATATTTGAAACTGTAATGAGATCATCTCCCTGAATGATGTAATTTAGTCAAGAGTGGTTGTTAAACTGGATTAGGGGATGACATGTCTCCACCCATTTGAGTGGGTCTTGATTAGTTTCTGAAGTCAAAAAGAGGAAACATTTTGGAGAATGAGAGATTCAGAGAGATTCAGAGAGAGCAACGCTACAAAGCAGAGAGTCCACCAGTCAGCGACCTTTGGAGATGAAGAAGGAAGACGCCTCCTGGGGAGCTTCATGAAATAGGAAGCCAGGAGAGAAAGCTAGCAGATGATGCCGTGTTCACCATGTGCCCTTCCAGCTGAAAGAGAAGCCCTGACTGTGTTCGTCGTGTGCCTTCTCACTTGAGAGAGAAACCCTGAACTTCATCAGCCTTCTTGAACCAAGGTATCTTTCCCTGGATGTCTTTGATTGGACATTTCTATAGACTTGTTATAATTGGGACATTTTCTCAGCCTTAGAACTGTAAACTAGCAACTCATTAAATTACCCCTTTTAAAAGCCATTCCATTTCTGGTATATTGCATTCTAGCAGCTAGCAAACTAGAACAGATTTTAGTACTGGAGAGTGGGGTGTTGCTGTGGCTTGCAGATACCAAACATGTTGGAACGGCTTTTTAAAAGGATATGGGAAAGATTCTGGAAGAGTTGTGAGAAGCTTGATAGAGAAGGCCTAGACTGCTTTGGAGAGACTGTTGGTAGGAATGTGGACTCTAAAGATACCTCTGATGAGGCCTTAGACAGAAATGAGGCACGTGTTATTGCAAACTGGAAGGAAGGCGATCCTTGTTTTAAAATGGCAGATAATCTGGCAAAATTGACTAGTGGCTTTGGCTGGAAGGCTGATTTTAAAAGCCATGAACTTGGATACTTAGCAGAAGAGATCTCCAAGTTAGATGTGGAAAGTGCAGCCTGGTTTCTCCTCACAGCTTATAGTGAAATGCGACAGGAAAGAGATAAGCTGAAAACTGAACTCTTGGTTACAAAGAAACCAGAAATTGAAGTTCTGGAAAATGCTGGGCCTTCAGAAATGGAGACCCCAGAGAATAGTGCTCCACGTGAGGATTTGACCAGATGTGGAACCAGTCAGCCATCTCAGAGAAAGCCAGGATTGGACGTGGAGTTATCCAGGAAGGATTTGTGGAAACTCTTTATGTCTGATGGGCATGATCTGAGGCTACTGCATAGAAAGCCGACGAGAGTGCTGTGGGACCTGTATGAACAGAGCCACTGCCAGTCTGGACTGAGGGGTTCAGAGAAGGGACACATTGGAGGAAAAATAACTTCAGAGGCAAACCCATGGAGGCTGGAGTCTGAAGTCAAGAAGCCTCGGGCCAGGAGAGTAGACCCACCCAAGCCCGTGGAGAGGGTAAGTTTGCCCCAAAGGCAGAGAATGGGCCTTCCACCTTGTGGCAGTGGAAGAGTCATGCCGCCTCAGGCCTTGGAGAAGGTGAAGCATGTTCCTTGGAGTTTGGGGAGAGCCTGGCTGCCACCACATGGAGGGGTTGAGCGTGTGCCCCGGAGATGGCAGAGAGGCCGGGTGCGGCCCCAATGCTTGGAGAGGGTGGAGCCGAGAGAAAGGTGGTCTCCCCAATATCCCCCAAGGTTGCATTCAGAGAGAGGTAGGCCTAGGCATTTGGAAAGGGTAGAACTGCCACTTTCTAAAGCCCTGAGGATAAATGAGTCTCAGACTTTGAAATCTAATAGACTTCAAAATCTAATAGACTTTGCCCTGTGGGTTTTCGAAACTGTATGGGTCCGGTGACCCCTGTGTTCCTTCCTCCCTTTGGAAATGTGTCTATGTATCCTATGAATGTTCCTCCTTTGTATGTTGGCAGCAAATAACTTGTTAGGAGTTTTCAAAGGTTCAGAGCAAATGGAGAGAATTTTGCCTTAGGACAGACCATGCCTGTAACTGACTTGATGAGATTTTATACTGTCTCTAATTTTGTACTTCATTGTATTGCTACTGATAGGTTTAAGGATTTCTGATATTGTTATGAAATTAATGTATTTTGTATATGGGAAAAACATGTCTTTTTTAGGGACCAGAGGGTGGAATGTGCTGGTTTGAAAGGAAGTATGCCCCCTAAGAAAAGCCATGTTTTAATATAAATCTCATTTCTTAAAGGTAGAATAATCCCTATTCAATACTGTATATTTGAAACTGTAATGAGATCATCTCCCTGGTTGATGTGATTTAGTTAAGAATGGTTGTTAAACTGGATTAGGGGATGACATGTCTCCACCCATTTGAGTGGGTCTTGATTAGTTTCTGAAGCCCTATAAAAGAGGAAACATTTTGGAGAATGAGAGATTCAGAGAGATTCAGAGAGAGCAACACTACAAAGCAGAGTCCACCAGTCAGCGACTTTTGGAGATGAAGAAGGAAGACGCCTCCTGGGGAGCTTCATGAAATAGGAAGCCAGGAGAGAAAGCTAGCAGATGACGCCGTGTTCACCATGTGCCCTTCCAGCTGAGAGAGAAGCCCTGACTGTGTTTGCCGTGTGCCTTCTCACTTGAGAGAGAAACCCTGAACTTCATCGGCCTTCTTGAACCAAGGTATCTTTCCCTGGATGTCTTTGATTGGACATTTCTATAGACTTGTTATAATTGGGACATTTTCTTGGCCATAGAACTATAAACTAGCAACTCATTAAATTACCCCTTTTAAAAGCCATTCCGTTTCTGGTATATTGCATTCTGGCAGCTAGCAAACTAGAACACCTCTTATAAATCTAGACTATTTCAGAGACAAAAGCTAAGGAAAAGAAAGAAAGAACAACTAAAAAACACTGAGCACTTAAACACAATAAGAAATCCAAAGAGAGTGTTTTAAGCCTGCGGAGAAATTAACAAGCTTGAAGTTAAAGTGCCAACTCCATATATTCCAGCACACAGTGAGATGATGAGCATGTAACAAAAGAAAACACTTCAAGTGGTTTTATGAGCATAATGTATAGTAGTGTGAATAAATTTGCAGTTCTGGTACCAAAGCATAGTCTTGAGAGTATTCATGATCTTAATTTGTAACCCAAACTGTTTATATCATTTATGGTGTATATTCAATATTTCCCTCCTTCCCAAGTCATATTGTTACGAACACAATTTTGGGGCTGCAAAATATTGCTGATTCCGGTCACTCCGGTGTTTAAATGTGACTGGGCTTTGAACCACAGCTTGATTTGTCTCAGAACACATCTGCCTGCTAGCCTGGGGAAAGATTAATAGCTTCCATGGTTTTTCCTTTACAAGTCCTTACATGGCCTCCAGGCCTCTAGGTCCTGGTCTTTTTATGAGATAAGCAAAAAAAGACATTTTACTCTACCTTTCAACCCCTTGGTTCCCATACGCAGTGAAGTGAGTTAGAAGAAATGTAGGAGGAAGAAGAAGAAAAAATGTCTTTAATAAAACTGTGAACTTGTTCCAATTTCAAGGGTTTCATTTCAGATTACATATTTTATGTGGCACAGGAACCCGATTCTTTAGAAGAGGTATTCTCAGAGGGAAACAGATGAGAAGTCAGCAGCTTTGAAGTCACTTCAATATTTGTATATTTCATGCAGAAATTTAACTGAAAGAGCCTCCCCGGTGCCCACTTTCTTCTTAGAAAAAATGATGAAGCAAAACTTCTTCACTTACTGCCATAGGAGATGCCCAACGCTGAACATCTTTCATCTGAGAATAGTCTCACTCCTCTGACTCTCCTTCCAGCTATTTTTCTTTTTGTTGACTCTTCATTGACATTGGCCCTAGTGGTTTTTAGAAGAATCAATTAAGACTGGCTGTTTTGGCCCCTGTTTCAGTTTTGTTTTCTCGCTCAGGGAGAAGGCCTTAAAATTGCTCAGGTATATTCAGAAAATTGATGGAGAAAGCTCATTAGCACAGTCAGGTTGCTTAGGATTCAAGAATCATGCTTTTTTTAAACATTTTTTTATTGTAAAAAACAATTTATATATAAAGCAAAGAAATAAAATGAAATAATTTTCAAAGCACACTTCAACAAGTAGTTACAGAACAAATCCCACAGCTTATCATGAGCTACCATTACACCATCTCAGATTTTTCCTTCTAGCTGCTCCAAATTACTGGAGATTAGAATGAATATTATAGTGAATCAGCAGGCATACTCATTTGTCAAATCCTATTTTCTCTGTTATACTTCCTCCTTCTCTTTTAATCCTTCTCCCTATCTGGGGGGATCTCCCATTCTGAGTTTTTCATGTTGAGAATGGGTGTCCACACTAAGAGATGGGGGATGTAATAATTCTTTCATAATCCTGGAGAGGCTGGTTCTTCTGAGTTTCAGGATTTTTCTGACCTCTGGGAATTATATGTTCAAGGAAGGCAAGTTTAGTACATGAAACCTTTATAAAGTCTCAGTCCAAGCCCTAGGTGTTCTTAAGAGTCAACAGGAGTGATGTTGATTGGGATTTAGAAAACTATGGAAATTAGCACTATCTAACTGAAGCTTGCACAAGAGTAGCCTCCATAATAGTCTCTTGACTCCATTTGAGCACTTTTGGCCACTGATGCCTTATTTTATTACACTTCTTTTCCCCCTTTTGGTCAGAAAGGTGTGCCAAGGCCAGATCCATCCCCAGAACTCATGCCCCATATTGTCGGGGAAATTTTCACCCCTGAATGTCTCCATGTAGAGGGGAAGGCAGTGATTTTCCTTGCAGAATTGGGCTTCAAAAGAGAGAGAGAGAGAGTCCACATCTGAGCAACAAAGAGGCTTCCTAGAAGCAACTCTTAGGCTTCATTATGGGTAGTCTTAGCTTCTCTCCTACAGAAAAAAGTTTCTTAAGAACAAGCCTCAAAATCCAGGGCTTGATCTATTTTCTTGAGAGTCTCCAATGGTTGATAGTTTATCTGGAGTCTTCCAGATGGAAGAGTTATTAGCTATATCTATCTATCTATCTATCTATCTATCTATCTATCTATCTATCTATCTATCATCTATCTATCTATCTATCTATGTATCTATCTATCTATCTATCTATCTATCTATCTATCTATCGATCTATCTAATCTCCCCCCACTTTGGACTCTCACAAATTTCACCAATATTTTTAAACTTTTTAATTATCAGACCACAATTGTCTGAGATGTATCTTGGTTATATTAAGCTATACAGAATTACAAGGCCTCATTCCTGTTCTGTATTCCAAAAGTTTGGGAAAAATCATTAAGTGTCGAATAATGACCTTGACTCTTAGAAAATTTTCTGATCTGATCAGTAAGGAGCTTAGTGATGGCATCACAGTATTTTGCTGCTGTTTTAAAAAGTAAATAGAGTAGCCACAGTGTGGCAGGCAGATCTTAAAGTGGTCCCCATTCTCCATTTCTCCTGATGTTCACAAATTTGCATACTTCACTCCTTGTGAGTGTTCATGGGACCCGTGGCTTCTTTCCAACCAATAGAATAAAACAAAAGTGATTGAATATGCTTAATTATGTGTATTTAATGACATACGGGTGTAGTGCCCCTCTTGCTAGAACTTTTCTCTCTTGACTGCTAATTTTGAAGAAACAAACTGTCATGAATCATGCAACTGCAAGAAAATTAAATTTACTAACCACCTCAGGGAGCTGGGACACTGATCCCACCTCAACCAGGCCTTGGATGGGAATACAGTTCTGTAGTGCACACTGATTTTAGCTTTGTGAAACCTTGAGCAGGGGACCCAGCTGAGCCATGCCCAAAATAAACAGAAAATAAATTTGGGTTGCTTTAAGTTGCTAAGTTCACGGTGATTTGGTATGCAGAAAGAAAAAAAAAAAAACTGAAACCATAGTATCTTTACTTTCAATCAACAAGGGATAATTTTTCTGTATTTTATTCTCCACATAGCAAACTCTTTCACAGATCCAATTTTAGTATTACCTGTGCCCACTTGCTTTGGAGACCATGTGGATTTTAGGTTTATAGTAGTGAAGCTCTTTTATTTAGGCAGGAGTATAGGAGTTATTGGAAAGGCAGATAAGCTACAATTATATTATGATTTAATATAATTTTCAGTGATTGAATAATCATAGAAATTGTGCTACCATTTCCTGCAGCAAATTACAACCTAGGAAGATTTTTTTAAATCTCCTTTATCTACTAATACTACTACAACGAAACATTTATTTTTGCATAGCTACATTCCAAATAAATATTTCCTGATAATTGGTGGCCTGATATTCAAAAATATTTTTATTGATTTTTAAAAATAATAACAGTAGTTTCAAATTTTCTATATAATAAACTGAAGTTAATACATGCAATAATATTAAACAGCATAGAAAATGAAGCATTGCTAATTCAATGGTACTCCAATAGGGAAATTTATGAAACATGGTTTGCATTTAATTGCATGAATAAAACAAGAAAAACAAACAAATGCCCCCCAAAAACAGAAATCCAAGTTAGGAATTTTGTGATCAATGTAATATATACAAATGTTTTCCTAAACATTAATTTTTACATGTACTTTAAAAGACAGATATTATATTTAAAGACAGCTCTCAGTTTAGCTAAGCTAAGTATGTAATTTTCTAGAACCAATAAATAGAAATAAAAAGGATCGAATTGGTTTGTGAAGCTAGCCACAATATTGGTCAAATTTTAGGAAAATAAATGTTACACAAAAACAGAAATTGTAGGTGATCCATGGCTCCGTTATATATACTCAGAAAATAGTCACATTCTTTTTCAATGAAATCATTATTGATAGACCAAGAAAAACTATAATTTAAGTAACACATATAGTAGTCATATAAGACCAAATCATACTCACACAAGAAGTTTCTTGAATCTTCCTAAGAAGAGTTTAATGTTTAATTCTCATTCCAGTGCCAGGATTTTTTCCCTTTGACTCTCAGAGATTTAGTCCTATTGCTTAAAAATAAAACAAAAAACAACCACAAAACATACAAACAAAACACCTCTCTGAGCACTGAAATTCAGGCTGACCAAAGCCCAAATATGGGGAGCCTTTGGAAATGCTTAATTTAAAGTATCAGGGTAGAATTTCTGCAAGTATATGCTCCAAATCTGTCCTTCACAGTTCCTCAAATCAGATTATAATGTTGAGAAAATGTGTGTTAGGACTATCACCACTTCTAAATGACTTTTCTTTTGCCTGACGGTAGCTTTCATAAACCTGCCCATCCACAAAGGGGTGAGGGTGGGGTACGTTTCCCACTTCGCTAAGCAATATCTTTAAATTATCTTCAGTTTTCTCATATGTTGCATAAACAAAACTATTTAGATAACCAGAGACTCAGATAATTCCATTTAAAGACATACATTTACATACACCCTTAAATGCATTAAATTTTACATTTTATTTTACTAGCTGTATTGTTTTTGAAATTCATTTGTTTTATCCTGAACATAACTTCACTTAACGTATTATTTTTATTCCCTTTATTAAAGCTTACTGTTGTCCACTGGATGGTAAGAAAGTAAATCTCTTTTAAAATATGTGATTGAAATTTACTAAATAAAGTTGACATTTCTTTTCCTGATTTTTATAGCACCTTAACTATTCAATTGACAACTCTACTTCTTAAAAAATCTGTAGTTATAAAGTGCATTTGAAAGCTCAGAAGGCCATTCTCTCTCCTCAGTCTATCCTAAATTTATAAAATGAGGGAGTTTGGGGCACTTTCAACCTCCCCACCTGCTGTCCCATAATCTAGACTAACTATAAACTCCGATCGCATTATTTAAATGCAACTAATAATTACCATGTGAATTTTATCCAATTTAGGCTCAGCTTCTTCATGCTTCTGGTCATTCACAAATTCTAGTGAAAATTGAAAGTGACAATGGGATGAGCCATGGTCCTGTTATTCCAATTAACCCTGCAACATCTCCCTTCTCTAGCATCTGAGCTGTAGTGTTTTTTGTTTGTTTGTTTGTTTTGTTTTTTTATATATATTTTTTGTATTTTTTATTTTTATCTTTTTCTCTGTATTATCATTTTATTTCTTTAAAAAAATGTACAGCACAATACTACCTAATTATAATGTAATTATGTTAAAACACTGAATGAAGCTGCATCTGAGCTATAGTTTTTTTATATATTTTTTTATTTTTTATTTTTATTTTTTTCTCTATATTATCACTTTATTTCTTTTTCTGTTGTCTTGCTATTTCTTTTTCTAAATCGATGCAAATGTACTAAGAAATGATGATCATACATCTATGTGATGATACTAAGAATTACTGATTGCATATGTAGAATGGAATGATTTCTAAATGTTGTGTTAGTTAATTTTTTTTAATTAATAAAAAAAGATATTATGTGAGATTTCATGTCAGTAAGTCAAAATGCTATCTAAGTCTTAGACATTGATTTTGGGTGTGGCAGGAAAAACAAAACCATCCTTGCAGTATAGATTAACTCTAGTATTTCCTGATTGAATTGGCCCAGTATAATCATCTCATCCCCTAGTGGCTAGAATGACTGTCCTCCTTGAGGAGAAGTTACCATATCTGTGGCTTAACATTGTCTCTGATTCCAACAGGTCAGATAAACAGCAGTACACTCTGAACATGTGTATCACTATGCATCTTCCTATGATTGTGGAACGTAGTAGTTTTCTTTGTATTTATCCTTCTTGTCATTTGTGAGTTTCTTTATTCTGGGGCTATATGTCATTCCATAAGTTTTGGAATATTCTCATACATTATCTTTTCAAGTATTTCTTCTCTATGTTTTTCAAATGAAGTCCATTTAATATTGATTCATTTATTTCTCATGCTCTTTATCTGACTGTAATTTTGTATTTTTTTTCTACCCTTCAGTTTAGATAATTACTATTGACCTATCTTACGATGTTTTAATCCTTTTTTCTGCTGTGTCCTATATGCATTAAGGTCACCATGGCATTCTTAATTTTAGATATTTTCTTTTCAGCTGTAGATTAGCAAAGTGTTTATTTTTAGAGCTTTAGTTGTTTCACTGAATTCTAAAATTTTAAATTAATTTTGTCTGTTTGCTTGTTTTTTAGCATTCATAAAACTCTTAATTTCATGTCTGAGACATTCATAGATCTGCTTCTATAAATATTTTTTAATTTTAATTATGAATCATATTTTCTGCATCACATTTTCCTTCTTCCTTATATTGTCTCATATTCTTTAAGGTATACAGTACATTGTATTTAAAATAATCATAAAACTGGTATAAATATCATTTTCCATGAAAGGGTTCGACCTTTCTTTCTCTATCATTTATGTTAAGGGATGGATCACTTTGATCCAATGATGAGTAAAGCTGGATCAGGGATGGGTTTCATCTTTTATTAGTTTCAAATGACTTAAGGGTAAGGTCAGTCCTATGTGTACAATAGGAACTTGATAATATTGATAATAGCCATGGTTGGGTTTTTTATGAGTATTCTTATATGTTATTGATATGTTTATGCTTAATTAAAGTAGAGAAAATAAATATTGGAAAGAATTCTAAATATATCTATAATATTCATTATTGAAATCACAGTCAAGATAAACTGATTATGCTTTTGGTAAGATATATATTTTCATATAGGAAAAATTAAATAATAGGAAAACAGTGAAATTCAGAAAGCTTATATCTAGGATTGGTTATAGTAATTTTTTTCTGAAAGTTTGAAAGAAGATTATAAATATAAGCAGTATATTATTTTATAGGATATAATTTAAGCAAAATCTCTGTAAGTTATAGCTTAACTTAAATTCCTGCATGCTTTCAGTAGTCCATCAAAATCCATTGAGTTTTCCTTGTTACTCTGGAAACTCAATCAATATTTTCTCCTTTAAGGCTGAAACAGTTATTTAACAAAGAGAAGAAGGAACAAGATAAACTTTTCTACAGAGTTATTTAAGACAAATATTTGAGCTTCTGAAATAAGTTTTAAGTTTTGCAATGAATGCTCCTTAGCTCTTATTAAACTTTCTCTAGAATTGAACTTTTTCTACCAGTACAATAGGACTATGAACGTTTGATAAAACTATCATTTTATTATTTCTAATTTATTGAGTTTGCACAAGTTCATGCACTGTGTTTACTAGCAACATATACAGCACACTATATGTTTCTAAAAAGCAACATTCCAAATTAAGAGGAAAATCAATATGCAAAAGTTATATCTCTTTTTCTGTTTCAATTTACTTATTACCAACTATATATTTTTAATGAAACTTATTCTAGGCCAAAATAATGCATCCCTCTTCCTTCCAGTATCAAAAGCAGGTATTATAAGAAATCTAACTAGAAGACAGTGCAAAAGAGAGTGTTAAATTCGCTTTATACCTGTTACATACTACTTCATTGTGTCGAAGCTTTTCCAAATAATGGTAAGCCTTCTCTCTTTATGCCATTTTTTAAAATAATACCTGATTTAATATAAAAGTAATGTAGGCTCAATAGTTATACATGGTGGCAATGATGGTTAAGTTATAAGAAAACATCTTTTGAATATTCTGTTTTAGTTTTCTAGGCTGCTCAAGAAAATATCATGAAATAGGTCAGGCTACACAATGGGAATTTATTGTCCTACAGTTTGAGGGAGAAAAAATCAGATCAAGGTGTCTGTCAAGGCAATGTTTTCTTCTTAAAGACTATGATGTTGGGGGGTGGCTGATGGTGATCTATTGGTCCTTAGATTGCCACATGGAAAGGCACATGGTTCCTCCCTTCTCTTCCAGGCCCCACTGATGTTCAGATGTTTACTTCCCATGGATCTTTATCTCTGTATGTCTAAATTTCATTCCATTTGTAAAAAGCCCCAGTAATAAGATTAAGACCCATCCTGATTTGGGTTGGCTCACCTCTTAATTGAAGTAAACTCATCACAAGGTCCTACTTACAATAGGTTCACACCCACAGGAATGGATTAAACTTAACAGCATGTTTTTCTAGGGTGCATCCACTTTCAAGCTACCACACTCCATCTTCTAGACCCCCAAAACACATATTCTTTCTGTATGAAAATACATTCATTCCATCATAACATCCCAAAAGACTTAAGTCATTTCAGTTGCAATGTTAAGTACAAAGACACATCAAAATTGGTTATGGGTGTGGTCTGTTCTGAGACACAATTCCCCTGTTTTTGGACCTGTGAAATTTAGAAAATAGATGATCTACTTCCAATGCACAAGGCAGGGCAGACATAGGATAAACCGTTCCATTCCACAAAGGAAAAACTAGAAGGAAAACAGGCGTCATGGGTTCCAAACAATTCTGAAAGTCAGCAGTGCATGCTGAATTAGATTTCAAGATCTGAGAGTCATCCATATAATGGTATTTTATCCTCTGGACCTGATGAAGCTGAAGAAGTGGCAACCCCATCCCTTCCAGATGCTTACAAGCGGCCATGCTCTCTATAATCACTGAAATGAAGGCTCCACCCTCTCCAACCATCAAGATGGCAACCAAGCTCTCCATTAAAGCTGGGACAGACCTTAAATTTCCAAACATTAGGGTGGCCAGGTTTTCCTGAACAGCAGGGTGGAAGGACCACCTTCTCCAAGCTTCAGAGCAGACTTTACCTTTCTACACATGTCGGTGAGCCTGATCTCTTGGCCCAAGATTATATCTTTGGTCCTGACCTCAGTTTCCTTGGTTCTGTACTTGAAGCCATTTTTTGTTCAATTTTTCCTTTCTCTGTCCTTCTTAGTCCAGGCTGGCAGTGGTTCCACTCATACAAATCTCACAAAAACTTGTCAGTATTGCATGTAACTCACAAAGGTCCACACCAACAGGCAGTAGCACTTTCCACAGATCCTTCTTGGATAACTGTACCTCCAATCCTGAGTTGTCCAGAAATCACTATCTACTTCCAAGTTCTATTAAACCCTCACAAGGAATGCTATTCTCTGGGGACTCACTTTCAGAAGCTCATACTTTTTTAAGCCATCAGGTTCTGGTTTCATTGTGCCCAGGAGTTCACTTTTCAGCTTTTCCTTTTCCTCTCATATTTTACTGTAAGCTTCAAGAGGAAACCAGTCTGCATCTTTCACATTTAACTTGGAAAACCCTCACCTCCAAACTCATCACTTTTAAGTTCTGCCTTCTATCTAACATCAAAACTCCATTTCAGGACAGGACACTGTGGCTCAGCAGGCAGAGTTCTCACCTGCCATGCCCAAGACCCAGGTTAAATTCCTGGTGTCTACCCATACAAAAAATACTCAATTTCACCAAGTTCTCTGTGGTTTTTAAACAGGGATCATCTTTCTTCTAGTTTCCAATTACATGTTCATCAGTTCCTACTAACACCTCCTCAGAAGTGCCTTTAAGCATCCACATTTCTGCCAACAGTCTGTTCAGAGCAATCTAGGCCTTTTCTGTTAGGTACCTCACAATTCTCCCCAGCCTTTATCAATTACTGAATTCCAAAGCCATGTCAACATTTTTTGGTATTCACAGTAGCAACACCCCACTCTCCTGGTAGCAAAATCTGTTTTAATTTCCTAGGTGGCAAAAAGAAATACCATGAAAATGGGCCAGGTTAAACAATGGGAATTTATTCACTCTTTGTTTGAGGCTAGGGAGAAGTCCAAATCAAGGTACCATCAAGGTAAAGCTGTGTTCTCAAAGACGGGCATTCTTGGTCAGCTGCTGGCAGTCTTTTGGTCCTTACCTTGTCACATGTTATTTTAGTTTCCTAGGCTGCTTAAAGCAAATACTATTAAATGATTCAGCTTAAAGATTGGGAATTTATTAGCTTATAGTTTGAGGCCAAGGAAATGCCCAATTCAAGTCATCATCACGGCAATGCTTTCTTCCTGAAGACCAGATGCTGGTTGTCCTTGGCCCTTCAGTAACATGGCAAGGGACATGACAGCATCTGCTGGTCCCTCCCTTCTCTTCCACATTTAAATCATTCTTGCTTTTTGCTGGTTTTATCTCTCTCTCTCTCTTTATTTCTTTATAAAGGACTCCAGTAAGAGAATTCAGACCCATACCAATTGAGGTAGGTCACACTTTAACTGAAGTAGCCTCATCAAAAAGTCTTACTTGAAATTGGTTTACATCCACAGAAACTAATTTAAAGAGAATGTTTTTCAGGCACATACAGCTTCAAATCACTACCCTTGCTTAATATTCAGCAACTTACTTCCTATTTCTTTCTTCCTGTTTGAGATTCATTCTGCTGAAAATGGCCTCATAATAGGATTAAGACCCATCCTGATTGGGTCTTAAGTGAGGTAATATCATCCAAAGTTCCTACTTATAATGGGCTCATACCCACAGGAACAGATTAAGTTTAAGAATATGCTTTTTCTGAGGTACATACAGCTTTAAACCGCCACATACTCCAAAGACACCTACTGGAGACTTTCTTTCTAGAGAGTGTGGGTGTGTTTCTCTAAGTGTGAATTGAGCTTTCAGATTTCCAAAACAGTTTTTTTATAAAAAGGTCTATTTTTCCACATTTGACTTTTCAAAAATTTTTGACGAATGCCAAATGAATCCTTTTATAAAAGTAGAAAAAACAAACTAAAGGGGGGAAGGATTCAGGTATGAAAATACTCCTTATGATTTTCCTCGTAAGGAAAGTGAGAAAAGTTATCTAACAAATCTGTGATAACAATTAGATGATGAGTTATAGATTCTAGGAGTGGAAAAAGGACTCAGACTCAGTAACGTGAATAAACAGAAATAAACCAGAAAAGCAGGACCACAACTACATCATAATGTTCATATCTATGGTTAGGAGTGGTGAAAATCTATATCCTTGATTGAGTGGAAGACTAAGATGGTCAGGGAAGCTTTAGAAAATACCACATGCTGATTGGCTTTAACAATAGGAATTTACTACCCTAAGGGTTCGGAGACTAGAATTCCAAAACCAAGATCTGGATAGGCTATGCCCGGTCCTGGAGTCTGTGGTATTCTGTGCTGGCTGCCACCACCCATGGGGTCCTTGACTCGCAGCTCTGCCTCTGTTACACGGTGCTCTGCCTCATTCTCAGGCCTCTTCTGGTTTCTGGCTTCTATAGACTTATTGCTTCCAAATTTCCTCTGCTTATGGGAAATTCAACCCCATTTAATTCTATTAAGACCCATCCGGATTCAATGTGGCCTCATCTAAGTAGCATCTTCAAAGACCCTATTCACAAATGGGTTTACATCTACATCCTGACTCATCCTGATATATTTAACAATACTATCTACAAATGCTTTCACACCCATAGAATTTGGGTTAGAACTTGAATAGAAGACATGATTCAATCCCCAACAGTGACTATATTGAATTTCTTCCATAGCTATTACTTCTTTTGATAAGCTAAAGTTTCCTTATGGCATTATAACACCACATTTTTTCATCATTTGCTGCGATTTCACACATTTGTTAATGCAGATATACTATTGTGCTTTAATGCTGAACTCTTACCACGTATGGTTGAAATTACAATCTAGTATCATTCGTGATTCAAATGTTTTGAATGGGGTTGATTCTAGCCCACCGCTACAGAAGTGGATAAGCAAACCAATTTTGGCCTATTGCAGACATTTAGAGATTTATGAGCCTCAGTTCATTTTTATTGGTTCAGGGATAATCGCTTGACCCAAGTCAAATCAAAGAGACTAAATGAAAAAAAAAAACTGGTTGCAATCACTGAGACAGAAAATCTTTTTAACTGTTAACTACAAAAGTAATATATATTTGGAGTTGCTGACAATCAGTAGATAGAGACACCTTCACCACAATGAGTCTTCTCAGAAGAACTCTAAAGCAGGAGTTGGAGAGAAAGATACAGTTGCTGGTATTGGCTGAGCCTATCATTTAACCAAAACAAAATGACACTGTGAGCATGAACTTTTAAGTTGTAAATGGCTATGATACCCTGTTTTTGCTTAAACCTGTTTAGAGTTTATTTTTCATTATTGTTAAGCCGAACAGTCATAAATACTATGCTATCACCCCCAAGGAACAATCAGAGTGGCTTCTGGGTTAAAGCTTGATTGAAGGGCTTTGGCATAGAGCAGATGGAAACTTCCCCCAAGTTCCCTAAGAAGAACCAGGCATTTTATACATTGCATGGGGCCAGAATGGGAATCCAGAATTAATAAGAACTGTGTATTCCTGACACTATATAGCTTCATTGTTTTAAACAATATTGTCAAGTCCTCAGTGCCTCAATCTTCAAACCAATATCAACATTTTACTAATGCATTATAATGCCTTGCACATGAAGAAGTTATCTCAAGCAAGCCTCCATTGCAATAAAATAATCTCAGTTCATTTACTGGGAAATAATAATCATTTAAAATATTTTAAAAGCACCAGGAAATAAAATGTTAGGATTTAGGTAAAGATGTGTCCATACTGCATAACCATATGAAAAGTAAAAATGCAAAAATGTATCAGTTATTGCTTTAAGGACAAATGGTTTGATAAATAAAACTCTCTTTGGAAAAAAATAAATATATCGAAGTTCATAACTATTATTTTTTATTCAGCTACATAGATGATTTATATTCTTATTTATATATCTTGCTTTATACAATTTATATATCTTGCTTTATACAATCCAAATCGGAAACACTGAAAAGGGAAGATAAGGATTCAAGAATTACCGAAATACGTTTATTCTGCTATGTTTTTAAATGTTTAAGTAAAGAACAGAAAATGAAATGTAGGTTTTATGATCACAAAAGAATAATTCTTTTAATTAAGAAAAAACTTATTTTAATGTTATGGCAAGTTTACTTGCAGTTGACTTCTTGAAACCTAACTTTCAAAACCTAGAGAAAGATGTTTTAAATGTTTGATTTCATTCAGAGCCTATATTTTAAGCTCAGTCAAAACATAATTTAGAAAATCAATTTTACCTGAGTTAAGCTCTGAGTCAAGTTTTCATGTGTATTTTTTTCTGTCAACCAATCTGCAAGAACATGGCATATATTAACCTTAGCATAAAGATATTTCTCAGTATCTAATCAAAATTTAGTCACCCTTTAAAAAATACCTAACTCTTGGTAAATGAAAGTCTTTGCCTAATATAATCTGATTAGCATTTTGTAATTAAGGCTGAACAAATGTCAGTTTATACCAAAATGAGTTCAATGATTTCTTAATTAATATTTTTCTTATTCATTAAAACTAGTCTAATAAGAGCCACTGAGTTTTAGTTTTTCATAATTTCCTCTTATGATTTGTATGAAATCAATGTTAATTTGTAATTTATATACTGTCGGACAGAATTAGATATCTAGATTTTGTGTTTGTGAACTTCTTAATGCAAGGTATATTTCTGTGTCTCCCTATTCTCAAGCAGAATGCCTGTCACATATTTGAGTCAAAACTATATTTAATGAAAAAACAAATATCTACTTTCATGTCTCTTGATAATGTACTATTTCTGTGTGATTGTTAGAAATTATTAAAGACCTTATGACAAAAATGTCTTCAGTCACAGGTGACTGATTTTTGATGGCTAACTGATCATTATACTTGTCTATGTGTGGTTGTGTAGTGTTATTTACATTTATTTCACTGAAAGCTATTTTCCATTTATATGAAAGTTCAAATATCTAAAGGGGGAGGAGCAATATAAAATAATAGCAGTGATAAAAGCTAAATTACTTCACAGAGAGATATCATTTAGAATTGAAATTAAAAGCTATGTGTAAGCAAAAGCAGAATGAAACAAAACTATAAAAGAAGACCTAATTTAAAAAATATATATAACTACATTTTCTTTTAGCTTAAAATCCCTACATTTGTTTCAGCAAGATCATCTAACTAAGGGTAAATCTCTATTGATTTTTTACCCCTTTTCTGATTATTTAGATTATTGGAACAAAATGTACAGTAGACTGGGCAGGCATTTAGAATGACCACCTATAGTTATGAATTTGTACATTAGTGAATAAGTAAACTTGGGAAATTATTGTCCCATCTGCTAAAGCAAATACCATAGAATGGGATGGCTTAAACAAAAGGAATTTACTGGCTCATAGTTTTGAGACTAAAAGTCCAAAATAGAAGCATCAGGCAAAATTCATCCATTATATGTTTCAAACCAACAATTGCCAATTTGTTCAATAATTCATTGTTATTTATCATGAATTCCATGAAGAAAATTCAATATCTAAGTTATTAGCTTAATCCCAAAGTATACTAGAATAACCAAATAGTAGAAAGTATTCAAAATTTGATAAAAATATCCAGATGGGTTTTTGTTTGGATTGGTTTTATCTTAGTTTTTGTTTTCCAGGTTGGCTAATGTGACTGAGAGATTTTCTCAAGAATAGACAAACAGATCAGTGGGTCTATTGAACAAATACAAAAATGGGTCTCATTGATAAGAATTAAAAAGGCAATGATTAAATGTGCAACATTTATTTGTCCTTACTAATCTTCATTATATATATATATCAGAAATTATCAGTTTTCACAAATAAAGAAAGGATGTTTTCCAAGAATATCATCCTAATCATTATGTCCCTAAACAGAAGACCAACTAAATCACAGAAATTATTTCGGGCATTTTATGCATGTTCCAGAATGACAGATAATGACATATTGGTTTTCCCTGGGTGTCCATTGGTTCTCACTCTTCTTCTTGGTGTTCACTGTCGTCATCTCAATTGCACCCATCTGCTCTAATGAAATGTGAAATACCAGGGCATTAATATAAAAATGACCAATGCATCCTAATATGGAAGGATATTCAAACTATTACATTAAATTAAAAAGAAAATTGCAGGATAGTATAGTCCATGTTATTTCCATCTTTCACGTATTTTTAAATTAATAGCAACAACAAAAAAGAAAAGACTATGGCAAATCAAAATACTAGGATTCACATAAGCAATTTCACTCTGAGAAAGTAAACAGCTGTGAAGGTGAAAAGTAAGGGTAAAAGTGCACTTCAGGAATATGAGTTATCCAAATGTAGACTTATCCAACTATAGGTTATCTCTCTCAGTAACCATTCCTACATCCTTCCCCCTTGCTTTACCCTCCTATAAAGTATGGGAATTAAATAATTCAATTATAAGCTTCTTGTGCAGCTGTGGCTAACTGTGTGACACAGTTATGCACATTGAGATGTAAGTTGAATTCTGTGATGAAGATTTCCTTTCTAGAAGGAATCCTTGCTAGAATAGACAGGTCTTTCCACATATGTCTTGTCTGGATTGCCAATGCCATGCTTGAATGGGCAACACCCCCCTTATGGCCTTAAGAATGAATAGTAAAGCACCTGCTTTGTATAGGTCCCTAGGATACCACTCACAATGTACTCTATGTAAATGGTACCACTTTGTGTTCTGAAACATGTTGGCCTTAGATGGAAGTCAAATATTAATAATGGTAGAGTTAGAAATATGGCAGAAGCCAGAGTTTCCATTACATACAAGATGTCTACTGGACTAGACTCAAACAGTCAATTTTTAGACCTTTTGTTACATGGAAAAAAATACACTTTTGTCTGGCTTTAGTCATTGGGGTGGGATATTCTGTTACCTTTGGACAAATACAATCCTAATTGATTCATCATTCTACTTGTGAATCTAGTTTACCTTTTATAAAATATTTAAATCTGTAAATTCCCATATTATATTATGATAGTAATTATAGAAACAATATGTAATGTGAGCAACACATGTTTATATTTATTGAATTATAACCTATAATTTTTTTTTTTTTTTTTTTTTTTTTTTTTTTTTTTTTAAGAGAGAGGGAGGAAGGGAAGGAAAGACAGAGAAGGAAGGAAGGATAGAAGGAAGGAAGGGAGGAAGAAAGGGAAACATTTTTAAACATTTTCTTGTTTTATTATATTTTGTTTGTTTGTTTGTTTTTTACATGGGCTGGGGCCGGGAATCGAACCGGGGTCCTCCGGCACGGCAGGCAAGCACTCTTGCCCGCTGAGCCACCGCGGCCCGCCCAGAATTATAACCTATAATATTTTAATCATTTGGTGACTTGATAACTTTCACCTCAAATGGAATTTGAATCATATCAGCAAAACTAAATTAATACTCATGTCTAATCTCCACGACATGAGATTGGAAGAATGAACATGTTTACATGACAATTATGTTGTCTCATTTAGGTAGAAAAGAGGACTGCAAAATCAGAGGAAGAGATGGGGCAGCTTTTTGTATTAACACAAAATATAATGACTGGCATCTTTTTTTCTATCATTTAATTTATTAAAAAAGTACTAATAACAAATTAGATAATTATCCATATGTAGAATTTACTATTTTATATATTTTTACATTTATATTTCTTAAATTGTTTAAAAAATCTATAGAATTCAATTATGTATATAAACATGGGTTTATTTCCTTTTCAAAAATTGAATTAAAACTTTATTGGAATTATCTGATTATAAAAACAATACATGTCCATTATATAAAACTTACAATATAAAAATGTGTAACACAGAAAAATTTGAAATTATCTCATTATTCAGAAAACTTATTATAAATATTTGGCTATGTATTTACCCAGATTGATAGATGGATAAGAAGATACATAAACACATTTTTCTCTTTCTCTCTCTCTCACACCATCTCTCTCTCTCATATCTCCTAAATATATAAGTGAATTATAGTATTCATTATTTTAAATAACCTTCTTGGTAAACTTAATACATTGTGAATTAATTTCTAATGGATAAGGAATATTATCAGTGTTTAATGATTGCAGTCAGAATGTATTTGTCAAATTAGTGGGAATTTAAATTATTTTCAATTTTTACTTTATAAAATGAAAATCTTTTCCAAATTACTATTATAAGATTGTATTTTAAATTGATTGCAAAGTATAAATACATTAATTAGGTAATTGCATTGCTACATTATAATTTCTTTTTTACTTTTAATTACATTTTTAATTTCTATTTTTTTTAACTTCTAATTTGAACATTTTTAAAAATGCTTTTGTATGTCCTTTTTTTTGATGTTTCATCATGGTTGTCCCCTAGTTGATATTTTAAGTGCTTTTATATACTAAATTATACAAAATGTTTGTTTTCTATAGATTCTGTAAATGACCTTTTTTTAATGTATATAATCCATTTTTCTTCCTTTTCTTCTAATACTATTCTACTTACAGTTAGTAGTGGTGGTTATGTTTCCTCTGAGCTGCATGTGTTGTGGAGGCTAGAAAGATAACTTTAATTTTCATGATATCAAATTTATCATTTCCGTTTTATTTTCAAATGCAACATTTATCAAGTAGTTAATTCTTTTCTTTTTTTTTTTTTATTTTGCATGGGCAGGCACTGGAAATCAAACAGGTCTCCTCCATGACAGGCTAAAATTCTGCCAACTGAGCCGCTGTTGCACCACCCAAATAGTTAAGTCTTATATACTTCAAATCAGCTTCTTAAACCATTCTTCAGTCAGTACCACATTTATCAAGTTACAGTATATTATAATGCATTTAACTATTTGATAAAGCAGATCAATTTTATCGTTACTCTTCTGATTGTACACTTTTTAAAAATTCTTCCAGATATTATTTATAATTATTTATAACCCTTAGAATTTTGTTTGGATTTGTGCAATTTTACAGGTCCATTTGGATTGAATTTATAACACTTGTCAATACAGTGTATCTTGTAGGAATGTGTTACATTGCCATTTTATCAGGATTGCTTTTTTTTTTGGTGGGGTGCATGGCTGGGAATGAACCTGGGTGTCCCACATTTGGAAGGCTAGTATTCTGCCACTGAACCACTTGTGCACCCCTAGGATTGCTTTTGAGTCTATATGTAAAGTTAGTATAAATTTATAATTATGTAGTTATCTATAACATTATTATAGGTATCCTATTTTGAGCATTTCTTAATAGTTTTATGTATTTTAATTTTGTAATGTTGTATTGAATGAGATTTTGCCATTATATTTTCTAAATGCTCATAAATCTCAGTCTTTGGGTAGCTCCTAAAAATTCCTCTCTTATTTTATTGCTTCTAATATTACCAAGAAAGATAGCTATTTCATCTATAAATATTGATAGTTGACTTTTTATTTTCAATGATTTCTACTTTATTATAAATTTATTTGGTAAATCTTTTAAAGCAGCATAACTGATACCTTTGATAGCAGATCTTATGCATATAGTTTAAATAATATATTTAAAATTAATTTCTGGCTCTAAGGAGTGAACGATTTCAAGGGAAGGAAGTCTCTCACCTAAAGGATGAAGCCATTCAATATGTCATTTTGTACACTTTTTAAAAAATTAAACAAAACACATTAAAACACTTAGACACACAAAATAAAAATGCGTCCCTTTAAGAGAAAAGTAAAACTAAGATGGAAGTGAGGAAAGTCCAGACTCACTCCAGGCATTGAATACAGAATGTGTTAGAGAATCAGAATCTGTGGTCAATAAAAGAATACGCCTGTTGTGGTTGCCTTCTTGTACACAGATCATAAAACATTCAAACAGAATAGAAAATTAAAAAGGGACTCAGAGGAGACAGAGGGAAAGGCACTATATGATACCAAATCTGTGCTTTCTAAAAAGTTATTATGATCCTTGTTTATTTTGTCTGTTTTCTTTTCCTTCTATGATTGTGAATGATTTTCAACAAACTTCATGCAAAATGTTCTGAGATAAGCAATAGAAAGTCTTCTCATCTCCCTGTCGGTTTTAACTTTTGTGAGTTTGAGAAGGATTCTACTCTCGGTAGAAGAATGGGCTTGAGTTAGTCTGGTGGTTAACACAATGTAAAAACCTTCAGAGCAAGAGATTTCAACACTTTTGAACATCAGAATCATCCTTATATGTATAAGAAGATGTATTCCTCAAACTCTCTATGAAGAGTTTAGTTCTTGTTTTTCTTTTCCTCTGGTACTATATAATTGAAATGTTCAGCAGGGATTTTGTGTATTAAGAATGTTTAATAGATTAATGCAACAGAGAAAGAGAAACCAAAGAAAACAGGCAATGCTCTTTTGTCCATTCTCCCATTATATAATGAGGAGATCTCTTCAGTTCAGGGTCTTAGAAGGCATGCTTTATTTTATTATCTTAGTAGTGCCTTTTTAAATTGAGCCCTTCAAGACTGGATTTTTTATCTGAAATCCTAAGTGTACATTTATGTCTTGATTTAACCATATTGGTTGAAATTTGCTAACCTCTGGTGATTATTTCCAAGGTCTCCTTGGCACAGGGACATCCAAATTGTCTTTGGCAAGCACAAGCACTCAGCCTGGGCTTCCTCTCTGTGTGACTGTGAGTGATAATCACTGGAAAAAACAACGAAGCAATTCCATTTCTACTTTAGTAACACTTTGCTACCTGAGGAAATTACTAACGTTTTTTAATCATTTTTTAAAAACACACAGAAATCAATTCTACGCTCTTGAAAGAACCAATGTAAATGGTTCGACATGCATCCTTCCACACATTTCCTCTATTTATAAAGCACATACCTGTGAATGCTGATTATGGGCAACACATATGCTTAAATGGCTGTCTTCTCTCTGTCACTTCCAATTCTGGGCCTCAGGCTTGAGATTAATTCCAAATTGAATTAGTAAACAATTTACTCACTAAGAGGCATAATGTCATGTATTGTACATTGTAGCACTATAACATTTTTCATCACTGAACTGAAAACAGTTCCAGGGTCTGTTAAAACTCATCAGACTTTCATGTAGTTAAGTAAGGTCCCTTTCATCAATCTTAGTTTTTACATGGAAATTGAAAGAGAGACAAAAATCAAATGCATGGATCAAGAATGTCATCCTTATTCAAATATTGTCTAAATTAAGTTAGCTGTCTACCATCAGGTGAAAGAGTAAGGAGACACTTCAGAAGGCTTTGACAGAAAGAAACTATCTCTAATGGAATACATAATTTGCTCTTTATGAGGATATCCTGATAAAAAGAATTGTTTAAAAACAAACGTGTTGATATAGTCGATGTAGAAAAGATATTAAATCATTTAGTACTGCATTAAGCTGCAAGTTATAGAAAACCTGACAAATCATGATTACATAGATATATGTTATATTTTTCTTGCATGATGAGAAGCCTGGAGAAAGGAAGCATAAAGATGATGCAGCAGCTGAATACTCATCGAAATGAAACCCCCTCTAACTTTTTGCTGCATTGCTCACAGGATGTAGTATTTGTATTCATGGTTAAGGAATGATGTTAGATGTAATATTCTTGTTTCAGGGAGCAAGGAGGAGAATAAATGAATTTCATTATTCCCTTCATTTATTTTAGCCACAGCTAAATGAAATACATAAAATAATGTACCACTTGGCCAACCTAGCTGCAAGGAGGCTGAAAATTCGCGTTTGCATTTCCGGTTTCTGGTAAAGGAAATTAAACGAGGAAGAGCCTGCAATGTACGTGGTGAGACAACCTACAAATATCTGTCACCAACGAGCAACCCTCCAAAACACAAAGTAACAAAAGATTACACTTGAAGAACCTTTCCCTGGATGACTTCGAGCCCTCATGTTTTAGTAGTTGGTTTAATGGACACGATGAACCAAATAAGCAACCGTGCTATTGTTGTCATTTTCCTTACAGAAAGCAATATGAGACAACTACTGTTATTTCAGAAATGTATGCATAATCAGTTCTTAATATTATGGGTGTTTAGATTTCCTTTTTTAAAGAATAAGAACAATTTTACTTTAAAATCAATAAAAAGCTTCTTGCAGTGAAACGATTTTATTTTTATTCATACCCTTAAAAATATTTATTAAACACTTTAAATACCAGATACATTTCTACGGACTAGGGATAAAATAGTGGAAAGAAACACAGTCCTTGTCCAATTGGAAGATATTTTTATAGAACCATGCTTTATTAAGATTCTAAAATACAATGACTAGGATAAAACAATCAATCCATCGTTATTGTAAAACTAGCATATTAGAATATAACATGCAATGTTCTTATATATTCTTATATGTGCATATAAAGGTATAATTATCTTTACTGTAAAAACTCAAGGAAACTCCAAGTTGAATCTATTATAACTATGTTTCTAACAAAAGTAGATATAAGAATGGTTTTATGTAATTTTATTGATATATCTTTACACACTACAAAATTCATCCGAAGTATACAATCAATGGTTCATAGTATCATCACATAGTTGTGTATTCATCACCATGATCATTTTTAGAAATTTGCATTATTCCAGAAAGTAAAAGAAAAAGAAAAAAGAAAAACATCCTATATCCCTTCTTGCTGACCACTAGAATTGCAGCATACTCGATTTTAGACTAACAAAAGAGGTAGGTAAACGGAGATTGTGAAGTATTGACAGAGATAAAAATTAGATAGAGAGAGAGAGAGATGGGTGAAGGGGTGGGTGGGTGAGTGAGTGGATGGATGGATGGATAGATTGATCAGTAGAACAAAACAGAGTAGATCATACAAACAAGGGCAATTGATTTTTTTTTCTTTTGCAATATAGTTATACTATCATTGACAAAAAACATGGCTCCTGGATTACTGTTCAACAACTTCAGGTATTTCCTTCCAGCTATTCTAAAACACTAGACACTAAAAAGAAATATCTATGGTAGTCACAATCATTTGTTAAATCCTAATTTATCAGTTACAGTTCCTTCTTCTCATTTGGTCTTTTTTCTCAATCTTCAGGGATATTTGACCAATGATTACTTTAACGTCTTCATTCTAGAAAGACATGTTGACCTCCTGGGATAGAGAAATGAACCTAATTTTGTTCCTGAGAGACCGGTACTTCTGGGTTTCAGTAATTGTCTGGCCTAAGATCCATCTGGAGGCCTTAAGTTTCTGAAAAAAATAAATTTACTAATAAAAACTTTATAGAGACTTGGAGGCCATGGCATTCCCCAGGATTTTCAGGAAACTGTTGATTGGGGCATGGCACACTGTGGTAGTTTGAAATCTCTAGCTAAAGCTTGCATTAGAGTAACCTCCTCCAGAATGACCTCTTGACTCTATTTGAAATCCTTTACTCACTGAAACTTTATTTTGTTCCATTTCTTTTCTTCCTTTTGGTCATTCTCAATACCACAATGCCAGGGCTGGGCCCATTCCTGGGTGTCATGTCCCATGCTGGGAAGACTTGCAACTCTGAGAGTCATGTCTTACATGGTGGGGGTAGGGGATAGGTTAGTGAGCTTATTTGCAGAGTTGGCTTAAAGAGAGATGTCACATCTGAGTAACAGAAGAGGTTCTCTTGAGGTAACTCTCAGGCCTAATTGCATGTAGGCCTGGCTTAACAATTGCAGAAATAAGTTTCATAAGGCCAAACCTCAAGGTCGAGGGCTTGGCTTGTTAAATCGGGAATCCCTAATGCCTGAGAGGACAACAGAAATTCCCAGGTGGGGAAGATTAAAAGTTCTACCTTTTTCTTCAGTCCCTCAAGGTGACTTTGCAAATATGATTTTATTTGCTGCCCAAAATACTCTGGAATGCATCCAGGTATATTAACCTGTACAGAATAATAAGTTCACATTCTCTATTCTAGATACCATGTAATTAGGTTGTTTAAATAAACTGGCCAAACAAGTTAAATTGTAGTGTGCCACAAAAAAATCTAAATTTTGGGCCAAATAGACATCTCTTCCTTGGGTCTTCTACAGAAGTTGAAGTTTTAAAATACAGAGAATATCATCTTCTACCCTATATTCTGATTTACCTTAGTCCTGATCAGTTCCATTTCATTCATGTCTCTAAATGGAATCTGATCTCTTTTTAATCTTCTTTAATAGTTGCTGCATGCAGTAGTGCTGACTTTCAGTGCTGCAGAACTCTAACCTTAGATGTTCCACAGATACCCAATTTCCAGGGAATTACATGTTCTCTACAAAGAGCTCAGCATCTCAGATTTTAGAAATAACAGTTAAAACTCAGGGAAAGATGTAACTGCTCTTATAGCTTACACTCTAGGAACCTGTACAATGAGCCTTATTTGGACATTCTGTACTCCTTAATCATTGACCACCCAGTCTCTGCCTATTTTCTATACTCTGATAACATATGCACTCAAATTCAATTCTCATAGTTTGCTCATTATAGTTAATGTTACTAAGATCATACATTGTTTGTCGATCTTTTTCTGGCTTATTTCACTTAACATAATGTCCTTAAGATTCATTCTCCTAGTTGTATTCCACATATCTTCTCTTTTCTGCAACCACTCATTATTCTGTCATATGTATATACCACACTTCACCCTTTTGTTCATTAGTCAATGTACCCTTAAGCTACCTCTTCTATTGCAAATGGTAAATAATGCTGACATAAACACCAGTGTGCAAATGCCTATTTGTGTCCCTGCTTTCAGTTCCTCCAGGTTTTTGTCAAATAATAAGGTTGCAGGATCATGTGGCAACCCCATATATAGTTCCTGTGGGACCACCACACTGCCCTCTAGAGAGGCCACCCCATTCTACTTCCCTATACATGCACCTCCACAATCACAGTTATGCATTCACCTCCACAATCTGTATGAGAACATGTCCATTTCTTCCACAAAGAGAAAAAAGACAAATAATAACAGCAAAAATTCCATGCCCTTTCATTATATCTCCCTCAGTATTGACATTTAGCTTTGGTATATTGCCTTTGTTACAATTAATGAAAGAATAAAACAATGTCATCTTTAACCATAGACCCTAGTTTGCATTAATTGTATTTTTTGATATACCATCCCATTTCTAAGACCTTACAATTGTGACTTTCAACTGTTCTCCCTCAAGTAAAAACCTTCTAGATTTTGCCAAGTTATGCAGTCCCAATAGTCATCCTCTCTCTTTTCTTCTAGTGTCCTACGTTCTCCTAGCCTTCCTCTTTCAACCATACTCACCATCAGCTTTGTTCATTATGCCTACAATACTGTGCAGCCATCACATAGTATTTCTGAGTCTTTACAATAAATTCCATTGAATGTACTGTTCTCCTTCAGGATCATGTGCCCTGTTTCTATCTTCTAATAACCTGTGTTCTCAACTCTAACTCTCAAAATTTGCTAATTACAGTTTGTTCTTATTTGTCCTTTTGTTTCTAGTTTGTTTTGTTCAGCATAATGTCCTCAAGTTTCATCCATGTTGTTGCATGTGTCAGGTAATCACTTGCCCAGAGGGCTCTGACTCAATTGATTTAGCTGTCCTCAACTGCTTCTGCCTGCAGGGCAAGTTCAGGTAGAGCAAGATGAGAAAAGTTTCCTGGCTCTATGTTTCACACCGTCACCCGTAGATTGGCACTGACATTCAATCATTGCAGTATGTCCATGGGTGTTACTCTGCTCCTTCCTGAACATGGCGAGGGACCCCTGATGAAAGTGTGGGCTGTCTCCACACTGCACCAGAGAATGGGTGCTGGGTGCTCGTCAAGGGTGTTACAAGATTCCCCTGCTAATTTTTAAAGCTGTGTTTCCTGATTTGGCATGTTCTCAGTTATTATAACCCTGTAACTCTTTTGCAGAGTTCTGACGAAGAGAGCTCTGTCAGATTTTACTAATTATTCAAAGATTCTGTGGGAACAGCACTTGGCAGTGTCTTACACTACCACCTTGGTCAACTGGTAACTACAGTTGCTTTTTGATAATATGAGCCACAATATACAAATTCCCATTGATCTAATTTGCTAGCTACTGGAATGCAATATAACAGAAATGCAATGGCTTTTTAAAAGGAGAATTTAATAAGTTGCTAGTTTATAGTTCTAAGACCAAGAAAATGTCCCAGTTTAAATGTCCCAAGTCTACAGAAAGGTCCTATCAAAGGCATCCAGGGAAAGATACCTTAGTTCAAGAAGGCCGATGAAGTTCAGGGCTTCTTTCTCCTGGCTTCCTGTTTCATGAAGCTCCCCAAGAGGCATTTTCCTTCTTCATCTCCAAAGGTCGCTGGCTGATGGACTCTGCTTCTTGTGTCGTTCTGCTTTCCTCTCTCTGAATCTCTCTCATTCTCCAAAGTATTTCCTCTTTTATAGGACTTCAGAAACTAATCAAGACCCACCCAAGTGGGTGGAGACACAGCTCCCCTAATCCAGTTTAACAGCCACTCTTGATTGGGTTACATCTCCAGGGAGATGATCTAATTACATACAATATTGACTAGGGATTATTCTGCCTTTGCAAAATGGTATTTAGATTAAAACATGGCTTTTCTAGGGGACATACATCCTTTCAAACCAGCACACCCATCATAAATTTAGCATTGTAAGTCAGGTCCAAATTAATATATGTGGAATGAATGGATTTGAAATAGTACTTTTGGAACAGAAAATATATTTTATTTTGCTTTCTTGAGTCCATTACCAGAAAATGATTAACTTTACTTTACAACCATTTATTCATAGAACATATGACTAGTTACACTGAATGAGTAAACTTTTAACATAGCATAACCACTTAAATGTTTCATAAGAGATCATAAATCTACTGCACAACTGATCATATTCACTAGCACTATATTCTTTAATGAATAACTTGATTTACAAAATCTTGTCTCTCTTTCAAATCTATAAGTCTTATACTTCACTCTTTAATAGTCAAATGAAAAGTTTAGTTACTTTTTACAGTGTTACTTTTTTAGAGATGATCTTTTAGATCTCATTTACAAATCCTCTGTTGATACTTACTAGGAGTTTAGAAACACTTAGGAAAAAGTCTGTACACCAGAGGCAAGAGAGCAGATGACTTTAGGCTGGGCTGTGAAGAGAGGAATCTGAGATTACTTGGAAAATTCCACAGCCAATTGATTTTAAAAATGCATTTTTAAAGTAATTTTTATAACAGTTTTATGTTGATGATATAGCTGTAGTTGATAGAGCATTTGAGTGTTATGCCAAATAGCACAATATAATAGGGATATCCAGAAGGCAGTTGGAAAAATAAGTCTCGAGTTCTACAGACAGCTCTAGTTTAAAAAAAAAAAAACAAAACAAAGAGAGACTTTTAAGTCATTAAAAGAATAGTTAAGGTTATCCTGGGATGTGTTTCCCCAGTTAACAAGACAAAAGAAGTTCATAAAACTCAGGGGATGCCAATTCTGTTTTGAGGAGAGAATTGGGCCACTTAAACCATTAATTTTCCACCAAACAAACAGTTTTTCAATATCACTACTGCAAAGAAACTTGTTGGAGTAAAATTATTAGAAGAATTGTAAACACAATGCTCAATGTCAGGAGATACCATTCACATTATACTTCTTTTTTAAAACTGATTATTATATTATAAAAGATATGGTGCACCAATACTAAGTCCATTTCTTCCCTCCATCCATTGAAAAAAAACTAGTTACATGACCCCAACATAAATTGAAGGGAGGTTTAGGACTAGGGCATGTCGAGGAAAAGATGGACTATAAATTGGGTATTACCTGCCATTTCACTTTACAAATTATAATAGAGTCTTGTGGATCTCAAGGTCCTAGAAAACATTCCCTTTATCTGAAAATATTTGGTTAATGAACAGGCATAAGACAACTAAATCAGACTTAATTCATCTTCATTACTGAAATCCTACTAGCACAGGTGTACACACAAAAAAATTATCCAACTAATGTTGACTCAATAGCAATTTCCCATAATTTCATTAGTTATTCATCTCGGACTCATTTATGCATCTGCTATTTCCTTATCTGAGTTCATTAGAACATTAACGTTTAACAGATCATTGCATAAGTGGCAAAGGTACAAATATAGAGGCTTATTGTTGCAACATTGTTCACTTTAAGAATAATATTATTTGGATTCTTTTTTCCTTTGAAATAAATTTGCTATGAAATAATGAACTAAATGTGTTAATAGAATCATAAAATTGCTTTACATGCTTAAAAATAACTTTCCTGCATCACGACTGTGTTAGTTAATTAAAAATATTTGGGATATACTTTTAATTCAAATTGGGATCGTGGATTTGCCATGATTTCTGAGAACTGAAAATATATCATTTACAAAAATAAACATACTTTCAAAATTATCTTTCACATGAATAATACAAATTTCAGAAATTATTGCTAGTTAACACCATAAGTCCAATTTATAAATCATCTAATTTTAATAGGGAAGTTTATTATGACTTGTGAGACTCATAAAAAATAAACTGCTTACAATATCTTTTGCTAAATTTATAAATTGCTGAAGTGAAAAAATCTGGCATTTCAATCTCTTATATGATATTTTTGGAAATTTTGCAACACACTCTGAATAGTTAATTACAGAATACTACAAATATCTCTTGGCCCTCAGCTTCAAGAGTACAGTTACAGAGCCATCACTGCCCCTGCGTGGTACATCCTTTACAGATAGTAAATCAATGGGTGTGGGAAGACTTTTAAAAGATTTCTTCTATGAAAAAGGAAAGTCATTCATAAAATGGTATTTGTCAGATAAATAGTTTGCTCTTCCTTAATTTACAACACTGAGACGATTATTTTAATGCTATAAAATCTAGGTAAGAAGGCAGCACTTTTCATTGAGAACAATACATGCTAAGCAATTTACTAGAAATTTCAAACATTATTTTTATTTAATCATACAACATTGTTGTGAGGTGAATAATATAACCCCCTTCTTTTGTTCCAATGAAAAGCAATGTCATTTACTTAACTATGAAAATTATAGCCATAGTTGGAACTCATGTCTTTTAATCCTATAGAGTTTTCATTACACCATGTATAAGGTTACCCAACTGAGACATTTGAAAAGTATGCTCAGCATACATTGTTAGTAAACCCCTACAAAATGGGATGAGAATAGGATGGCAACTGAAGACACAGTATTGTTTTAAGAAAGCATACACATATGGAATATATAGATATGTATTTCACTGACCGTATCCTTGAGAAGGTAACAAGTGAGTGATAAAGAATGCCTCTAACAGAAAGATAGGCACTCAAGAGAGTACAAGGTTCATGTTACTTTTTAAAAAAATCAACTTCAAGAAGACTGGTCCTGTCACTATTAAATTATGCAAATACAGGAAAAGAAGATTCAACTCAGGAAATCAAATTGATTTCACAATTAGGAGATAACAGCGTTTGATCACACTAATAAATGAGAAGTCATTTTAAGTACAGTGATTTAATATATGATATTAGAAGTTTAAGAACACTATGGAAGGGCTGGAAGAGAGAAAAAGACAGTTGACTATTTTCAGGAAATACTTAAATGCGAACATGTATTTCTGTAGCCAATAAAGCCGGCTGTCTATAATACGAAACTGAGTGATTATCATGAAAACTTCACAGTATGTGAGATGCGAGATGCTGCTGCTGCTGTTTTGAGCTTCTGGCTCACAGTGGATGTGATTCCAACTCCCTGCCTGCAACAGGTGTTTCTCAGGAGGATTCCACAGACAAGAGAAGCTGCCACTGATGATCTAAACCATCGGCCTGTATTGGTCATCAAAGAATATTCTCTTTTATTTCTTTCACTGTTCGAGATTTGATTGACTGCCTCTCAGTGGTTGACTCTAAGGGTCAAAAGATTCTTTGAAATGTAGTTACCGGCTTCTCCTTGAAATGCAAAAGGCAAAGGATAGTGATGCGGAGTTGACACAAGCAATTGGGTGCAAAAACTCAAAGAAAGTATTAAAACTGGAAGCTGTATCACCGGGATTAAATAAATCAACTTGAAATAAGGTAGTGCAAGCATCAACAGGAGATAACTCTTTAGAGAAGTCTGCCCAAAATGGCAAACTTAAGGGTGGAAGGAATATTTTTGTCATTGTTTCTCATTGGTTTTAGGTTAGGGAAACGTCAACATAAAAATATAAGATCTGGGTGTTGAGAAAATCAAAAGGGCAAACGAAAATGAGGTTAATTAATAGATTAATACTTGATAGAAAAGCTGAACAGGAAAGTTTTAAGGAGCATAGAAATCTATGCATTTCAATTGATAGTTTCTACTGAAGAATGCATTTTGTTTCCTGTAAAATTAACAGAATGCTAGTTTATTTGAACTCTCTTCTGATATATAACAATATTAATGAAATGCTACTAATGCTGGAGGGACTCTCTGATGCCTTTATGTGCCAGGCAACATGCTCAGCATGTGTACACATATTGTGTCTCTTAAAAATAAGAACAATATAATCTTAAGTCATGAAAATAAAAATACCAAAATAATATTTTCTATTGATTAGGTTCAAATATAATCAGATTTTCAAATTACTAAGTAATATACTCAATAGATACATTCCCTCATGGCACCCTATTCCTCACTAGGACGATGGTTAAAGTAATGACAGGGCCAGTGATGCAATAAAGATGCATAGCAAACAGTGTTTGGCAATCCAAATAGTATTTCTGTGTATTATAGTGTATTCAGACAGGATACTATGGGATTATAGAGCAGGAAAAAGGAGTTTATATATATATATATATATATATATATATATATATACATATATATTATTATATAATATATAGATTATACAATGACAATTGGCATAGTATGGCCATTAGTACTCAGAATGGACATTGCCATAAGGATCCTAAGACGATAATAGAATGTTCTAGTTGAATAGCAACCGTGATTTTATGAACAAATTTATTTGTGAAATTTTGCATAATATAGACTTGCCAAAGTCCCATTAGAGTATTAAGAGTACTGGGAAGGCCTGATTTTATTGAATAAGTTTAAGAAGTTTAACTTTGTGTTTTCTAGCAATATTTGACTTGGCAACTTTTTTTTTTTTTTTTAAGGAAAAAATTAACACAAGCCCTGTGATCTGTAAAATATTCTTTGGAAGTTACTAATATAGAATGGATCATCCATCCATCCATCCATGGACGGATAAATTTTTTTCTTGGCTTCTATGGTCCTGTGTTTTGTTGTCACCCTAGAGAAGCAGAGTGGAACCTGATCTGAAACATGCTTTGGTTGTTAAGACTGATGATACTTGATACACTAAATGAATTTGACAGAAAGTTTATCACTTACACAATGGACTTTTAATGAGAGTTGGGCAAGCACAAACAAGTCCTGTCAGCCTTGGGCAAAGCAAAGGAAGTGGGTTGAAGCTTTTATATCGGCTAAGGAGTAGAACTGGGGAAAAGTTCCCAAGTATGCTCAGGCTTTTTTATCTGTCTGTCCAGATGTAGCGCCAAAGGCAAAAAGGGAGAATGAGGCTTAAAAATAAACCATTATTCAAAAATCAAAAATGAAGTCAGGGGTGCAAGGGTAGTTCAGTGGTAGAAATCTTGCCTGCCATGCAGGAGAACTGGGCTTGAGTCTTGGTTCATGCACTTCCCCCAAAACAAACAAACAATCAAAAACAATTAAAAAACAATTTAACAAAAATTCAACAAATGGTGCTGCAATAATGGATACTCACATGGAAAAATAATGAAATGTGACCTTGCCATACAGCATACCGAAAAAAAAAAAGGGAGTCAGATTCAGAGTTCACCCCGAATGTTTGACTAATGACTGAAATTTGACATGTCTCATCTAATTGAAGTTGAATTTGTTTGAATATAAATTTTAGAGCCATACATCTGTACAGCCAACTCTAATAAGAATGAGATGGACTTGGGGAACAGCATGTGTCCAGTCACCTTCTACATATGGGAAGAGCCAGGGATAAATTTCTGGGGGGCTGATGAAGGCATTTGCTCAAAGATCAAAGAGAGATTATTAATGATCTTATCCTGTTTATCATTTGTCAGACTTCATTAATAACTTTTTATATTGTTTATTGACGTACAGCAAGAAGTAGTCCTAAGGAAACAATTGCCTCTTTGTCCGACCAGTGGATAGTCAAAGGTTAGGCAATTGTCACAGCCCTTTATGTAAGGCTTCCAAGACCTTCACAGTTTGAATTATATATTTGGATATTATTTTGGACATTGGTCCAAAATCACGGACTATCTCCATGGCCAAATAACTAATACCATTATCTCCAGATGAGAGAAATGAAGATGAGAAAAGTTACTTGGACACTAACAGTTTTCCTCAAATGTCTGAATGTTCAACACTTACAAACAATCATATATCTTACTTTGAAAATTCCCCTCTTTCTCAAATAAGTTAAATATAGATGTTAGAACACTATAGTTCAAAAGTTTAATATCTTTCCTTTTTGGCAATTTGTAGAAAGAGTGAAGTGGCATGAATTCCCACTTTATAAATTTAAAATTTCCCATGATTTATAATGGTGTGATATGGTAGTTTTTTGGACCCATACAGGAACCATTTGCTAAGAAAATGTGCATGCACATGCTGCATTTATATGCATGTGTGTATATATTGTGTATGCATAAATATTTACATAAAATATTTGATATGGTAATTAAAATTATTTCCATTTATTCAAATTCTCTGAGGAACTCTGCTTAATATAATAGATAAAATCAGAGTGTAGTCAACACTAATACACCATTACAGACCAACAGTCTTTTTAGGAAGCATGAGTTAGGGAGTTTTTCTAGACTGAATATGAATGATTATACATTCATATTTTCTTTCTTAAGACATTTTTATTCCCTATTCACGGCAAGGAGCTATACCTTATTTGCACAAACTAACTTATTTCTCATGATGAAATTCATGCTTTTTACCTGCATAATTCCAGCTGAAAATGGTTACAACCTGGCATATTTTGCATCATCTTTTTTGAGTATGCTCATGAGGACAGTGGCATTTATTTATAACTGATTTTTGCATTCACTCTTTTTTGCATTCACTTCAGAAGCTAATGAATATTAATTTAAAATAAATATGCCATAAGAAAGCTATGAACTTCTTTGTATTTTGTAACACACAGAGGTCTTTGCCATTGATCAGAGAGACTTACCTCATTATTCTATCTATGCATAGATCACAGTAATGAGCCAGGAAGTAACAGAAAAAAAAGTCTGCAGAGCTTGCTTTATGTTATTCTAATATCTTTGGTTGAAAAATAGTAAACTGTAAGTGTAGTGACTTCAGGACAATAAAATTAATCCAGGCTCCTAAACTGGATTTATAGGACTTCTGTAATAGTGCATTGTCTTAAATACTGAAAAATATGAGTGGTCCAGTTGGATGCTGACACAGTGGGGCTTTTAAAGGAGATAGGAATTGTTCCTGTCTCCCCTGCATTTCAAATCATACCATACATTTAAGCCAGCAAGCTACATAAACTCTTGCAATTCAGATGTCTTAAGTCTGTAGTATAGTTCAATAATTGATTTATTTTGCATTTTGTACAATGGTAAAATATTTTCAAATATTAAGAAATTTAATATTTCATTAAAATATTAATGGTAAAATAAAAGTAATGAAAATATATTTGCTAAATATGCATTAAGAATTATATTCAGTTAGTGTATATTTGAGAATAATTCATAATGGCTGAGTATAAAGACAATATAAAATTATCAGAAACCTGCAGAGATAAAGGAAAGGAGATAAAAATTATCATGGGTTAATGGATGATTTAAGAATATAATTCAGGATCACTAAACTATGGAAGCAAAATTTTTTCCTCTTTCATCTTCCTTTTATATACTCAATCATGTGTATCATTTAAATGTTACTTTATTTATTGAAAAAATTATTTCCTTTTATTTGAAATAATTAAAATCACAATTTTGGCATTTTTTGGAATGAAAGTAACTTCCATTTTTTAAAGTTTTGCTATTTTAAATAGGTTTGCTTATCTATAAATGAGGTATCTATTCTTCATAACCCACAATTTATATTACATGTGTATAATTTCAATGTAATTTTATTTTTGAAACTATTACTAATATTTATATAACTTGTCACTGATATCACTTTAGGTTAGGCAAAAATTTCACAGTTTAATATGCAATATAAGATCAGGAAAAATGTGTTACATTTACATAGCACACAAAATAACGAAAATTGGTAACATTATTGTAATTTTCAGCAAAAGAGAAATTTCTCTAGGTGTTGCTATTTATCTTGCACAATTTTCTTAGTAGCCTTCCCATTCATTAACTTTCTCCCTTCGACATTTATTGTACCTCAGAGAAGAGACAAACAGATGTCTGCACAGCTGGGTTTGATGCTAATTTTCGCCTCTCTGGAACAGGGTCCTTTAGTATATTGAGGGTTGAGCCCTTGCCATTCTTCTGACACGAAAGAAGTCACCTTGTTATGTGATTTTTAATTCACTAGCCCAAGCCTGACTGATTTTAATATTGCTTAATTTTTTAAATCTGAGGTTACTCATTCTTCATATTTTCCCAGATACTGAAATATTTTAATTGTTTTTAGTTTTGATAATGTCCGTTCAAATAATATTTTTAAGTTTAGGATTTTTTAATAAGTGTCATCGTATATTGGAAATCTTTTACTGAAATTGTGCTACAAAATGGGTAACCACTTATAAATAAATTTTTAATATGGTAACAATTAATGGATGAAATATAAAAGCAATATAAACAACAGAGAAGCATTCCTTGATTCATGAACATTAGAATAGTTAAAACTGCATGAATCTTCATGAAACAAATATTTAAGAATAAGTTTTAACTTTTTAAGAAAAAATCTTTTTTCTTATGCTTGTATCATTTCATACTTCTATCAGCCACGTATGAAAGCCCACTGCCTCCACTGCCCCCACTGCCTCCACTTGGTAGAGTAGATTTTTTTTTATCCATACTATCAGGCATGGCATCTAATCTAAATTTCTATCCCTTCATACTGTGAATTATTTTGTCTAAACTTATTTATGCTGTGACTCTTACCTTCCTTAGATAATGAATTTCCATTCCTCCTGTAAGTCATGGGTACATTATCACATTCTTTGTGATGTCTCTCCTGATAAACACATAAAAACAGTATACATATATATGATCTTATATATCACATACATATATGTGATAATTGCTCTTTAGAATTGCATTTTTTATCTTTCTTTGGTAAAATATGTGTATACCATCGTTTTCACACTTAAGATACTGAATTATAATTGTTGATAAATGTGTTTCTCATAGCACATGATTTTTATGTGCCTCTTTATATCAGCAATGCCGATCATATTAGACAACTGGTAGCAAATTATAAAATGTCGTATGGTTATCTCTTAGGAAATTCTAAAATTATTTTGTACAAGACTAAACGCATTTAAGCATGATAAATTTCTCCTATTTTTTTACTGGTTATAAAGCTGTTATAGGAAATGGTGAAAATATAAAGATTTATAAACTTAAAAAATAAATCAATGAAATAACTTGAAATTCCACAAAATAGAAACAAACACAAAACAAAAACAAAGACAATTGGAATTTTTTCAGAATATATATATAATATGATTTTTAATTCATTGTAGATATAATTATTTCAATTGGTATTGAAACATATTGTGCGTGTGTTATTAAATGTATTCAAAGAGTATGGTTTTATTGACTACATTGTATTTGAAAATAAGTAAGGACAATAATTTATTTAACAAGTCATCTCTCCTTGTGCATTAGGTTTCTTCCCAATGTTAATGACTATTCATCATATTAGAGAGCATATCTTTATTTTAAATTGTTTTCTTAGGGTAAATTCACAGAAATGGATAGTTTCTTAATAATTTCTTATTGTTCTAATGATACATTTAATTGAAAATTACAAAATTAATGTGTTAATGTATAATACAATTAAAGCATAATAAGGTAGAATAATTCAAACCCTAGAGATAAAAATCCCAGTATTAGCAATATTCTACCTCAGGAGTAAGCCCTGTTAACCATTTCTATTTTTAGTTTGCCTAGTAGTTGTCATCAAAACTTTAAAATTTGCGACTTGAATTCTCAAATTATAAGCCTTAGATGCAATCTATTAATCTGCACTGTAAGTGAGGATTTCAGTGATTTTATACAACCTGACCAATCTGCTTCTCCACTTCCTATTTCTTAGTATTGAATTTTTTAGTTCGAATGTACCATAATTAAACCTTTCCATCTTGAATCATCAACTTTAAAGAATTTTGTTGACTCCACACTATGAGAGATATCATCTCTATCTATGGCTGTATCTCTTCAATATGCCCAAGTATCACTCAGATTTTAGAAAGACATATAATAGTTTTCCTAATGTCATATTTTATCAAATGAACAATCTTGCATAGAAACTATGATAAAATCTAAAGAAATAGCAAATAGCATTCTCAGGACCATGATTAAATACATCTCTCTACTGATGTGATGATATGATTAGGTCATAGAAAACAATGTAGGGTATCAAATATCTGAATCTGTGAGATCTGAAAGAGACTAATACAAGGATGAGGAATAAATGTTTTCTCAAACATTCTCAGTTGCTCAAAATCATGTATCAATTTTCTTACAAATTTTAAGTGTGTTTTATTTTCTAAGTGAGTTGTTAGTACTCTTCAAAGTTTTTATATAATTTTTCCTATTTTTCATTGACAAAAGATTCATATACCTTCATTACTATGTTAAGATTTGGGGGCTTTTAGTCTTAGACTCTTTCCATGGAGACCTTGCCTTTTCCATACTAACTTGAACCAGTAGCTTTATAGGTCCTTTGCTCCCATCTTATCAATAGTTTTCTTTCCATTGCATTCTAGGTTGTGACTTGTTATTTCCTGAATCATAATTATTGCTCATTCTTACATTTCAGCTCCATTTTGATGATTAAATATTTGAGTGGCATTTACCTCAGGAAGGTTTTGCAAAAGTAAAAGCTTACCTAGGCCTAAGAAATTTAAAAATATCTTTATATTGCATTTAGACATGGTTAGTCATTAGCTGAGTGTAGAAATCCGTATTCAAAAGTATTTTGCCTCAGAACTTTGAAAGTGTAGATCAACTGTCTCCCAGCAACCCATATTGCTGAATAGAGATCTGAAGTAAGAATTATTCTTATTTCTTTTTTCTATCAGTAAATATTTTAGAATTTTAATCCTTAGATTTATTTAACTACACAGAGATCAATGGATCTCTTTTCCTTTTTATTTAACTCATTCTGCTCAGCATAATTTTTAGTCTAAATCCTCAGGTTACTTTTTATTTTCTAGTTCAGTTGACAATTTTTTCTTTTTAACTTACTATGTGGTATAGACCGTTCTATGTTCTACAATATCCACAGCTGAATAAAGCAAACATATCTTTAACCGTATGGGGCTTTCTGTTCATTGAGAGGAAAGAGGCAAAATATAATATGTACATTATTTAGTATATTGAAAGTATATAATAACTAAGTAAAAAAGAAAAGTTAATCAGAGTCGTAGTGTTGCAGAGGTTGAAGGGGGATTAGAGATTTCTCCCTCTCTCTCATTACTATAATCTCTACTCCACAGATGGTATGTTTTGTTTTTCTTTTTTCTTTTTCTTTTCAGTATTCACATAGCTCTAATTTTCCATTATTCCAATGCAATTCTGGAAAGATGGAAGACAAACAATGTTCTAAACTCTGCTATCACTAAAAATAATTTCAGCAATAATTTCTAAATCTTTTGATATATAGTATTTTCTAAAATACTACCCATTTACTCTTCCACCAGAAGTTAGAATGACTTTTTATTTCCTTGTCCACATTTGATCCTTGCTTAAAATTTTCTGTAATAAGCAATTGTTTCTGTTAATAATTAAATTGACCCTAATGATCTTTCATTTTGGTAGCACTGACAGATGGGTGAAATGTGATATATTAGAAATGGTGCTTATTTCACTTCTGTTATTGTAAAAGATCCATGAAGAATAGATTTTAATGTAAACCACGGGATTGTTCACAACCAGCATAATTGATTTTTAACAGCAAAAACTCATTAAGTTCATCGCATTTTTAGATAAATAAACCAAAGAATTAAACACATTTCAAATTATTATATCTTAAAATGTGTAGGAATATAGACTGAAATATGGGGATATATGATTTATCTCTTGTTTGCCAAAATGTAATTCTGCTTCCTAATTTTAATTAAATAATAAAGGAACGGAATATGTTCTTAAATTTTCATTTTACTCTTAGTTATACTTCAATTTTCAGAAAATCTCCAGCACTATTTCAATGTTTCTCTCCTATAATATAGCTGCATTGTATAAAATAATTTTTAGACAGCTTTAATGAGAGAAAATTTAATTAAATTTTTGTAGCTGAATCTATATCTACCTCAGGTTTTGATGATGTAGCACTTAAAACACAATATGTGTCTTATTAAACAAAATTTGCAATCCATTTTGTACATTAATCATGAAAGAGTTATTTCAAATTATTGAAGCAAAATAGTAGAAAGGCAGTCAAAGCTAGAAAAGTTTAAAAGAACACGATAATTCCTAGCATATATATTAACAATTTCTTGTGTCACATACTTATCACATTAACTTGTCAATCTTTTTTTCATTTATTCATGCAGTGAACCTCCAGCTCAGCTTACAATGGGTGGTATTAAAAAAGAGATGCCATGAGCCCCCCACTCTCCCACAGCCACTCTCCTCACAGCCTTGTACCAAACAAAACAAAAACAGAAAAATGTACAGATGATGGCATGTGCTGCTACAATGCTTCAGAAAGGAAACAAGCATTTAGAAGATTGATTCCCAAACATTGATTGAGGGCCAAAGATGGGTTTGTCAAAACAACTTCCTTCCCAAAGTGGCATGGTTCTGTGTTTTGTTTTGAAGAATAAGTCAGACGTGGGCCAAACATGTCGGTGGAACATTGAACTTTCTAGGCAGGGTCTCAATTGACAAAATTAGGCTGCATTCACAAGCTGCAAGCTCTGCGTGTCCATCATTTATGGCTCTCCGATCACCGCGCTCCTCCAATTCAGTGTCTCATCCTTTGAACACTGTCCATTTCCAGGAACCATCTCAGCTCTACTTTGTCAAATGTGTTTCCTTTGTCCAGCCAGTCTCCAAGCTATTTTTTTTTCATAGCTGCCAGAACTACTTTTTTCTAAGCAACAGATTTAAATGATATGATGTTTGGATACTGATATGAATAATAGTGATCAAGAGTGGGAGATGATGGTTAAGAAACTTCATCATTAGGGTATTAGACGGCACATCCTCTGGTTCTCACATTCAGTGAAGATCATGATAAGGATTATTATCATGTAGCCAAAATTACTCAATCCCTAAAATATACTTCCTTATATAAAATATGTGCTATAACTTATGTATAAAAGGAAATCCTAATTTTACAAAGTAACAAAATGACCAAATTTTTTAGGTACCCTATTTGTAAATGATTAATTTGCATGGCTTAAACAGGCTGGTCTCATATTCTCATAACAGAGTGGAAGAAATACACTGAATTAAGAAGCATTCGATATTATTTAAGTCCTAGAAGTGCCTCCAGTTAATCATATAAGTTTAAGCAACCACTTAATTCTCTGAAACTCCAATTTTCTTATTTTGTAGATAATACTATGTACAATTCTACACAGTAAGCATGCGTAATAAATATTTATTGAATAGAGTAGGGTTCATCAAAGATGCTCTATAAAGGGTGAGGCAGTAACTATCACAGGCTTTCCAAGACATTTAGCCTCTGTCCTAATCACTCGGCTTTGCCGTTATAGTGGGATAACAGCCCTAGACACTACCTAACCAAATAGGCATCTCTGTGTTCAATAAAAATTTTATTTATAAAGACAGGTGGTGGGCTTGATTTGGCCTGTCATCCACAGTTTGCCGATCCCTGGAATAGAGAACTGAATGAAGAGTTTGGAGTATAACTTTTTATCTAGTTCTCAACCCTGAAATTTTATGTCCTAAGTAATGTTTCTCTCATCAAGAACTTATTTATTTATTATTTTCTGAAATAGTGAAAATGATTAACAGTAAATATCACCAAGCAAAATATATAAATATTTCTAGATATTAACTAAAAATATTCTGGAACTTCTCAGTTACCTCAAATTATTCTATAACTTTCAAACCCATATGAAATCCAAATAGCAGCCAGCTACGCACTCAGACTCCTTCACAAAGGAATTTAAAAGCTTGATTACGATTCTCTCACTACTGTTTTCGAAGTCTTTGGCTGCCTTATTCTGAAATTCAGGAATGAGTCTATAGAGACTAATTTGAACAGAACTGTTTGACTTGAAGTGGGTGTAGCTGTCTTTAGCATTGTTAAGTTATACTTTTGAATTATGATTACCTTCTTGTTTTAATAAACAAGTGCACCTGAAAAGAAAGATGAAGTAAAAATTAACCTCAAGTGGCTCAAACAATGAAATAATCTAATATTGTAGATATATAGACTAGTGACATTTTATTTACTAATAATAGTTGTTATATTATTTTCCAGCTGAAGAAAGCTTCGATTTTTTATCATATATAAGATGAAATGTGTTTTTTAAACACTATGATTTATGAGAATTATTACATTTTTTTAAAAGGCATAATTAGCCTTTGAATGCCAGGGGCACATCTGAATTATTTGGATGGAATGGAAATAATTGAGTCATGAACACATAACTAAGTCAATGTAAATAATTGGTATTTCTCTCTTCTAACACATACTGCAATTTTTAAATGATTATTGTTCTTAACCCTAAAATGGAGTCATTGAAGCTGATCATTCATATTCTTGAGGTTTTTGGTGAAAACTCATCCTGGCTGACACTTATTTAAATGTTGATGATTTAATTTATCAAACCAATGTTGGCAAAAATAATAAATTTAGGAAAATGTCATAAACAGCCATGTCATATTTTAGACACACTTTTTACATGATATTATCTATATTTAGAATTTATACTAGTAATGAAGGCTGATTTCCTGCAAAAGTAAGGTAGGAAAGGTAATAGTAAGAGGGCGATATATATATATAGAACAGAAGAAGAGAGAAGTCTATAACCAAGGTGATTATTCTCATATCGTTATCCTCTCCCAGGATCTCTCTACCTTTTCTTTTTTTTATCAAAATGCTCACAGGTTTAATGCCTGCAGTAGCAAATGGTAATCACCAAAGACCCATCAACAGGAGAACAGGCTAGTAAATGACAGTACATCCTCTATATACCCCCATGAGAACAAACTCAGTTCCTGAATACTTAGCTTACTTTTGTGTCATTCATTTTTTTATTAATTAAAATAATTAACAAACAAAACATTTAGAAATCATTCCATTCTACATATATAATCAGTAATTCTTAATATCATCACATAGTTGCATATTCATCATTTCTTAGTACATTTTCATCGATTTAGAAAAAGAAATAAAAAGACAACAGAAAAAGAAATAAAATGATAATAGAGAAAAAATATATACGTACCATACCCCTTACCCCTTGCTTTCGTTTACCACTATTTCAAACTGAAGTTATTTTAAAATTTGTTCCCCCTATTATTTATTTTTATTCCATATGTTCTACTCTTCTGTTGATATAGTAGCTGAAAGGAGCATCAGGCATAAGGTTTTCACATTCACAGAGTCTCATTGTGAAAGCTATATCATTGTTCAATCATCATCAAGAAACATGGCTACTGGAACACAGCACTACATTTTCAGGCAGTTCCCTCCAGCCTCTCCACTACATCTTGAACACCAAGGTGATATCTACTTAATGTGTAAGAATAACCTCCAGGATAACCTCTCCACTCTGTTTGGAATCTCTCAGCCATTGACACTTTGCCTCATTTTACTCTTCCCCTTTTTGGTCAGAAGGTTCTCTCAGTCTCTTGATGTTAATTCTCAGCTCATTCTAGGGTTTTTCTCAGTCCTTTGATGCTGAGTCTCAGGTCATTCCAGGATCTTTGTCCCACGTTGCCAGGAGGGCCCACACCCCTGGGAGTCATGTCCCATGCAGAGAGGGGGAGGGTGGTGAGACTGCTCGTCCTGTTGGCTGGAGAGAGAGGCCACATCTGAGCAACAAAAGAGGCTCTCTTGGGGGTGACTCTAAGGCCTAAATTTTAAGTAGACTTGACCTACCTTTTGTGGGGTTAAGTTTCATGTGAACAAACCCCAAGACTGGGGGCTCAGCCTATAGCTTTGGTTGTCCACACTGCTTGTGAGAATATCAAGAACTCAACTTGGGGAAGTTGAATTTCTCCCCACTCTCACCATTCCCCGAAGGGGGCTTGCAAATACTGTTCCAGTCACTGATCAAATCACTCTGGGATTCATCGGGGCATCACGCTGGAAAACCAACAAAATCTCATGTGCTACCTGAGATTCCAAGTACTTATAACATTCAATCAAACTATCTACATGAGTTATATTAGGAAATGCTCTAGTCAAAATCTAAATTTTGTAACAAACATTTTTTGCTTTAGTCTTACACATAGTGTGAAATTTTGAAGTATTAGTTATCATCTATTTTCAGCACCCTGTAATAATGACAATCCTTTGTTCTTCCACATGCAAAAACATTTTTAAAATTTGTATATTGTACATTTCACTATTATTATACACTCTAGGCATTCCGAGATTATACCATCTCGATCTTTAACATCTATCTTTTTTTCTAATTTCAATTATGTCCCCAGCCCTCTTCCCTCTATCATTCTCACATGCAGCTTCATTCAGTGTTTTAACATAATTACATTACAGTTACGTAGTATTGTGCTGTGCATTTCTGAGTTTTTGTATCCAGTCCTGTTGCACAGTCCGTATCCCTTCAGCTCCAATTACCCATTATCTTACCTTATTTCTATCTCCTGATGATCTCTGTTACCAATGACATATTCCAAGTTTATTCAGTAATGTTGGTTCATATCAGTGAGACCATACAGTATTTGTCCTTTAGTTTTTGGCTAGTCTCACTCAGCATAATGTTCTCTAGGTCCATCCATGTTGTTACATACTTCATAAGTTTATTCTGTCTTAGAGCTGCATAATATTCCATTGCATGTATATACCACAGTTTGTTTAGCCACTCGTCTGTTGATGGACATTTTGGCTGTTTCCATCTCTTTGCAATTGTAAATAACGCTGCTGTAAACATTGGTGTGCAAATGTCCGTTTGTGTCTTTGCCCTTAAGTCCTTTGAGTAGATACCTAGCAATGGTATTGCTGGGTCATATGGCAATTCTATATTCAGCTTTTTGAGGAACCGCCAAACTGCCTTCCACAGTGGTTGCACCATTTGACATTCCCACCAACAGTGGATAAGTGTGCCTCTTTCTCCGCATCCTCTCCAGCACTTGTCATTTTCTGTTTTGTTGATAATGGCCATTCTGGTGGGTGTGAGATGATATCTCATTGTGGTCTTGATTTGCATTTCTCTAATGGCCAGGGACATTGAGCATCTCTTCATGTGCCTTTTGGCCATTTGTATTTCCTCTTCTGAGAGGTGTCTGTTCAAGTCTTTTTCCCATTTTGTAATTGGGTTGGCTGTCTTTTTGTTGTTGAGTTGAACAATCTCTTTATAAATTCTGGATACTAGACCTTTATCTGATATGTCATTTCCAAATATTGTCTTCCATTGTGTAGGCTGTCTTTCTACTTTCTTGATGAAGTTCTTTGATGCACAAAAGTGTTTAATTTTGAGGAGCTCCCATTTATTTATTTCTTTCTTCAGTGCTCTTGCTTTAGGTTTAAGGTCCATAAAACCACCTCCAATTGTAAGATTCATAAGATATCTCCCTATATTTTCCTCTAACTGTTTTATGGTCTTAGACCTAATGTTTAGATCTTTGATCCATTTTGAGTTAACTTTTGTATAGGGTGTGAGATACGGGTCCTCTTTCATTCTTTTGCATATGGATATCCAGTTCTCTAGGCACCATTTATTAAAGAGACTGTTCTGTCCCAGGTGAATTGGCTTGACTGCCTTATAAAAGATCAAATGTCCATAGATGAGAGGGTCTATATCTGAGCACTCTATTCAATTCCATTGGTCGATATATCTATCTTTATGCCAATACCATGCTGTTTTGACCACTGTGGCTTCATAGTATGCCTTAAAGTCTGGCAGCTTGAGACCTCCAGCTTCGTTTTTTTTCCTCAAGATACTTTTAGCAATTCGGGGCACCCTGCCCTTCCAGATAAATTTGCTTATTGGTTTTTCTATTTCTGAAAAATAAGTTGTTGGGATTTTGATTGGTATTGCATTGAATCTGTAAATCAATTTAGGTAGGATTGACAGCTTAACTATATTTAGTCTTCCAATCCATGAACACGGTATGCCATTCCATCTATTTAGGTCTTCTGTGATTTCTTTTAACAGTTTTTTTGTAGTTTTCTTTGTATAGGTCTTTTGTCTCTTTAGTTAAAATTATTCCTAAGAATTTTATTCTTTTAGTTACAATTGTAAATGGAATTCGTTTCTTGATTTCCACCTCAGATTGTTCATTGCTAGTGTATAGAAACACTACAGATTTTTGAATGTTGATCTTGTAACCTGCTACTTTGCTGTACTCATTTATTAGCTCTAGTAGTTTTGCTGTGGATATTTCATGGTTTTCGACGTATAGTATCACATCATCTGTAAACAGTGATAGTTTTACTTCTTCCTTTCCAATTTTGATGACTTGTATTTCTTTTTCTTGTCTAATTGCTCTGGCTAGAACTTCCAACAAGATGTTGAATAACAATGGTGATAGTGGACATCCTTGTCTTGTTCCTGATCTTAGGGGGGAAGTTTTCAATGTTTCCCCATTGAGGATGATATTAGCTGTGGGTTTTTCATATATTCCCTTTATCATTTTAAGGAAGTTCCCTTGTATTCCTATCCTTTGAAGTGTTTTCAACAGGAAAGGATGTTGAATCTTGGCAAATGCCTTCTCTGCATCAATTGAGGTAATCATGTGATTTTTCTGCTTTGATTTGTTGATATGGTGTATTACATTAATTGATTGTCTTATGTTGAACCATCCTTGCATACCTGGGATGAATCCTACTTGGTCATGATGTATAATTCTTTTAATGTGTTGCAGGATTCGATTTGCTAGAATTTTGTTGAGGATTTTTGCATATCTATTCATTAGAGAGATTGGCCTGTAGTTTTTTTTTTTTTTTTGTAATATCTTTGCCTGGTTTTGGTATGAGGGTGATGTTGGCTTCATAGAATGAATTAGGGAGTTTTTCCTCCACTTCAATTTTTTTGAAGAGTTTGAGCAGGGTTGGTACTAATTCTTTCTGGAATGTTTGATAGAATTCATATGTGAAGCCATCTGGTCCTGGAATTTTCTTTTTGGGAAGCTTTTGAATGACTGATTCAATTTCTTTACTTGTGATTGGTTTGTTGAGGTCATCTATTTCTTCTTGAGTCAAAGTTGGCTGTTCATGCCTTTCTAGCAACTTGTCCATTTCATCTACATTGTTGTATTTATTAGCATAAAGTTGTTCATAGTATCCTGTTATTACCTCCTTTATTTCTGTGAGTTCAGTGGTTATGTCTCCTCTTCCATTTCTGATCTTATTTATTTGCATCCTCTCTCTTCTTCTTTTTGTCATTCTTGCTAAGGGACCATCAATTTTATTGATTTTCTCATAGAACCAACTTCTGGTCTTATTGATTTTCTCTATTGTTTTCATGTTCTCAATTTCATTTATTTCTGCTCTAATCTTTGTTATTTCTTTCCTTTTGCTTGCTTTGGGGTTAGTTTGCTGTTCTTTCTCCAGTTCTCCAAAGTGGACAGTTAATTCCCAAATTTTTTACCTTTCTTCTTTTTTGATCTAGGCATTTAGGGCAATAAATTTCCCTCTTAGCACTGCCTTTGCTGCATCCCATAGGTTTTGATATGTTGTGTTTTCATTTTCATTCGCCTCGAGATATTTACTAATTTCTCTTGTAATTTCTTCCTTGACCCACTGGTTGTTTAAGGGTGTGTTGTTGAGCCTCCACGTATTTGTGAATTTTCTGGCACTCCGCCTATTATTGATTTCCATCTTCATTCCTTTATGATCTGAGAAAGTGTTGTGTATGATTTCAATCTTTTTAAATTTGTTGAGACTTGCTTTGTGACCCAGCATATGGTCTATCTTTGAGAATGATCCATGAGCACTTGAGAAAAAGGTGTATCCTGCTGTTGTGGGGTGTAATGTGTTATAAATGTCTGTTAAGTCTAGCTCATTTATTGTAATATTCAAATTCTCTGTTTCTTTATTGATCCTCTGTCTAGATGTTCTGTCCATTGATGAGAATGGGGAATTGAAGTCTCCAACTATTATGGTATATAAGTCTATTTCCCTTTTCAGTATTTGCAGTGTATGCCTCACGTATTTTGGGGCATTCTGGTTCAGTGCATAAATATTTAAGATTGTTATGTCTTCTTGTTGAATTCTTCCTTTTATTAGTAGATAGTATCCTTCTTTGTCTCTTTTAACTGTTTTACATTTGAAGTCTAATTTGTTGGATATTAGTATAGCTACTCCTGCTCTTTTCTGGTTGTTATTTGCATGAAATATCTTTTCCCAACCTTTCACTTTCAACCTATGTTGAAAGTGAAAGTGAGTTTATCTTTGGGTCTAAGATGCGTTTCCTGTAGACAGCATATAGAAGGATCCTGCTTTTTAATCCATTCTGCCAGTCTATGTCTTTTGATTGGGGAATTCAGTCCATTAACATTTAGTGTTATTACTGTTTGGATAATATTTTCCTCTACCATTTTGCCTTTTGTATTATATATATCATATCTGACTTTCCTTCTTTCTACACTCTTCTCCATACCTCTCTCTTCTGTCTTTTCGTATCTGACTCTAGTGCTCCCTTTAGTATTTCTTGCAGAGCTGGTCTCTTGGTCACAAATTCTCTCAGTGACTTTTTGTCTGAGAATGTTTTAATTTCTCCCTCATTTTTGAAGGACAATTTTGCTGGATATAGGAGTCTTGGTTGGCAGTTTTTCTCTTTTAGTAATTTAAATATATCATCCCACTGTCTTCTAGCTTCCATGGTTTCTGCTGAGAAATCTACACATAGTCTTATTGGGTTTCCCTTGTATGTGATGGATTGTTTTTCTCTTGCTGCTTTCAAGATCCTCTCTTTCTCTTTGACCTCTGACATTCTAACTAGTAAGTGTCTTGGAGAACGCCTATTTGGGTCTATTCTCTTTGTGGTGTGCTGCAGTTTTTAGATCTGTAATTTTAGGTCTTTCATAAGAGTTGGGAAATTTTCAGTGATAATTTCTTCCATTAGTTTTTCTCCTCCTTTTCCCTTCTCTTCTCCTCCGGGACACCCACAACACGTATATTTGTGCACTTCATATTGTCATTCAATTCCCTGAGCCCCTGCTTATATTTTTCCATTCTTTTCCCTATAGTTTCTGTTTCTTGTCGGATTTCAGATGTTCCATCCTCCAGTTCACTAATTCTAACCTCTGTCTCTTGAAATCTACCATTGTAGGTTTCCATTGCTTTTTTTAATCTCTTCTACTATATCTTTCATTCCCATAAGTTCTGTGATTTGTTTTTTCAGACTTTCCATTTCTTCTTTTTGTTCATTCCTTGTGTTCTTCATGTCCTCCCTCAATTGATTGATTTGGTTTTTGAAGAGGTTTTCCATTTCTGTTTGTATATTCAGAATTAGTTTTCTCAGCTCGTGTATCTCATTTGAACTATTGGTTTTTTCCTTTGACTGGGCCATTTCTTCAATTTTCCTGGTGTGATTTATTATTTTTTGCTGGTATCTGGACATTTAATTACCTTAATTAGTTTATTCTGGAGATTGCTTTCACTTATCTTACCTAGGGTTTTCTTGCTAGATGAGTTTGTTGTCTATCTGTTCATTGACCTTCAGTTCAGCTTTTTCTGGGCCTCTAGCTTAAGTTTTGTTTAACAGTGATTAATTTTTCAGTTCTTGTTTTCTTGTCCTGCTTGTAAGGTGCCTTTTCCCTCTCCACCCTTAGGAGGGTCTACACAGGTATTACAGACTCCAGCCAGGTTTTCCCGGACTAAGCTGGCCTCCTTTCTGTGGGAAGGAATCACATGCTTTCCCTGAGTGTAGACCCAGCAGGTTGAAAGGCTTTCCTGTGAAGTCTCTGGGCTCTGTTTTTCTTATCTTGCCCAGTATGTGGCGCTTGTCTGTCTGCGGGTCCCACCAGCAAAAGATATTGTGGCTCCTTTAACTTTGGAAGGCTCTCCCTGATGGGGGCGTGGTGGAGACAGAGGAAAGGTTGTAGGCTGGTTTTAATGAGTTCAAATTGCGAAGCCGTGGGGTCTGAATTCCTTGAGAGAGGGATTCCACCTGAGTTGTGTTTCACCCCTCCTGTGGGGAAGGTTCAGGTGGGAAACAGCCCTGAAAGCAGCCTGTTTCTGCGTTTGGGGCAGTTGCAGCATGTGTAATCTTGCCGCTGCATCCAGAGGCAGCCAAGCCTCCATAGAAACAGCCTCAGAGGGCTCCGTTTCGTCCCCTTTCCTCTTTTTCGGTTAGCCCAATAGGCAACCTCTGCCTTGACCAGTATCGCCTGAGCTGGGGGCCTATTTTTAGTAGTCAGAATTTGTTTATTAATGCCACTATTGATGTTTGGTTGGACTCAGTCTCTGGTACTATTAGAGTTTCTTTCCTTTCGCTCCGGGAAGCCGCCTGTGGGGGAGGGGTGCTGGGTGCTGGCCGCCACGGATTGGGGAAGTGTGCATGGCTTGGGGAAGTGCGCGCAGCTTGGGGAACTCACTGTTCCGGATACTCGCAGCCAGTCCAGCTGGTCCATACTGGGGTATGCTGTGTGTCCAGTCACTGTCGTGGCTCCGGGAGCTGTTCTGTACTGTTTCTGGTTATTTAGCAGTTGCTCTGGAGTACGAACATGCCCTGGATGCCTGCTGAGAGACCCTGCGCTGATGCGGCGGCAGAGCCCAGTCTCAGGAACCTCAGGGCCATGATTATGCGGGCCATGGTGGCTCAAGGACCCGGGGGGATGCGCTAGCGATGGGGACCTCTCCTGCATCCAGTGCGCCTCTGTCTCTCTACCTTTTAAAGACTCTGTGATACTAACCTCTCCATGCCTTTTAAATTTTCTTCCATGTTTATAGTGTCCAAGCTCTGGAAACAGGATAAATCATGATAGTGCTGCCTAGCTATAGTATTCTGCTCCATGTAACACACTTTATAAGGTTTGCAGAACCATTTTACAGAAAATACAAAAACATAATTCCAACACCCCAAACACTTTAGGAATCAAACTAGTCTATTAACAAAGACAGCAGTTTTTGGTATTATTTTAAATCACTTTTATATTTTAGAATGGAGATATGTTTCAGTTTGCTGAAGCTGCCAGAATGCAATATACAAGAAATGGGTTAGCTTTTTCAAAGAGGTTTTATTAATTTACAAATTTAAAGTTCAGAAGGCCATGAAAATGTCCAAATTAAGACACCAACAAGAGAACAACTTCTCTGAGGAAAGGTCTCTGACAGCAGTTCCTCTGTCCCATGGGAAGGCACATGGTGATGTCTGCTGTTTCTTCTTTCCTGGGTTGGTTTCAGTGGTTCTCTCTTTTCTCTGGAGGCTTTCTATGGATTTCTTCTCTTAGCTTCTCTTTGCTTTCTGAGTTTCATCTGTCTCTTATCCTCCCATAAAGAACTCCAACAAGGGAATTAAGAACCACCTTGAGTGGGCTGGGTCACATCTCCATGGAAACAACCCAATCAGAAGGTGCCACCCAACAATAGGTCTTTCCTTACAAGAATGGATTAAAATAATATTGTCTTTTCTGGGGTACACAGTAGAATCAAACTAGCACATTCTACCTTCTGAATCCTAACAAGACATGCCCTTTTATGCAAAATATATCCATTCCATCACAATATCACAAAAGCTTAAATAATTTCAGTAAAAATATTAAGTAGAAAGTCTTATCAAAATCAGGCAAGGTCTATCCTAAAGCAAATGCTCTTCCAGATGTGGACCTATGAGCTTAGAACAAGTTATCCGCTTCCAATATAAAAGGAGGGACCATCATAGGGTAAACGATTTCAATGTCATAAGGAGAAGTTGAAAGGAAAATAGGGGTCACCAGATCCAAACAGTTCCAAAAACCTGCAGGAGATACTTCATTTGATTCTAGGGTCTGACAATTATTTACAAAATGATATTTTATCTTTGGGGCTTGAGAGAAGAGCAATCCACAGCCATCATCCTCTCTAAGGGCTTATGCAGTTGCGCTACTCTCTACAAACACTGGGGTTAGGACTCCAACATCTCCAAGACTTGGGGAGACCCTATGTTCTCAGCCTCACCCCCTTTAAGCATTAAGGTAGCACCCAGTCCTTGTCATTTCTGTAGCATTCTGAACCCCCTTAGAGCAGTGTGTTGGTGCCAGGCTCTCCTTATCCCCAAGGAATATGTGCCACCCCTCAGAATGCTTCCTGAACAAGGTGGCAGTCAAACTCTCCTCAATTCCTCAGGCATCTGAGAGTCCTGATGCATTAATACTCTTCCTAAACAATGGGTCAGAAGGCCCATACTCTGCAAACTCACCCATTCCAAGTGCCTGGATGGGTCCACTCTCTTGGCCTGAGGTTTCTTGGCTCCAGACCTTAGCTTCCATGGTTCTTCCATTGAAGTAATTTTTCCTTCAATCTGTCCCTTTTCTGTCCCTTTTAGCCCAGACTGGCAGTGGTTCCATTTATACTTATCCCACAATAAATTTGTTAGTTTTCCGTGCAACAAACAGGGGTTCCTGCCGTCAGACAATAGGACTTTCCACAAATCCTTTCTGGGGAATTCCATTTCCAATCCTGATTCCCACCGATGTGGCTAACTGGTTCTTTTATGTTTAGTTAAATCCACACATGAGACACTTGCCTTTGGGGTATCAATTCTGGAAGCCCAGAATTTCCAGACCATAAATTTATGGTTTCTTTGTAGCCAAGAGTTCAATTCTCTCAGCTTATCCCTTTTCTGTCACATTTTGCTTTAAGCTGTAAGAAGAAGTCAGGCTGCATTTTCCACATTTAATTTGGAAATTTACTCAACTAGATGATGAAGATCGTTACTTTCAAATTCTACCTTCAATCCAACAACGGGACTCAATTTTGCCAAATTCTCCACCAGTTTAAAACAACGATCACCATTCTTCCAGTTGTAACAACACAGTCATCATTTTTGCCTAAGGCCTCATCATACTTTAGAGTCCATATTTCTACCAATAATCTCTTCAAAGCAATCTAGGCCCTTATTATCAAGCATCTCACAATTCTTCCAGAATCTCCTCTTTATACATCTATATATTCCAGCATTTTATGGTTTTGCAAATCACAGCATCCCACTTCTCTGATACAAAAATGTGTTAGGGTTTGCTAACGCTGCTAGAAAGAACCATGTGAGAAATAGGATGGCTTTTTCAATGGGGTTTTATTAGGTAACAATTTACAGTTTTAAGGCTATGAAAATGTCCAAATTAAGGCACTGACAAAAGGATACCTACTCTGAGGAAAGGTTGCTCATATCCAGGGTTCCTCTGTCACATGGTATGATGTTTAGGTTCATGTGTCAACTTGGCCAGGTGATGGTGCCCAGTGGTCTGGTCAAGGAAGAACTGGCCTATCTGTTTCTGCAAGGACATTTTGTAGACTTAAATCATCAGCTCGGTGATCACATCTATGAATGATTGCATCTGCAGTTGGCTAAGGGAAGTTTCTCCTACAATATGTGGTATTTAGTCTAATTGGTTGATGGCTTTAAGGGAGAAGTCAGAAGAGAGAATCTCTCTCACTACTTCAGCAAGACAGCTTCTCCTGGAGACTTTCATCCAATTTGCTAGCCTCACAGCCTACCCGGCGGAATTTAGAATCATGCATCCCTACAGTTGTGTGAAACACTTTTATGAAATATCATATTTATGATTATTCCCAGTTGATTCTGTTTTCTGAGAGAACCATGATTATTACACAATGTAACCCCTTCCCATCATGAATCAAGTACCACTGTGGTCCTGGTGACCCATGTGGCATGTCCTAGGTAGGGGCTAGACCCTCACTCCTCCAGGAACAAGTGGAACATGGAGCCAGGATGTGACTGCCTTAGGCTACTGAGCTTTCTGGTTTGGTCTAGGAGACTCAGTGTAAAGGAAGAATCCCCTGTCAACAACTGAGTGAGATGGATTCTCCCAATAAATGTGGGTCTCTGCTGGGTGAGTCTCACTGACCTTTTGGGCAATGGCAGCCCAATGGTGCAATAATATATGCTTCTTTTGCCATAGTGGCATTCACTAGATTTATTAAATGTTTTACCCACTACATCTATCCCAGGAACTTCCCAACTATGCTTGTGAAATTCTTCAGACATGAGTGTCTTCCTGACTAGCCTTGGGACCTGGGACTTCTCTCTGTCTTTTAGGGAAAATCATAACCATGTCAGCAAGGGCTGTTGGGAGCCAGAGTTTCTGCTCAGCCCTTAAACTGCCTTGTAAAGGCCACTGTGGAATAACTGAAACTTTAGCTGTCTGAATGACACTTGAAGCCATCAGGAAGCAAAGGATTAGCCAAGAAATGCCCACAATTGATGACTCAGGATCACCCCACAATAGGTCTGGCTCTCAACTTTAGTAGGTGCACATAAGAGATGCTGCTAATGCACTAAACAAATGGCAGGCTCAGGGTTGTGGCAGGGTCTAGGGGGTTCAGGGCTGTGCCAGGGGTTAACCATTATGTCCCAGTCATAGGGAATCCCAGGGAGAGCACTTGGGTGAAAAAAAGGACTCTTTTCTGAGATTGGAAGTGTTTCAATGTTTTCATTGGTAAAACTGAGACCCAGATGCTTCCCAAAGGAAATATTTACACTCCCTGGACATAACCAAAGCACAAGTCTTTGGACAATGGGACCCCTAGCCCAGGGGCTGTAGGCTTTATGGGCTCAGAGACTAGCTACTTTCAGGAAAAGTTGGCAGTAACACTATTGAATCTTAAAACTGGTGATCATCCCAGAGAGTGGACTTCAGAACTATATATCTTGATACTCCAGCTTGGCTGGTTTTGATCTTTTGACAATCTTCCCACCTTAGTGTTGAAGCAATTCTGGTGTTTCCTGGCAAAAACTGAAATCCCTAATTTCTCGTCCAGAGAAACCTCAGCATGACAAGGCACATAGCGATGCCTGCTGTGCATTATCTCTTGTTTTGGTTTCCAGAATGACTCTCTCAGCTCCTGTGAGTGTTTCTGGCCTCTCCTGGGGTATTTGTCCACTCTAGGTGTTTGTGGGTCCTCTCTTAGCTTTGCTGAGGCAAACTCACAATTTAATCTTATAGCTTAACATCTCTGGGGACACTTTCTGTCCCCAAGTATCTGTGCATCCTCTCTTTGCCTCTCCAGGGGAATTTTCTTTTTTAGTTTCTGTGAATACTTGATAAAGGACTCTAGTAAGTGAATTAAGACCCACCTTGAGTGTGCAGGACCGCATTTCCATGGAAACAATTTAATAAAAAGTCCCCACCCAGCAATAGGCCTGCCCCCACAAGAATGGATTCAAAGAACATGGATTTTTCTAGGGTACATAACAGTTTTAAACCAGCACACATGGGAAGGCACATGGCAACAGCTGCTGGTCCTTCTCTCCTGGGTTTATTTCAATGACTCTCTCTTTTCAGGAAGTTTTTCTCTGAATTTCATCTCCTAACTTCTCTGAGATCTCTGAATTTAATCTGTCTTTTATCCTCTCAGAGAAGACTCGAGTAAGGAGATTAAGACCAACCTTGAATGGGTTGGTTCACATCTCCATGGAAACAACTTAATCAAAAGGCACCACCCAAGTGTAACACCCACAAATATAGATTAAAAGAACATTGTCTTGGGTGGGCCACATGGCTCAGCCAGGCAGAATTCTCACTTTTCATGTCAGAGACCCAGTGCCTACCCAAACATAAAAAGGAAAAAAAGAAAAAAAAACCAGAGCATAGTCTTTTCAAACAGCACAAGATTTTATATATACATAAAATTTTATATCCTCAGTCTAAACACTGAACAACATTATAGTAGAAAATTTATATCTTAAATAATACTAGGTGATAGAGTGGCATAACCATTAGAAAATATAATACATATATAATTGTTTTTCAGCACCACCATATGTAATGGCTATGAACATTTTTTCTTTTGGTGTTATGAATATGTTTATATTTAAGTTATAGGATGTCAAGTTTAAAGGTGAATGTTAGGACCAAGACAAAGTAAGATGGCAGCATAATGAAGTGTGGAATTTAGTTCACCCTCCAGGGAAGCTAGTAAATAGCTAGGAACAAACAGAACAACTTCTGGGGGTGCATCAGTGACTGGACACACAGGGTACGTTGGTCTGGACCAGGTGGGATGGTTGAGATCTCACACAGAACTGTAAGTCCCCTAAGTAATGAAAGCTGGTGCCCTTCCCTCACAGGCACAGCATACTGATTCCCCAAGGGGAAAGGAAACAGACTTCACTAGTAGCAAGGAGTTGAGTCAACCAAGTTCCATTTGCAGAATCAATTAACAAATTCTGACCACTGAAAACAGGCCCCCAGCAAAAATAACCCTGGAATAAGCACTAAAGGAACTAGAAGGTTTTGTCCCAACAGAGAGAGGGTGGGGCTGATGGGAAAAAAATGCAAAGGCTTTTTGAGTCGGATAACACTAAATACTGGAAAAGGGCTTGAGCCTGGAGATACATAGAGCCACACACCAATTCAAGCTCTTAATTAGCAAACCAGAGGACAGAGGCCTGGCTCTGAAAGGCTTTTTAAAAAAAAATTTCTTAAACAGATCATTAGATACATCTGAAAGCATTCTCTGGCACCAGCACTGCCCCAGACAAGGGTGGAACTAAAAAATATCTGAGAGACAAAGTAACAGCAGGTGAAAGGGGTTAATTTCCTAAAGGATATAGCTTCTCCAAGAAAGGGGAGGCGGGCCCAGTTCAAGTGGAATCCCTCCTTCAAGGAATTCAGGCCCCAGGGACTGGAAAACAAAAGCAATCAGAGCCCACCTACTACCTAATCTTGGTCTCAACCATGACCCTGTCAGGGAGTCTCTTGAAATTAAAGGTACCACATACTTAGAAAAGGTGACTATGCATTTGATAACTAGAAACATTTTTGTCAATGTTCCAAACTTGGTTAGGGAAACAAGGAAAGGAAAGGATGAGCTCAGGTTGCAAATTTCCAGATTAAGCTCCCCACAAATGACCTGAAAGTTTCTACATCTGCCATGTGATCCAGCAGATCTAGTAGTGTTTAACATTTCAAGACATTTAGAGATGATAAGTGAAGGGCAGTATAGAATTTTGGGTAATTTTGGGGAATTTTTGAACAAAGTCTTGCCATCTTCTGCAAAAAATTCTCTCCTTTTGAGAAGCAGCTTGCTACTGGGCCTTTGTAAAGACAAAATGCTTAACTATAAGCCACAGAATTACCATTTGAACTTAGCAAAAAATAATGAATTAGGTATTGCCTGATTCACCATGCCATAAAATTGAGCATGCCCAGCAGCACTCCATCCTAAAAAGTAAGTGTGATATAGGAAATCGGGATCAAGTAGGCCCCAAAGGCAAAGTATGTTACATAAGGAAGCAGCTCAAAAACTCATAGCACCCATTCCTACTATGTTAGCTTTCCTCAACCAGCCCATACCTATGACCTCATGGGGAGTTCCCTATGATCAGTTGACTGAGGGAGAAGAAGCTTAGGCCTGTGTTTAATGATAGTTATACATGATAAACAGGTACCACCAAGAGTGGACAGCTGCAGCACTATAACTTCTTTCTGTGAGATCCCTGAAGGACAGTAGTGAAGGAAACCCTACCAATGAGCAGAACTTTGAGAAGTTTATCTTGTTGTACATTTTGCTTTGAAAAAAGAAATGGTGAGATGTATCAGAATATACAATGCAACAGTATAGATGGGTTATTTTACTCTAAAACACGTGCATATGCATAATTTTAATCAAATAAATATTAAATATTTACACATCTTTCTTGCCCTTCTTTCCTTTCTAACTACAGTCTCTCATTGTTTGCTTTGTTTGTTTGGCATCTGTTAAATTTATAAGGTTAGCAGATGTATTTGAGATAGAAAAGAAAATGTTTTTCTACCAATTTAATATATTTAAACCAAAATGATTAGTTGGTAAATTATTAGCCATTGTAAAAGCTTACACATACACACACATATGCATTAGAATATTTTATATCCAAGTTTTTATTTCAACTGGTTAATTTTATTCCTTCCATTTTTGTTTGCTTCATTCTCTTATAATTAAAACACAGTTAAACATTCGCTAGGCTAAAAAAATTCACTAGGCTATATACTTATTCCACAATATTCTTGTGCTTATTCCTGGACATACTAATTATTTTTGACTTGGATTCACTTCAAAAAGTCTTATTTTAAAAGTTTCTTTCCTTTTCTGTCTTTGTCCTTGCTTCATTTCCTAATTTCCTATCATCTAAATTACTACAGGCAAAAAAGAAGGAAAATAATTACTACAGGCAATACATTGAAACAAATTTCACCTCTATAGAACATTGGTCATCATTTTTCTAGCTTGCTCTGACAATTTCTTCACCATTTTTCACCTCCTCTTATTATCTGTTACTAATATTAGTGCTGTATATTTAATTATGTGTTAATTCATTATTCCTCATTTATTTTACAGCAGCACCCCATTCCCATCAATTATGAAAATGCACCTGTTAGTTACCGCTGCATAACAAGCCACCACAAAACCCAATATTTTAAAGCAATAGACCTTTATTATAGCCACACATGTGCTGGTTGGCTGAATTTTGATAATTTAGGCTGATCTAAGCTCACAGCTTGGGTTTCCCTTCTCTAGGAAAGAGATCTAGTTGGCTTTGTGTTCTCTATTTGTATATTTTAAGGGTTCAGGCTGAAGGAATAGCATGCACCTAAGGGTAGTTGTTGTCATAATGATTGGTGTGTTCTCACACACACAAATAAGCAGAATTTTGTGAAGACACTTGCGGCCTTCATTCATCAATGGTTCATTGTCATTTTCACCCACATACCTTTGTACAAAGCAAATAGCACAGCTAAAATTACAATCTAGGGTTGGGAAAAGCATTCTGCGAATACTGAAGCTCAAACAAGGGTATGGATCCTGGTAAAGGTAAATAATTGTAGACAATGATCCAATCTATCACATGCCTGCTATACAAAAATTTTAATTTATATTTGTTTCATATTTAATTGTATTAGTTTGCTAAAGCATCCAGAATGCAATATACCAGAAATGGAATGGCTCTTTTAAAGGGAAGTTATTATGTTACAAGTTTACAGTTCTAAGGTCATAGAAATATCCAAACTAAGACATGCAGAGAAAAATATCTTAACTCCAAAGAAAAGCCAATACCTGTCATATGGGAAGGCATGTACCTGGTGTCTGCTGGTCCTTGTTACTAGTTCCATTGCTTCCAGCTTTTGGTGCCAGTGCTTTCCTCACTAAGCACCTGTAGGCCTTCACTTAGCTCCTCTGGGAAGCAACTCTGGCTTCTGGCTTGCTTAGCATCTCATGGAAAAGCACATGGCAATAACTGCTGGGGGCTGCATCTCCACACATTTGGGTCTTGCATTGGCTCTGTCAGCTCTGTTGTTTCAGCTCTCAAAGCTTCTGCATCTCCCCTTTTAAAGGACTCTTATAAACCAATCAAGACCCATCTTGAGTGGGTGGGGTCACGTCTCCATCTAATCTGAAGTCTGTGCCAAGATGAGTGTGCCACAGCTCCATAGCAGTAAACTAATAAAAAAATCACACCCATGACTAGGTGTGTCAAATCTCCATGAAAACAATCCAATCAAAGTTTCCCACTCGCAACAATAGGTCTGACCCCACAAGATTAGATCAGGATTAAAACATGGCTTTTCTGGGGTACATAATAGTTTCAAACCAGCACAACAACTTTTTCAGAATAATTAGGGAAATACCAGTATTAAACGGAAAAATGTTAATTGGAATTTTTTTCCAGTTTATTTAGTAAATCAAACACTGCTTTCAAAATTATTAAAATTAATAGAATATCTATTTAGTTTTATTCATTTACCATTGATTTATGACACAAATACTGAATCAGCATATACTATGCAAACTAATAGGACCAAGACACAGCTTGTATTATAAAGAAATTCACAACTGAATGAGAAACAGAGATATAACTGAATAGTAATATATAAAGCACAACACAATCGTAAGTCCTAAGAATTGGCAAAGTATTATGGAAAGTCTGAGGAGAGAATAAATACTTCTGCCTGGAAAGTAGGGTGCCAGGGGAAAATTATAAGAGGAGTTAACTTTTGAGGAGAATCATGAAGAATGAGTAGAACTTCGATGGCAGTGGTGAAGGACATCCCAGGCAAGATATACCAACAACCTCATGAGCAAAGGCATGTGGATAAAAGCGTCCTATGCCCACTCATGCTTACCACATCCTATGGTGAGGCTACAGAGACCAGGTGAGATCAAGCAAAGCACAGACATGTAAATTAGCATCACCTGTTCTGGAGTATCAAATGACTCAGAACAGCTTTTGTTTATGTGCCGGGAATGGAAGAGTTTACTAGAAGCAAAAAAAAATAATGAGGAATAAAGCAAAAAACAAATGAACAACAAAAGATATGTAAGGCCTTATAAGTCGTGTGCCTTGTTCTAGGACACCCAAAGGTAAACTTCAAGGCAAAGATTTGGGAGGAAGCAATGTGTTTAGAAGATGAGTACCCTTTGAAGGGTGAGAACGGGGAAGTAAGAAAAGAAAGTGAAGACAGCCAGTACAGGGTGTGTTAAGTGAGTGGGTTATTTCCTTGGACGACTCATGCTCATTTCCTCTAAGGATTCTTGCCTAATTAAGGAACGAGTAAACCAGGATATTTTCCATCTCCCATCCTTCATTTACGGAAAGGTGCTCCAGTGATATTCACTCTTCAGCACTTCTGGCATGCCATGGATGAGCTCAGCACTGTTCCACAGACAGGAAATGCCCTCAGACAAGAAAAGCAGCAAGGTTCATGTGTATATCATCTAGGTAAAAATTTAAAATATATACAGAAGCACCATATAGTATTTATAGGAAAGTAGGAATATGGGTAATATAAATGCTACACCAGAAAGAAACTCATTAACGTTAAGGGAGAAAGAATGAACAAAAAGTTCATGTGTTTCAATTGAATCACTATTTTTCTTTTTACAGTTTTAAAAACTAGATCTGAAGTAAATATAAACACTTGTAAAATTGTGGCAGTAAGTGGACAGGTGTTTTATATTATCTATCCATTTCTGTATGTTTGAGATATTCTTGAATTTTCAAAAATCTGTAAAATAACAAAAAGCTTAATTGTAATGAAGGAAAAAATTAGCTCTACCAATCTCCTAAATTTGGATTGCATTATCAATTTACAACTTTTTACAGAGAAACGATATATTTACACCACAGAAAAATTCAACCCTTACTAGTTATTGAAGAATTTCAATAACCTTAGTCTGAATTAACAGCATTTGAGTATAAATACAGATGTAAATAATCATGGAAATGCAAGGCAGAGTTCCTCAGATATGTACAAAGAGCTCATATAACCATCAATGGTCAATTAATTTTTTTGTTAGGAAAGTTGTAGATTTACAGAAATATCATGCATAAAATGCATAAAATACAGAATTCCCATCTACCACCCTATTATTTTTTCTTTTAATATTTTTATTGTAAAAACTTAACATACCAACATACAAACATTCTTGACATACAAATATTCCATACATACTGTGCAATCAGTGGCTCACAATATCATCACATAGTTGTGATTTCATCACCATGATAATGTTTTCGAACATTTACATTGCTCCAACAAAAGAAATTAAAAGAAAAAAAGTTGGACATACCATACTCCTTACCCCTCCCACTCAATGACCACTAGTATTTCAATCTACTCAATTTATTTAACCCTTGTTCCGCCTATTATTTGTTTATTTTCTATCCATATTTTTTAATCATCTGTCTGTACCTAGATAAAAGGAATAACAGACACAAGTTTTTCACAATCACACAGTCACATTGTAAAAGCTATATAGTTATGCAATCATCTTCAAGAAACAAGGCTACTGGAATACAGCTCTACAGTTTCAGGTATTTCCCTCTAACCATTCTAATACAGTATAAACTACAAAGGGATAAATGCATAAGAATAACATCCAGGATAATTTCTTGACTCTGTTTGAAATCTCTCAGCCACTGAAACTTTATTTTGTCTTGTTTCTCTATTTCTGTTTTTGGTCGAGAAGGTTTCCTCAATCTCTTGATTCTGGGTCCCAGCTCTACCCGGGATTTCGGTCCCATGTTGCCAGGGAGATTTACACCCTTGGGAGTCATATCCCATGTAGAGGGGGCAGGGCCATGAGTTCACTTGCTGTCTCAGCTTAGAGAGAGAGACCACATCTGAGCAATGAAAGAGGTTCTGTGGGGGTGACTCTTAAGCCTAATTTTAAGTAGGCTTAGCCTATCCTTTGCAGGGATAAGTTTCATAGGGGCCAGCCCCAAGATCAAGGGCTTGGCCTATTGATTTGGCTGTCCCCACTGCTTGTGAGAATATAAGAAAGTCTCCTAACGGGGAAGTTGACTATTTCCCTCTTTCTCCTCATTCTCCCAAGGGAACTTTGCAAATACTTTATTCACTGTCCAAATCACTATGGGATTTATCAGAGCATCATGTTAACCTGGACAAACCAACAAAATCTCATGCCCTATTCAAAATTCCATGTACTTATCCACAGTATCATTAACATCTTGCATTACTGTGGTACATTTGTTATAATTTATGAAAGCATATTTTTATAATTGTATTATTAACTAGAGTTCATCATTTATAATAGGGCTTACTGTGTTGTACAGTCCTGTATGTTTTAAAATTTATATTCTAGTAACATCTAACCGACCTAAAATTTCTCCTCTTATCCACATTCCGTGAATATAATTTAGAGCCTGCTTTTTAAATTACATTCGCAATGTTTTGCTACATCACCGCCATCCATTACCAAAACTTTACAATCATCCCAAATAGAAACTATACAATTGAAGCATTAACTCTCCATTTCCAGCCCCTCGTAACCTATATTCTAGATTCTGACACTATAAATTTGCTTATTTTAATTATTTCATATCAGTGAGATCATACAATGTTAGTCTTTTTGTATCTGGCTTATTTCACGCAACATAATGTCTTCAAGGTTCATCCGTATTGTTGCCTGAATCAGAACTTCAATTTGTTTTAATGCTGAATAATATTCCATTTAATGTATATACCAAATTGTGTTTATCCATTTGTCATCTGACAGACATTTAAGCTGCTTCCATCTTTTCACAAAGCCAATTTTCTAAATAACCCCATCGAAATGTATGCAAGATCTCAGCTATAACTAGGCACATATCACCTCTGCCCCATTAGCTGTTTCTTCTATGAGGCTGCCTGTTGTTGCCTGTTCTAGTTTGCTAGCTGCCAGAATGCGATATACCAGAAACAGAGTGGCTTTTAGAAAAGAGAATGCATTATGTTGCTAGTTTACAGCCTAAACCCATGAAAATGTCTAGATTAAAGCAAGTCTATAAAAATATCCAATTTAAGGCAGCATGGAGAGATAACTTGGTTCAAGAAGGCCAGTGATGTTCAGGGTTACTCTCTCACTTGGAAAGGTACATGGCAAAGATGGTCACGTCGGATTGCTTTCTCTCCAGGCTTCTTGCTTCATGAATCTACCCCATGGGCATTTTCCTTCTTCATCTCCAAAGGTCTCTGGCTGCATGAACTCTGTAGCTCTTGTGGCTCTCATAGATCTTGTGGCTCTAAAAGTACTTCCTCTTTTAAAGGGTTCCTTTGAACTAATCAAGACCCACCTAGAATAGGTGGAGTCACATCTCCCTCTAATCAAATGTTAATACCCACAATTGGCTGAGTCATGTCTCTGTGGAGATGATATAATCCAGTTTCCAACCTATAGTTATGAATAGGGATTAAAAGGAATGGCTGCCCTCATGAGCTGGATCAGGATTAAAACATGGCTTTCTAGAGTACATAATCCTTTCAAACTAGCGCAGTGCCTTAAATGTTCTAAGCAACAAATTTGCCCTTTGTTCTCTTATGATCTTCTGGTCTCCTTCTTGTTGTGAGATGCCTGTAGAACATTGTAGAGAAATATCCCCTTAAACAGGTGGATCAGCAATAAAACAAAAACACCTCAGGACACTGAGTTCCCACTGAATTCCTTCATTCTTCCCCTGAACCCTCAAAGAGCTATGTGTATACCCAAAATTCTACAATGCTTTCTTAGAAAAATGGTTCTCTCAGCCTTTATTTAAAGTCATTTCTCCAAAGAGTTAAACTTTTTGGACAATTTCTTAGAAATGGATGCCATTACGTGCTCTCTGGTTGTCCCCCAAATAAATGATTGAAAGCTTGGATAGTTTATCAATTTGAGCAAGAGGAAGAGTGGAAGAAAGAAAAACTGTGCACTCCCAGTTCACTAGACCTCCCAGGAGAGGTTCAACTGAATATCCATTCAATGCCTGTTACTATCATATATGATTATATTTCTTTGTCACATTTTACTATTTAACAAGTCTTTCATGAAAATGGCAATTTTAAGACTCTGACTTGTGATAATATACGCACTAATGTCAGAAAATATTTATTATATTCATAAAATAGATAATTAGCATAATGTGGTCAGGTTTATTAATCTCTGACCTTTCATTACTAACAATATTGATGTTAATGAGGTGTTGCATGCAGCTTTCAATTTGTTGGCAGCTCAATGACATGCCATAGTACCCAAATTCATGATCTGCTGTAAGGCAGAGAGGGAAGTCAGAAAATATACTAAGCTATGTGTGAATCTTTTAGAGGATATATTGTTGTATTAGTTGTTTCTTCTTTACACCATTGATGAGAAAGAATGAAGAAGCCCCCAAAGCAAAACTAAAGAGTGAATTATAGGAAAAACTTTCTGAAAGAGTTACATTACTGTTTAATCACACCTGAACTAAATAAAGCTCTGAGATTTCACTGAGGCTCTAAACCGAAATTATAGTGAATGCATAAAGGCCATTTGGATATTTCTGACAATGATGAGCAATGAAACAAGTTGATGCTTCTGTTGTAAAGGGATAAAGCCACACTACTGGTAAGACATTTATCATTGCAGGAAAAATATCAGTGATTTTATTCCCTATTCTGAGATTATCACTCACAGCTATGGTCTCCGTTATTGCAATAACAAATTGAGAAATAATATTTCCCCCAGGAAAACGTGGGAAGTTTTAATGTTTTATGGCAGAAAGACATTTTTGCAGACATTGCAGAAAGCTAATGTCTCCTGCAAATTGGGCTATAATTCAAGGAAAACTATGCAATGCAGCTGAAGAAAGTCAGTCCAATAAGAAACCTTATACTTTATAGTTCATTCCTGTAATATTTTTAATTTTTGTAATTATTGTTCACTTTGTGTCAGCAGAATGCTATGCAATTTGTTTATATCACATATGTTCTTAGTTAGAGAAAAATGAACTATCCCTAAATAAAGGGGGTTGGAGCTGAATAAAAGGAAAAAAAATGACATTATGTGGGCTCTCCATCTGCTTTTCATGATTTTTCATGTATTCACCCATTCTCTAATTACAAAGAAATATTAAGCAAATATCATTAGCCAGACGATATACTGAGGGCTTGATGCACTTTGCTAAACACAGCAAATGGGGTCCTCTCTACCATGGAGTCTAAAATTAGTGGCTAAGTGGATTAGTGGCAAAAGTAAGCAAATGAATATAATGAAAATTGTGATAAACAGTCAAAGGAACAATTTCAGAGAAGATATATCTATTTTTAAACTACTAATTTTAAACTACTAAAATACCTGCTTTTATTCTTTTCTCTAATGAAAAGAAAATTTTGCTATAGTTCAGTGAGTTAAGTATCGATATACTTATTCTTATGATATTTTTATTCTGATAGATATGATTAACTCAGTAGAGTATATACATATATAATAGCAGTTCAAAGACATAACAAAACTGGCATTCATATACTCAGCTTAAGGAATAGACTACAATCAGGTCATATCATGATGCCTCTGTGTCCCACCTGCAGAGAACTGCCTAGCCTCCCTTCCCCAGGTAACCATCATCACCAGTTTTTTTATTATTTCCAGTGTATCTCTTTATAATTTTCTAGGTTACTTGTTTAATATTGTTAGCTTTAAAAATGATAAAAAGGGCATAACTTGGTGATTTTCTTACTTTGCTTAACATTATGGATTGTGAATTCTCCCTTTATACATATTAGCTGTAGTTTGTACATTTTGATAATCTCTTGGATGAGTGTAACAAAATTTGTTTTTCCATTGTACTGTCGATAGACATGTGAAGTTTCAAGTTTCATTTTTACCATTATGGAGAATATTTCTGGGAACATTTCTTTCATTTTTCCATGTTCGCTTAACAGTGTTATTACTGAACCACATCCTCAACTTTACTGTAATGAAAGATTGTTTTACAAAATAGTTATGAAAAACTTTTACTCCCATCAGAGGTGCATGCATTTTCCATTTGATACAGATTATCACCAAAGAGATGTTAACTTTCTAATGTTTGCCAACCTACTGCATGTGAAAGAGTATCACATTTTGGCTTAACTTTAATTTCTCCAGCTAGTGATGAAACTGAATCCACTATTGTTTAGCCACTGCTTGTCTTCTGGGTCAGTCTGTACATTTAAATTTATTTGCTTGGTCCCCACATCCACATATGTCTAGTGATTTAATTCACTCACTCATCAAATATTTATTAAGCCCTACCATTTACCAGGCCCTGTTTTATATGACAGAAATTTGTGAACATTCAAGTTTTGTCTTTTGTGAAAGACCAAAAATAAATAATATATCAAATAAGATATTAGTTAGTAGTAAGTCCTAAGAAGAAAAATAAAACAGAATGAAGGAATGATGAGTGAGAGGGGATGCTCTTTTGGATCAATGTCATGAAAGAAATATCTAAAACGTGATATTTGAAGTGAGATCTGAAGAGTTGTCATAAATGAGGCCTGTGTCTCTATGTTGGAAAATTGATACAGCTCAGAGGGGAAAAATGTACGAAGACTGTGAAACAGGAGATACCTGGCGTGCTTAAAGGATGCAAAGAAGCCAGTTTTGCTACACCCAAGGAAGCTTTTTGGAGTAGCAGATAAAGTAGAAGGAGTAACAAGATATATCTATGAGAAATATCCACAATCTCTTCTTTACAGATATGAAAAACAACTTTTATTGAAATTGTTGGCTGGAATTTAATATTTCATAGAAAAAGAAAAAAATAATTCTGTTTTGTTACTTTTCTTGTTTGTGTGTTAAATCTCTTTTCTTCCTTCAGTGATATGTAAGACTAACTTAAATCTTCAAAACTCAAGCATCTTGTCAGAGAATTTCTAGGGACATTAATTTCACATTAATTTTGCCAAGAATATGATGTGTTCTTTTGGCCTAGAGCTTCAAGTCATTTTCAGCATAGAAGTATTTCATTTTCTTTTATTTACTTTGCTTTATTTCTTCTATCATTTATTCATTAGATGGATACTACATTTGTAGTTAGGACATATACCCTTGGTTTGATTAAAATGTTCTTTCATATTCATCATTTATTTTACTGCCATGATTTGATTCTAAGGGAATTAATAAAGTTTTGTTTTTAAAATTTCTATTCCTGTTTCTTTGGCTTCCATTAAGATTTTATGACCTCAAATTAGATCTATAAGCATTACTGAATTTTGGTTTCCCTGCAGTGTGGTCTTGATTAAGTAAGTTCCTTTCTCTTTGCAACCTGCTTCTCAGATTTATGTCTTAACATTTCTGCTACCTCTCTTGTTACGTTATGCTGTTTTATTTTTATAGGAGCAAGATCACCTTCTTACTTGCTGATGTTTCAAAGCAGATCTTTTCTTAAATGTCATATAATTTTCTATCTCAGCTCTTATTTAGATGTATTATTTCATTTAATTTTTCCTGATCATGGTTCTAGCCCAGCCCTACTAACTAGGCTGTGGTATATGCTAATTTACCTTCCGTTTTTTTTTGGTTTCTTCCTCATATTTAAATGAGGATGCAAACAGTCAAATGTTTAATTACAAATCACAAATTGTATATTTGTTTTTTTTTTAATGAATCCCTTTATATAATAATTTCCACCGGTCATTTTAATAAGAATTCATTTGGCGGATAATTTTTGAAAAGGGCATCATATACTGATGAGAGAAATACAAAGTAAAATGGAACTCGCTAGAATTGTGGCTCCATCACACTGCTTATGCTCAGAACCACATAATCATAAATAGCATGTTTCTCAAGGCTCTTAGGGTCAGACTGTTTCTCAATCGTAAATATTAACGACTGATTGGAAATTCAACGCTACTGAAAACGGAGTTTCAAAATATCTGGCTAATTAATTATCAATCAGATAATTGATGGAGGTTAACATAAAATAACATCTCTTCTGCATGCATATTTTTAATTATATTTAGAATAAATTAGTTACATTTGAAGTGTTCATCTCTTCATTAACTTATATTCCATTAATTTCCCTTTTAGAAAATATTCTCCTCAAATAATGTAAAAAGGAATTTTCTAATTCATCCTAGATGCCATTTCTGAAAAGTGATTTTTTTTCTAAACCTTGTCTTTCCAAGATTGTAATTTGGCTATGGCATTGAGCCAAGAAGCTTTGAGAATATACTTTGCTTTTAGCAATGGATGAGAGTATTGAATTTATTTTTGGAGCATGTCAATTTAAATATATTTTATGGCCAAGCTATAAATTGTTCAAATGGAATTGTAAAGGTTGATCTTAAAAATAAATATATAAAACTGACATAGCAAAGATTTCTAGTTATTAAATTACTCATTCCTACTACTACTACTAAAAATCCAATTGTGATTTTTTTTCCTAACATTTGAAAGATGAGCTTTTAAACTTATCATTCTTAAATAAATAAATCATTATTTAATAAATCATTATTAAATGATTAAATTTCAATCATTAAACTAATTTCTTTTAACTCAACTTACTGCATTTTCAATCTACTATGATTGCTTTAAAACATTCCAAAAATAGCTGCTGTAACAGCTTGTTATCACCCTTCCTCATATGTAAACATCACAATTTACTAATAATTTTTGTAATTGAGTTTATAGTGACAATTTTGTAGCACTACGTTGGCTATTTTAATGACATCTATTGTAACAAACAAACAAATAAATAAATAACAAATAAATAAATCCATAATCTATCGTGGGTCAAACACAACAGAAGTATGTACTTGCTCATGTAACAGTCCAAAACAGGTGTTCCTTATCAGAAAGGAGGCTCTGTTCCATGCAGTCATTCAGGATCCCAAGTTAGGTGAGTTGCCACCAAACATGTGACTTACAGTTTTGCTGTGACTTCGCTATTCTTTTCAGCCAAGAAGTGAACAGGGCCTGAAGACATAGAAATGAGAAGTTTCAATGGACCAAGTCTGGATGTGGGACACATCACTTCTACTTTTGTCCCATACATGGCTGCATTTATCAGCATGAGGAACCAGAAAATATATTTCTTCTGTGTGCCCAGGAAGAAGAAAATGAAATTTGCAGGACAACAAGTAGTCTCTATCACAAGACACTGGGAAAAGAAAAGCATCCATACAGTATTCGATTGACCAACTATCTTGGATTTCATGGAACTGTCAGTTTTAGCATGAAAAATATCATGCCCTAGAATCACCTTCATCCCAGGCAAACTAGTGCAACTGATTATTGTGTATAGAAATTAGATCTAAAAGACTCATATAGATATTACTCTCAAACACCAAGAAATACATTCTTCTCAAGTGCTCATGGAACATTCTCCAGCATAGATTATATGCTGGAGCACAAATTAGGTCTTAATAATTTTAAAAAGATTAAATTTATTCAAAGCACTTTCTCTTATCATAATGGAATGAATTTGGAAATCAATTACCATAAAGAAACAGGAACTTTCACAAATATATGGAGGTTAAACACAGTGGGTTGTTTAACCTCCATATATTTGCAAGAGAAATTCTGGAAATCAATAACCATCAAAGAACTGGAACATTCACAATTATATGGAGGTCAATGATTGGTGGTTCAAAAAGAACTGGCAAGAGAAATTAGTAAAGATCTGAAAACAAATGAAAATGAGAATGCAACATATCAAAAGATATGAATACAGTGAAAGTGGTATAGGAGGGAAATACATGGCTCTAAATGCCTACATTTAAAAGGAAAATAGAGCTAAAACTAAAAATCTAACTGAACAACTGAAGAAACTAGAGAAAAAGCACCAAACTAATCCTAAAACAAGTAGAAAAAGAAGAAATAATGAAGATTAAAATGAAAATAAATGAATTGGAAACAAAAAACAGTAGGGATAATCAGTAAAACTGATTTTTTTGCATATGACATTCTATATTTGGAAAATCCCAAAAAGTTGTTTTTTGAGATCGATAAGATTGACAAATGCTTAGCTTATAGAGACAAAATAAAAAAGAGAAGATGAAATAAACTCAAAAATGAGAGGGGAGTCATTACCATGGACCCCCCAATGAAATAAAAAGAAACTATAAAAGGATACTATGAACATCCGTATGCCAACTAGCAGGAAAACTCAGATGAAATGGACAATTTCTTAGAAATATAGAAATGACCCATACCGACTCAAGAAGAAATAGAAGACCTCAACAGCCCAATTACAAGTAAAGAGATTCAATCAGCCATCAAAAACCTCCGTACAAAGAAAAACCTTGGGCCAGATGACTTCACAGGAAAATCTGACCAAACATTCTCCAAAGAACTAACACTATTCCTGCTCAAACCCTTACAAAATTTGAGAAAAGGGAATACTACCCAACTCATTCTATGAAGCAAACATCATTCTAATCTGAAAACCTGATAAAGGTACTGCAAGAAAGGAAAACTACAATCCAATCTTCCTAATGAATATAGTTGCAAAAATTCTCAACAAAATACTTGCAAATCTAATCCAATGGCAATTAAGAGAATTATCCACCACAACCAAGTGCGGCTTAGTCCAGGCATACAAGGCTGGTTCAATGCAAAAAAAAAAAAAAAAAACCTCAATGTAACACAGCACATTAACAAAGTGAAAGGGAAAAATCACATCATCATCTCAATTGACACAGAAATGGTATTTGATAGGATTCAGCATTCTTTCTTGATAAAAATACTTCAAAATGTAATAATTGAAGGAAGCTTCTTCAACATGATAAAAGGCATATATGAGGAACCCATAGCCAGCATCATACTAAATGGTGAGAGACTGAATGCTTCACCCTAAGATCAGGAATGAAACAAGGATGAGCACTTTCACCACTGTTATTCAACATTGTGCGAAAAGTTCAAACTAGAGCAATTGGGCATACAATTCAGAAAGGAAGACTTATTCTTATTATTTGCATATGACATTCTATATTTGGAAAATCCCAAGAAACCTACAAGAAAGCTACTTAAGCTAATGAACAAATTCAGCACAGTGGCAGCACACAAAAAGGAAACCACAAATGTTGGAGAGGATATGGAGAAATAGAAGCACTTATTCACTGCTGGAGGGAATGTAAAATGGTACAGCTGCTGTGGAAGGCAGTTTTGGTGGTTCCTCACAAAACTAAACATTGAATTGCCCTATGACCCGGCAATCCGCTATTTGATATATACCCAGAAGATCTAAAAGCAGGAACACGAACAGACATTTATACACATATGTTCACAGCAGCATTAGTCACAATTGCCAAAAGATGGAAACAATCTAGAAGTTCATCAACAGACAAGTGGATAAGGAAAATGTGACATATGCATATGATGGAATATTATGCAGTGGTAAAACAAAGTGAGGTCCTGAAGTATGTGACAGCATGGAATAACCTTGAGGACATAATGCTGAGTGAAATAAACCAGACACAAAAAGACAGATAGGAAAGATTTCACTAATATTAACTAATTAGAACATGTAAACTTAGTCTTAGAATGTAAAATGCAGAGGACCTAGAGATAGATATAAGCTAGGGAATGGGCAGTAGTTACCTAATTGTACAGAATTGTTAACTAGGTTAACTAAAATGTTTGGGAATAGATACACATTATCAGATTATAAGTAACTGACTCACTGTAGTTGAATTTGATAGAAAGTGGTTCTTTAAAGTCATGTTTTTGCATAAAGTACTACAAATGTAAATATATATATATATATATATATATATATATATATATATATATATATATATGTATGTAAATAGAAGGGCATGTGGGAAAAAACATAGCTATTCCAAACTATGGACTATAGTTAACAGTAATATTTTAATATTCTTGCTTCAATAGTAACAAATTTACTACACCAATACTATGGGTCAACAATAAGGGAGAATAAGGGATTTGAGAGGATTTGGGTTTTAGTTTTTATTCTTATTTCTGTTCTGGAGTATTGAAAATGTCCTAAAATTGGCCTTAGACATGTATGCACAGTTATGTGATGATTCTGTGGGCCAATATACAATCATACTTTAGATGGTTCATTGAATTGAAAAGTAAACAGATATTTAAAAAATCATAAGTTTAATTAATGAATGGCTCTGCCCTGTTTCATAAGATACAAAGCCATGGAAATCTGAATGTTTTCATTTCACAGAAACATGCCAAGAAATTAAATAATTGTTTTCTTGTTTTTCAGAAGATTTGTAAAGAAAGAGTAATTTATCATCTTGAATTCACCATACAAGTTATTGAGAACATAACCAAGAATTACTATATAGATAATTTGCTTAATTTACTTGTTCATAATTTTCCTAAATTTTTTTGTGAAATATAGCATTCCTTTTCATTTTCAGAGAGAATATAAACAAGCAAATATAATTAACAGACAGAAAGAAAATTTAAAAGAAACCTAATATGACCATTTGGCTTCAAAAACTGGTGGTTTTAAAATATACTTTTTATTATAAAACCTTAAACAACAAACATGCAAACATTCTTGACATACAAACATCCTATACATGGTATACAATCAATGGCCTACAATATCATCATATAGTTGTGTATTCATCACCATGATCATTTTTTGGAACATTTGCATCACTCCAGAAAAAGACATTAAAAAAAAAAAAACACCTCATACATACCATACTCCTTACCCCTCCCTCTCATTGACCTTTAGTATTTCCAACTACCCACTTCATTTTAACCTCTTTTCCCCTATTATTTTTTTATCCATATCTTTTACTCATTGTCCATACCCTAGATAAAAGGAGCATCAGACAAAAGGCAAAACTGACTTTTTAAAGTACAAAATTTGAAAATATATTGACATGCATATTTGTGCTTTAAGTATTTAAAAAAAATCTTCTGTTTGGATGATGTGTCCAGATCAGATAAAATGTTATTTCACTTTTTTATAGTTGAAAAATATTCCCTTGAACTATGAGTGGTTGAACGTCAACATTTTTTCCTAATTTCTTTTAAAGCACTACTACATTCAACATTTGTATATCCTAGAGTATTTTGTATTTACGTATTTCTTCCTAAAGATCACCACCTAAAGATTAAACTGGTGGATTAAAGGGCATAGGTATTTTTAAGCTTTCCATAATGATGATACTAACTGATACTCTAATCAGTTAATTGTTGGAGTGATTTTGAATCATACCTCTGAGTTACGTGTAGAAAGTTTATCAAAGTGGAAAGAAGCCCAGAACAGTAATGAGGGCTTCTAATTCTGGATAGCTTAATGGAATGCCTGGATACATCCCAGAGTATGTTGAGCAGATAATTAAAAACTATTGGCAAAGTCCTTTTAGGAACAGGAGGAAAAAATATGGAACTGTTAAGCTTTACCACCAGGGAAACTCTTGATATCTATGTAATGAATAGCATTACATAGATATCTCTTTTTATTTATGGTGAATCGGAGTGGCTGGAAGGGAGTACTTGAGTTGTGCTCCAGTAGCCTTGATTCTTGAAGATGATTGCAATGATTTTACTTGCAAAGTTGGGCTTAGTGAGAGAGACAGGCCACAAAAAAATATGGAACAATTAAGCTTTACCTCCAGGATAACCGCTAGAGTTTGTTTGAAATCTCTCAGCCACTGAAACTTTATTTTGTCCCATTTCTCTTTTCCCCCATTTGGGAAGAAAGCTTTCTCAATCTCATGATGCTGGGTCCTCAGGAATCCCAGGAGTTCTGTCCCACATTGCCAGGGAGATATACATTTCTGTGGGTCATGTCCCACGTGGGGCGCAAGGCAGTGATTTCACCTGCTGAGTTCAGCTTCATTAATACCTCTGTTTGAAGTCTGATCCCTTTTTCAAATTTTTAAACAGTACTTGTATGGGGTAGTGCTGACTTTCATAGCTTCAGAGCTCTCTAAGTCTCAGGTGTCACATAAATACTCGAAGTTTCTGCCAAACCCTTGATCTTGGGTCTTGCTCTTGTAAAGCCTATTTATATAGTGGAGAAACTAAGCCTACCTATAATTATGCCTAAGAGTCACCCCCAGAGAACCTCTTTTATTGCTCAGCTGTGGCCTCTCTCTCTCACTAAGCCCAACTTTGCAAGTAAAATCATTACCCTCCCTGCTACATGAAACATGACATCTAGGGTGAAAGTCTCCCTGGCAACACATGGGATATGAATCCCAGGGATAATAAGCCTGGCACCGGCACTGGACCGACAATGTTTGTCTGACCAAATTGGGGGAAAGAATTGTAACAAAAGAAAGTATCAGTGGCAGAAATTTCAAATAGAGTCAAGGGGCTATACTAGAGGCTACTGTTACACAAGCCTCATCTAGATATTACTACTTAACATAGTTTGCCAAACCCAAACCAAAACCATTCCTCCAACTCTAAACACCTATAGGGCAGTGGTGGCTCAGCAGGCAGAGTTCTTGCCTCCATGCCGGAGACCTGAGTTCAATTCCCAGTGCCTGCCCATGTTAAAAAAAAAAAAAAAAAAAAAAAAGAACACCTACAAAGTGCAATTCTGTAAAAGTTTCAAGCACTATGATTACTTTCCAGAAACCTAGAACCTCCAGAGGGGCTCCTAGGTCAGATAAATCCTGAAATCCAGAGGGGCCACCCTCTCTAGAGCATCAATTAGTTCCAAGCCCCTGTCATATCATATGAACAGCCCTTTCCAACATGAAAAAGTTAGAATGGACATAGCTCAAATACCCCTAAAAATTGGGAGAAAGACAAAGGAGAATTTGGATTTTTAACAGAGAAAATAGGATTTATCAAATGAGTATGACTGTTGAAACATTATATAGATATTTATTTTAGTCTCCAGAGTTTTACAGCAGCTAGAAGGAAAAGCCTAAAAGTGTGGAACTGTAACCCATACCAAACTCTGAAATCTTTCTATAATGACTTGTAACAATGGACTTTGAAATTTATTGCTTTTTTGTATATATGTTATATTTCACAATTAAAAATGACAAAAAATAAAACAATAATGCCATTATTTAGAATCATGTTAAGGAAAATTAATTTTAAGCATCATGATATTTTTATAACCTTCTTCAGTGTAGAATTAAATATGTGTATATTTATATAATAATTAATTTATGTAACATTTTAAACAGTATTATAGACTCTTCGGTTTAAAGCAGGTATGGCAATGGTTGGTCCGAGCATGGCCTGCTGCCTTTCCATGTGACCCACAAACAAACTGTGTGTTCAGGAATAGATGTGTTAGCCTGGTGCTTAGGAGCAGTGATGAATGCAAACCAACTCTATCTGCCTAGCATATGTCTTTCCCCTTTGCTCCCCTCTTTTGCCCTAAGCATATATAAACATTCACAGGAGACAGATTGGCTCAAGTATTTGCATTTTATAGTACCTGGTTCACCACCGCCACTATATCTGTTTCTAGATGAGTGGGAATTGAGTCCTTCAATTTTGGCACAGGAGGGGTGCACTTAGACCATCTCCTTGTATCAGCCAGGGTTGGCAGTGGGCAACCACCACGCAGCTACCCACTCCTGAGGCTGACCTTACATGATGTCTTCTCTATGTCAGTAAACATAGTTACATCCAGTGCCTGTCTGAGTACTGTTTTGTTGGAGACCCCAAAAACTTCAAACCATGGAGTGGGGTAAGCCCCTAGGACTGTTGTTCCTGCTCTTTGCCACCCTCCAAGCAGTGAGACTCCTTCCTTGGACATGGTAATAGAAGTCTCTCTTTACCCTGACAAAAGTAGGCAATAAATTACAGAAATGTCAAAAAGGTAAGGACAACCAGTTTGCTAGGGCTGAAGTAACTTGATGTTATGAAACTCTCAGGCCCAGCAGCTTCAAAGATCTGATTGTGACAGAACAGTAAGAGCCAATGCACATCTAAAGGGTGGACTTCTATTATTTATTTAGGAAACTAATGAATATTTTTTTTTTTTCCCAAACATGGCTGATATACAAGCAGGGACACTTACGTAAACATCACCTCTGCTCTCATTCCTAATTGTAGTCATGTCCAGAGAACTAACTTTAAATAAAAAGTGCACATTTATAACAAGAAATTATGTATCATGATGAAACCTGGCCTGCCATGGGAGGGCATTTCACAGCAAGCCAATGCATAGAATATGGTGCTTCTTTAGCCCTAAGAGAATCCAAGGTTATGTATTTATTTAAAAGGTCAAGAAGCTCAATCCCTAAATGGTGTCCTCTTTTCTTTGTGGAACATGTTTTCAAAAACATTTATTTTAGATACCAAGTCTGTTTTTATAGTAGTCTAAATGCTTTACATTTAAATAAGTTACTATTCAAACAGTTTTAATTTTATATTGAATATCCAAATCGTACAGAACATTTCCAGTGTCATAGTATGCACTGTCGCTATATGTCAAGAGACTCCAACTTAATTTTTATATCACCTGGATAACATAGGATTCAGGAGAAAAATATTTTGGCAACTGATTTCCAAAGAATCACACTTGGTATTTTACCACTGGTTTGGATTATCTGCATTAATATTATACTTCATTAGTGTAGACAGTCAAGAGTTGAAAGTAGTGATTGGTATCGATGCCAAGTAAGCAGAAAGAGTGGTAGCTTAAATTTGCATGACTATGAATGGACTTCTAGCAAACTTTTGGGCATAGAAGTAAATGTAAGACTCATTTCAAAGCCAACATAATTAGTGAAAAGATTGATTGACAGAAACTGTGTAAATAACAGTTGCATAACATTTTATCTGTTTCACTTGCATAATAAAGTCAATGACCTTAGTAATCAATCATTCAGCTCTGGGTTTTTGCATGATCAGAAAGAATATCTGTTGAAATAAAACACCACATGCTGTAGCAGGCCTGTGATGAAGAGTAATAACTAGAGGCGATTGATTTTATATTCTGACACAGAATGTTTTAACACGACTTTGATGCAAAAATTTTTCTTTATTGCTACAAAAGGGTTAACACAATAAAAATGAAAGGTATAGTCCAATTTTTTCTAAAAGACTAGGCCTAGGATACTCTATTCTATAGTGATTATTTACATCTTTGCAGTGTACTACCGGGAATTGAATATGCCATAACCTGAAATTAAGAACAATATAACTATACCCAAAATGTATCAGATCAAATTAGGAGACAATTTAGATTACATTTTCAAAGCAGATTCAACCAATTTTTAGACAATAAACTTTTAATCCGTCAAGGGTTTAGAGATACAAACCTGTGGTGAATGACTTGCTTGTGATAAAACATTACAAGTCAGAAAGGGGAATTCTCAAGTTTCCATCTTTGTACTCATTGATCATATTCTCTGAAAATGAATCTGGGAATTCCTATAACTCCAGTTCTATGGATAGTTATTGACTTTTAGATGGTAGATGAACACTAATTAAATATGATTGTTTCTTGTGGTGAAACAATAGCTTGAAGGGGAAACAAATTCTCGGCATGCTTCAATGAGGACCAGAAAAGAGCATTATTCTCCACATTATTCTGTACTTATGTTTCAGAAATTCTCAAGTGAGGGACTAGTAAAGGGGCATAAGAATTTTCCTGGTTCCTTGTGTATTAATAGTTAACTGATATATACTTGATATATATCACATATGCTTTATAATAGTTTCTGTTACAGCTCCTCTGCTTATGCATTTTGTTGTTCACTGATGCATCAGACTTTGAACTAAGTGCCTAAATGAAAGAATGACTGAAGTAATAAATTATTCATTATTTGATAAACTGGAATTACATGATTGAAAACAGTGAAACTATAATGCATTGAATGCCACACAGAGTTAGTTGGTAGAGTAGATCGGATTCTTATTTTCTTGATTTCCAATAGAGTATATCATTTTATATTCTACGTGAAACCCTGTTCTTTCTTTAGAGATTTAAAAATTAAAAAGTGATTATCTCAAGCTATATATCAGTATGACTGAAGCTTACAGCTGGGTTACAAATATCAATTTTTTATTTAAGTAAAGGAAATAAGGAAAAAATGTAGATAATATTAATTTACCAATCTTCATTATAATACTTAGAAATGGCTTTTATTTCATCAAAAATAACAAAACATAAAAAGAAAAAGAAATAACTTATGCAAATAGATAGACTTTAATTTCTTACACTCTTATTTATTTCACAAAATAATAGATGTATTTACTTTAGAAATTTAAAAAACATAACCAATTCTTTTTTAATGTTTCTTTCCACTATCAATCCCCTGCTACTAAAAGGAATCTTTGCCAATTTCCAATGACATATTTGACTAGTTTCTTACTTTATCATTACTGACATACAATGATGTGAAATTTGCACTTTACCTCTACATGTGTTCTCATGTTGCCACACAATGCTTCCGTCTTGTGTTATTCATATAATTCAACTCGCACTTGATAGAAACCAAATTCGAGCTTGTTTAGGCAAAAAGGCAAAGTTACAGGTAAATTCAACTAAAAATTCCAAGGTTGTCACTGTCATCATTCTCTCTCTCTCAATCTCTCTCCATCCTTCTGCCATATTTGTGTTTTTTCTTTTTACACTGCATTGCATTTATTATAAATAGACTCCCTCTAATGGCATTATGTCGGGTTATCCTTAGTGAAAAACAAAGGTGGCACCATTTCAACATACTTGCTGAAAGGAAAGATGGAGAGTCTCTTTCCTAGTTTCCATATATAACGTCTAAAAAAAAAAAAAGGTTCTGATTGGTCCAATTGGGCTCCATACCCATCACTCAGTCATTCTCTGTGACCATGGATTTCATGACTGCAGGACTGGAACATAAACTCTACCAAGCCAATGTGACAAGAACCACACAGTGGTGGCTTGGTTATTACATAAAAGAAATGGTGTTGTTCCACCTAGAAAGAGAAGAGATTCAAAAAATGAAGAAATGTGGAGAACCATTATATCCCTGATTTTGTTATAGTTCTTCTTCACTTGAAGTTCTGAAGGCTTGCGATTGAGTGGAATGAATATTACAGAACTTAGAAAAGTAGATATGAACAATAGAGTTTTAGCCTGCTACTACTAATGTGCATCTGATTGCCCTAGTTTTGAAAGTGATTTACTTGGCTAAGTATTTGCAGATATAGAAGTTTTTCACTAAATAAAGTGTATTCAAATTTCCTGTCTTGAAAGAAGTCAAATATAATTTTGTGATATTTATATCATTTAGATTGATTACTTAACCTAGCAGGGTCTCATCCATAAGATATAGATACTAAGGGCTCCAAATTCATAGATTTGTCATTAAGACTACATTGGCAAGTATATATGCAAAATACTTGGAAATATGCCTAATATGTAGTAGATGATTTAAAAATTTACCTATGATTATTATGAAATAATTATGTTTATGTTGCTTTGATTTGGTCATATTATTTCATTATCTTTGCCACAAAGGATTGGAAACCAGGAACCAAGCAATGTATTATTTTAAGACCACCATAGACAGATGATGGAAGTAATACCTCCTCTTATTAAGATGTCTGGTAAAATAAGTATTTCAAAATGAATGGTTGTATTAACCATATTTTCTGCCTTCTGTAAATTGATACTTTAACATTTAAAGATGCTTCCAGGTCACTAAACCCAACGCATACATCTGCCACTCTTAGATAATCTTACCCCAGCCTGTTTACAAATAATCAACCTCAAACTGACAGGGACACCACTTTCGAGTTTAGCTAAGCTAACCCATGTTAGTATACCTCTCCCCCACAGGCTTCCCAGAGAAAACACAGTAAAAGCACTTATTCAAAGCTGCTGTCTCTACCTCCTGACCCACCCTGATATCTTTTCCATCTGACTCTGCATAGTGTGTTGTGTTCTTCCCAGGGAATGTGAGAATAATAAACCTTTTCAACTCTTTTGGTCTCTTATCTGCATCTGGACTTACCATATCTCATAGAAAAAGCAATATAAGCAAAACACTGATAACTCTCTGAACAGCTTTAGTGTCCTGAGAGATTTTGAGTGTAAAACTCACAGAAAGAGGAAATACAGCCTAATTAAAGACAATTGTGTAGAAAGGGAAAAAAAAGCAAACCCAGAAAGAAACTGAAGCACATGTATCTAAGAAGTCAGGAAGATACGGGGGAATTTATACCATTTTAGTTGGTAGACAAGAGGAAAATGTCATTCAGGATATGTTAAATCACGAGATCTACTAGTTAATTTTGAATAGAAATAAATGATTCTGCTTTTCACCATGAGGCTACTGAACTGATGCATGCTTACAATTATCCCTCATCCCCTGAGAGAAAGAAAGAGATTTCTGTTTTCTAGAACACTAAAGAGCCATCCACCACACATTATTTCACCTGTCCCACAGTGACCAAGATGTAGATGGGTGTGTGAGAGGCACACCATGGTCACATAACGATGACCTTAACGTGCCAAGCCCTCTTGGGAACTCCTGGAAGTCAAAACTTTTCTTTCACCTCAAAAAATTGTTATCATTATGTTGGTATTTTCCACACCAAAGGATCATATATAAAACTATGCATATTTTCTTGGAAAAGCACACACTTTTGATCATGTTGCTTTTAAGTAAATGGGTACAACGTATCTTAATTGAAATTGGTTTAGTGACCTCTGAGACTGCTTTCTCACAGAACATGCCATTCTCAGAAAGGATAAGGAAGCATTCTGGAACAATTCATCTCTTCCAGTTTAGAGATGAGAGCACACAAACATTGCCTGGAGATTCTAGGGGAACAACAAAAAGATGGGACTACCCCCTAAGGCCATCCTGGTTAGGGTCTACCTGCTGGAGTTGTCCTGTAACCTAGTGGTTTGTTATAAAGCACAGAGAATGACATTTGGCCTGTATATAAATCTAAACGTGAAATGAGAAGAGAAAGATATTGGGAGTACAGGCTTGGCTATGTTACTGATTATTTCTATTTCTTTGAAAAAAAAATTAATCTCCCTAGTCTTCAATTTGTGGACCAACATGATGTCATTGTAAAAGATCATCTATAATAACTTCAGCTCTTCAAATTCAAGAATTAACTTGTCAAGCCCCTGACACACATGAATAACACTGAAGATGTTATTATGTCAAATGTAATTTTAAGTCTAGAATTTGTAAAACTCAAGCCGAGCAATCATGCTGTCTCTGTTGATTTAAGGAACTGATAACATGAACTCAGCTGAGGTGTTGAAAGTTGAGTTGGACATTTGAGTAGTGTTTGAAAAAAGTCAGGTTTTCTGGTATTGACTTGTTTTGCCATTACACTGATAAGTCATGCAATTTTGTTACTATTCACATATTTCACTAATTCTTCCAGAAATTGGGGAATTTTATGTCGATGTAATTTTGTCACTTGAAAAGAAAGACATTTTCTCTGAGTCAAGTTTTGTTTTGTTTGTTCCTGTTTTTTTTTCCACCAAATAGTCAAATAAAAATAAAAAAGAAACTGTTTCTAGGTAAAAGGAATAGTGCAGAGTTTATTTTATAAAAGTTGGTTTGCTATGGCATTTCAAGGCATGTGTAATATGATTTTCTTACGTCATTATAAGACCTGGATTCAAGTACTAATTCTAATTTTAATATTTTTCTACCTCATTTCAATCTCTCTGTGTTTGAAGGAGTAATAAAGTGTTTGGAATTTTTGTGTGTATTCAGTGATTGTCCCCTAATTTTTCCTTTATTAGTTTCTTTATCAAATTTTGATATCAAAATTATACTAGTCTCATAAAATAAGGTGGCAGATGTTCCTCTTTTTAATTTCTGAGTTTAAGGTTAGCAACATTTTTCCATTAATAATTTGTATAAATTCAATTGTGAAGCCTCCAGGTTTGGGTTTTGATTGTTTGGAAAGTGTTATTAAGGATTTTCTCAATAGATATAAGATTATTTAGACGTATCCACTTCTTCCTGGAAATGGAAACCACATATCCGATAAGATTTTAATCTCCAGAATATATAAAGAAATCCAATGACTCAACAATAAAAAGACAATCTAATTTAACAATGGGCAAAAGACATAAATAGATATTTTTCCAAAGAGGAAATACAAATGGCTAAAAAGCACATGAAAAGATGCTCAACATCACTAGCTGTTAGAGAAATGCAAATCAAAACCACAATGAGATGTCATTTCATACCTACTAGAATAGCCACTATAAAAAAAAAAAAACACAGAAAATTGCAAGTGCTCGAGAAGATGTGGTAAAAGAGGCACACTTATTCACTGCTGGTGGGAATGTAAAATAGTGCAGCCACTTTGGAAAGAGAATTGGCAATTCCTTAGAAAACTCAGTATAGCACTGCCATATGATCCAGTCAACCCATTGATAGGTATATATTCAGAAGAACTGAGAGCAGGAATGCAAACAGATGCTAGCACATCACTGTTCAAAGTGGCATTATTCATGATTGCTGAAAGATGGAAACAGCCCAAGTGTCCTCAACTGATTGGTGAATGAACAAACCGTGCTATATATATACAATGAAATATTGTGTAGCTGTAAGAAGGAATGAAGTCTTAATGCATGTGAAAACATGGATGAACTTTGTGGACATCATGTTGAGAAAAATAAGCCAGAAACAAAAGGACAGATATTGCATAGTCTCACTAATACAAATTAATTATAATAAGCAAATTCTGGGCATTAGAATCTGGAGTACAGGTGACCAGGAGATAGAAAGATGGTAAAGAATGGGTATATGATAATTAAGGTGTACAAAATGTCTAATAAGGTTGATTTTTAATGTTCAGGAATGGACAGGAGTGATGATAGCATGGTGCTATGAAATTAACAATGCTGACTATGAGTACAGTTAAAAGGGAATATCTGGGGGCATGTATATCACTATAAGGAAAGCTCATAACCATGGGACTGTATAACATAGCGAAACCTGGTATGGACAATGACTGTGGTTAATTGTGAAAATATAAGAAGGTTCTTACAAGAACTAGAACAAATGTGGTTCACTATTATAAGCTGTTAATAACAGGATGGTATATGGGGAAAATATAATTAATGCAAAGTCAGGACTGTAATTAACAGTAACATTCTATTATTCTTTCATCAATTATAGCAAAGCTACTAGGCTTTGTTGAATTTTTCATCTTTTCTGTGTGGTCAGTAAAGGGGTGTGATCTAAGGGTTATGGGAATTTTTTTTCCAAGCTATGAGAATGTTCTCAGATTGTTTGTGGTACTGAGTGCATAGCTATGTGATTATACCAAAAGCCATTGATTATATACTTTGGATGGATTGTATGATGTGTAAATAAAGTATTTAAAAAAAGATAGAAAGGAATAACTTAACAACTTCACCTGAATTTGATGAAATTTATGTCACTGTAAAAATGAAATGGACTGTGGGATGTTTCTAATATTTGATTTAGCAATAAATTATTTATGTTAGGCCTGCCTAAAATAATACAAAAAGTCCACTGATAAATCTTGTCAAATATAGTCACGTAACCACTACCATAATCAAAGCAAATATGTTTTTCACTGTGTGGATGGTATAGTTACATGGATTTGGTTTAAAAATTTATTCTACTATCATATATATACTCTAACATTTCCCTTTTTAATCACATTCAGATGCATATTTCAGTCTGTTAACTGTGTTCACAATGTTACGCTACCATCACCACCTTACATTACCAAAATACTTCCATCATTCCAAATAGGAACCCTGCACATTTTAAGCCTTAACTTCCCATTCCGTATTCCTACCCCACCCTCTTGTAATCTAAATTCTAGATTCTAAATTTAGGAGTTTCCTATTCTAATTGTTTCAGATTGATGAGATCAACCAGTATTTGTCCTGTAATGTCTAGTGGCTTATTTCACGCTACATGATTTCTCAAGATTCATCCATGTTGTTGAATGTATTAGGACTTCATTTCTTTCAGTGGTTGAGTAATTTTCCGTTGTATGCATGTACCATTTTTTATTGATCCATTATAGGTTGATGGACACTTGGGTTGCATCATATTTTGTCAATTGTGAGTGGTGCCACTATGAATATCAGTATGCAAATATCTGTTTGGGTGCTTGCTTTCAAATTTGGGGGGTATATACTATCGTGGAAGACAGGTTCACATGGTATCTCCATATTTAGCTTTCTGAGGAACTGCCAAAATATCTTCCACAGTGACTGCACCATTTTATATTGCCACCAATGATAAAAGAGTGTTCTATTTTTCTGTATCTTCTCCAACACTTGCTATTTTTCATTATTTTAATAGCAGCCATTATAATAGTTTTGACTCAATGTGGTTGTGACTTGCATTTCCCTAATGGCTAAAATGTTGAGCATCTTTTCACGTACAATATTTTCATCGCTTAGATGGTTATCTCATGCCTTTTTTAATTCATTCCTTTGTCCTACCTCCTGACACTAGAAAACCACTAATTCCCTCTTTTTCACTATAATTTAGCCTTTTATAGAATTTCAAATAAATACAACTTTAGATAAATACGTAGTCTTTTGTGTATGCCTTCTTTTCCCTAGCAGATTATTTTTGACATTCATCCACAATGGCATATGAATCAATTGTTTTAGTATGAATCATTGTTTTGGTGCTAAATAATATTTCATTGCATGGATATATCAGAATGTGTTTATCCTTTCACAGTATGATGAATATTTCCATGGATTACAGTTTTGGACTATTATGAATAAAGCTGCTATAAATGTTCACTGAGAAGTCATTGTGCAGACCCATATTTTCCTTGTTCTTGGGTAAATATCTAAGAACTAAATTCCTGAATTATATAATAAGTGCATGTTTGTGTTTATAAAAATTATTTATCTGAACAATTGTACCACTTTGCATTCCCTAAAGCAATGTGTGAGAGTTCTAGATGCTCCCTATCTTCAATGACACTTAAAATAATTGTATTTCTAATTTTATCCATTCTTGTGGGTTTGTAGTGGCATCTCATTGTTGGTTTCATATGCATTACCCTAATAATGGTAATTATGATATTGAGCAAAAAGTTGCCCATAATATCATTTTATTAATTTTTTGATTTTGGTGTCTATAGATCTCAGGGTATGTTATAGTGTTTAAAAGTGCCCACGATAATTTATCCCACCTGCATGCCCACCCTTTCACAATATGAATTTGGAACTTCTCTATCAATATGTGGCATTTATTTCTTTTTCCCCTACGTCTGGACATGGAAATGTGACTTATATTGGGTAATTTTTATTGGTAAGTGAAAAACAATCAAAAACTTGAAAAGCTCTAATCAAGTCTGCCAAGTCTCCCCTCTGAAAATCTCTGATTATTTCTCTGACCTCAAGTTCTTGACCTATCTACAACATTTCACATAATTTTTCACCTCTCTTTGAAACACTTTCTCACTTTATCTACTTGCTTTAAAATATACCTCACATACTTAATATTCCTGTATCTCTGTTTTGTCTTTCTCAATCTCCTCATCCTAGTAACTTCTTTAATTTAGAGTACACAAGAATACAACTGTTAGATTTCTTTATTTTTCTTATATGGACACTTAACTCCTTGGTTATCTTATCCAGACTCATGGACAGTAATGCCATCTCTATGCTGGTGAATTCCAGATATGTATCTCTGCCTCAGACCTCTATATGTGGCTGTAGTTCCTAGCCCCTGCCTACCTAACATCTTCATTCAGAAGGCTCCTGATTTTCTTAATGTTAACATATCCAAACTAGGTTATTAATTATTTTCCCCAAACCAAACCTTCTTCTCCTACAATATTACAGATTTCATTTACTCTTGTCAAAATATTCTTGGTATCACCTCGAGCTGTCCTAGTGTCATGAATGGCATGCCCAATCTCTCATCAAATTCTATTGCCTTTAAGTTTAAAATGTATCTGGAACCCAGCCCTCTCTCAACGGCTCTGTTGCTACAGTACTGATCCAAGTCACATTCTTTCTTTTCTGAATTATTATGACAACCTCCTAACTTATCTCTCTAATTCTGTTCTTGTCTTTTTATCATCAGTTTTCAAAATAGAAGCAAAACTAACCTTTAAAATGTTGTATTATGCCGCTTCCTTTTTGCAAGATCCACACGATCTGGTTCCCTATTGCCTCCTGGAATTCACCTCTCATTTTCTCATCAATAGATCCATAGTGTTCCTCCAGCATATTGCAGCATTACTGTCTTTCAAATCACTTTTACCTTTGTCTGGAACTTCCATCTCATATTTTCATGGCTCACTTCATACTGTTCCTTAAATAACCTATTTTAAATTGAACCCCTACTCAAGTACTCACTTTTCACTTTCCTACTTTATTTTTCATCTTATAGTACTTATTATTCCCAACATAATAAAATACAAATACACATGAACATACACACACAACAACAAACACATATAAAATTGGCGTGTTTTTAGTCATTCTCTAAGATATTATTTCATTATGTCAGGGATTGATGTGATAATCCATTTATTCACTTTTCTACCATAAGTGACTGACAGTGGCAGTCCCTTAATAAACATGGTATGAATGTATTCATTAATCTTAATTGCACCATCATAGTTATTGTTGTCACAATAAGCTCTCAATTTCTCTTTGGCTTCAGTTCCATTGAAGTGGATATTTGACATGCAGAAAAATAAAATGTATCTTTGATTTCCTATGAATCATTAAGTCTTTCAAATAATGCAGAGACTGAAACTATCTCATAAAATTTGCTGAAGCAATTACAGGGGATAAGTGAAGAAAACAAGAATGTTAAAAACATTTCACCAAAATGATCATACAAAAAGTCTAGGTCACAAAAATGCACCAATAATGTATAACACCAGCTGCTAAAATCTAACACATTTCAGAGATGAAATATCAAGCACAAACATTTAAACATATCCTCATAATAATTGCTTGACCACCTCAAGATGTGTACAAAACTATATAGTAACTCATTTTCACATATTTTAAGCTGTCTATTGATACAAAAGATACTCTTGAGTGATTTCTGTTAGTCTTACTTTATCATAAAATTATTAGACCATAATAATAGTCATTACTACAGAAGTAATCCAATATAACTAAAAATGGCTTTCTCATTATATCCTGATTAGACATTATTCTATATTAATTTATCAACTGTAGCACTTTGGCAGTAACTCATGTCTATTGTATAGGAAAACAGTTCCATATAAAACCTTATGTGCACTGGAAAGGAGAGTCAATTGAATGGTGGAAAAGTTTCATAAGAAGAAAGCTATTATGTAGAAATGAATTTTTGTTTCCTAGTAATCAGTTTTGAAATTATTTTCCAACCAGGAAATACTAGAAAAATTACTCTAACTGAACAATAAAAGGCAATTGAATTTGGAAAGCATAGGAAGGAAATGCTCATTTTGGAAAAAAGTTGTATATCCTAAATTGCCAATTTGCATGTATGTGATTAATACTTAACATCATTAAATACGTAATGTTAATATTTAGTACTTTTCATTTGTCCTAAACAGAGCTTAGGACACTTAAAAGAGTCCAAGAAGCAGAACAAAAATGCTTATATAATGAAATAGTGTAAGAAGGAGAACAAATTAAGGACAAAGTAAAGAAAATGCATGAAAATTATCAGCCTTACATGCTAATTACATGGATGGAAAAGACAAGAATATCTGCTATGAACCTAGTATTTAAATCTTTTTTTGTAAGTTTAGTTTATTTATAAAATATTTACAATTCAGAGGCTGAATAGTTTTTCCAAATTATATAGGATGCAGAAACTCATCAATGAATCATTTAAGAATGAAGCTGCTATGGATTAAACAACAGTATAAACCCAGAGCCCCATTATTTTGCCTATGAGGTTTACAAAGCCCACCATATAAAATCACTATCCTAAGCTCTGCAATAAAATAAAGAGAAGAAATGAGCATGTAAATCCATGTATAGCCATTTAAAAAAATGGGGACAAAGTACAAAACACGTTGATGTGCTTTTCTAGTTGAAAGATGGAAAATTCAACTGAAAGTTATTTAAACTATTATAAAATGCTGTACACGTGATTATAAACAAACTAAAAAGTTTAATCTCTAACCTATACCCAAACATGCACACGCACAAATAAACCTTGTATGGTTATATATACATGCATGAAAAACAAGATAATATACATAAAACACTCAAACAATTTTGATGGAGTAAGGTTTAATAAAATATATCTTTAACAACTAAGAAAACATAACGCAAACAACAACAACAACAACATATTTTAAACAATTAGAATATCGGTGGCCATGTGAAGAAACAAAATCCTGGAGGTTCTGGCAAAGCAAAATTCTAAATTTTTCCCACATACTACAATTAGTTTTTTAATTTTTTATTCTTTAGAATTTAAGATACTTACCTTTTCTTTATGGTTGTTTTTAATTTTAATGTGGCATTAATAACATTACAGAAATCAAACATTGACTTATTAAATACTTATCAACTACACTTTTGGTGGCATTCTTGTAAACCATATGAAAGTAGGTTTTCAAAAGGAAGATCCTCAAACGTGGCTAATTTTGCAAAAAATTAATGACGGCATTGAACTGGTTCATCATTAGGCTACAAAGAAAGCATATTCACTTTTAAAATGTAACAAATCAAACCTCAGCTCAGAATACAATACTGTATCTACCAGAGAAAAATTATACAGGGACAAAAACAAAATCTTAGATAACAAAAAAAAGTAGCATAAGTGTTTTTCTTCCTTTTGTGGAGCTTCTAGTTACTACTGCCATTGAGATAAATTATTAGTTGTTTTGGCTTCTAAAGTTTTTTTTTTAAGTATTTTAAAATTGACTGAAGGCTAGAGGAAGAGGCTAAGCTGTGTTTTCCTTCATCAGCAGAGATCATAGGTAGCTCCTTTTTCAAAACAGCAGTTGCAGGTTTATCTAAAGTCTTAGGGCTTGTCAACCATTCATGGAAGTGGTACTTAGTCCTTGCTAGCAACTATATCACTTCCCTGTTGGTGTCCTGTATAATGTTCAAAGTCAATAAGTACAGCAGCATATACTTTGCTCATCACTTCCCACTTTCTCTGAACAAGCAGGTCCATAAAAACTGAGTATCCATAACCGTTTTCAATGAAGGAAACATCTTTATTTTCAGTCTTCGAAATGAAGTAATTCCAAATGTAAGCCAAGTGTTCTTCAGAGGTGGAATGTATTGGGTAAGCTGCTGGAGAGATAAGAAGCTCTCAGCCTAAATAATCTTTAAGGAAGAAGGCTCAATGTTTTGTATTAAAAAGCTTTTCCATTCTCTCTCTATCTTTAGGTCCAAAAAATTGTCATTGGGTTTTGGCACAATTACATCATAATGTGCCTGAACTACCATTTGAGTACAAGCCACATGGCTTCCATGTTGGCGACCATGATGTATTATTGCCTGCTGACTCCATCGCTCAGCTCAAAAGACCCCATGTCTGGAAGAAGGACAAGAAGAACAGAATGATGCCTTGGTGATGTTCTCTCATTCATGTAAAAGACGCTTCTTGGGTCTTTATCAGCCTCAAGTGGGATACATACTTTTTGTAATTTGTATACTTTCACCATAAGCTCATAAATGTATTGCTCAAGTAAATGGAAAAGGGCACGATAACGCTTGCTCTTTCTCTCAAGGACGTTCTTATAATAGTGAAAGACAAAAGACTTTTGTATCTCAGTGTGTCTCAATTCAGCTTTCTCACTGAAGTCACATTTAAGCTCTTCTATTAAGTCAGACCGTTTGATAAATTTTTGGAAGCCCAGTTCCTGAGTCATTGGTAACCATCCCTCCTTTTTTGTGCTTTCATCTCTCAGCTTTATTTCTACCCTTTTGCATTCATTTATTTCTTATAATATTGGCTAAAAAATTAAGTCAGCTTGATTCTTGAGTCCAATTCTTTAATTTCAAGTTTAAAATTCAGATAGTTTTCAGTAAACTATGTTTCTCTTTGTTAAACAGAAATATAATGTCTCTAAATGGAACCTATAGTGAAATTAAATCTCAGCAAGACCCCACAAATGGTTTGTAAAAAGAAAGTGAATTGACAATCTGAGATTTCTCAATGATGCAACTTAATAATGAGTCAGATTGTTTATGGTCTGGAGAAGAGATCAAAACAATGACAGCAACAGCAAAGCTTCAGCTTAGCAAGAGACCTAGTGAAGTTTAGCAGTTCTTAGGCTCTCCTCGAGTTGCTGAGTTGCCAGCAATGTCTAGAAATACTGTAGAATTGACTGAAAAGTTGATATCAGGAACAGAAAAAAAAAGACTAGAAATAATATAATAAAGTCATAATATAGGCCAAAATATTAAGGCAATTAGTGGAGAAAATGCAAGATGTAAATGGCAGAAAAGCACAAAATTAAATCCTGAGGTAGAATACCCAATGACTGGAACTAAAATAAAAAACTGTCAGGGGATTTAGTGAAGAGAAATATCACTACAATGAAATAAAAGATATATTTTCATACTGAAAAGGAACACCTTAAACAGGAACTTTTGACTCTATATGAAAATTTTAAAGCCTCAAATCAGATGGAAGAGGGTGGCCTGAATCTTTCTTAATTTGGTGGCACTCTTTAAGAAAAATAAGTCAAAATTGACAATACAAAATTAAATATGCAAGTAAATATTTATGATAAGAAAAGGAAACACAAATCACAAATTTTTAAAATTCTAATTAATATCACAAGCATCACAAAATCAAAATATTATTTTCATTAAATAATTGCCTGATATGCCACTGTAATATATTTTGCCTGCATTTTTTTTTGGATATTTTATTGCCCTTAATAGTATAACAATATTGCACTGTCTTTGTTTCTGGCAAGAACACAAGGGTAATTATTTCCTTTAGAATAGCTTATTATTGTTGTTTAAAATAATTTATTTCGGCTTCACAACATATTATTGATAATATAATGTAATATTTAAGACTTTGGTCAACTTTAGGAAAACCTCTATCCCTAATATTTGGAAAAGTTTCCCTGTCTTTTCAGGCTAGCTTCAGGGCTCCATACTTTTTGAGTTCCTTTCTCCTACCTACATAATTCTTTTTCCAGGTGTGCTGGTTTGAAAGGATGTCTGCACCCTAGAAAAGCCATTTTTTAATCCTAATCCCATTTTGTTAGGGCAGCTGTTTCTTCTAATCCCTATTCAATACTGTATGTTTGAAACTTTAATTAGATCATCTCCTTGGAGATGTGACTCAATCAAGAGCGGTTGTTAAACTGGATTAAGTGGGTCTTGATTACTTTAATGGAATCCTATAAAAGGGAGATTTGGAGAGAGCAGAGGAAGATGACAGAACACCGCAGAACCATGAAGTAGAGAGTCCACCAGCCAGCAACTATTGGAGATGGAGAAGGAAAATGTCTCCCAGGGAGCTAAAGAAGAAGCTAGCGAATGAAACCATGTTCGCCAGGTACCCGTCCAGTTGAGACAGAAACCCTGACTGTGGTCCCCATGTGCCTTTCCACTTGAGAGAGAAACCCTGAACTTCACTGGCCTTCTTGAATCAAAGTATTTTCCCTGGATGCCTTAGATTGGACATTTCTATAGGCTTGCTTTAATTGGGACATTTCCATGGCCTAAAAACTGTTAAATTACAACTTACTAAATTCCCCTTTTTAAAAGCCGTTGAGTTTCTGGTATATTGTATTCTGGCAGCTAGCAAACTACAACACCAGATAACTTAAAGCACAGTCACATTATAATATGATTGCTATATACTTTGTCACATTATAATATGATTGCTATAATATACATTATAATATGATTGCTCTTAATACCTTGATACCTGGTCAGTCAGCCCACCAAAAGTTAGGAATATTCCTGAAAGTGATTTCTACACCAGGTTACCTAGCAGCAAATTAACTACACACAAAATTGACTAGGAATCATATACATATATTACTGCTCTAGTCTCCTGGCTTCTAAAACAAATACCATAAAATGGGTGAAGTTAGCAACAGGAATTTATTGGCTCACAGTTTTGAGGCTAGAAGAAATTCAAAATTGAGCATTAGCAAGGCAATGTTTCTCCTTGATAATCTTTGATTCTTGGTTTGTCTGCCACTTGGAATGCACATGACTGCATCTTCTCCTTTCTCCTCCAGGTTCCATGAACTTCTAATTTCTGGCTACTTCCCATGTCTTCATTCAGCCATTTTGGATTAATGTTACCCTCATTCAGTTATGGCACACCTTAACTAATAATATTTTCAAAGGTCTTATTTACAAATGAGCTCACACCCATTGGTCCTAAATATGTCTTGTGTGGGGGACATGACTGAGTCCTAATAAACTTCAACCCAAACTAAACCAAATGTGTATTTAACCCAATTCCTTAAATGTCTAAAACAATACCAACTTTACTCTATATAACAAAGGGAAAATCAGAATGCAAAAAGATATGGGACTTAACTGTCTTGACTTAAAGTTCCCTCCTGTAATAGGATCAGTGTGAATACATTGCTAATGAGGAAACTTAAAGCTTATTCTTATTAGCTTTTTGGCATCCCTGTCTCCGATGAAGATGCATCCAAATAAAGAAAAATTTCTCCCGTTATCCAGTTGGTGAAACAGCTCACCTATGAATTGTTAAATTTCTCCTAAGCAACATCCACAGCTCCCCACAAGAAAGCAATATCTGCAAAGTTCTTGAGGATAAAAATATAACCTAAAATTTCTCAAGCCTCACTGTGTTTTCACATGAGGAGGGAATATTTTCAAACTTGAATATAGTCAAGGAATGTTCATGTCGAATGTACTTAGTGATTCAATGCAGCCAATAAATCTGTGCATACGTGTATTTTTAAAAGGGAAGGAGATAAGAAGTGTGGTTAAATATCATGTAATATATATTAAAGTAATTTAAATAAAGCTTACTAAACACAGAGAAATTATGGCTACAAACAGAATATAAGGCAGTGGAGGGGAAAATATGGGAGGATATGAAAGTATCAAAATTCCATCTTTCATTTAAAAAACCAAGTGATACTTTCCCATATTGAAATATATACTTAAAAAGTGTTCCAAGTAAACATAATGCTGCCAACTAAATTGTTTTACTGACTTTTTTGTTAAATTAGAATATTTTTCAGTAGTTAAAATGTGATTTTGAAGAAACACTGTTCTAAATTTTAGTGATTCTGTTTTTTTTTCAATTTTCTTTTATTTACAAGCCAGTTAAATGTAACATTATATATGTGTGTATATATATATATATATATATATATATATATATGTATCTTTTTACATGGGCAGGCACGGGGAACTGAACCTGGGTCTCTGGTGTGGCAGGTAAGAATTCTGCCACTAAGCCACCATCACGCTACCCTTTATATATATATATATAACGTATTATTATATATTATATATAAATATAATATATTTATAATATATATAAATATAATATATATAATATATATAAAATATATATATTTTTACATGGGCAGGTACAGAGAAATCCTTAATGTATTTTTAAAAGGCAATTTATATAATGATTCCATGGATCCATCATTCATTTTGTCAAGTTATATATCCTTCAATTTGTATATATGGATATAAGGAAGCTTGATCTGCATTGTATTTAAATTAAATTAATTGAAATAAAATCAAATTACAAGTTCAGTTCTACGTTTGCACTAGTCACATTTCAAAGTGCTAAATAGCCACATGGAACACAGATATAGAGCATTTCCATTATCACAAAAAATTCTACTGGACAGTAGTTCTCTGAACTTTAGATCACTATTCATATATTAACACTATTTTTGTTGATGTTTTGATCTTAAGTTTTTGTTTTGTTTTGTTTTCTGGATTATAAGCTAAGTGATTTTTTGACATGTATTTTTTTGCACTGCTCACAATTTAGTAATAATCATAATAAATTAAAAACTAGAAGTGGACTAGCATAAAATATAGAAAACTTTCATTAAACATTTCATTAAAGTATACCTTTCTAATTGTATTATGCTTTCCATAGGCTATAAGCGAAAGTGTGATAGATATTTTAAATGGTTAAGCTGATGTATCAACCTGGCCAAGTCATGGTGTCCAGTTGTTTGGTCAATCAAGCATTGGCCTAATTGTTACTGTGAGGGCATTTCATGGATTTAAATAATCAGTCAGTTGATTGCATATATGACTGACTTCATCTACAATCAAAAAATGAGATTGCTTTCAGCCATGAGACAATTCCCATCCAATCAGTTGAAGGCCTTAAAAAGAGAACCGATGACTACACAAGGGTTTCAGTTTGTTAATGTTGCAGAATGCAATACATCAAAAATGGATTGGCTTTTACAAAGAGGATTTATTAGGCAACATATTCACAATTGTAAGGCCATAAAAATGTCCAAACTAAGGCATCCATAGAAAAATACTTTGATTCTGAAGAAAGGCCAATGGTGTCCAGGCTTTGTCTGTCACATGGGAAGGCACATGATGATGCTTTCTGTCCTCTCCAAGCTTCTGGTTTCACATGGCTCTGATTCCAGTGGTTTTCTCCCTAAGCATCTTTAGATCCTCACTTAGCTTCTCTGGGGCACCTCTGGGTCTCATCCCTTAGCTTAACATCTCCATACGTCTGTCACTTGGTTCCATCTCTCTGCTCTCTGTGTTGGCTCTCAGCCCTCTCTATGTTTTCTGCCTTTTATTCTCTTCATAAAGTACACCAGTCAAAGGATTGAGACCCACCTTGAATCTATGGGGTCACATCTCCATGGGAAGAACCTAATGGAAAAGTCACACCTACAACTGGGTGAGTCACATCTCCATGGAAACAACCTAATCAAAAGATCCCAGCCATAATAAGTCTTCACCCATAATACTAGATTAAAAGAGCATGGCTTTTCTGGGATACATAACAGTTTCAAACCAGCACAACAATCACAAAGAATTTCTAACTCTCCATCAGCCAGCCAACTTCTTCTAGGAATTCACTGAAACTTTAATCAGAGTTCCTGAATTGTGGCCTACCTTATAGAATTTAGACTTGCCAATCTTCATGGTCAAGTGAGATAATTCCTATAGCAAATCTCTTGATATTTACATACATACATACATATTCATATGCCCAGTCAGTTCTATTCCTCTGGACCCTGACTAATGCAGATTAGAGTACATAAAATTCTAAAATGCTTGGGCATGGAGTAAGATACAAATAAAGCTAAAATACAATTGAGAGATTGGAGAAACTTTTGAAATATATCAATGACAGAAATCAAATAATTTTAGTATATTAAAACCTCCAATAAATTAACAGAAAGACAACACAATAAGTACTTAAAAATAAAACCAGGCACTAGTGAAGAAGCACAAATTATGTGTAAATGTGAAAACATTAAAAACAAACATATATATTAAAATAGATATAAAAAACACGACAGATATAGCATATTTTCTCCCTGAAAATTGGATAAATTGAAAAGATAATTATATTTAAACTTGAGAAGTGTGGTTGCCACATAAATTGATACAAATATTTTGAAGATACATTTAAATTAGAAAGTAAAATAGGTATATATCCATTAATTTATCCACACACTACCCCTACCTTTTTTGTTTTAAGTTTCAACCAAGGGGAGAGAGGAAGAGTGAGAGAGAGAGAGAGAGGTTTAGAACTTCCTTGTTGAATTCAACCTTGTTTAAAAAAGAATTTATTGAAACCACCAAACATATGTAATGCAATCTATTTTTTAAAATAAATGTTGTCTAATTACTGTATGCATGTAAATATTTGCTTCCGCAAGAGCAAAGAGAACATTAGATAGCTATGCAAGGTGTTAGTTAATAGGAATAATATCTGGTGATGATTGGATGAGAGATGGGGAAGTCATGGGACAGAAGAACTCTGGGCCAGATCTGCTGAGTTTTGAGGAGTAAATTGTTTTCTTCTCCTTGGATGGGAAAAAGTTTTTTCTCTGGTATATTTAAAGTTCTCCAAGCATGGGGAGCTACCCATTCTGGACATGTGTCACAGCAATACAGAATGGTCAGAGAATCTAAACTTTTCAACTCTGAGTGGTCTGAAATATGCTATTGGTCACTGCTGTGTCTGTATAGTATTTCAATGAAATATTAGGAGATACAAATATGAATTGATGGGGTAAACTTATTAAAAATATTAAAATATTATAATTGTCAGTTTTAATTTTTCTCCTATTTTTAAGAGGTTAAATGTGGAGGATAAGGTGGGCAAGGTGTTAAAACAATTGTACCATTTTTAAAATATCACATTTAAAGAGGAGATGATTTCCCAACCACTCTTCACTCTAAAAAGTGAATTAGACTTGGCCCAAATCCTCAATGCATTCATACTAGTATAGATAATAGGCATGCAAATACATGCCTTTTTATCAAAACAATTAATTCTACAAATATTTTTGAATACCAATAATCTACCAGGCAGCACTGAATTGTTGGAGATGCAATGGTGAACAAACCAAAGATCCTCTCTTTTCACAACATGATCAAGTGCCACAATAGAGGTATATTAAGTATTATTCAGTTGGGGTTTGTTTTGCTCTAAAGCATATCTATCAAGTTTTAAGTAATAAGGAATGCTATAGCATGCATGATGTCCATTTACAGTTAATTTTTGCAACAAAAAAGGGTTTGTGATGTGAATAAATATGTTCAATATTCAATATGTTCAGTGTCCAATCAACTGTTGAAAATTTCATTTTTGGAAATTAATTAGCAAATGAATATACCTTGCAAGTATGATTATAAAAAATACATATACAAAACACTATTTTAAGGAAAAGTATTTGAGCAATTGAAGAGTAAATTTAGCATGCTTAATTTGAGCCTTGAACCTACAGTTTGTTCCCTAGTTTTATTTGTGCATGCACGTTTCCTGCATGTGTCTCTGTGCTTTTTTCAAATTAAAAGATGATTCCTTTCTTTACTGCCAGTCTTAAATAACAAAAACAAGACATGTGGGAGCCAAGTTGTTATCAAATCATACTGGTGCGGAATTTATTTCCCTTTTATTACATCCTTTCCTGTATTGTTTTGCTAATGGCACCAGCACACAATATACCAGAAATCAAATGGCTTTTAAAATGGGAACTTAAAAAGTTGCAGGTTTTCAGTTCTAAGGCCATAAAAGTGTCCAAACTAAGGCATCTGGGAAAGATGACTTGACTCAGGAAAGGGTCAATGACAAAGGGCTTTTCTGTCAGTTAGGAAGGCAATGGCAACATCTGCTAGTTTTCTCTCCCAGCTTCTCATTTCAAAATGGTTTCCTCAGGGGTGTTTTCTTTCTGCATCTCCAAATGTCTCTCTCTGTGTCAGTTCTGAAGCTTTTCCTGAAGTGTTTCCCTCCTAAAGGACTCCAGTAAGTGACGGTTTTAATGGAAGGAGACACATATCCATGGGAAGCACATAATCAGCTGGTCCCACCCACAACTGGGTAAGTCACACCTCCATGGAAACAACTGAATAAAAAAATCTCACCTTAAAATACTAAATCAGTATTAAAGAATACGGCTTTTCTGGGGTGCACATTTCAGACTGGCATACTGCCCATGACAAACGCCATTTCAATATTACTGATCTAAGACTGTTAAAGTTGAAAAATTATTTTAAAAAATTGAATTATGGTTAAAAAGCAAATCTGCATCTGTTACCAAGCTGGAATTTGAGATTTGACTTGAATCAATTAAATTAGTTGACTTCTTTTATTATACAGTAAAATATGAAAGTCACGAGGAGAAATAGTACTCTTTAAGAATATGAGACTGTCCCATCCATTAACTACATATGCCAGAATGTGTTGACTGAAGTATCTATTATTCAGGGGCAGTCTAAATCAACATGACATAATCTATTCTGACTAAATCAGGGTGTCCCAATTTACTTGCTAGATTTAGTGGTGATTATTTACAGAAATTTACAAATTACAAGTGAATTTCCATGTCTAAAGAGAATTGATCTCAAGATAACTCCAAAACTAATGCACTTTAATAAACTTAAAATAAGATTTAATTTTAAATATATAATTTATAGTCACTTCAAAACAAAATTTTACAAATTCATAAAGTAATGAAGCAATAAAGAGAAGAGGAGGAAGTGTAAGAAATCATTGGTGTCCTTTCAGAAATGAATATTAGGTTACAAAGATTACCTAATTATCTAGAGTACAGTATTCTAATTTTAGACCTTAGTCATTTATAACAATGTCTACAAGTATCAGTAATTCAATTTAAGCCAAAACAAAGGCACTTTTTTGCGATAGGATTCAAATCAGGAAAGGGAAATGAACCCAAATTGTTTGAGCTACTTAAGTCATTTTTATCAGGATACTCCCTATAGAAGGATAATTCAATCTGTAAAGATTAGAGTATTGATGGAAGCATAGATCCTTAGGTCCTTAAAAAATAAATAAAACACATTAAAATGAAACCTATCCAAGGTGATAACACTGAGTCCTATATTTAGGACTCTTTGTCTTAGGACAGTAGACAATTGAGAAAAAAATAGTGCTGAAGAAACTTCCACTAGGTATATTAAGAAAGAATACAGTAATAAATTGCATAAAGAAGAGCAATTGCTGGTGGTCATCACTGACTATCTAGCATGAATGAAGGGTGTTTTTTTCTAAGTTATTATAGAAGAATGAAATCATCCTTCCTTATGTGAATTCAGGAACATTTTCAAGTATTAGGGAAACAAAAGGCAATGGTTAAGAATTTGGGCTGTGGTGTCAAGGGCCCTGAATCCAGTTTTCCAGCTGAATGGTCCTGGGTAAGTAGCATATGGACTGCCTCCGTGTGCCAACTGCATCTATAAAATGGTGGTAATAATAGCCTACCTCAGAGTGTTCTGAAGGTTTAATGATATAATATGTGTAAAACACTTTGCTTTCATGACTGGTATAATGCAAGGACATAAAGGACAATAAACAATAGCTCTTGTTTTTATTGTTGTTATTGTTTATGTAGCTCTCCAAAAAGCACAAACAATATCAAAAATTTCTACCAATTCTGTCATTAATAAAAATGATTTTTTGTTTCTGCTAAAAATAAAGGCAAATAAATAATCTGTTTCAGTATCCATTATCTAATTAATACTTCAGATTAAAACAGTATCATTATATTTCTACAATAACCTTCCAAATGGTCCCTAAGCTTGTCTTCAATGAAATATGTAATTAGTTATTTCATTCACCACATGTTCTATTATCTCTTGCTATAGAGCAAAGAATACAAATCTGATAAAATAGGTTCCTGAAATTATTATGTTTTGTTTATTTTGAATGCAACATGCCAAGCAAACTGCGTGCCTCCAAATGCACAGGGTAAAAAGGGGAACATGTCAGAGCTAGAAGGTGGCCAGGTAATGATAGGGTTGGTGTATTAGTGAAGCTAACCTAGATGTGCTGCTTGGAATTGCTGATGAAATTCCCAACAGCTGAATGGGAATCCCAACCCAGTATTTTCCATATTTTAAGCAAAACTGTGAGAACAAGATTTACTTGAAGGTAAAGGTAAATATGCTGTTTAAGTGTGAAAAAAAGCTGTAATTTTCTTTTAAATTGGGAGAGTAGAATCACTACTAGTAGGATAGCCAAGCAGCTTTGCTTGTCCATTTGATTTCATACACACATTTGGCTGTACCCTAACTGTGGATTTATGGAGTTGCAGGATTTGCAACATCAATACTCAGTCAGTCTTCTGGATGAAGACACGGAGAAAACAGATGTTGGGTCGCCAAATGAAGAAACTGGAAAGACAAACGGTCAAAGGAACTAAGGATTTTGAGAAAGAATGCTTAAAATAATGGACCAATGACTATATGGTGGAAAGAGAGGAAAAGGAATGCAAAGGAAAATGTATTTATGGATAGAAAAATGGATTGCTTGCATTAATTAACTCAAATAATTGTTGGTATATTTGAAATGGGATGAATGAAGATGGAATTTATAAATTCAGAAGTAGTAATGTTTCTGGTCATCCATGAGAAAATATAATGAGCCCTTTATTGAGATCAATAACTTAAGTTACAAATTTTAAATTAGCTACTACTTGGTAATTCTTTTCTCGTGGGGATATTTCTAACCAAAAATAAATTCATCCAAGCTGAGAAGCCTAATACTGTCTCTCCTTAATATCTGATAGATGTTCAACATCAATTTGGAACTATCACCAAATATATTGTCCTAACATATCAAGATTCAGCTATTTAAACCCATGAAAGATCTGGTTATCTTCATTGGTACTAACCTTTCTCTTTTAAAGATCTAGATTTTGAAAACAAGACTAGATTGAAAACAGTAGTATATATCTCTATAACTCAATGTGATTACTATGATACTTAATTTTTTAACTTCATGAATCACTGTATTTTGTGTATGATTGTAAACCTGCAACTTCTCTACTAAAAAATGTGAAATGGCATAAATTATGTATTTATCAATTAGAAGACAAAATATAGGGAGATGGATCTGTACTTATCAGTAAACTATTATTTCCAAGGCCAAAACATCAAAACTTGCAGATAAAATATTAAAGTAATGAAATAAAATATAATTCTTTAGGAGGTACTGAAGAAATCCGTATAATAAAAGTGAATAAAAGAGTGTATAATATCCACTAAACTACCTATAGGAATGTAACTATTTGGTATTCTCTTCTACTAATATATTATGAGGAAAACTTTATTCTGTCATGACAAAATGACAGCCTACAATATAATAATGTTTCATTTCTTTAATATAAATTTATATTTTCTTCAGAAGTGAAATCTCTTAGTAGTGGGTTTAAGGAGAAGAGAAAAGAAATGCTCCCAAGACAAGGGAATAAATTAAATAGATTTGAAACTCAGTGAAAGCTCTTTTTCAAATATTAATTTGGAGTACAGTGAGAAGGGTACCAGTGAGGACATTAATTTTGCTTTTAATATTTATAAGATTTATTGTATTACTGTTTACTTGTAAAAGGAAAAATGAAAATGAACACTTCTTTCTTTCTCTGAGGCTTCTAGAGTTAATAGAAGTGCTTTTGTTAGAAAAGTTTGGAAAACATAGAAAAAATTTGTGGAGACCTCAGCTCTATCACACAGCTTATTATCTTCTTAGATGCTGTCAAATGACAGCTTTTTTCATGTGCTGGATCTTCATCCAGAAAAAGAAAATATTTGATTTGAAAGAAAACACTCAAAAGTCCAGGATCCATTCCACTCCAGGGAAATATTGCCTGCTTTTGAGTCTCACCAAGGAAAAGAAATTGCAGAATCATTAGAAAGATTGTTATACTCCTAGAGAGAAGCACAAACAAATGAGACAACAAAAAGTCCTCAATATCTCAAACAAATACTCTTATAGATATACTGATAACTATTAATAGGGAAAATGCCTCCCTCAATAGATCAACCTGCCCATGTGGATGAATGAGAAATCTAAGAGGAGTTTTCTCATAAAGAAAGAGGTCAAGTATAAAGGTACCTGAGAAAATGGGTCAGTCTCTCATAAGGGGTATCATAACAATACAACTACTTATTGTTGCTGTCAAGTTCTCCCACCAGCACCCAAATGTAATGTATTAAATACATCTCCTGATGGACTTGACATACAAATAAATAGTTCTTTCCTGAATGCTATGCTGTATATAAACTCCATTGTTTGTGGACAGCTTTCAGTGGATTATTTGCAGATTTGTGGTAGATGCAAATGCCTCTGAAATATTCCCCTGAGTGAAAAAAAAAAAGTGGAAGTTAGCACAGAATCTGGTGATTCTGGTCCACTCGACAATGGTAAAACAGAGCCTACTCAACACTGTTCCTAAAAACTCATTAAAATCCATTGTTTAGTTTTACATTTTTCAATTCCTATTGCTAGGTTTGATGGTTAAGTTCATAAATCCACTTGGCCAAGTTATGGTTTTCAGTTGTTTGATCAAGCAAGTGTTGGCATGATTATTGTTGTAGGAACATTTCTGAACTTAATCATGAGTCATTGATTGCATCCATGGCTGATTATATCTACAATCAACTGAGGAGATTGCCTTCAGCAACGAGAGAGACTCAACGATTGAGTCTCATCAATCAGTTGAAGCCCTTAAAAGGACAAGTGATCATTTCAGCAGTCAAAAGAGAATTTGCATCTCTATTTCAGCCAATCAACTTTCATCAGAGCATTCACTGAAAATCTTTATGAAAGTTTCTAGCCTGTGGTCTGCCCATCCCCACAGTTGCTTGTGAAAATTATTGTACAAATGTCATAATCTTTACATATATCTGCTGCTTAGTTCTGTTTCCCTAAAGAACCCTGAATAATATAGCTTTGGTACCAAGAGTGAGGTGCTGATATTGCAAACACCAAAAATATGAAAACAGTTTTAGAATTGGATAATGAATAGAGGCTTGATTAAAAAAAAAAAAAAAAAGGCCTAGATTTCTTTGAGGAGTACTATTGGCAGAAATATAGGCACTAATGTCACTTTTAGTGAGGTCTTAGACAGAGATGATGAAGGTATCATTGGTAATTGAAAGAAAGGTGAAAGTTGTTTTAAAGTGACAGAAAACTTGACAAAACTTAATTCTGAAGTCAAATGGAAAATCAGAAGCTGAGAGTGGTGAACTTGGATATTTAGATATGAGATTTACAAGCTAAGTGTGCTGGTTTGAAAGGAAGTATGCCCCCTAAGAAAAGCCATGTTTTAATATAAATCCCATTTCATAAAGGTAGAATAATCTATTCCATACTGTATGTTTGAAACTATGATGAGATCATCTCCCTGAATGATGTAATTTAGTCAAGAGTGGTTGTTAAACTGGATTAGGGGATGATATGTCTCCACCCATTTGAGTGGGTCTTGATTAGTTTCTGAAGTCCTATAGAAGAGGAAACATCTTGGAGAATGAGAGATTCAGAGGGATTCAGAGAGAGCAACACTACAAAGCAGAGAGTCCACCAGTCAGCGACCTTTGGAGATGAAGAAGGAAGACGCCCCCCAGGGAGCTTCATGAAATAGGAAGCCAGGAGAGAAAGCTAGCAGATGACGCTGTGTTCACCATGTGCCCTTCCAGCTAAGAGAGAAACCCTGAACTTCGTTGGTCTTCTTGAACCAAGGTATCTTTCCCTGGATGCCTTAAATTGGACATTTCTGTAGACTTGTTTTGATTTGGACATTTTCTCGGCCTTAGAACTGTAAACTAGCAACTCATTAAATTCCCCTTGTTAAAAGCCATTCCATTTCTGGTATATTGCATTCCAGCAGCTAGCAAACTAGAACACTAAGTATTAGAAATGCAGATAATTTCTCCTTGCAGCTTATAGCATAATGTAAGGTGAAATGGATAAGCTAAAAATTGACTTCATAGGTACAAATAAACCAGAAACTGATGACTTCAAAAATTTTGAGATTCTTGAAAGTGAGTCATAGAGAGTAGTACTACATTTGAGAGTTTAACTGAATATAGAACCAGTGAGAGATTTCATGCAAGTCAGGAAATGAAATTATACAGGAAAGATCTGTGAAAGTTTTTTTTGACTGATAATTTGGATGCCTGTGTACTACATGCAAAGCTAACAAGTTTCTTGCAAGATCTCTATGAATGGAAACACTGCCAACCTGGACTAAAAGGTACAAAAAAGGGACATATTGAAGGAAAACCCACTTTAAAGGCAGGGCCATGAAAGCTAAGATTTGGACCAAAGACATCTTCTCTAGCCGAGAAAGAGGCCCACACATGTGGTGAAAAGGGTGAGTACACCCTGTTGCTTGGAGAAGGTGGGCCTTCCATTCCATTACTGAAGAAGAGAACTACCACCTTGGCCTTCAGAGAAGGTGAAGTATATCATCATGGGTACTACAGAAAGTCTGGCCACCACCCCGGTGTTCTCAGAGGGTGGAACCTTCAGCCAAGTGTTAAGGTAGAGCATGTGCACTGCACAAGCACTTGTAAGGGGTGGGACTGCTGTTCTATCAGTCTCAGAGAATAAAACATAATATATAGATGACTCTCAGACCTTGAAATCTAATAGTATGTCCTGCAGTGAATAAGAGTTGTTTGGGACCAATGGCCTCCTTTTCCTTCTAATATTTCCCTACAGGAATGGAAATGTTTATTCTATGCCTATCCCTCCTTTCTATTTTAAAAACAGATAACTTGTTCATTAGATTTAAAGCTTCACAGATGGAGAGGGATGTTTCCTAGGTAAGACCACACCTATAATTGATCTTGATGACACTTCATACTTAGCATTGTTACTGAAATAACTAAAGGCTTTGGGGATGTTGTTTTTGAATGAGTGTATTTTGTTTGTGGAAAAAAAACACACACCTTTTGGGGATCCAGTCGCTGGAGTGTGCTGGTTGAAGTTTTATGTACCCAAGAAAGACATGATCTTAACTTTACTCCATTCCTGTGGATGTGAACCCATTGTAAGTTTTGATGAGATTATTCAATTAAGATGTGGCCCACCTAATTCAGGATGGGTCTTAATCTTTTTATTGGAGTCCTTTATAAATAGAATAAATACAGGCAAGGAGAAAAAGAAAGTCATGATAGCAAGAAACTGTAATCAATGAAACCCAGAATAGAAGGGGGACACTAGCAGATGCTGCCATTGTGTCTTGCCATGTGGCAGAGGAGCCAACAGTTGCCAGTAATTGATCTTCAGGAAGAAGTATCACCTTGAAGATGCCTTGGGTTTGAAAGTCACATAACCTCAAACTGTAAGCTAATAAATTCCCGTTGTTTAAAGCCAACCTATTTTATGGCATCTGCTTTGAGCCTCCTAGATAATGAAAAACAAGGTAAAATTTAGGATATGTTACATGATGATGTGCATTTGCTACATCATTCTTTCTTTATCCACACATTTTTATAAGGCTTGAGATTTCTAGTTGGCAATATAGTTTGTTTTTTAAGTTCAGGGACCATCAATCTGGCTTTAGTAAGAAAATAACTTTTATTAGTATATTTACATATTTGCCAAGCTTTCCACTTGATTCTGCTTTACTCTAGTTATGTGACTTGTTTTTTTATAGGAACAGTATTTGCTTTGCATGACTTGCTTTTTTATTTGAACTGTGAGTTAATAACCATGCAAGTTTAATGCTTTGGGCTTTTAAGAAAATTTTTCAAAATAAAGCCAAACCCTTACTCTTGACAGAATTCTTAACTCTTTATTGTTTATTCTTCACTGAAGTTTTCAAGCTGCCAATAAGGAAAGGGAGCATACGGGCAAAATAAATGATGTGCTCTTGTTTTATTACAGAACAATATAACATTTAAAAGTACCCTTTGAATAAAGAATTGAAACATTACACATTGGCCATGGGCCCTGTTAGAAGGACCCATGACAAATTCCTCCTTGCACCCAACCAACCGACCTCATAATTCAATTGACACAATGGAGAAAGCTTCCATAGGAACTGGAAATAAGGAAAGCAAAGCTGTGGGAGGAGCTCATTCAAAAAAGAGAGCAATAGACTATTCTGGGTGCTTTTCAAAGGGAGCAAGGAGAAAGACTATTTTGAGATAGACCTTATGTTCCATACTGTAAAAAGTGTTGAAATGGCAAGAAATAATCTCTTCCTTTATAGGCAAAGGTAGAAAATATTCTCAGGGTGTAAAAGTTATATCAAGTATATGTAAATATGTAAAGGATTAATTGTCTATGCTATTTTCAAATAAAATCTGCTTTAAAATGATTTTTTTTTCTGTTTTCTTTCTATTTCTTTTTCTGAATTGGTGCAAATGTTCTAAGAAATTATCATGATGATGAATATGCAAATATGTGATGTTATTGTGAGTTACTGATTATATAACAAGAATGGAATGATCATCTGGTAAGAATGTTTGTGCTTGTCTGTGGTTATGTTTCATAAATTAAAAAAGTGATGATGATGATGATAAAAGTAGCCCTTAAAAGGGAGAGGGGAAGTTGTGGAAAACTATAGTTCAGTATTTTGGCCACTTATGGGTTAATGTCTATCTGTGAATATGCCACATGATGATTACATCTTTATTCCCCAATGTATGCCAAGTTCCTCTTAAATTTACAGGATCCACCTATGATTCATGATTTTTTCCTGTATGTCCTCTGGTATTTCCAATGAAAAACTTAGTACTGAGGGTTTAAAATAACAATTTCACTAATTTTCATTCTATAGCAATCCATCTTTTCCTTGTGGTTAGTCTGAGAAGGAAATGGAGTTAATTTTGAGGGGAAGGAAGCATTTTAGGTAGTGATAACAAAGAACATGCATGTTAATAGTGGAGTTGTAATATTTTACATACACTTTCCTCTTTCCATTGTGTTCCCACAAAAATCAGATATCTTGTATACAATGCACTATATGTAATTAAATGCATTACTGCAAGTATAGAAAGAATATGTTCATGCATTTTTATTTAACTAGTTCATTTTCTTCACTACCCAAGATCATTTTTGAAACCAGAAGCAAGACCCTACACACTTCAAGTTTCCAGATAGGGCTTAGTCAATGACAAATAGTAAATATTTAATAAATAACACATAAGGAAGTGAACAAATGAGGCATCTGAGGCCCCAACATCTAAATTATGTAGCACCATGTATTATAAATATTTAATCATTCTCATTTAATTAATATTATTTTTTACTTTTTTCATATTAATAAACTTAGCTGACCACCAACTAAATCAAAAAAGAAAATCCCCATAAGTTTTCTTATGTCTTTTACCAGTCAATGTCCTCTTCACAGAGGTTACACTATTCTGATTTCTATTAATGTAAATTAATTTGTAGAATTCTCAAATTACATTCTAATGAATGCACACAGTTTATAACTTTTAAAAAAAACTTTTTTATTGTACAATATATCATATATACAAAGTAAAGAAATGAAAAAGCAATATCTCCCAAGGTTCCCTCAATAAGTATTTACAGGCCAGTTCCCAGAGTTTGTCATGGGCTACCATACGATCCTCTCAGATTTTTCCTTCTAGTTGCTCAAGAATAGAGGAGGTTAGAAGACATAAATATATTTTTATTATCACAAACAGCTTTTTTTCTATTTTGCAAAAAATAAATGTATTTAAAAAGCAATATATCTCAAAGCACATCAGCACAATTAGTTGTAGAACATACTTCAGAGTTTGACATGGGTTACAATTCCACAATTTTAGGTTTTTACTTCTAGCTGCTCTAAGGTACTGGTGATTAAAAGAGATATCAATTTAATGATTCAGCAATCATATTCACTTGTTAAATATTACCTTCTCTGTATAACTCCACCATCAGCTTTGATCTTTCCGTTTCACTCTAGAGTATTTGGGCTATGCCCATTCTAACTTTTTCATGTTGGAAGGAGCTGTCAATAATACAGGATAAGAGGATGAAACTAGTTGATGCTCTGGAGAGGCTGGGCCCCCTGCATTTCAGGACTTATCTTGCCCAGGGACCCATCTGAGGATTGTAGGTTTCTAGAAAGTTACTTTAGTGCCTGGAACCCTTGTGGAATCTATATTGCCCTAGGTGTTCTTTAGAATTGGCTGAAATGGTCCTGGTTGGGGGTTGGCAGGTTCTGATAGGTGGCAATGTTTAACTGAAACATGCATAAAAGCAACTTTCAGAGTAGTCTCTTGACTCTATTTGAACTCTCTCTTTAGCTTTATTAGTTACACTTCTTTTCCCCCTTTTGGTCAGGATAGAATTGTTGTTCCCATGGTGCCAGGACTGGATTCATTCCTGTGAGTCATCTCCCATGCCACCAGGGAGACTTACACCCCTGGATGTATGTCCCATATAGAAGGGAGGACAATGATTTTCACTTGCAGAGTTGGGCTTAGAGAGAGTGAGGCCACATCTGAACAACAAAAGAGGTCCTCCAGAAGTAACTATGAGACATACGTATAGGTAGGCTAAGCTTCTCTGCTACCTACATAACCTCTTACAAGAGTAAGCTTCAGGGACAAGGGCATGGCCTATTGATTTGGCTGCCCCTAAAGTTTGACACAGTATCAGGGTATTCCTTGATGGCAAAGGTTAATACTTCCATATTTTTTCTCCCATCCCTCAAGGGACTTTGCCAATACTTACTGACACTCTCTCTAATATACTCTAGGATGCATCCAGGCATTACATTAATCTGTATAGGATTAAAGGACCTCTTTCTTACTTTGGACTCCCTGTGTTCCAATTGTTCAAATGAGCTATAAAGATAGGTTCAGTTAGATTATGTGCTATAGAAAATTTCAGTTTCAGACCAAATAAACTTTTCTTCCTTTGATCTCAAAGAGTATGTGTGGTTCTAAAATATAGACAATGTCTTCCTTACCTCTGTGTTTTGAATTACTTTAACCCCAACCTGATCAGCTTCATTCTTATCTCTAAATATCAGGTTATATATATATATATAACAACTTCTCAAAATCCAGAAATAATAGTTACCACTCTGGAATAAATGTATCTGCTATAAATGCTTACAATCTAGTCCCCTGTTTTCTTATAAGCATTTTCTAAAGGAGACCATACCATGGTTATTCCTTTGTTTCTGGCTTATTTTACCTCACTGAATGCCCACATATTCATTCAGATCATTGCATGCTTCATGACTTTGGTCCTTTTAATAGCAGCACAACATTCATTCATAGGTATACACCGTTGTTTGCCAATATACTCCTCAGCCCAGTGCATCCTTCAGCTACCACATTCATCAGGCATCATGTATATTGCTTAAAGTCCACAGTCCATCAACATTCTCAATTTTAGATAATTTCATTGTTCCCAAGAGAAATAAAACCAATAAACACATCAACGCCAAATAGGAAATCTAAACCTCTTCTTAACTCTTGTTCCTCCCACATTATTTACCCTGCTGTTGCTGTGGAAATGCTGATGTTTTCCTTTTGAACACAGCCCATTGCATGCAGTAGCAGTTTTCTCCTTTTCCCCTAGATTTAAACATTCTTTGTACATGAATCATAACTTTGAAGTAATTCTTGCAAAAATTAATTTATATTTCTAGTGTTAATCCATGAGACATGTATGTCTATACAAGCCCTTTCAATCTTGTTCATCTTCAATATGGTAATATTACTTATAGACCCACTAGAGAACTGTCTTCACTTCTATCTATTCCTTACATTGGAGTTCAACCTGATTAGCTAACTGTTCACTCATCTCTAGCTTCTATGTATCTCTAAGACCCCTATATTCTGTATTATAAGCCTCTGATTTTACCTTTATGATGGTCATAGAAGTGGAATCATAAAGCATCTATCCTTTCATGTCTGGCTTATTTTGTTCAGCATTATGTCCTCAAGGCTCAACCATCTTGTCATGTACTTCAGGACATCATTTCATCTTGCTGCTGTTTAATAATCCATCGTATGTATATACCACAGTTTGTTGATCCACTCGTCTGTTGGTGGGCATTTGGTTTGCTTCCATCATTTGACTATTGTGAATGATGCTGCTATAAACACTGGTGTGCAAATGCCTGTTTGTGTCATTGCTTTCAGTGCTTCTGGGTATATACCAAATTGTGCTATTGCTGGGTCATAGGGCAACTCAATATTTAGTTTCCTAATGAACTGCCAAACAGTCTTCCATAGTGGGTGCACTATTATACATTTCCACCAGCAGAGCATGTGTCCCAATTTCTCCACATTTTCTCAACCATTCATGGTTTCCTGCTTGTTTAATAGCAGACATTCTTATGGGTGTGAGGTGGTATTGCATCATAAACTTGATCTATGTTTCCCTTATAGCCAATGAAAATGAATATCTTTTCATGTGTTTTTGAGCCATTTGTATTTGCTCTTCAGAAAAATGCCTATTCATATCTTCAGCCCATTTTATATATGGTTTGTTTGTCCTTTTGTTGATGAGTTGAATGGTTTCTTTGTGTACAGGATATCAAACCTTTGTCTGATATATGACTTCCAAATAATTTCTCTCATTGAGATGGCTGTCTCTTCACGTTTTTGAAAAAATCATTTGAAGGTACAGAAACATTTGATTTTTGAGGCATTCCCATTTCTCTATTTTTTTTTCTTTTGTTGTTTGTGTTTTGGGTGTAAATTTTAGGAAGTTACCACTTATTACTAGGTCTTGAACATGTTTCCCTACATTTTCTTCTAGAAGTTATGGTGCTAGCTTTTACATTTAGGTGTTTGATCCACTTTGAGTTAATTTTTGTACAGGGTGTGAGAAAGGGATCCTCCTTTGTTCTTTTGGCTATTGATATCCAGTTCTTTCATGGCCAATTTTTGAAAGACTATTTTGTCCCAGTTCAGAGGATTGGGGGGCCTTGTCAAAAATTAGTTGACCATAGATTTGGTGGTCTATTTCATTACTCTCAATTTGATTCCATTGGTCATTGCTTCTATCTCTGTGTCAGTGCCATGCTGTTTTGACCACTGTGGCTTTAAAATAAGTTTAAGTCATGGAGTGTTAATCCTTCCACTTGTTTCTTTCTTTTTCAGGATGCTTTTTTAGCTATTCTGGGTCTCTTTCCCTTACAGCTGTATTTGGAAACTAGCGTTTCTAAGTCTTCAAGGTAGGTTGTTGGAATTTTAATTGGTGTTGTGTTGAATCTGTAGATCAATTTGGGTAAAATTGACATCAACTATATTTGTTCATCCTATCCATGACCGTTGAATGTTTTTCCACCTATTTTAATCTTCCTTGATTTCTTGATTCCTTTAGTTGCTACTTTGAATGGAATTGTTTCTCTTAACTGAATCCTCAGGTCATAGCTTGTGTGTAGAAATGTTACTGATTTTTGCACATTAATTTTATATACTGTTCCCTTGATGAATTTGTTTGTTAGATTAATTAACTTTGCTATAGATTTCTCAGGATCTTCCAAGTATAGTATTATGTCACCTGCAAATAATCAAAGTTTTACTTCTTCCTTTCCAATTTGGGTACCTTTTAATTCTTTGTGCTGCCTGATTTCTCTAGCAAGAAATTCTAGCACCATGTTGAATAATAGTTGTGACAGTGGGCATCCTTGTCTTGTTCCTGATCTTAGGGGGAAAGCTCTCAGTCATTCTCCATTGATAATGATGCTGGCTATTGGTTTTTCAGATATTCCCTTTATCATATTGAGGAATTTTATTTTGATTCCTATCTTTGGGAGTGTTTTTATCAAAAAGGTTGTTGAATTTTGTTGAATGCTTTTTCACTGCAATGTGACTTTTTCCCTCTTGATTTGTTTAATATTCTGTATTACATTAATTGATTTTATTGTGTTGAGCCATCCTTGCATTCCTGGTATAAACCCCACTTGGTCATTGTGTATAATTCTTTTAATGTGTTGTTGGATTTTATTTGTTAAAATTTTTTTGAAAATTTTTACATCTGTGTTCATTAAGGAGATTGGCCTGCAGTTTTCCTTTCTTATAGCATCTTTACCCAGTTTTGGTATTAAAATATTAGCTTCATAATTGAGTTAGGTAGAGTTGCTTTTCCCTCAATTTGGGGGAAAATTTTGAGTAGGATTGGTGTTAGTTCTTTTTGGAATGTTTGATAAAATTCTCCTGTGAAACCTGGCCTTTTCTTTGTAGGAAGACTTTTTGATGACTGATTGAATCTCTTCATTTGTGATTGATGTGTTGAGATCTTCTATTTCTTCCTGAGACAGAGGAGCTTGTTTTGTATTTCTAGGAATTTGTCCATTTCATCTAAGTTGTCTAGTTTGTTTGCACATAGTTGTTCATAGTATCCTCTTATGATTTCTTTTATTTCTTCAGGGTCTGTGTTTATACACTCCTTCTCATTTCTGATTTTGTTCATTTGGATGCCCTCTCTTTTTTCCTTGTCATTCTTGCTAGTGGCCCATCAATTTTATTGATTTTCTCAAAGAGCCAACTTTTGGTTTTATTGATTCTTTCTGTTGTTCTTTTGGTCTCCATTCACTTAACTCTGCTTTAATCTGTGTTATTTCTCTACTTCTATTTGCTTTTGGGTTAACTTGCTCTTCTTTCTGAAGTTCCTCCAGGTGAGCAGTTAAGTTCTTGATTTTTGCTCTTTCCCATAAGTTCTGATAATTTGCACTGTCATTTTTATTCGTCTCCAGACAGTTATTGATTTCTCCAGCAATTTCTTCTTTGACCCACTGGTTGTTTAAGAATGTGTTATTTAATCTCTATGTGTTTGTGAATGTTCTTGTTTTTTGGTGGTTATTGAGATCCAGCTTCATTCCATTGGGATCAGAGAAAGTGCTTTGAATAATTTCAATGTTTTAAAATTTATAAAGATTTGTTTTGTGCCCACTCATATGATCTATCCTGGAGAATGTTCCATGAGCACTAGAGAAGAATGCCTATCCTTGTGTTTTGGGGTACAATGACCTATGAATGTTTGTTGGGCCTAACTTTTCTATCAAGTTGTTTAATTTCTCTATTTCTTTGTTGATCTTCTGTCTGGTTGTTTTATCTATAGAGGACAATGATGCATTGAAATCTCCTGCTATTGTTGAAATATCTATTGCTCCCTTCAGTTTTGCCAATGTCTGTCTCACATATTTTGGAGCTGTTTGATTGGGAGAATAAATAGTTATGAATGTTATATCTTCCTGGTAAATTGACCATTTAGTTAGTATATAGTGTCATTCTTTGTCTCTTATGATGTCTTTACATTTAAAATCTATTTTGTTCAATAATAGTATAGCTACTCCTGCCTTCTTTTGGTTACAACTTGTGTGGAAAATCTTTTTCCATCCTTTCACTTTCAATTTGTATCCTTATGTCTTAGATGAGTCTCTTATAAGCAGCATATAGCTAGATTATATTTCTTAATCCATTCTGTCAATCTGTATCCTTTAATTGGTAAGTTTAGTCCACTAACATTCAAAGTCATTACTAAGGTGGTTTCTTGAATCCTACATCTTACCTTTTCTATTTTATTTGTCAGATCTATATATTCTTTTCCCTCTTCCTACTTTTATCCTTTAAATTACCCTTAATGGTACTCTTCAGTTCTGTGCCCTCCTCCAGACCTTTCCTCCCCCCTTTGTTTTTACAACTGGCAGAACTCCCTTTAGTATTTCTTATAGGGCTGGTCTCTTGTTGACAAATTATTTCAGGACTTGTTTGCCTGTAAAAAGTTTAAACTCAGGTGGGCCACGGTGGCTCAGCAGGTAAGAATGCTCGCCTGCCATGCTAGAGGACCTGGGTTCGTTTCCTAGTGCCTGCCCATGTAAAAAAAAAAAGAAAGAAAGAAAAAAAAGGTTAAACTCTCCCTCAGTTTTGAAGAACAATTTGGCTAGATACAGAATTCTTGCCTGGAAATCTTTCTCTTTTATGATCTTAAATAAGCATTCCACTGCCTTCTCATTTCCACGGTGCTAGTGGAGTAGTCTGAACTCAGTCTTATATGGTTTCCCCTGTATATAGTAGATTGTTTTTCTCTTGCCACTTTCAGAATTTTCTGCTTCTCTTCAATATTTCACAGACTGATTGCTATTTGTCTTGGGGAAGGCCTATTTGGATTTATTCTGTTTGGAGTTCATTGGGCTTCTTTGACTTACATATTTATGTCATTTATAAGGGTGGGGAAGTTTTCCCCATTATATCCTCAACTACTCTTCCTAGCCCTTTACTTGTCTCTTGTTCTTCTGGGACAGCAATGATTCTTTTTGTTTTGTCTATCATTTCCCTGAGATCTAATTCAAATGTTTTCATCTTTTTTGCCATTTGTTGTTTTGAGTATTCAAAATCAGTTATCCTGTTCTCTATATTGCTTATTCTTTTTGCTGTCTCTTCAAATCTGCTGTTGTGTCCCTCTAGTATGTTTTTTATTTGGCCAACAGAGTCTTTAATCGCTGTGATATCTGCTTTTTTCTGTTCTTTCAAATTCCTCTTTAAGCTCTTCTACTGTCTTCCTGATTTCTTCTATGTCATTTTTCATCCCACTTATTTTATTAAGTAGAGGCATATGAACATCTTTAATTAGTTGTTGCAATGTCTATGTCTCCTTTGGTGTTTTAATTTAGTCTATTTGCTGGGCTATATTTGTGTGCATTGTGATATGTTTAGCAATCTGCTATTTTCATTGCATGCCAATATCTTGATTGATTTACTTTGGGAGTTGACTTCTTTCAGTAGTCTATAGCCTTTTGTTTGCAGTATGATGTGTACAGGGTGCAGGCTATGGGGCAGGGCACAACAGTGCGGTGATGCATTGCAGCACAGATATAGGCACAGATTGGGATATTATGCTTATGCTTGTGAACGTGGGTGCCCCGCAGCCAGGGAGGATGTAGCTGTGTGGGTGCACAGGTCTGGCAGGTATAACCCTGGTGTGTGCTGGTCTAGGACATGGGGTCCTTTATGCACATGTGTAGAGCTATGGCAGCAGGTTGATGTTATGCTTTTGTGGGCTGGGGGCAGATGTGACAGAGCAGGAAGCATTATTGAGGGCAGTGCACATGCACAGATGTAGGAGTGCTGTGAACTGATGTTCCAGAGCTGAAGGATGTGATTGAGAGCCGTGCACATGTATGGCTCTAGGAGTGCTATGAACTGATGAGCAGAACTCAGGGAGGGTGAGGCAAAACTTTGCAACACTATGGATGTGGGGTCAGGTGTAGCCTGTGTATGAAGGTATGCACCAGCATTTTTTTACACTGGTGACAGCCTGCCAAGAACAAGGAAGGGGAGGTAGTGTTCAGGTGGAGTGCAGTAGATGTGGGTTGGACTGTGCTTGAGGGGGTCTGGGGCAGGTACAGGGGCTGGGGATTGGTGGGATGGGGGTGCTTGGATTGCAGGAAGTGGGGGTGGGTGTGTGGAGTTTGGGGTGACTCATGGGTCATGGGGCTGTGCTGGTGAGGGTAGCATGTTCAAGGAAATAGGCTTGACTTACTTTCTAGTCCCATCTCCCATCCTTGCACTCCCATGGACTCCACACCTCCACACCAAGCTCCCAACTTTCTGCCTCTCAGTTCCTCAGCCTCCACAACCACTGCCACCCTATGTGGTGCAAAAGGCTCTCCCAGGTCAGTTACACTCTTTAATCACCATCTTAGTCACCCTCCTGTCCCTTGTCTAACTTTTCTACAATGTAGGGCTGAACTCAAGCTACTCTATTTGGCCATCTTCCCAGAACTCTATACCTCTTTGTTTTTAATTTATTTCACTCAACATATTTTTGTAACATATGTATATTGTTGTCTTTATCACTAGCTTGATCATTTGTTTTACTCTGTAGTATTATATTATACCAACACACCAATTGTTTTTCCCATGGAGCAATATTTGGATTTCTTCTTGTTTTGGGGTATGAAGAATAAAACTTTTATGAACATTCTTATACAAAAATCTTTCTTTAGGGACATCAGCATTCTTCTCTTGACATACACTTAGGAGTGGTATGGATATGTTATTGTTCTAATTTGCTAGCTGCTGGAATACAATATACCAGAAATGGAATGGCTTTTAAAAAGAGGAATTTAATAAGCTGTTAGTTTACAGTTCTAAGGCCAAGAAAATATCCCAATTAAAACAAGTCTATAGAAATGTCCAATCTCAGGCATCCAGGGAAAAATACGGTGGTTCAAGAAGGCCGATGAAGTTCAGGGTTTCTCTCTCAAGTGGAAAGGCCCATGGTGAACATAGCCAGTTTCTCTCTCATCTGGAAAGGCACATGGCGAATATGGCATCATCTGTTAGCTTCCTCTCTTGGCTTCCTGTTTCATGAAGCACCCAGGGAGGCATTTCCCTTCTTCATCTCCAAAGGTCACTGGCTGGTGGACTCTGCTTCTTGTGGCTATGTCGTTCTTCTCTGCTCTCTCTGAATTCCCTGCATTTTCCAAAATGTTTCCTCTTTTATAGGATTCCAGTAAACTAATCACGACCCACCCGAATGGGTGGAGACACACCTCCACCTAATCCAGTTTAAGAGCTGCTCTTGATTGAATTACATCTCCAGGGAGCTGACCTAATTATATTCTCAAACATATAGTACTGAATAGGGATTGAAAGAAATGACTACCTTTACAAATTGGGATTAAGATTAAAATACGGCTTTTCTAGGGTACATACATCCTTTCAAACCAGCACAGTTATAGATAAGTATATGTTAAAATATAAGATATTGAAAAACAATTTTTCAAAGTGGTTGCAGCATTTACACTGAAACCAGAATTGTAAGAAACATTACTGTCACTTGATATTCTCACCAACACTTGGTATTTTACATCTTTTATATTTTAACCATTTTAGTAGGTGAGTAATGGCATTGCACTGCAGTTTTAATTTACTTTTCCCTGATAACTAATGTTAAGTGCATTGCAATATGTTATTGCATTTTTAGCATATACTGTTTTGTGAAATTCTGGTTGAGTATTTGGATCTAGTTTTTAATATTTAAAAAATACACTTTCAAATGTATAGAAAAGTTGAAAAAAAAGCTTGAAGTTGACTCACAGATACTTACATGTTGAATCATAGTATCAATGCTAAATATATTTGCTTTCCCACATATATCTAGCCAACTAACCATCCCTTTATCCATTCATTAACCTCTCTTGTTTTAGGAAATTTCTAAGTAAATTGAAGACATCAGTATAATCCCCCCCCAAAGTTTTATAATTCTATGCCATAATTTTTATGTAAAATTGACATACAATGAAATGTACAAATTTAAATATACATTTGATGAGTTTTCACAAAAGCATATGGCTGTATAACTCATAGCCTTATCCAGATATAAAACATCTTCCTACATTAACCCAGAAATTTCCTTCTGGCCCCATTCCCAGTCAATCCCTGACCCCACTCTTTCAGATGCAACCACAGCTCTGATTTTTATAACCATAGATTGCTTTTGCCTTTTCTAGAACTTAAATAAAATAATAAAATATTCTTTATGAATTAACTTACAATCTTATATGGTGACTGTTGAAAATATGCTCATATGTTTGTTTAGGGCAGTGGCCTAAAGTATAGATGGCAGGATTCGTTAATGATATTGCTCAATGTGTTTATACTCTTACACAATTTCTGTCTAAACATTAATTACTGAGAGAAATGAGCAAAGATCCCAATAATTTTTGTGGATTTGTGTATTTCTCTATTTAGTTCAGTTGGATTCTGTTGCCCGTGTCTTGAAACTATATTTGTGCACACACATAGGATTGCAAGATCTTCCTAATAAATAAGCCATTTTATAATCATGAAATTTTCCTCTTTATTCTTGTTAAAACTTATTGTCTTTAATTCTATTTTTCTTCTATGAAGAAAACTTATGATCAGTGTTTCATTGTTTCTAAGGCATGCATTTCTTCTTTATCTTTACATTTTTCTTGTCCTTATATTTTAAAGTTTGTCTATGATAAGCAACACAGACTTGGAATTTTTAAAATTATTATCTGGTTTGGCAATCTATATCTTCTAATTGGCCTGTTTAGATCATTCAAATTCAATGTAATTCATTGTTATGATTGGTTTTAATTCTCCTATAAACTTGTTTCTTATATCTCCTAATTGTTCTTCACTCCTTTAACCCTTTTCTCCTGTCTTCTTTTGAATTGATCAATTATTTTCTGATATTATATTTTCCTTTTCTTTTGGGTGTTACCTATATATCTTTGTATTATTTTTCAGTGATTATTCTTATAATTAAAAAACGCACCTGGATCTTATAACAATCTCTATTTAATATTTCGCAGCTTCATTTACAACACACATGCCTTACAAAAGTATATCATTTGCTTCCACTCTTAAAGGTTACATTGCTGTTATATATTTTATTCTATACATTACATTAAATTCATATGTCAATTGTTTTATATTTGCATTAAGCACTGAATAATCTTTTAGAAAATTAAGATTAAAAATTTATATGGATTCTTTCTGGTAGTTCTCATTCCTTACTGAGGATTAAAGTAGTATTCTTTTGGCCTAAAGAACTAGTGCTCACTCAGGTCAGCTGGAAACAAATTCTCACAGCTTTTTTTTTTTGTCTTGATTTATTTTTAATTGGTCTTCATCGTTAAAGAGAACTTTAGTTAGGCACAGAATCCTGCATCACCTCATGCACCACCACCTCGATTTTTGGCGTTCTAAAACCATAATCCCATTGTTTCCTGTCATATAATGTTTGTTACATGAATACTGCTCATTCTTATTGTTGTGCTCATAAATGCAGTATGAATTTTTTGGCTGCTTTATTGGTTTCCAGCAGTTTAACAATAATTTCCTGAGAGTGTTTTTTTTTTTTTTTTTCTACTGATGTGACCTAAGGTTCACTGAGCTCCTTAGGCTTATATGTTAATGTCTTTCTCATGCTGTCACTTTAAACTTCATTGTGCTCACAACACTTTGATGGCTAAACTTATGAACATATGCATGTAAAAATTATCCAGAGTTTTCTCCTTTCACGGCAAGAGTAAAGATGTTTGTGATTTTATTCATCCTAAATAGAATCAGACCACTTAAGAGACATGATTTTGATTTATGAAAATCCCCCAAAGATTCCAAATCCGATATGTTGAATATATAGTCTTATAAAACCATAAATTGCCTCAAAGATATGTGCTAAATAGGTAATAGAAATATAATTTGTCAATATAACTATATGACAAATTATATATTTAAATGAATAAGAATTAATTTCCCATAATTTTTATGTATGTCTATAATAGTTCATATTTTATATAATACCAAGAGGTACTTTAACACAGTGGATGAGATTAAAAACATTGTATTAAGGCCCCCAAAGTTGCAATCTAGCTCTACTTATTTATAATTATTTTATCCTGAGCAAGTTATTTGATATGTCTTCCTTCTGTGTTCTTCTCTGCAAGTAGGGATAATAATAGCACCTTCAATTTAAATCAAGTTAATACAAATAAGTTAATATAGATCTGGTGAAAGGTATATTATCTCAGATACTTTCCCAGTCAATGTTTGAACCCAGAGGCATCAGTGCTCTGATTCTTCTCACAATAGACTAGTTTTGCCCATTTTAGTCACTATAAACAAAACCATAAATTGTTTACTCTTTTATGTCGGGGTTCATTCACTAAACATATTTGTGGGACTCAGCCATATTTCTATCAGTAATTTGTTCTTTTTAATTCATAATGTTCCATTCTATGTATATACACAGCTTGTCTACCTATTCTTCTGTCGGTGGACATAAAGGTTGTTTTCAATTTTGGATCACTGTAAACAAAAATGCTTTGAACAAGCCATTTAAACAACCATTTATTTAGATAAAAACTTTCTGCTAAGAGTGAATTTTCTGGGTCATAGGTTAGGTATATGATTAGTTTTCTGTAAGGCTTAGAGACACTTTCCAAAATGGTTACACTAATTTAAATGAAAATGAAAAACATTTGAGACTATGAGTTGCTCCACTTTATAACCAATATTGGGTTTTGTCTAACTTTAATTTTATATATTCTTATAGTAGTAAAGCAATATCTCGTCTGCATTCTCATGATGGCCAGTGAGGTAAAACACGCTTCCTGTGCATCTTGACCATTTATGCATCATCTTTATGGAAGTATCTTTTCGAATATTTTGCCCATTTCTATTATGCTGTATCTTTGTTATTGAATTTTAAGATTTTTTAAACATATTGAAAAATAGTTTTGCCATTTTTTCAATATTTTAGTTTTTATATTTATCAAAGAGATTCATCTCAAACTACTTTATGAACAGTATAAGGTAAGGGATACCGTGAACTTGTTCCATATAGACATTCACTTTGTTCCAGCGATATTTGTTGAAAAGACTATATTCTTCCCAATTTAATTGCTTTTGCACCATTGTTAAAAATCAAATGATTGAGCCAGTTGACAAGATGATGACATAAGAGGTTCTAGACTACCACTCTACCACAGAATTTGAAAAAAGGTAAAAACTTGAAGGGCTATCTCCTTGGATCTCTGGAAAACACTTAAAGAATTGAAATAATTGGGCAGATGCTGAGTCAAGAAAAATAGTTTAAAAATGGGAGGAAAAGCTCATGGCATGGCTGCTGGGCCCTCCCAAACACTTCCCCAAAGTGGCGCAGCAGGCGGCAGTCCCTGGACTTATTCAGAGGAAGTGGTGACTCTGTGCATACTAGGGTACATGATGTTGGTGCAGATCTATCAGGTGGCAGCCTGAAAGACTGGCCAGGAAATTCATCTCTGGCTTGCCCTTTATGAATTTTCTCTGCAAACAGAAGTAGCTTGTGGACAGTTAAAGCAGTGTAAGGAACAAGCCAAAGCATTCAGGGGCAAAACATTACCTGCTTTCAGAAATACTATAGAGCACTCAGGAGGGGGGGATCTATATTGTAGGGAATAGAGGAGGAAATTTAATTCTTGGAAATGAAGGATTTCCTAAGCCAAGATTGAGCACAAGACCAGAACAGGATAAGGACTCCAAAAAGATGGAGAGAACCTGCAATTCACTTTCAACTCAGGCTAATGACCTGAAAAGAAGGGCTAAACTTTGAAGCAGATCACCAACCAATGTGCAATGACTGTGAAGGGTGATGTTTTCATTGGTTTGCTTATTTTTGTTAGTTCCTGGAACTCAAGGAAATCTGTGTTATATCCATAATTGGCTGCAAACTTAAGGGGCAGTTTGGGGAGTAAATCCCAGAGTTAAAACTTAAAACATTAAAATGTACACTTTGCAACAAAAGATTACAAGACAAACAAACAAACAGAAACAGGAAATGGTGGCCCATCCAAAGGAACAAAACTACTTCAAACCCAATATAACAGAAAAGAAAAAGTGTTGGAGACAGCATGAAATAGGACCACACATTCATTGTTTTTAGAAATGTAAAATGGTTTAGCTTCTGTGGAAAACAGTTTGATGGTTTCTCAGAAAGCTAACTATAAACTATCATATGACCTGATAATCAGGTTATAAGAGACTCTTTTTTATTTGTTCTAATTCTGAGTGGAATTAGATTCTGTCAAAATCTTTTTCTGTATATATTGGGATTATTACATGTTTGATCTTTTATTTTGCTAATTTATATTACATTGCTTTTAAATATTAATCCAACTTGAATTTCTGGTAAAAAACCATACTTTGGCATGTAGGATTATCCTTTCTGCATGTTGTAGAATTTCATTTGCAAAGAATTTTTGCAGCTAGAGTAAAATGAGATGTTTTTTATTTTTTATTTTTTATTTTTCTTAATGTCTTTGGTAGGTTTTGGTAATCGGTTTATGCAGTTTCAAAAACCAAAACAGTTCTCCACAAGAACTTTCCAAAAATAGAGGACTAAGGAAGATTTCACAGGTTCCTCTACGATGCCAGAATAATCTAACAAATTTTGCTTTAAATTTTAAAGATCCTCTTTTTCTTAAGAAAAAAATTGATTTTTTTCTTAAAAAAATCTTTAAATTTTAAAGATCTTTTTCTCAATAAAAAGAAGCTAGTATTTCACGTGTTTAATATATTGACCTTGTCCAATACTCTCCCATCTTTCTTGAAGATCTTACTTTTTTTTGTCTAGCATAATTTACATCCAGCACAAAGAACTCCCTCTAGAATTTTTTCATAGTGCAGTTCTGCTAGTAACACAATCTCAGCTTCTTTAACCTAAAAATGTATTTATTACACCTTCATTTTTGAAAGTTATTTTCTCTATAAAAGAGTTCTGAATGTCTTTTAGTGCTTTAATGAATTTGTCCCACTGTGTTCTGGTTTCCAGACTGAGGAAAATTCAGCAGTAATTCAAATTAGTATTCCCCTGTATGCATTGTGTCTTTATTCTTTGTTAATTTTCATAATTTTCTCTTTATCTTTCTCATAAGTTTGATTATAATTTGTTTCAGTTTGTTTTCTTTTATTTATCCTGCTTTGTGTTTGATAAATTTGTCTATTTATGTCATTCACCAATTTTGAGGGGAAATGGCTATTATTTATTCAAAAATTTATTTTCTGCTCCATTTTCTTCTCCTTTAATTCTGGAACTCTTATCATATTTAATATTATCATATGATTGCACAATGCCTTGAGACTCTTCATTTCTTCGATCTCTGTATTTTGTTTGCTTTTCAAACTAGATAATTTGTATTGATCTCTCTTCAATTTGTATTCCTACCACCATTTCCATTTTCCATTAAGCTGGGCCTGTGAATTTTAACATCAAATATGATGCTTTTTAGGTTTAGGGCTTCAACTTGCTTAATTTTTATATAATTGTCATTCTCTGCTGGCATTTTTTTTTGTTTTTATATTCATTTAAAATACTTTTATTTTTATCTTAGATCCCAGTAGTATAATGGCTACCATATAATCAATGTCTGTAATTCTAACAGCTGTTAATCTCAGGATCAATAATAGGATTGACCTGCTTTGTATAGAAATTATTTAACATTTTTCAATTTCTCACTCTGTTGATGTATTTTTTAATTGTATTGCGGAAATTCTGAATTATATGTCATAGTATCTGAATTTTGCTATTTCTTGGAAGAATATTGATTTTTTGTGTTGCTGTCATCCAGCATGTACTTTATTTGGCTAGACTCAGTCTTAATACTATAACTCCCCTGCAGTCAGGTGCTGCTAACACTTTTTAGCCTTTAGCCTGGACATCTTGGAGTCTGTCTTCTGCCTTTTATAGTTTTCTGCCAGAGAGACAAGCAAAATTTTTTTTTTTACAGAATGTGGGGCACCCAGGCCCTGGATCTCTCATTATTTTTGTTCTTCATCCTTCTCAAATACTTTCCATCAGTTCTGCAAGCCAAAAAGGTACTAGGTTTTCTACTGGAGTTTTAATCATCTTGCATGACACTAACTTGGGCATGAATTCAGGCTAGATCCATAAAAGTAGTCTCACCACTACCGTTTCCTTCATCTGAGTTGGACTCTCTCCAGTAAATGCTTTATCAGCTATCTGTTATTGCTTTCTAGTGCCTTAGCTTATTGTGATTATTTAATATATTTTTTCCAGAGTTGATAGTTGCATATATGGAAAGTAAGTGGATAGAAGCTTTCTCAGCCACCAGAACAACTTTATATCTGCTGCTTCTTTTTATTACTACCTAGAGAAGTTTCAACATCTTGATAGGAATATACTCAATGTATTAATTGCAAACATTAAATATTTCTAAACATAATAATTTAATTTAATCTTTTATAAGTTTTCTCCTCTATTAAATTTAGTTTAATATGTTTATAAAATATTAAAATTTTAAGAAGTATGTGAATTTTTAGAAAATTTTGAAAATCTAGGCATTATGAAAATATTGTGCCTATATAATAGGTAGATTTCATATTATACTATGTGTTTAGGCAGCTGTGTCTGGGGTTGCACATGGTTTGGAAAATAGACAAGCGGCTAAGGATGATTAATCAGCTATTAAAGGATAAGTGTGGAAGCCAGAAAGTTAATTGGCAATATATAAATAAATTATTTTCTCCTACTGTGGAAATGCAGAAAAGCTAAAGGTTAGGTGTAAGAAATTTATCATAAAAATAAGAGCGATGTAGTGAAGGTGTTTGTTGTAACCCTGGCAGTTCTGCTACATCAAGCTCAAGTCCCAAATTAGGGAGGATTAGGACCCTGAGGCATAGCATGAGTGCTTCTGCCCTTGAAAATCTTAATATCCATGTTCCTCTAAACACTGTGTCTTTAGAAGAACTGTTTTGCTTGAAGAAGTCGCAGAGACTATTTTTTGCAGGACATGTATGTCCCTCAGAATCTGTCCCATCGCTCCTGTGTCCTCCAGAACAATAGCCTAGGGAAAAATCACAATATAAATGAGGAAGTACTGGGTCTGCTAATGGAGAATACAGACTATACCCTGTCAGATCATCGAGAACTAGCTAACAGTGACCAGAAGGAGCTATGAAAGTATGCATGGTTCAGGATCTTGAATATCCTTAAACAAGAAAAACATGATGGTGGCAATGGAGAGTTTCTTGATATGTGCATACGCTCCTGAGATAAAGAATAAAGCACCCTTGTAAGACCTAGAGCCGTTGCATTAATACAATATTGGAATGGCTCCTGAAAGCTTGAGTGAAACGATTGTCCACACTAATTGAAATAGATATGCCAGGACTGACATGGCAGATTTCCTAAAACTTTCAGAAAAGGATCTATAGCCATTTTTTATTTAACATAAATGAGGAAAGGGAAATATGCAAATATTCTGAGGACTGTTGGACACAGTTTCTGCATTGAAATCGATACTTGGAACTATAAGCAGCATTAAGGCCCCCTGTATATACACAGGCCTAGGAGAGCTGGGTAACAGATGGACTCCGGGCCCAGGTCTGGTTTTCACTGTGTCTTCTGGAAAAGTGTTGTGGTTATTCTACCATTCCTCAAATGTAGAGTTGAAATAGAAATATTGGTATATGGCAGAATCTTTGTCTATGAACTCAGAGCTATGAAGGTGGAGAAAGTGAAATAGAAACCTCTCCAAACCCAGCCAAGATAGGAAATTCAAAATACTACTGCATCCCAGGAGAATGGCAAAAATTACAGCCACCATTTGAGGACTAAGAAGCCATCACTTAATCATCTCTATTCACTTAACAACTCACTCTCATGTCTACCAAATTCATCCAGACAGTGAATTTCCATACATTCCATCAGTTAGCACCCCTTGCTACTACGTCCAATTATTATTTTTGCTAGAGTACATTAACACATGTGATGGTTTGAAAACTGTTACGTTCCTTAGAAAGGCCCTGTTCTTTCAATCCAATCTTGTGGAGACATTCCTATGTATTGTTGGGTGGGACTTTTTGATTAGGTTGTTGCCATGGAAATGTGACCCTGCCCATTCATGGTCAATCCACTTATTAGAGTCTTATAAGAGGGAGACCATTTGGAGAAAGCACAGATGCTTGGAGAGCCAACATAGAGAGCAGAAAGGTGAAACCAGTGTTTCAAGTGATGGATGCTTGATGGACCCACAGGAGCTGAGAGAGCCATTTTGAAACCAACCCAGGTGAGAAGGGCCAGCAGACATCACTTCCCATGTGACAGAGAAGCTCCAAACATGATCGACCCTTCTTGAGGAAAGGCATTCTCCTGTTGATGCCTTTATTTGGAGATTTTCATGGCCTTAGAACTGTAAATTTATAAATTCATTAAATCCCCTTTGTAAATGTGAATCCATTTCTGGTATGCTGCATTCTGGCAGCATTGGCAAACTAAAACAACAAAGCGTCAGGTACTTGGTATGCAGTATTCTTTAATGGGTTAAACAAATGTGTGACAAAGTGGTAATAATAGAGTGACAAATGCAAAAAATATATACCTACTGTAAGTAAGAGATGATGGAACTATTTTAATATTATTTCATCAATTATAACAAAGGTAATTACTGTTAAAAATAATGTAGTTACTAAAAAGTGCTCTCATCAATAGTAACACATGTCCCGTACCAATGCAAGGTGTGTGGTTGTAGTGGGGGCATCCAATATTTTATGTATGCTGGTTTTGTAAACTTAAAACTTCCCTAAAAAGAATGGGTAAATTAAATGTCATGTATATACACAATGGAATATCACGTGGCCATAAAAACGCATGAAGTTATGAGATGTTTTGCAACATGAAGAAACTTGGAAACATGCTCAGCGAAATAAGCAATGCACATAGGACAACAATTCTATTGTATCACCTGTAAGAGATGACTATAAAAAGCAAATTTGCAGAAATAGCAGAATAGAAGTTTCTGTGCTGGGAGTGGGTGGAGGAGGAAAGGGGAGTGAGTATTTGTATAATTAAAAAGAGGTTAAAGAGGTATTGCTTTTAAAAGTTGGTCAATTTTCTACAAGTCTTATTTAAGTTTAAGATCATGTCCCAAAAGCCATATCTATAAATCTCTTCAAGCCAGACTTCTTTTTACTTAGGTCATGTAAAAATTCTTTGAAATACTGCTGTTTATTTGCAATGATATTATTCACAGCCTTTGCACAATGGCACAATTTATACAATTAATCCTGAATCTATTTTTTAACACTGAGAATCTTAGACATTTCAGACAGACAGAATACATGAAACAGGATTAGCTTACCTTCTCATTTTGTCCTACAACGATCACATTTATATTAAATTCTCCTTTCAAACTAAACACTTCTTCAATTATTTAAACTGGTGATATCAAAATTATGCTCTGTATCTGAACAGAAACTAAGAGGTATGTATGGACGTCATAATCTCTGGAGTTTACATTATATAATGTTTCAAGCCTCCGAAATAAAGAACATTAAAATATTAGAAGACAAGGCTCACAACCCGCGTTAATGAAAAGCATTATGTTTTTACTTTGTCCATGATAGATGACAACCAAGTTCTAACAAACAAAAAATGTGTAAAAAACTGCAAAGCCGTATGAGAGGATGGGAGTATTGATAAGCTTCTCTAAACCTCTACCTTGTCACTTTAAGAGTTTGGGTCTATATGTGCACCCAAATAAAGACCTAATCTGAGTGTTAGGGGATATCTTAGCTTCTTAGACATGCCATTATAAACTATTATAAACTGTGTGGATTAAAACAACAGATATTTTTTGTGTCACAGTTCTGGAGGCTAGAAGTCTGAAATCAAGTATCAGCAGGACTGTGCTCCCTCAGAAACTCGAGGTGAGAATCCTACCTTGCCTCTTCCTAGCTTCTGGCATTTTGCTAAGAATCCCTGGTGTTCCTGGGTTGCAGCTGAAACACTTTGTGTTGTCACATGGACTTCTCCTGTGCCTGTCCTTTCTCTTCTTACTTATAAAGATACCAGTCATATTGAAATAGTGGTCAGTCCTACTCCAGTACGACCTCCTCAAAATTTAATTTTATCTGCAGCAACTCTATTTTCAAACAAAGTCTCATTCTGGGTGTGCCGGTTTGAAGCCATCGGAACCCCACATGTTCTGAAAATTAATCCATTCCTATAAGCGTATACCCGTAGTAAGAATCTTTTGGTGAAGCTACTTAAATAAACACATGACCCACCTTATTCAAGTGGGGTCCTCTCTTTATAAGGAAATGAATTTCAAGCAAAGAAAGAGAAAGCCACAGAAGCAAGAAGCTGAAAGCAAGGAAACCTGGAAGAGAAGGGAGTGACCAGCAGATGCCACCATGTGCTTTGCCCTGTGAAAAAAGAGTTCAGGATTGACAGTCATTCTTCAGGAAAAAGTATAGTGTTGACAATGCCTTAACTGGGGCATATTCATGCCCTCAAAACTGTAAGTTTGTAAGCTACTAAATTCCCATCGCTAAAAACCAAACCATTTTATAGTATCTTCTTTCAGAAGTCTAGAAAATTAAAACACTGGGATACTGTCTATTAGGACTTCAGCATACCTTGTGGGGAGTGCATAATCCAACCCATAACAGGGAGGGGGTGTAAGGAATTCAGAGCAACTTAATTTTTAACTAATTCTTTGTTAGATTCAATCTTTCCATCTATACTATTCAGGTTATTCCAACTGAAAAATTCCTGTCATATTGCCCTTTTTCACTAAACATAAAAACTTTTAAGAAACATTTTACACAAATGCAGAGACATTTACATATACTCATATATGAGATATAAAGTATAACCCATGATGGGATCACAAAGTAGCTGCATGATTTTTTCCAATTTATATAGACAAGTCAAAGGATATATGTGGGGCTAGATTAAGGGTGTGGAATACTGGTGGAAGGAATATACAGTTGGATGAGAAGATTTTATTTATATGGGCCCACTAAGCAGAGATTCAGTATTTTATGATGTAACTTGAGGAGTTAGAAAGGGTTCTAACTGTTTGCTTGAATGGCTGGCTGAAGTATACACCAAAAGGTGGCCTACATTTCCTGAGATTAAATGCTAAAACTGCCTGGTATAATGTAAAGGAGGGGATCCAAAGGCTTAATGAGATTAGAATGTTAGAGTGACTTTATCATAAAGCTTACTCACCCAGGAATACATGTCTTTCAAAAACCTTGCAAAATAGATTCGTGGGTCGAGTTCCAACTTTCCTGAAGAGCTTTCTGGTCACTGTTCTCTGTAGAGCAGATATTACTATGGGAAGTGTAGCCACTGAACTTGGATCCATAAACATAATGAGGATGATCAGATACCAGGTTGACAGAGCCAAGTGGCAGCACTTAATAACAAAAGACAAGGTAGGTGTGGCTACCATAATGGGTAGCAGATACAAATCAATGACCACAATATTTGACTCTGATCTATAGTGTTGGCAAGAATGTGGAAGTAAAATAGATGGGCTTTCTTGTTCTGTATTGGCAGAAGATTTCTAGATCAAGTGAACAAAATCTAACTAAAATTACAAAGGCAGAAATTCATGGCCCATAAATCGATTCTCAGATGTGATAGTTTATAGAGCCAGAGCCCTTTGAACGAAGGGAAGGCCATGTTCCCTTGGAAAACGACTATGCTACATAGCCAAAATGTATGCTATGTATCTCCTACCAGTCTTCACAAAAGAGATGTATGGCCTCTCACCAGGGTAATTGCAGATTGGGGAGAAGGAAATGATCAAGTATTTCATAGATTATTACACCCAGCTTGGAAGTGACATTAATTCCAGGAGAACCAAAACACCATTATGGTCCACCAGTCAAAGTAGGTACTTACAGATCACTGGAGTTTTAGCTCATATCTGACACACAGTGGATCCAGTGGGCCTCCAGTCCCATTCCATGACTATTTCCCCACTTCTGGAATGCATAATTGAAATAAAGATACTTAGCAAATTGGCAAGATCTCCACATTGATTCCCTAACTTGTGAGGTAACAGCTGTATGATAGGGAAGGGTCAAGTGGAAGCCACTGGAACTGCCCCTACCTATCAAAATAGTAAATCAAAAGCAGTACCACTGACTCAGTGGCAAAATTTTTGCCTGCCATGCTGGAAATGTGGGTTTGATTCCTGGAGCCTCCTCATGCCAAAAAAAAGCAATAAAACTAATACCACATCCAGGAAAGATTTCATAATTTAATACAACCATCAAGGACTGGAAGGCTGTATGGTTCCCACCTCTTGCCCATTCAAATTTCCTATTTGTATTATACAGAAAACAATGGATCTTTGAGGATAGCTGTCAAGTATATTGCTATAAAGTTAACCAGGTGGTGATTCCTTTTACACCTGCTGTTTCAGATGTGGTATGTTTACTTGAGCAAATCAACACATCCCATGGTACCTGATATGCAGCTATTAATCTGACAAATGCTTTTATCTCAATTACTATTAGTAAAGACCACAATGAACACTTTGCTTTCAGCTGCACCTTCATGTGCCTACCTTAGGGAGATATTAATTCTCCAGCTCTGTAATAATCTAGCCTACAGGGAACTTTATCATTCTCCCTTTCATAAGACATCACACTAGTCCATTATATTGTTGATATCATGCTCCGTGGACTTAGCGAACAAGGAATAACAACTATTCTAGACTCACTGGTAAGGGAGTGTGTCAGGGAATGGGAGGGAAATCCAAGAAAAATACAGTGACCTTCCACCTCTGAAATTTCTAGTTATCCAGTGGTGTGGGGCATATTGTGATACCCCTTCTCATGTGAAGGATAAACCATCGCATCTGGCCCTTCCTAGAATCACAAAAGAGGCACAATGCCTAGTTGGCCTCTTTGGATTTTACAAATAGCATATCCCTCATTTGTGAGTGGGTTGCATGAGACCATTTACTGAATGAACTGAAAATCTGTTAGTTTTGAGTGGGGATCAGAATAAAAGGAGGCTTTGCAATATGTTCAGGCTGCTGTGTAAGGAGCTCTGCCCATTGGGTCATATGACCTAGTAGATCCTTTGCTGCTGGAAGTGTCAGTGGCAAATAGAGATGCTGTCTTGAGCTTGTGGCAGGCCCTTACAGGAGAATCACAATGCAGACTATAGGATTTTGTAAAAAGGTCTTGCCGTCTTCTGCAGATACTCTCTTTGTGAACTTTTATCCTGTTATTGGGCCTCAGTAGAGACTGAGTGCTTAAACATGTGCTTCCAGGTTACCATGAGACCTGAGTTACTTATCATAAACTGGGTATTGTCTAAGGCACCAAGCCATAAAGTTGGCACACCAGCACTCCATCATAAAATTGAAGACGTATTTATGAGATAGGGCTCAAGCAGTTCCTAAAGGTACAGGTAAGTTTCATGAGGAAGTGGCCCAATGTCCATGGTCTCCAAACCTGCTACAATTCCTTAGCTATGGCCCTTGGGGTGTTCTTTATGATCAGTTCACTAGCAGACTAGCCAGGCCTTGTTTACATATGGTTCTGCACAATAAACCAGTACCACCTCAAAGTATACAGCTGCAGAACTACAGTCCCTTTCTAGGACATCTGTGAAGGAGAGTCGTGAGGAGATATCTTCCCAGTGGGTAGAAGTTCAAGCAGTGCACCTGGTTGTTCATTTTGCTTAGAAGGAGAAATGGCTGGAGCTGCATTTGCATGCTTATTCATGGGCTGTCTTCTGTGATTTTCCTGAATGGTCAGTGACATGGAAGGAGCATGATTGGAAAATTGGTGACAAAAAGGTCTGAGGGAGAAGTATGTGGATATATCTTTCTGAGTGGGCCAAAAGCATTAAGATATTTTTGTTCCACATGAATTCTTACAAGATGGTTACTTCAGAAGAGGAAGATAATCAAGGGGATAAGATGGCCCATTCTGTGGATAACAGACAGTGGTCATGGTGGTAAGGATGGAGATTATGCATGGACTCAGCAGCATGAACATCCACTCCAAAACCAACTTGGCTATAGTCATGGCTGAGTACCCAAGGTGCCAGCAGCAGAGACCAACACTGAAATGGCACCATTCCCTGAGGTGATCAGCCTGCTACCTGGTGGCAGGTTGATTACACGAGGCTACCTCCATCATGGAAGGGACAGCAATTTGTTTTATATGGAATAGACGCATACTCTGGACATGGGTTTGTCTTCCATTCATGCAACACTTCTGGAAAAATTACCATCTGTTGACTTATAGAATGCTTTATCCACCTCATGGTACAGCATACAGCATGGCTTCTGATCAAGGAATCAAGTTGTCAGAAGATGAAGTGCAGGAATGGACACATCCTCATGGAATTCACTGGTCTTAATATGTTTTCCATCATCTTGAAACATCTGAGTTGATGGAATGGTGGAATAGCCTTTTAAAGACTCACTTGTGATGCAAACTAGATAGCAATACCATGCAGGGTTGGGACAGTGTTCTCCAGGAGACTGTTTATGTGCTAAATCAGCATCCACTCTATGATGCTGTTTTTACCATAGTCAGGATTCACAGATCCTGGAGTCAAGGGATGGAAATGGAAGTGGCACTACTCACTATTATCCCTAATGATCCATTAGATACAATTTTGCTTCCTGTCCCTGAAATCATAAGGTCTGCTGGTCTCCAGGTCTTAGCTCCAAAAGGAAGAGAGCATCCAACAGGAGATATAACAATGATTCCACTGAACTGGAAGACTGCCACTGGCCACTTTGAGCTCCTCATGCATCTGAATCAAAAGGCAAAGAAGGGAATAACTGTATTAAACAGGATGATTGATTCTGACTACCAAGGGGAAATGGGACTGCAACTACACAATGGACATAAAGAAGAGTTTCATTGAAATATAGGAAACTCCATAGGATGTCTCTTAAAACTACCATGCCCTGGGACTAAAATCAATGGAGAGCTGCAACAGCCCAATACAAGAAGGGCTATCAATGGCCCAGAAACTTCAGGAATGAAAATTTGGGTCACCCCACCAGGCAAAGAATCATGGCCTGCTGGGGGTAAAGGCAATATGGAATGGGTAGTAGAAGAAAGTAGTTGTAAATATGAGCTAAGACCATGACACCAGTTATAGAAATGAAGACCATCATGGCTATGAATATTTCTCTTCTTTTGTTATAAGTATGCTTGTATATATATACATGCAAAGCAAATATCTTTGCTTTCTACCATATACCCTTATCAAATGACACAAGTTGTATTAACTTCACATTGTAGTATTTAATTATAGTGTATAAAGTTTGAGAGTGAATATTACTCAAGGACTTGCATCCTATTCTGGGAAAGTCAGTGCATTTTTGGTTTTACATTAAACAGTTGAGTATTTTTAGCTGAAAATATAAATATTTCTGTTTTTATTTAGACAGTAAGTATGCTTAAGGAGATGAGCATGGATGGATGCCAAGTTGATAATGGGTGGACTGTGATGGTTAATTTTATGTATTAACTTGACCAGATTATAGTTTTCAGTTGTTTGGTCAAGTAAACATTGATACAACTGTTTCTCTGAGGATATTTCACAGACATAAATCATCAGTAAGTTGATTGCATCTATGTCTGATTGCATCTACAATCAACTGAGGAGATTGCCTTCAGCAATGAAAGTTGTATCATCAAATCATTTGAAGCCCTTAAAAGGAGAAGTAATGATTTCAACAGTTAAAAGAGAGTATTTCCATCTCTACTTCAGTTCAGCCAGTTTTTGCTTGGGAATTCATTTAAAAAGCTTTCATTAGGGTTCCCAGCTTGTGGCCTGCCCTATGGAATTTGGACTTGCACATTCCCCTAATTGTGTGAGACAATTCTTATAACAACTTCATAATATTTACATATATCTCCTGTCTGTTATATTTCCCCAGAGAACCTTCACTAATACACTTCTCCCTATGATCTGTAACAAGGTGAGAAATCTAACCCCTGCCCCCATACTATTCAATATTGCATTGGTTGTATTAGCAAGTGCAGTAAGGCAAGGAAAAAGGAACACCATAAAGTTTGGTTAAGAAATCAACTGCCCCTATTCACATATGACAATTATCAATATAGACAATTATAAGAAATCTGAAACTGATTATATCTATTAAGTCAATTATTAGCTGAAATTTTCTGTGTTGAAATGGACTTGGGAATATGAAAGATAAAAGAAGAGAATGTACCCTGTACTATTGGATTGGAATTAAAGATACTGCTAAAATTCATGTTTCATAAAGATATTGTCATATATGTATATGTACATGTATGTGTGTTTCTTTTTATATGTTTGTGAGTGTCTAGGAATGGAGACAGAAATACACAATGCATTCATATTTTAGTTCCCAAATAATATAGTACACTTAACATAGTATTACATACCACAGTAACACAGTAATCCATATTGGGCTCCTTGGAAAAGGGTTGAATCAGGGACAGTACTAAAGGATATTTATTGTAGCCATATTCTTTGAGTATATATGTCAATATAAACATTGATGCTTGACAGCATGCAAACATAAGATTGAATTCAAAAGTTGGAATAATAAATAACCTGGACTTAAATTTAACTTACTACAGTTAAACTATACAACCAGAGAACAAGCAATTTGAAGAATTAAAGAACAAAATATGAGGGAGTTGATGCAGTTTTTCAATGACTTTCTTTGTGAGTTTTGGGCAGTTTCCTTAACCATTCTTCTAAGCAGGGACTATCAGGAGAGAATAGTCAAGACATTTTAGATCACTTATATATGCACCTTTCAGATAGGCAGAGTAGGGGCAAAAGCAGAAACTTCAGTGATGAAGAGCCTCCCTATTGCCATTTCTTACAATAACAATATCTGTCCAAAGTAGATGTAACCAGATTTATATACCTCCATATTTCATATATTATGGAGTTGGTAAAATGCCTGATTCACTTGGTGAGGTAGGATATACCTGAAAGAAACAAGGATGATATATCTTGTATTTTTTCTATCACAATGCCCTTAATGTAAAGACATTTTAAGTTTTAGATTTGCAATTCTTTATCTATTTATGGATGCTGATTGTAGAAGGAAAGCACCGGATCTCATCTTGCTACACCTCCATGGCTTTAACCAGGACTTCTCACTCAAAGGTGTTTTAGGGAGACAATTTATACTTAATAGTTATATGAGCATTAATATTCTAGGATTATCTTGATATTGTCATAAATAACTGGACCACAATTAATTTTTAGAAGTATCTCATGAAAGTACATTTTTTTTAGTTACGTCATTACAAAGGTTATATTAGATACTAATTCAGTTCCTTTTTTTTATTAATTAAAAAAAATTAACTAACACAACATTTAGAAATCATTCCATTCTACATATGCAATCAGTAATTCTTAATATCATCACATAGATGTATGATCATCATTTCTTAGTACATATGCATCGATTTAGAAAAAGAAATAGCAAGACAACAGAAAAAGAAATAAAATGATAATATAGAGAAAAAATAAAAATAAAAATAAAAAATACAAAAATATATATAAAAAAAGAAAAAAAAACAAAAACTATAGCTCAGATGCAGCTTCATTCAGTGTTTTAACATAATTACATTACAATTAGGTAGTATTGTGCTGTCCATTTTTTTTTTTTTTTTTAGAAACCATACCATTCTACATATGCAATCAGTAATTCTTAACATCATCACATAGATGCATGATCATCGTTTCTTAGTACATTTGCATCGGTTTAGAAGAACTAGCAATATAACCGAAAAAGATATAGAATGTTAATATAGAGAAAAAAATAAAAGTAATAATAGTAAGAACAAAACAAAACAAAACAAAACAGAACAAAAACCTATAGCTCGGATGCAGCTTCATTCAGTGTTTTAACATGATAATTCAGTTCCTTTTTATCGTGCTTTACTCTGAGACATTAAATGTTTGTGCATTTTTAGTAACCTAATCAATAGTTTAATTTTTTAAAGACAATTTCCTCATAAGTTCTAATTATAAATACTAATGGTTGAGGTAGGTAATCAATGACAATATACAATTGACTGTTTGCTGTATGACTGATTAACAGAAAACTATATTTAACAATATGTTAGAAAAATATGTATTACTGAGGTTTAAAGAGTTAAATTAAATCCAACATTATTAGTAGAAACCTTTGATTTTCTCTGATACTCAGGTAATACATAATTTTCTCTCTCCTTGAATTATATATATTTCCTATTAAGTCTTAGTTATTTGTCATTGATTATCACCAAAACCATATTCCATAAATGAATGTGCTTAATGGTCCAATTAATTTCTACAGTACTTATGAATCAAATAGTTGGTCCTATGATTTTATTATTGTATTCCACTTAACTTTAGGATTTGAAATGTTTCTTCAGAGTATTGATGACAGCATAATAAAAAGTGCACAAATTACACTGCATACTACAGACTAAAGTACTCCTGCCAGTATATTACAGCAATTCAAAGAATCATCTTCCCTTTAGATTCTTTTGTTTGATGATACTCCTTTGACTTTTCCATAGTTTAATGAAATACAGCATAATTTAATTGAGTAATATGATTATAGTGTATGCATCAATTCTTAGACAGTTAAATACATTCCATGTAAATTTTTAGTGAATTTTCAGATTTCGCTTCTTTAATTGAGTAATGGACTATCTTTGCTACACTGATGTCCTATGGATTTAAGATCCCTTGACAAGAAAAGTCATTTAAATTCATTAGACTAGGCCTTATAATAACTCTGATATAGTACTTTAATAGATAACTGTGAATTATTGAATTTCTAAATACAAAGAACACCAATTCCCCTAAAAGAAGTGCATTTTAATATTTCCAGTACATTTCTCTAAAACTACATTATACAATGTAATGGCTTATCTCACCATAATTAAAATATATTTCTATAGTTAAGTATTAGCTATGATGGTCACATTACATAGGATCATTTACATTCAGTCCTCTAAAATGTCAACAAGGAAAGAAGCATGAGTTGCATTATTGATAACATAGAAACTATAGTATGCAAAGACATTTTATTAGTTTGAGTCCTCTAAATACAGAATTAGACTTGGTTTTGGCATAGTAAAACAATGTTTGCTTTTGTAGTTTACAGTCTGCAAACTTTGCATTGATTAAATCAAACTGAGTAGAAAGTTTTATGCTCCTTAGTTATGTAATATCCAGGTCCAACATTTCTCTGTTATGTGCTCTATGAATTTTAATTCAGAGATGACACAGGTTCCAGAGGGAAAATGCTTTAGAGACAGAGAATACTAAAACTTTTCTTAATGATTTACTACACACATAACTATATCGAAAATTAAGTGAAGTCCTGTCCCTAAAATATTTAAACTTAAGCAAACAAAAATCTTATTTCTCCAATATTAGATATTTTATATGCACATTTATATCACTTGTATGTAGCCAGTGTAGCTAAGTTAAATTTTCCCCTTGACTAACCAAAGATTCTAATTTTTTGAAATATTGACTTTGGGATATTATGCTTAATTTTTTAAATGCACATGAAGCCTCCAAATATTTGCTTTTTGATTTAAATAATTCAAAATCTTGCATGCTATTTGGTATTAAAAATCTTAATGATTTCCTCTATTTTACTGTAATTTCTGTGTTCCACTCATCCAGCAAATACTGATTGTTGGTGACCATCTGCCAGCATGGGTTTCGGGACTCGGAAAACAATAGTGAAGAGAATCAACAAGATCAATCCCAGCCTTCATAGAAATTATGCATACGTTTGAGCTTGATAATAAAGAGTAGGACATTAAACAATAAACAAATATGTAATGTTAAGAACTGAGAAATTCTAAGAATTATGAACAACCGCAGAACAACATAAGTGTGATATTTTACTGTTATTTCTGATTAGTTGACATTTAACCAGAAATCCAAAAAGTCTAATCAATAAAGGTATTCAATAGAAAAATATTCCAGGTAATAAATAGCCTTTGCTTATTCTCCTTTGAGCAGTCTTCATATACTACAAATGGAGGAAAATTAAAGCAGTCAACAGAAAATGTCCTTGATGAGTGCCAGATTTTGGAATTAATAGAAAAAAAACTTTAAATCTACTATCATAAATATAGTCAAACAAATAAAGGAAACTATACTTAAATAATTAAAGGAAAATATGTTAGCGTGTTTCACCAGATAGAGAATACCAAAAAAAGAGAGATTCAAATTATAAAAATGAACCAAACAGAAATTCTAGGGTTGAGAAATACAGTAAATGAAATTATTCATTCACTAGATGGGTCCAATAGAAAGATTTGAGCTAAAAAAAGAAAGAATCAACACATTTGAAGATAGGTCAATGGAAATTATCCAATTTGAAAAGCAGAGGAAACTAAAGAGAAAAAAATGTAAAAAGCCTACGAGATATGTGGCGTATCATTGTGCCGGATTGAATCTATTATATTTCTGTACCCCCAAAAAAACCATGTCTTAATTCTGATCAATCTTATGGAGGCAGCCATTTCTTTTCATCCTAATTCAATCCTGTGGAACAGGAACTTTTGATTAGGTCATCTTCCTGCCCAATTGTGGGTGTAACCTTTTGGTTAGGTGGAGATGTGACTCCACCCATTCCAGGTGGGTCTTGATTAGTTTACTGGAATCCTTTAAAAGAGTAAACAGTTCTGGAGACAGTCAGAAACAACAGAAGCCTCAGAGCCAACAAAGAGAAAGCTGACAGAAACAATAGGGCCAACAGAAACTTCAGGGCAGTGCTGGAACAGATGCTGACACTTGGAGAACAGAGTCTCGGATGTTTGGAAATGCTTGGAGCCCAGCATATGTCACCATAAGATGTTATGTAAACCAGAACCTGGAGAAAGCCAAAGGAAGCCAAGAAATGAAAGCCAGCTCCAGAGAAGCAAGGTGAGGAGACCCAACAGGAACAGAGCCTGAAAACAATGAAGCCCAGGTGCGAAGGACCAGTAGATGCCAGCCATATGACTACCCAGCTGAGAGAGGTGTTCCTGACACATCGACCTTCCTAGAGTTGAAATATCTTTATCTGGATGCCTTAGTTTAGGCATTTCTACAGGTTTAGAACTATAACTTGTAACTTATTAAACTCCCCTTTTTTAAAGTTGCTCCAGTTCTGGCATATTGCATTCCAGAATCTTGTAAACTAATACAGCCAAGAAACATTCCAATGAAAGGATAATGAAAGTCAAAGAGGAGAAAAGAAAGAGACATAAAAAAACCCACATTTGATGAAGCAATAACAGAGAGCTTCCCAAATTCAATGAAAAATATTAATCTACATAACCAGGAAGCTCAATAAAATCTAAATAGGATAAACTCAAAAAAATCTACAACTACACACATCATAGTCAAATTTAGAGAATTCAAAGACAAAAAACTGTAAAATCAGCAAAGAAAGTATGATATATCAAATAAAAGTATTTTCAACAGGAATATCAGAAACCATGTAGGTCTGAAGGTAATGGGATAATATTTTCAAATTCTGAAGGGAAAAGATTGTCAACTGAGAATTCTATATGCAGCTAAATTCTATTAAAAAATGGAGACATAAAGAAACACCACCCAGATAAAACCTGAGAGAAATTTGAGTACAAAAGTAATTGAAAATAAATGCTAAAGGAACTCCTTCAGGCTAAAATGAAAGGACACTAGACAGTAACTCAAATCCATAGGAAGAAAAGCACTTAACAAAATCCATCAGTTTTTATGAAAACATTCCCAGTGAACCAGAAATAGAAGGGAACTTCTTAATTTGGGATCAAAACATAAGCCCCACAAAAAGCATGTTCAGGTCCCAACCACAGGTCCTGTAGATGTAAACCTATTTTTAAATAGGACCTTTGAAGATGTTATTACTTAAGGTGTAACCAAATTGACTAAGAGTATGTCTTAATCTACTATGGCTGAAATCCTTATTTGACAAAGAAAGAAAGGCAGAAGGAGCAACCAGAAAATAGAAGTCAATGAAATCCAAAGGGGGAAGGAGAAGACATTGTCATATACATTGGAATGACAGAAAAGCCAAGAAAACCTAAAGAATGCTGACCACCCAGAAGAAACTCATCTCAGGATGAAGCAAGCCTCTAGCCAGTGAAACGATGAGCCAATAAATCCCTGTTATTAACCTAACCCATCAACCCATTGTATGGTATTTGTTTGATCAGCTTGGAAACTAATATATTCCTCAATTGGATAATGGAAATCTGAGTAAAACATAGTTGACACAGATAATGTAGAAGACCAAATGTTTTTTCCCCTACCATAAGGAAAAAAAGAAGGAGGCACACTCTTGCCACGTCTATCCAGCATTGTGCTGATTATTCTAACCAGGATAAATAGGCAAGAAAAAGAAATTTTTAAACATCCATACTGGAAAAGAAAAATTAAAATTATCTCTTTTTGCAGTTAACATCACCATGTATATAGATCTTTCTAAGGACTCTACCAAAAAAAAAAAATTGCCTACTACAACCAACAAATGACTTTGACAACATGAATAGACAGAAGGTCAATGCAAAAATCATTTGTATTTCCATACCATAGCAATGAAAAATACTAAAATGAAACTAATTAGAAAATCCCATTATAAAAGATGCAAAAGGAATAAAATACCTAAAGAAATATTTTAAGTGCGAGACTTATAATGGAAACTACAAAATGTTGTTGAAAGAAATTAAATAAGACCCCTAAAAATGGAAAGATATCCTATGTTTCATGGATTGGAAACCTTGACATTGTTAAAATGGCAATTTTCCAAAAATTGGTGTACATATTCAACAAAATCTCCATTGAAATGCCAGTATATTTTTGGAGAAATTGACAAGCTGTTCATCAAGTGTTTATGGAAATGCTAGGAACAAAGAATAGACAAAACAACCTTGAAAATGAAAAACAAAGTTGCATCATCATTCTTCCAAATTTTTCAACTTACTATAAAGTTATGGTAATCAAGACAGGTATTAGCATAAGTTTAGCTACATAGATCAAAGTAATAAATAAATAGATTTGTGGTCAATTGATTTTTGAAGACTGCCAAGACAATTCAATCAGGAAATAGTCATTTCAACAAATATTCAATTTGTTCCTAATTTAGGAACATTCCCCAATTCCAGGTAAAAGTATATCTTAACCACACAGCAGGATTTCCTCACCATTGCCTCCCAAATCACATTACAATAGTCTACCCATTACCACCTAGTCACAGATAGGTATGTTTTACTTTCCTGGACAACTCAAAACAAATACCATGAAATGGGTTGGGTTAAATGGGAATTTAATCATTCACAGTTCTGAGTTCAACTAAGTATCCAAATCAAGGTATTATTATAACGCTTTCTTCCTCAAAATTGACTGCCTGTGATCCTTGGCTCCTCTATCACATGGCAAGACAAATGGCAATATTTTCTGGTTTCTTCCTTCCCTTGTGGGTTTCATTTGTTTCAGCTTCTTGCTTCAATGCCTTTCTCTCTCTCTATGTTTGAACTTAGTTCTCTTATAAAGGGCTCCGGTAAGGATTAAGACCCATCCTGAATGAAGTCTGACACCTTAACTGAAGTAACCTCATCAAAATATCCTATTTATCATGGGTTCACACCCACAAGAATGGATTTGGTTTCAGAACATGTCTCTGGGATATATATATATATATATATATATATATATAGTTGCATGCCATGATAGAGTAAGTGTAGCAGAGAAAAGAAAAGTGTTCAATGTAGCTGACCATTCCTTTTATACTCAAAGCATATATGGTGTCCTGGCATTAAGGAACATATTCTTTCGAAAACTGAACAATTCATATTCAATTAACTGTAATATTAAGGTCTCATTTTTAACACTTTAAAAAAAATGTGGGCTAAAAGAATCTGCTCATAATTTCCCAAGAATTAATTTGACACGTGTAGTAGTTAGGTTTAGGTGTCAACTTGGCCATTTGATGGTGCCCAGTTATTCTGTTGCTGTGGACTTAAATTACCAGAATGTGAAATTCACCTATGACTGATTACATCAGTGATCACCTAAAGGTAGTGCTTTCCACAATGAATGACATTTAATTTAATTAGCTGGAGGCTTAAAAGAGAGAGGTCAGAAGAGAGCTCAGGAGAGCTCAGGAGCACAGCACACCTCAGCTCAGTGCTCAGAGCCTACTCTCACTTAGATGTTTGGAAAAGTAGAAAGAAAATGCTCTCAGGATAACCATTTGAAGCCAGAAGAGTGGGCCAGCAGATATTGTGCCTTCCCAAATTAGTAAATTTGTAACTAAATAAATCTCCTTTTTAAATGTCAAACAGAAAAGAAAACAGATTTTGGCACTAGAGGAGTGTTGTGATGCTGTGTTTGCAAATAACAAACATGTTGGAATAGCTTTTTTAATGAATAAAGGGGGTAATTTGGAAGAATTGTGATGAGCTTGATAGAGAAAGTCTAGATTGCTTTAAAGAGACTGTGGTAGAGATATGGACCCTACAGATACTTCTGTTGAAGATGTATAGGAATGTGTTATTGCAAATTGAAGGGAGTCAACTCATACTTCAAGATGGCAGAGAATTTGACAAAATTGAATACTGGTGCTGGATGGAAGAGAGAATTTGAATGTGATAATCTGGGATATTTGGCTGAGGAAATTTTCAAGCCAAATTTGGAGGATGCAGCCTGGTTTCTCCTTGCAGTTTACAGTAAAATGCAGAAGAAATAGATAGGCTGAGGATTAAATTTTGAGTGCAAAGAAAGGAAACTGATGGTCTGAAAAATCCTAGGCTCCCAGAAAGTGAGACCCCAGAGAACATTATCTACGTGAGGATTTAACCAAACATAGAACCAATTAGTCATTACAAGGCAAGCAAGGATTGGAAATGGAGTTATCCAGAAAGGATTTGTGGAAACTCCTATTGTGTTATGGCTTTGAACCCTGTATACTGCATGTCAGATCAACAAATTTACTGCAAGACCTTTATAAATGGAACCACTGCCAGTCTGGAATAAAAAGGACAGAAAAGGGACAGATTGGAGGAAGAATGGCCTAAGAGACAGAACCATGGAAGCTGAAGTCTGAAGCCAAGAAACCTCAGACCATGAGAGTGGGCCCACCTGTGTGTTTGAAGGGGGTAAGCTTGCCCCAGAGGCAGAGGGCAGTTCTTCTGCATCAGTGTTCAAGAAGAGTCCTGGTGCCCCATACCTCAGAGACAGTGGAACACTTTCCCCACAGACTGAGGGGAACCTGGCTACCACCTATTTTTCTGAAGGTGTTGAGCATGTGCCCCAGAGATGGCAGAGGATCCAGATGCCACCCAGATGCTTGAGGAGGATGGGACCAAGAAAAAGGTGCTCTCCCCAATATTCCTCAATGTTACAACCCTCATCACAGTGTTTGGAGAGAGCAGGGCTGCTGTGTCAGCCCTTGGAAAGGATATGACTGCTTCTTTCTAAAATTTTGAAGATGAATGAATTTCATACTTTGAAATCTAATGGAGTTTGCCAGATTTTCAGAATTGTTTAGGTCCAGTGATCCTTGTTTTCCCTTCAATTTCTCCATATAGCAATGAGATAATTTATCCTTTGACTGCTCCTTCTTTGAATATTAGAACCAGACAACTTGCTCTAAATTCACAGGTCCACATCCAGAAGAGAATTTTGCTTTCATTCAGACTGCTTGTAAGTGACTTTGATGAGATTTTGCACTGTATTTGAGTTGGAATTGTATTTGTGTGGTTATTGAAATGAGTTAAAACTCTTGTGATCTTGTGATGAATGTATTTTGTACATGGAAAGATTTATTGTGTTTTTTGCAGCGAAAAAAGTGTATTGTTTTCTATTTAGAGATTAAGCATGGGTTAAATGAAGTGCATAGTTGCCAAGTTGATGAGGGGTGGCCTATGTTGTACTTAGGTTCAGGTGTCAACTTGGCCAGGTGATGGTGCCTAGTGATTTTGTGGCTATTGACAAATCATAAGCAGGTGACATTGATCTATGATTGATTCATTCTGCGGTCAGCTAAGACAAGTGCCTTCTGCAATGAGTGATTTTTAATTTAATTAGTGGTGACTTAAAAGTGAGAGATCAGAAGAGAGCTGCAGAGAGCTCAGGAGCCCAGTACACCTCAGCTCAGTGCTCAGAACTGTCTCAGTCCCAGATATTTAGAGATGCAGAAAGGAAATCCTACTGGGAAATCTGTTTGAACCGAGAAGCCAGAAAACAGGGCCAGCAGACATCACTGTGTACCTTCCCAAATTAGTAAATTTGTAACTAAAAAATCCCCTTTATAAAAGCCAATCCATCTATGGCATATTGAATTCCATCAGATTTAGCAGACTAAAAATACCTTTGCAAAAATTATACAAATATTTTTTATACAGAATGGTATAAAAATTACAAATTGTTTTTTTGAGAGGAGTCACAGTAGGCAAGGCTTTAACATCTTTACTCTCGGAATACTACTGTGATGAGAGAATATTTTTCTTCTCTGTCTTTAAGAGGAGACTATATAAAAAGAGAGTCAATATGTATAAATAAAAATCTGAGGTTCACAAGCTATTCTGAGCTGTCTGTCAAAACCATTTCTAGTATATGCCACGTACAAATGATGTGTATCATGCTTCACTAACTAATAAAGAACCTGTTGCATGCAGAGACAGGAATTCTGTTTTGTTATTGTATCTCATTAGCAATTACACTTTTACCTATTGTCTTCTACTAAATAAAACAAAACAAAACTTTTTTTCCGTAACATCAACCTAAAACACACACACAATACACAAAAAAACCTTGTTCATATCCACTGCTGCCATCTTAACCTATCTTAGTTGACATTATTTACAAAGAATTTAAAATATTTTAGTGGACTAATCAAATTCATTTAGCCTCTAATTTACTTTCTCTTTCAATTTCTTCTCTATGCATTTGCTTTGAAACCATTTCAGTTATGGGCTTTTGTCTCCACCACTGCTCTTGTCAATGTCACTGACAATATTCATGCTACCAAAGACACTGGTCAATTCTCAGTTCTCATTTTAGTAGACGTGTAAGCAGCATTTCATGTGGTTGATAAATATGATGTCCTTTCTGCAGCTTTATGTGATTTTTACTTGAATCTGCACATATCATTTCAGTCCCTTTTGCTCAGTTCTTCCACATGTCCTTGACCTGAAAAGCTGGATCACTTGGTGTTCAGAGTCTTTAGTTTTCTCAATATATTCCTTATTAAGCTTATCTTGGCCCATTACTTTAAATGTCATATAGCATCTGATAACTCCCAAATTTGTATCTCTAACGCTGACTCCCTTCCACAACCCCAGATTTCTATATCTAACTGCTCACATGCCATCTCCACTTGAATGCCTTGAAAACATCTTCTTCAAGCCAATGCACCCAAGACCAAACTCTTAACATCTCCACTCAAATCTTATTCTTCAACAAATTTCCATAATTTAGTAAATGGCAGGGCCATATTTTTAATTGTTCAGATTTAACCAAGAATTATTTCTCAATTCTTTTTTTTTTTTACCATCATTACCTATATATACACCACCAACCAAACCAATTGCCTATATTTGTTAAAATAGATCAAGAATCCAAGCACTTAGCCCTTCCAATGCTACCATTCTTGTCAGCACTACTATAATGTCTGGTCTTCTTAAATACAGACGCATCCTAATAGTCATGCACTTTCTCCTGCAGTTTCTTGTCCATGCTCAGTCAAAGCAATATTCCTAAAATTATACCGTGTCAACCTTATGCTCCACCCATTCCCATGTTTTTACATCTTGTTTAGAAAAAAATCTGAGGCAATTTCAATAGCCTAGTAGGCCATATATGACTGACACTTACTCACAGTACCTCTTTGATCTCATCTCCTATTCTCAACACCCCACTCCACTCAACCTCCACGGGCTTTATCATCATGCCCCCAACATACCCCACTCATTCTCATTTTTGAGCCCCTGTGTGGTGACTGGAATACAACCCTCTCCTGAGATATTCATATGTCTTATATCTGATAAATACATATAAAACCAATCCCTCCCTTTCCAGTTTTCTCTTTTCACTGATCTTGTACTACTTTTCACTTAGCACTAATTATTATATTCTTATACATTAAATATGAGTATATGTTTATTTACTTGATAGACATGTCTTCCCCACTAGACTATTAGTATTAGGAGAGTAGGGTATTTATTTACTTTTTGTTGTTTGTTTATATCTTTACTTCTATATCCATTGTTTTTAGACTTTTCCAGTTTTCAAAACTGGGAAGTAATTTGATAGCACCTAATTCTTTAAGGTGTGAAGTTTTTACTTTAACCTTTAAGATGCTATCATTTATGCATTACAGCCCTTTTACAAAGGTTAAAAACAAAGCATAATCAAACATTGTAACAAGAGAACAGCCCACATTTCCCACTTTTTACCCCCACCTTCAAAATAGATTGATTTCAAACATTTCAGTGGAGTTTAATTATAGCTTTCTAATTCCCTGATTGTGTTATTAAACCAAGAAGTTCATAAGTTAATGGCTCCATTTTGACATGTTGCTTTTGCTTTTTAAGTATATAATTATAACAAGGAAAAGAAATTTCTACAAATAAGCACATTCCTTCCTTTCAGTACCTGTATAAATCAACACACATCAGACTAGCATTTCAATGCTAAATATTATTTGCTTTAATTTTTCATATGCTGCTTTCTTCAGCAAGCAAAGTCATCTCATGGATTAAATATGCATTCCTTAATATTTCTGTTTCTGATTATATAAGAACAATTATAACCATGTTTTAGTTAATTAAAATATAATAAAATAGGTGGCTCAGTGGTAGAATTCTCACCTGCCATGCCGGAGACCTGAGTTCTTTTCCCAGATCCTGCCCATGTAAAAAATAATAATAATAATAAAATAAAATAGCAATAATAGTAAAATAAAATAAAATACACATGTTAACATAAAATGAATTGTTTGCAATCAGAAAAAAAATACATGACCTAAATCACTATGTGAAACAGGTATTCTATGAAATTTCTTCTAAAGATGACTATCCCTAAGCACACTGATTCTGTTCCTGATGATAGAAGGGAAGCCCATACCCTCCTTTTTGGTCAGATTGAGCCCTTCTGCTCCTTAGATAGATAGATAGATAGATAGATAGATAGATAGATAGATAGATAGATAGATAGATAGATAGATAGGCAGGCAGGCAGGCAGGCAGGCAGGCAGACAGACAGACAGACAGACAGACAGACAGACAGACAGACAGACAGACAGACAGATAGATAGATAGATAGATAGATAGATAGATAGATAAATTGAGCTTGTTACTTCACCTAGATGGATTTGCCAGTTATTAAAAGAGCCATTGCATTGGCCTATTTTAGAATTGGCCCACATGGATGTTTTGAATGTAAAATGTAAAAGTGAATGGTAACACAGCATAAAGAAGAAAGAAAAATGTCTTAAGTAAGTACAAATATCCATTCACTTACACACATGCACCCACACACAAACTTGCACATACATGAACTTTTTCAATTTTGATATGCAAAAGTTTCATATGTCTCTTATTTTGAATTAATTCGTCACACCTCCACTTGCTTTACTGGCAAACGTTTCAGTAATATTTTGTGGCTCCTTCCCCACAAATGGGAAATATATTATACTTAGTATCTCTCTGAATATATAAAGATGCTAGGTGTTATATAGTCTTGAACCATGCACTTTGTGAAGCCCTGAATTATCATTAACAAAATACATGCACAGAATCCAGATGCTCAGATATTTAAAATCAGGCAGAAATAAGGATTCAACTTGACCTTTTCTATTTCTTTGATATTTAATATATCTGATGGAGCACTCCATTGATTAATTAAATATTTTGAAAACAGTTTTCTACTACATTAATTGTAGCCCCAATTTTCTGATCCTTTCACACCTATGTAGTTTGCCATAGACCTGATCATATAACATGTCTTTATTTCATTACTTACCTTTCCACATATTTCCTGTATTAAATTATGAAGATGTCATTTTAATCACTTAAAGGAGGAGTTCTGAGCTTTACCATAATTCTTACCATAATTAGTAATATTTTCATAGAATAATGACTGATTTGCCTAAGGCAATATAATTTCTAACTTAAACAAACACTATAAGTACTTGAGTAAGTACAGAATAAAGATGTTATAAACTAAAAGAGGTTGCACTTTCTAATGAAAAATATGTAGGAAATATTTTCTATAATCTGCAATTTGAACAATTTATGGTTATCAAATTCTGCTTTTTGCAGATAATCTATGGGTATAAGCACTATTATTTAAAGCATTTTAATTAAATTGATGGATTATTTAACTGAATAGTTAATTCCTTTTTGTCCAAATTGTTGAAAGTTTCTTACGTTTTGACATAGCCATAGCAAATTCTATAACTGTAGCTATGCAATGTGGGGCCAATGGATGAAAATAGTATGCTACAAAATGCTGTAAGCTAGTAATTTTATTCCTGTTGCCACAAATTGGAAGTCCAATGTGAGTAAATAATGGATAATAAGTCAAGGTGAACCAAAAAATGCAAAATATTTACTTGATTGACTTGACTTGAGGTTTTATAGCATTCAAAATCAGAATAACAATCTAAGAATACTTTCTCCAGGTCCTTTTGTTTTAATCTTTCAACTTCCCTTTTTTTGCCATGTTCTACCCTCCAAGGAAAAGCAAGAAAAACACCACTACTTTTAACCATTTTATACTTCAAATCATATTTTCTTTGTTTATATACATCTCGATCATAATGAAGAAGGAGTGTGTTCTTATTAATGTGTCCTTTACTTCCGTTTGTCACCTTTCTTTAAGACTGTGGAATATTAATTACTTCTTTCATTCATTAAATAAGTTTTTCTTTAATTGCTGATTGAGAGAAAGAATTATCAGTTTTCAGTTCATTGTTGTTGGATCCACTCCTAAATCATTCCCTAGAAGACATTCTTATCAGGCCATGAATGACCTTTTAGTAACTAAATCCTAAAGTCACTTTCTGATACTTTTTGTCCCCTACCTGCGACATTTTCCATTGATGACTGTTCTAGTTTGCCAGCTGCTGGAATGCAACACACCAGAGACGGATTGGCTTTTAATAAAAGGGGACTTATTTTGTTGGTTCTTCAAAGGAAATGTAGCTAACTTTCAACTGAGGTTCTTTCTTACGTGGAAGGCACAGGATGGTCTCTGCTGGTCTTCTCGCCAGGCCCCTGGGTTCCAACAACTTTCCCCGGGGTGACTTCTTTCTGCATCTCCAAAGGCCTGGGCTGAGCTGCAAGTGCTGAGATGAGGTATGCTGAGCTGCTTAGGCTGTGCTACATTGTGTTCTCTCATTTAAGCACAAGCCAATTAAGTCAAACGTCACTCATTGCAGCAGACACGCCTCCTAGCCGACTGCAGATGTAATTAGCAACAGATGACGTTCATGTACCATTGGCTTATGTCTGCAGCAACAAAACTAGCTATGCTCACCTGGCCAGGTTGACACTGAATCTAACTAGCACAATGACTATGCTCATTATCCTCAATGTACACTCCATTTTCCGTCCTGCTATATACCAGAGGCGGCTGAACCTTTGGACTGCCCTTTTGCCCTCTAGTTTCTGATTGTGTTTAGTCAATGGGGAATGTGGGCAGAAGACCAGAGGGAGGAAGAGGAATAAGACAAGGTCGCAGACTCTTTCGTTGGCCTCTCTCCAGGTGAAGGTAACCACGCCCTCCACTGGCCCGTTTAAGTAACAGGGACTGGGTGTGAATAGTGCACCCTACCCTGTTAGTACACCTGAGACACAGCACTATTTATTGTGTTTTTCCTGCACATTACCCTGCACATTAAATGATTGTTTTATTAAACTGATTTAAGTTACCAAATTTGCATCTAGAACTTTTTACTTGCAGAACCATAACTACATTCTTTCCTTCTTGAAATTGTGTTTCCTATGATTTGCTCAAGTCACACCTCTTCCTGCTTTCCGTTCATGACAAACATTCTTTTTCGTATCCTGGCTCTTGCATTTTAACATTTTCAAGGGAATCATCCTCATATTTCTTCCCTTTGCTCTCTATTCACTCACTATCCAACTTTTTTAAATCATCATCTCTCTGCAAAAAATTCCTTCTATTTCTCTATCATCTACTCAGATGTTATTCTTAAGCTTTAGGCCCAAAGTGTTTTTCTGTGTTTCCAAACTGACCACATCTTTTCATCCTCATGCCTTCATTTCTTTTTGTATCCTGTGAATGATACTTCATCTGTCCAGTTGCTCAAGCTAAGAAATTGAGCTATCATTGGCTATTTCTTCTGACTTATTCATACCTCCAGTCACTAAATTCTATAAATCTCATTTAATGTCTTCAGTTTACTCCCTTCATTGTTTCTCCTTTATAGCTAGCTTAGTTCAAGTGCAAATAACGTTTAATCTAAATTCTCCAGTATCTTTCTTACCGAAACTTATTATGGTGCCCAATGCTGCAGGTGTTCACCAAGGCTATTGCCTAAGCCCTTTTCTCTAAACACTGAAACTCTACCTGACTGATGCCCATAGTATGCCTTTAGCCTCAGTGCAATCATCATCTTTTTTAAAAAGTTTCTTGCCTTCCTTTTCTTGATTACATGCATAAATGTACTTCTATAGCACTCTATTCATATATCTACTAAAGCATTTATCAGTGTTAGGCAAATGTCTTTTCATTAGTTTTGAGACTAAGGATATTGCTATATGCATCTTTAATGACTAATATTAACCTGCAGCAATGTAAGCTTTCAATCTATTTCTTATTATATGAAAAATAAGATGTGAACCTTGCGTTCAAAGAATGTAGTCCAGTAAGTATGCAGATACATTATAAATGATGTAAGTTTTGCTCGCTACATTAAATTTAGTGGACTGTCCCTGCAGGTGTTACAATGCCATAGGATGCAGGAAATCATCATAGTAGCACATTAATCATTCAGTGTTCCCTCCCATTTGGACTGGTTTTTAAACATGAAATTCAGAGTAGAGTGAGGAAGCATAAAATCATTTTGAGGTTAAGTGAAGAATTGGCTGTTTAATATAAATTTTCTCCAAACAGTTTTCCTCTCTTTTTAATGGATTTCACATTCTAAGGATGTGATATTGCATAACGAGAAGAAATTGCTAGAACAAAGTGTCTTTGGGCTGAGGTAAGACTGTAATTTCATACCCTTCAAAGTTCCCCTTTTAAGGAAAATATCAGTATTCTTTGAAAAGACAGTCTAAGTAAACTAGGGCTAAGATCAATTCTGCTTTCAGCCTGCAATAAACCTGTCATAGAGATTTACCAAGTAAAATAAAGTAATGATCGGCAAAGAGTAGCCGGATCAGCAGCTCAGTTAGACTAATAATATTGAAGAGACTTGCCAGCCAGAAGAAAGCAGCCATATGGCATATCATTATGCCATAATGATAATAATAAAAAGTTACACTTGTTATTATGTGTTGATTTTTGTGTTTTCTTTTCAAACTGTAAATTGTAGAATTCAGACTTTTAAATATTTGTAGACCAAACAAGGATCATAAACTTAAATACTTCTCATTGGGGAGAAATCAATAGTTACAGTTCTTTCTTTTAAATCAATATTTTATACTCTTACAAAAAGGGAGAGCCATATCAGTATTTTAACATTAGTGCTGTATTCAGCTTAATTTAGCCACGTGTTTGTGAGTGCCCTCTGATAATAGTAAAACTGTCAGTGATGGTTTCCAAATTAAATTCCACAGTAAAAAATAACAAGCTATTAACTAACTTAATGAGGATATTTCTGCTTCCTAAATTTAGATTTTAATGAACAATTATGCAAGCATTGTCTATCTGAAACAAGAAATGCCACTAAATTTATGAATGGAAATATATCTTTTCAATAGTCTTCTATCTAATTGCAATGACAGTTAGAATTCGAATTTGTGTAAATATTTATAACATGATCATTAATTAAAAAGTAAAAAACCATGCCATTTTGGAAATTTGACTTTGATTACCACATGGTAATGAAACCCAGAGAAATATTTGATTTAGATGATTTGTCTCCCCAAATTAAATAATACATTTATAAAGTAACATATTAATCATCATTTGTTTTTCACCATTGACTAAACTTTATGATAGTCTCTATTCAGATGAAATGACCCCGGGAAGGTACAAACTGAAGACATAGTACTTTATATTACACTGAAGCCAGGATCTTGTTCAACATCCTGTCTCTGCATTTCTAATGAGACTACTTGAACCCTGTCTCTACACTGAGGTATTCACTCAGTACATTAAATCAATCCTGGAATTTGCAGTTACTCAAACAGCCCAGGGCTCACCATATATGCTTCAACAGCAAATCATCTTACTTTTTAATTCTATTCTAACAAAACGTTTCATTCAGGATCGTTCAATTCACTTCCCATTTCAAAGCCCTAGATGCTACTGTGTGATTTCTAGGTGGATTTTGGTCTTATTCCATATTCCCAAGTTTTTATTGTTGTTACCTGCCCAATGTCCTAGATCCTTTCTCTGAAAGAGTACAGCTCTACTCTTACCATCTTCCATCCAAGAGAATGAAACTGACACAACTTTCCAATACCTAAGGGTGTGATACATAATGGCACACTTGTTGAATGTTTGTTCTGTGTTCTTATTCCATTTTTGAACACCTTTTGAATTTTTATCATATCTGAGAAGTAAAATTTAATGTATTCCAAAATAATTCCATGCATTTTAGCTTCCCTCAGTGGAGAAGCATTTCAGAAATAATACCGACTTCCTAAGGCAATTATAACCAAGTAGTTAAGACAATGAATCCTGGTCTAATGCTGAGGTGGCAAATCTGGGCTGGACAACATGGGTTTGCCATATAATGTAGAGGCAGTCATATGACTTGTGCTTCAGCCCCCTGATTATGGCAGATGAGAAACTGCTACTCCCCAAACCATGAGAATTTTGAACTTGAAGAACAATGATGGATGCCAATTATATTCATCATGCCACAAGGTTTGATGCCAAACTCATTCCATGCCAGGCATGAGTGCGAGTCCCTCTCAGTCAGTGTTACCAGTTTACCAAGAGAGTGAAGCAACACTGAAAACCAAGAATCCATAATGTTATATAACTGTGATCCCAGAGAATCTGGTCTTTGATCATATCCAGCAGAGCCCAATGACATTCTAATCATGTGGGTTATATAAGCCCTACAGAATAAGGAAAGAGATCACTCTCTCAAGTTTAATATCTAGCTTCATAGACCCTTAATTGTTTCCCCAGTGTGCAGTTGGCACCAGCTACTCCTTCTTTTGCTGCAACTTTTCTCCAATACATTTTCTTCTAGATTGTATATTCCTTTTGGTCCTTTGCCCTTGTCTTCTCTAAATGGCCTACCATTGTGAAGGTCTTCCCTGTAATACTTTGTGTTCTTAGGAGATTGTACCTTGTCTTCTTGTGACTGAACTTCTAGATACACATTTATGAATATAGTTGGCTTTGTATCCAATGTTTCTACATTGTAATAGTTTTCAGTAAATTTCATTGGATTTTCAGATTACACTAAAATGTCATGTGCAAATGTTGACAGGTTTCATTTTTCCTCCTCAATATTTATATATATTCATTTTTTAAAAACCCATTTCACTGTGCAGCTCATCCTCAAGGATGAGAAACATAGATGATGACAGTTTGCAACTTTGTTTCATTCCCAATATTAGGGTTTAAAAGTTTCTCCATTAAATATGCTTGTCATAATTTCTTTCTCTGTATACTGTTTATCATGTAAGGGAAGTCCCACTGTATTCCTAATATTCTTTTTTTTCTTTGTGAATTTTGCTTAATCAGAAATGTGTGAAATTTACTGAAATAATTCACCGACTCCTTTAAAATGACTAACTGATTTGTCGACATGTTTTTTTTCAATAAGCTAAATCACATTGATATTATAATGCTAAACCATTCTTCCAGCACTGAAGTAAACTCAAATTGCTTGTGATGTATTATTCTTTTTTATACACAGTAGGATTCAATTTACTAATGATTTATTTGAACTTTATCGCATCTAAATTGAATAAGAGGGTAACATTTTTGTTTATTGAAATATCATTTTGACTTTGTAGTATCAAGATATTTCAGGCCTATTAAAATCTGTTGGAAAGTGTTCTTGGAAGGGATTATGTAAGATAATGAAATAGTAGGACCTGGAGTATTTGGGGAGAAATTGCTTTAAAAAAAAATGATACTTTGGAGAGAAAACCCATCAATGTCATCTGTGTGGAAATTCTTCAGTCGATATTCTCATCTTAGACAACACAACAGGACACACACTGAAGAGAAACCCTTTGAATGCTATTCAGTCCATGTTCTAACCTCAGACATGAGAGAACTCACACTGGAGTGAAACCCCATCGCAGTCATCTATGTGGGAAAACAAGCAGTCTTTGTTCTTATCTTAGACAACATGAGAAAACACACACTGGGGAGAGACCATATGAATGTAATCTATGTGAAAAAGCTGTCATTGATTGCTCTGCCCTCAGAAGACATGAAAAAAAGCACACTGGAAACTATGAATGCCACACATATGGGATAGCCGTCATTGACTCTTCTGCCCTCAGAAGACACATGAGAATTCATACTGGAGAGAAACCCCATAAATGTCATCTCTATGGGAAAGCTTTCACTCATCGTTCTGCCCTCTGACAACATGAGAGAATGCACAGTACACAGAAGCAATACGAATGTGACCTATATGGGAGCACCTCAATTTTTATATCCTTAGACAACATGAAATTATTCAAACTTGAGAGGAAACTTATGTATGCTATCAGTGTGTGGATACCTATAATCAATACTCTGATCTTAGATGGAATGAGAGAACTCACATTACTACATGTTTGGGATATGGAAGAAATTTCAGCCATAGCTTTAACCTTTTGACATATCAGGGACTTTGAAAATGTTATTAAGGTGAGGTCAAACTGAATCTAGGCTGGGCCTTAATCCAGTATGACTGGAGTCCTCATAAGCAATAGTGATTTGTGCATGGTGTCAGGAGGAGCCAGGCAGAGAGAGGGACAGCCACGTGATGGAGGCAGAGATTGAGTATGAAGCACTACATGCTTCAGAGAAAGCACAATCCTTCCAACACTTTGATTTTGGATTTCTAGCCTCCCAAAACCGGGAGATAGTAAATTCCTGTTACTTATGCCAGTTACCCTGTGGTGCTTTCTTAGAGTAGCCCTGGAAAACTAAGACACTTATAAAAAAGAATATTCTTCCATTGTTTGTGCAGTTTTCCACTATGTATTAAAGTCTTAGCCTTACTGATTTCTGTTGATTTCTACAAGCACTGCAAATGGTATATTATTGTTTTCCATATTCTGTAGATTTTTCGAATTCTCCTTTTAGTTCTATCAATTTTTGTCTTATATGTCTTGTTGTAGATGGGTTCCCTATGTTTCCAATTCTGAGTCAGGTTATTGGACTGTGTACTTGTAATATATAACTGTGGAAAGGGAGAGTAAAGAATCAGAGTTAATCAGGAGAATTTGAGTAGCAGTGTAAGCTCAGTGGCTGTCTCAGCCAAGCTCAGAGGAAGCCCAGGATTAAGAAGAATCATTCAGAGTTGTCCTGAGTTGAGGCAAAATTGCACATGTCAATTAATCAATCATTGGTTGTAGATTATATGAGAAGGAGTGTCACCTTGGATGAGATCCCTTTCTGCAGCAGCAGCAATTCCTCTAAGGACTAGCAGCTGCAGGTTGACTTTCAGTGGCTGGAATCAGAAGTCAATTCTTGTAGTAGGATCACAGTGGCACAACCCCATGCCTATCTCATTCATTTTGAAGTCATGTCAATAGGGTGATTCAGTATTTAAAATTGTTGTATCATCTGAGCAGCCTGGCCTCTCATCAATACGAAGTATCACCTTTTGAAAGCAGCATTTTAAAATTCTCATGTGACAATATTAATCTTTTTATTAAAATTCTTAGTTCACATTTATTTAATGTGATTATTGATATATTTGGTTTCATATCTACTTTGTCATAATTTGTTGTATATTTTACTTATCTGTTTTATGTTCCTTTTGTTTTTCTTTATTTGCTTCCTTTGGCTCCTTTTGAATTGATCACTATATTTTATCATGTTTGATTAATATTAGGTGTGTACTCTTTTACTGGATACATTCCATTTAAACATGTATTCTTTACTTATGATAGTCCAGTACAAATGATCAGTTTTAAACATTTTTATTGAGAAATATATACACACATATAGTCCAACCATATTATATAATCAATGGCTAACAACAGCATCACATAGTTTTGTATTCTTCACCATGATCATTTTTAGAACATTTGAATCACTCCAGAAAAAAAAATAAAATGAACGAAAAAGAAGTCATACATCACATACCCTTACCTTCCCTCTCATTGATCCACACTATTTCAATCCACACAATTTTTATTGTTTATCACCCCCCATTGTTTACTTATTATTATCCTTATTTTTTAAATTCATTGGTCCTGGATTAGAGGACAGCAGACACAAGGTTTTCACCCTTTATAAATTTTATATTTATAAATATCTTCTGCTGATTTTGTTTCTCTAGAGAACCCTAGCTAATTAATACAACTTGGCACCAGAAGTGGGGTGGTTCTTAAGAAACAGAATCTTAAAATGGGTTTTTATGGTTAGTTTTCTACTATGACTGCTGGACTCAAAGGTATTAAGGACTCTGTTTCCCATAATCGGAATGACACTGCTAATCCATGAGATGAGCTGGCAAAAGAGATAGCCAAAATATCACAAATGGATTATTCTAATGCTTTGCTTATAGGAAGCAAGCCTCTGGGGGACAATGCTTTTGACACCTTTATGAAATTTTGTGGAATTAAGAGGTATAGAGATGTGGGCTGGTTGTTTTTAGATATGCTGTGTATTGATGAAGGAAAAGGATGAGCTGAAGTCTTCAAATGAGAAGCTTATGTGCCATATGACAGATGTAAAAGTTTCTCTTAGTGCCCTGAAGGAAAATCTTACTTCTTGTAGTTGCTGATTTGAGATCTCTAAAAATCAGACTCAGACTCGAGATCTCTAAAAATCAGACTCAGAGTCTCATTGTTAGAGTAGCAACTTTATAACTTAAACTGAAATCTCAGTCTTCCATGGTGTCTGCCATTAAAGTGAGGGCATTAATTGGAATGGAGTGGGATCCTGAAAAATGGGATGGTGACATATGCATTGATAATGATGGAAGTGGAGAAGTTGAAACCCTAGATCATGCTGATACTTTTCTAGTTAACCTTGTAATAGTCTTTCCTGAGGACATGGCCACTCCATCTGCAGCCTGCCCTGAGGAGTTGGCCACCTAACCTCCACCTTAAGTGATTAACCCTACAGTGATTAATTTTATTTTACCAGATGAAGCTGCAAATGAATTCCCTGAAGCAATTGGCTTGGAGATTACTTCTAATTCTTTTTCATGCCCCACCCCCACCACCCTTCATTTTTTCTAGATCTATAACTAGACCAAAGTCCCAACAGGTCCCAAAAGGTGAGATACAATGGGAAAAAGTACAATCAATGCAAGCTAGGGTATATAGTCAACAGTAACATTGCAATATACTTCCACTGAATGTAAGAAAGGCATTATGCTTTCTGGAAGAAAAGGAAACTCCTTCTTATATATTATGGTGGCAAAGGCATGTCTATATACTTAGGTTGATTGTATGAGGTGTGAATAAAACTGTTTAAAAATGAATAAAGAGAAACAAGTGTTAGAGAAAATGCAGAGAAAAAGATGTACCCATGGACTCCCAGCCAGGAAATTGAAAGGGGCAGTCTCTTGGAGGGCAGTGTGGTAGTTCCATAGGAAGCTATGTGTGGGGTTGCCATATGAAGCTGAAAGCCTGTTGTTGGTCAATATATACCTAGAAGAATTAAGTGTGGGAACACAAATGGACATTTGCACACTGGTGTTTATGACAGGAGAGTCCATGACCCACAATGGATGGAGGTGGCCTTAGGGTACAATGTCTGAAGAATGGAGGGGAACTGTGGCATATACACACAATGGACTACTGAATGGCCACAAGAAGGAATGAAGTTGTGAGGCATGCAACTAGGTATATGAACCTTAAAGATTGTATGTTGAATGAAATGTCAGGAAGGAAAAGACAAATATTATCATGTCTCAATAATATGGACTAACTATAATATAAAAACTTGCTGAGCTGAAGTTGGGAGCATGGATTATCAGGTTCGGGTATAATGCAAAGGGTTCTAGATTGTAAGCTCTTACAGCAGTCACATGTATTCAGGAGTTGTAACTGTTATTTCTAAATTCTGAGATACTGAGCTGTTTGTATTTGGCCTTTCCCAGAAACTTCAGGTATTTATGTGACACCTGAGACTCAGAGTTAGAAAGTGAGAACTACCCCATAAAGGAACTGTTTAAAAAGCTAAAAAAGGGGTCAGACTTCAAGTAGAGATATGAATGATGCTGATCTAGATAGACTACCATAAAGGGTAAAGGATGATACTACCCATATTTTAAAACTTCAACATCTGTATGAGACCAAAGGTAGAGGTGTTTATTTGGTGCAAAATTTATATTTTGGGTAGTGCATTACCTAGTTTAACTTGTATGGTCAGTTTAGTTGAACATCACAAGAACATGGAATCTTGACTAGGATGTGAGATTTTGTTGGCTTGTCCAGGTTAGATGATGCCCTGATGTATCCCAGAGTAATTTGGGCAGTGAATAAAGAAGTATTTGCTAAGTTTCCTTGGGGGACTGGGAAGAAAGGAAGAAATATTCAATTTCACAATTTTGAGAATTTCTGATATTCTTGCAAGTAGTGAGGACAGCCAGATCCATAGACCAAACCCTTGATCTTAGGATTTGCTGCTATGACACTTATCTCTGCTATGGATAAGCTAAGCTTCCTTAAAATTATGCCTATGAGTCACCCCCAGAGAACCTCTTTTGTTGCTCAGATGTGGCCTCTCTCTCTAAGACAACTTGGAAGGTGAACACACTGCCCTCCCCTCTATGTGAGACTTGACTCACAGGGGTGTAACTCTCCCTGGAAACATGGGAAAGAGCTTCTTGGATGTGTCAGGACATGGATTCAAGGGATTGAGAAAGCCTTCTTGGCCAAAAGGGGGAAGAGAGAAATGAGACAAAATAAAGTTTCAGAGGCTGAGAACTTTCACAGAGTTGAGAGGTTATCCTGGAGGTTATTCTTATGCATTATATAGATATCCCTTTTTGGTTTATGGCATATTGGAGTGGCTGGAGGGAAGTACCTGAAACTGTTGAAATATGTTCAAGTAGGCTTGATTCATGAAGATGATTTTATAAAGATATAACTTTTACAATGTGACTGCGTGATTGTGAAAATCTTGTGTTTTCACAAGGACAGTCTTGTGATGGTCCTCTTATCTGATAAGTAAAAAAATATGGATAAAAATAAATAAATAAGAGAGGGGATAAGGGGAAAATAAGTTGGTTAGATGGAAATATTAGTGGTCAATGAGAGAGAGGGGTAAGTGGTATGGTATGTATGGCTTTTCCTTTTTCCTTTTTATTTCTTTTTCTGGAGCGATGAAAATGTTCTAAAAATGATCATGGTGATAAATACACAACTACGTGATGGTATTGTGAGTCACTGATTGTACGTCATGTATGGAATGTATGTGTGTGAAGATTTGTCAATAAAAATACTTTTTTTAAAAAAAGACGGTATGGGGCCATGGTGGCTCAGCAGGCAGAGTTCTCACCTGCCATACCAGAGACCCAGTGCCTGCCCATGTAAAAACAAAAAGAAAAAGAAAAAAGAAGGTATGACCCATCTCTATCAGTACTGGTCTTAGTCCTATTACTGGAGTCCTTTATAAGCAGAGTCAAGTTAAGACCAGCAGAAGAAGCCCCAGGAAGCAAAAGTTTGGACATCAGTGAAACCTGAAAGCTAAGGGGAAGACCTGGAGATGTTGCCATGTGTCTAGCCATGTGACAAAGGAGTTAAGTATTGCAGACAGACAACCCCAGAATATTACAGTATTGGAGATAAAGGATCACCTTGATGATGTCTTGATTTGGACTTTTTTTTTTTTTTTTTTTTTTTTTTTTTGAGAGGGAGGAAAGGAAGGAAAGACAGAGAAGGAAGGAAGGATGGAAGGAAGGAAGGAAGGAAGAAAGGGAAACATTTTTAAACATTTTCTTGTTTTATTATATTTTGTTTGTTTGTTTGTTTTTTACATGGGCTGGGGCCAGGAATCGAACCGGGGTCCTCCGGCACGGCAGGCAAGCACTCTTGCCCGCTGAGCCACCGCGGCCCGCCCGATTTGGACTTTTTTAACCTCAAAACCATAAACTAATAAATTCCCATTCCTTAAACCAGAGGGGGAAATATATCCCCATTCCTTAAACCAAGGGACTCTTCTTCAAGAGTCAAGGCTACTGAAATACAGCTCAACAGCTTCAAGTACTTCTCTCTAGTCACTCCAATACACCATATACTAAAAAGGGATATCTATATAATGCATAAGAATAATCTCCAGTATAACCTCTCGACTCTGAAATCTCTCAGCCACTAAGGCTTCACTTTGTTTTAATTCTCTCTTCCCCTTTTGATCAAGGAGACTTTCTCATTCCCATGATGCTGGGTTCTGGCTCATCTCCAGGAGACAGGCACATGTTGCCAGGGAGATTTACACCCTTCTGAGTCATGTCTCACATAGCGGAGAAGGCAGTGAGTTCTCTTGCCTCATGTAGAGGAGAAGGCAGTGAGTTCACCTGTCTAGCTGGCTTAGAAAGAAAGGCCATGTCTGAGCACCAAATAGGTTCTCTGGGGGTGACTCTTAGGCATAATTATAAGTAGACTTAGTTTCTCCTTTGCGGGAATAAGTTTCATAGGGGCAAGTCCCAAAATTGAGGGCTCACCTATTAAATTGGTTGTCTCCATTGCTTGTGAGAATATCAGAAATTCCCCAGATGGGGAAGTTTAACATTTCCTCCTTTCTTCCCAGTCCCTCAAGGGGACTTGGTAAATAATTTTTTATTCTCTGCCAAAATTACACTGGGATGTTCCACGGCATCAAACTAACCTGTACAAACCAGCAAGATCTCATTCCCTACTTAAGAGTCCATGTACTTGTTGTGTTTAACTAAACTGGCCATACAAGTTAAATTAGATAATGTGCTACCCAAAATATAAATTTTGCACCAAATAAACATTTCTACCTTTGGTCTCACACAGAGGTTTAAATTTGAAAAATATGGGCCATATCATTCTTTACTCAGTATTCTGATTTACCTTCATCCTATCCAGATCAGCTTCATTCAATCTCTAGACGAAGTCTGATACTTTTTTCACCTTTTTTTAACAGTTGCTGAATGGGGCAATGTGACCTTTCATAAGTTCTGTGCTTTAACTCTGAATCTCAGTTGTCACATAAACACCTGAAGTTTCAGTGAACAACCAGGTTATATACAAATAGCTAAGTACCTCTGAATTCAGAAATATCAGTTATGATTCCTATATTTGTGTGACTGCGGTAAGAGCTTACAATTTCGAACCTTTACAATAGACCCCAACTTGATAACCCATGCTCTTGTCTTCAATTCTCGGAGTTTGTATATTATAGTTAAACCATATGAGTGAGCATGATAATATTTGTCTTTTTGTTTCTGACATTTTATTCAACATACTGTCCTTCAGGTTCATTTACCTATTTGCATGCCTAGCAACTTCATTCCTTCTTGCAGCTGCTCAGTAGTTTACATACAACATGTGTTGTATGCAAACACCACAGTTCCCCCTTCCATTCTTCAGTCATTGTATCCTTAGACCACCTCCATCCATTGTGAATCAGGAACACTGCCACTGTAAACACCAGTGGGGAAATGTCTATTCATGTCCCTACGCTCAGCTCCTCCAGGTTTATACCTAGTAACATGGTTGTAAGACTGTATGGCAACCCCATCCCTAACCTGTGGTGGAACCACCACACTCTCCTCTAGAAGGGCTGCACCTTTCAGCTTCCCTACAAGCAGGGAATAGGTGCATCTGTCTCCAAATTTTCTCTAGCACTTGTTTCAAATGATTGCTTTTATCATTCCTTAATAATAGACTAACTCAGAGAAGACTGTGTAATTATTTATATACTACTAAGTTTGGAATCATTTTGCATATATTTTATAATGTTTTACTCTACATGTTTTCTGATATGCATCAACAAATTATTTTGAAAATAAATGTTTATTTATAATTAGTACCATATTTAATTGCCTTTGCTTCTCTCTCTCTCTCTCTTTTTTTTTTGCTTTAGCATGTTTCCATGAAAGGAGCAGATGTTACCTATGTATATTTTGGGGGGGGGGGATGGGCTGGCAATCGAACCTGGGTCTCAAGCATTGCAGGTGAGAATTCTGCCATTGAGCTGCCATTGCCTGCCCTACCTATACATTTTGATTTATGAAGTTTATTTACTTGGAATTTCTGGTAACAATATGGTTTAAAGATAAGCCCACTAGAGACCGGAATCCCTGCTGAAACTGATAAATCAGAGTGAGGTGTTTCTGCTTCAGACAAAGGAAAAGTGAATAAAAAATTAAAGCACTATCATTTGATCAATATGAAACAAAAAAGATAAGGGTAAATGTTGTCTTATAGAGAAAACCCTGTTAAAAATTTTTTTTAACAAGGCCTATGACTATCAACTTAAAACCACAGGGCAAAATCAACTCTGTTAGGTGTTCATTTTAGCATATTAACATAGTTCTATTCTTCTGTCAAATTCATCCATTTTTGTTCTCTCCAAGCCCAGTCCTATAAAACAACTCATAACTCCCTCATGTACTGTCTGATATCCAGTAAATATTAATAACAAATGTAAAGAGTTCTTTGGACAAAATTATCTGTTGTTTTAACTGATAAATTTGAATAAAAAACATATGGATACTCTAGGCAACCCAGGTTAATCAGATACAATCATTTCTGTGATAACTATGTAACATATATATTAATTAATGTATAAAAATGTTAATACTTTTGATTAAACAACAACTTTTCTGAAAAAATTGCCCTTCTCTAAAGGGTTCAAAAAATTTTAGACAACCAAACCATTTCCTGTAATTTCATACCATTTTTTATAATCTCCTTTAATTAGGTCATCCATCCTGAATTGGAACAGGATATTTCATTTACACGATACTATACAATGGGATTAAACCAAGATCTTGAGAAATAGATAATTTCGTTTCAGATTCTTAACATGCCTGTTTCAGAATAGAAAAAAAATCATACAAGTCTACCTGGAAGAAAAGAATCCCCTACTAGACCTGCAAGATTTTCATTAATTTATAGCAATCAAATATGAACTCAAAATTAAAGATTATAAAATAAATAAGGGAAGAAGTCAGCATGATGAACATCAAAGAAAAAACAGCAACACAATTGATTTCAAATAAAAGAACATACTAAATATAAATGTAGTGATTATAAATGAACTTTGATTGTGTATTTTAAATTAAACTATTAAATGACATCAACAAGAAAGAAACAAGAAACATACACAAATTACCATAAAGATTTAAAGAAAAATCAAATGCAATTTTTAAAATGGAACATATAACCACTACAATGAAAAAATATCAATGGATGGACAATACAGAATTTTAGCACACTAATGAGCAAGAGAGATCATTAGATCATTTAGTAAATTGAAAAATATATAGAAAGAAATAACACAAATTATAGCAAGAAAGAAAAGAAGGAGAATATATTAGCCAATATGGAGTATAGAGTAAGATAGAGTACATAGTAATCAGATTTTCAAAAGAAGTGAATGAACAGAGAGGATAATCAATAGTCAAATAAATAATGTGTAATTTTCTGATTGACAAAATACCACAATCCATGTATATAATAATACATAAATGTATGGAAACATGGATACTAAATCAAGCACATAAATGTAAAGAAATGCACACCTAGACGCGTATATGAAGGAAGATGCACATATTGCAGAAGGATAATGACAGAGAAAATCATTAAAATCAACTGAATTAAAGTACAGGCAGCCTACAAAAATATAACCATTAGACTGGCAATAGGCTTCTCAACAGTGGAAAGTGGTTGTTGGAATAATACCATCAAACAGCTAACAAAGAACTGTTAACCAAGAAATTTCAGCCTAGTGAAATTACTTTTAAAAACAAGAATGTGACAAAGATATGTTCAAACTGACACTTGGGAAACTTACCAACAGGAGAACGTTGTTGGAAGATGAAATACACTCTAGCTCCTTTTACCCATGACAGAGCATGGGAGGAGGAAGAATCTTCCACCCGCTGAGTAAAAATAAAACAGCCTTGAGTCCTCAGTAGCCCAGTCATGGAGCTGATAAATCCACCTACCATTCTTTATGCAAAGGTTTTAACCAAGTGTTTGAGCATTCACCTTGAGAGATTGTGGGCCAGCACAGGAAATAGAGAAAGCCTACTGAGCCACACAGAGACTTCCTCAAGTTAAAGACGTTAGTCCACTGAAGTCCAGAGGTTGGACAAGACAGTGGAGCAAAATCCCTCCAAAAGTATACCACAACATCTCTAAGTATCAAGCTAGAGGTAATACAGGACAACTGGGAGAAACCCCCACAACTGTTCAGAAATGCACTGAAGATTTGACCACTATCAAGCACCTTAATCTAATAACATGAAATTATAAGGATGAGTCCACTGATAGATATGTTGTAAAACATAGCAAAACATTAATTGCAGCATCTAGGCTGTGTCTATGTTAGGTGTTTTCCTGCACCATTCTTTCAACATTTCCATATGTTTGTCGTTGTGTGTTACTCTACATTCATGGTCATATGCACATGTGGAAACACAGATAAGCACAGAGTTAGATTTAAGTGGGGTTGAGGCTTTGCTAGGTGACTCAAAACAAAGGTAAAAGTAGGTGGGTGGAAGGGAATGATTACAAGCGTTAACCCTAGCTTCTAAGCTAGCAAAGAAGAAATTGAAGGTATGTATCAAGTATATATAATAAAAGGTGGTAGAATCAATTGATTGAAAGTCTCAGTGAGACCAAATTCTGAAAGTCAGAGTGATAATGATTGTGACTGGAAAAACTATAGATGATGTACATTAAATCACGTTTGAGGTTGATATTACAGAGGAATTTCACTTATGGGTAAAAATTAAGTCGAGATTATGGCCACAGAAGTCAGTGGCTGAGCTAAAATGAAGGCAAAATAATTAGAGCAGAGTATTCAAGGAAATTGAGTACTCAAGATTTTAGAAAGATTATTTACACTATTGAAAATGCCTAGAATTATGACAAGAATAGTGATAAAGTTGGAGACAGTTTTCAAGATACAAAATCTCCAAGGAAAGAAGAGAATACTTACACACATGTAGTACATTTTGATTTTGATGGGCTCTGGGCTTAAAAAGGTTTCTGCATAATATTTATGTTATTTTCATGGTTATAGAGTCCTGCACCATATGAAAACTACACCCTAAGTTTGCTAATGCAGGTGAGATCTATGTTAAGGGTTTTAGTTTAGTTTGCATGATTTCCCCACCAGAACATCAAGGGTACAACCAGAAAGGCACAAAAGGAAGCCTTTCTGGTACTACTTTCATGAATACACAGATCCTTCCAAAACCTTGAATTGGTCAAATATCTCATCTAAGGAACATCAGTACAAAAAGGTAAAGGTTACACAGTCTATGGATATAATAGAATGGTTTTATAATTTTCAGAGCAGGCAAAGCTGGCTTGATATTATTCCTCCAGCAGGTGGTAATGTTACTTCTGCCATTATTACAGACCAAAACTTGTAGTAAATATATATGTGTGTGTGTGTGTGTGTGCTATTATATATATTTGTATAGGAGCATTATTCTGTGCCTTTATATTAATAAATATCTAGCATTCATCATCTCAGTTCATTACACAAACCATAAGGAGTAAAATTATTATTCTTATTTTCATTTTACATATGAAGAAACTTATTATTTAAAAACTTGCTTATTGTCAAACAGCTAAAAAAATGGTGAAGCCAGGTTTCAAAGAAATTTTGGAATTTTGGAATTCCATTTTAACATATAAACTGCATTACTAGATATACCCTTTTGTATTAATTTTAGTCGCTGCTCCAATATATCTTCACATTATTACAGTCAAATTAATTACCATTTAATGTAAAAGAAACTTGCAATAATATATGTCCACTTTCTTGCTATCCTTTAAATTATGCTTGCCATATATATTCTATCTATATAACCTACTAAAATATTATACTTTATTTTAAATAATCACATGCATTTTAAAGAAATTAGAAAGTCTTATATTTGTTACCATGTATTTACCATAGGAAATATCAAATCCCTTGTTTCATAAAGATCCAAATTTTCATCTAGTATTTTTTCCTCTCAGCCTAAAAAAATGTCCTTGACCATTTCTTGTAGGCCTTCTATGACAAATCATTTGTTTTCTTCTGATCTAGCAATGTCCTTATTTTGTGTTTATTTTTGATAATTATTTTTATTCAATTTCTAATACAAAACTTATGGGAAATTTTTCTATCAGCATTTAAAGATGGAGTTTCCCAGTCTTAAAGCATTGCATTAATCCTGTTGAAATGATGTTGCACATTTTTTTATTGCTCCTCTTTTTATAGTATATCATTTATCTTTGGCTGATTTCAATATTTTCTCCTCATCTTGATTTTCAGAAGCATTTCTATAGTGTTACAACATGTTGCATTGTATATGTAAAGTTGTGATCCCTGAAAAATTATCTATCACCAAATTTATGAAATTTTTAAATAATATGTTCATCTTCCATTTTCTCCTAATTTATACCTAAGACTCTAATTTTAGATGTTATACCCTACTATGTTGTTCCAAGGGTCTATGAGGTTTTGCTTGTAGATTGGGGTTTCTATTTTTCTTTTTTGTTGTTGTTGTTATTAAGTTTGGATAATTTCCTTTGAACTAATAATGGTCCAGTCCACAGACTTTTTTTCTGTAATTTATAATCCATTACTAATGTCATCCAATAAATGTTGTTAAAGATAATGATATTTTTCTATTCTAAAAAATCTAGTTGGTTCTTTAAACTTTCTCTTTCACTTTTAAGATTTTTCTACTCATTCATTCGTTATGAGTATATTTTTATTTATACCTTAAGCAGAGCCAACTTAAAATCCTTGCTACTCATTCCAATGTCTAGGTCATCTTCTGTTCAATTTCCATTGACTGCTTTTTGTCTTTGGTCTGAGTAATATATTCTGTTTTTTGCAGTTTCATCTGGTGAGACAGGATTAATCTCTTCAGAAGAGTGAGGGCAGTTTGCTCAAGAGAAGTGGTATCAGGCACAGCTGGTTAATCTCTTCAGGGGAAGGTTGTATGGCAGATTCCTCAGGGTAAGCTAGAGGTCAGGAGGTGGTTCTTCAGGACAGGCCATTACAGGTTTATCTGGAAAAGACTCAGCAATATCTAGGATTTAGTGTTCCTACTGCCATCATTTTCAACCCATATGTCCCCATACCAATTTTCAGGATCACATTCTTTTCTAATCAATGCCTGCACTTTAACACAAGACACCCTGCAAGGGTACGTTGTAATTCAGTCACTCATACACTGAAACTCTGGGTTTGATTTTCAGAAATCTATGTCCGCAGTTACAAAAAATAAGATTTACTTTCAGGTCACACAGAAACTTTCACATCCTTCATATGGCACTTGAGTTCCAAATCTGAAGCCTTGAGCTCATCCCTTTCTTTTATAAATGTATCCAGCTGTTCTAGTTTGCTAGTTGCTGGAATGCAATATACCATAAATGTAATGCAATATACCATAAATGGAATGGCTTTTAAAAAGGGGAATTTAATAAGTTGCTACTTTACTGTTCTAAGGCCAAGAAAATATCCCAATTAAAACAAGTCTATGGAAATGCCTAATTTAAGGCATCCAAGGAAAGATACCTTGGTTCAAGAAGGCCTATGAAGTTCAGGGTTTCTCTCTCAAGTGAGAAGGCACATGGCAAACACAATCAGAATTTATCTCTCATCTGGAAAGGCACATAGTGAACACGGTCAGGATTCCTCTCTCAACTAGAAGAGCACATGGTGAGCTTGATATCATCTGCTAGCTTTCTCTCCTGGCTTCCGGTTTCATGAAGCTCCCTGGAAGGCGTTTTCCTTCTTCATTTCCAAAGGTCAATGGCTGGTGAACTCTCCTTCTTATGGCTATGTTGTTCTGCTCTGTGCTTTGTGAATCTCTCTCATTCTCCAAAATGTTTCCTCTTTTATAGGACTTCAGGAACTAATCAAGACCCACCCAAATGGGAGGAGACATGTCATCACCTAATCCAGCTTAATTAATCCACTCATGATTAAATCACATTTCCAGGGAGATGATCTGATAACAGTTTCAAACATATAGCATTGAATAGGGATTATTCTGCCTTTATGAAATGGGATTATTCTGCCTTTATGAAATGGGATTTAGATTAAAACATGGCTTTTCTAGGGGACACACATCCTTTCAAACCTGCACACCAGTATATTTAGGGAAAACACAGCCAATATCATTATACTTTTTAATTCCACAAAACTCTGGTAAGGTATAAGAAACACTCTCACCTAGAGCCTTGGCCCTTATAAGCATTTGTGTAGCCATATCCAATGGTGCTATATTGCATATCTCTATTCCCAACTCATGTCATGAATTTTCAGTGTCATCTTGATTACTGGAAATTGAGTTATTAGTGTCTACGAATCTAATCAAATTAGGGAACCAATTCCAAAACTCAAAATACAATTTAGAAATCTCATCCTAAGATTTTGCTTCTCAATAATAAATCCTGGCACCAAAACTGAATTAATCATGGTTCTCTAGGGAAACAGAACCGATAGGAGATACAAGTAAATATGATAGAATTTTTATAAAAATTGTCTCATATGATAGTGGGGATACACACCCCCGAATTCCATAGGGCAGGCTGCAAGGTGGGAAGTCCAATGTAGGTTTTCAATGGATTCCCCAGGAGAAAAGGCTGAAGTAGAAATGGAAATTCTCTCTTCTTACTCCCGAAATCATCATCACTTCCTCTTTTAAAGTCTTCCACTGATTGGATGAGACATCTCTCACTGTTGAAGGCAAACTCATCAGTGAGTTGTAGATGCAATCAGCCATAGATGCAACTGATGATTTAAGTCCACAAAATAGTGCCACAGTAATAGTCAGGACAGTACCTGTTTAACCAAACAACTGAGCACCATCACTTGGCCTAACTGACACGTGAACTTAGCCATCACATTTATATTCCTTTTTGTTATAATATTTTGTTCAAAGTTTCCAGTTGTCATTTGTGGAAGGGTTCATCTGACAAGAGCTATTCACCCATTACTGGAAGACAGAAGTCCTTCAATCCATTAAATTTGATTCTCTAGCTATTCAAATTGTGATCTGGGCAACAGCAAAATCAGTAGGCGCTGAGAACTTCCTAGAAATGCAGGATTTCAGTCCCCATTCCTGAATGACTGAGTTTAAATCTGCATTTTTACATAATCCCAAATTGTTACTCAGCATATTAAAGTTTTATGTCTGTTATTTGCTAAAATATGCTCTCTCCTTGCTGCTTACCCACATGTACTTCAAATAATAGTTATTATAATTCCCAATATATCTTGAGACTAAGGAGAAATTTGGTGTCTTTGTGCCAGGAAGAGTAAAAGAAATTTGGAGAACTGGAGACAATTATTATTATCAGTCATTAAAAATTATGTAATGGTTTGTTTTTCCTTTTACCATAAACTAATATGAAATACCTTTGTGCATCCCTCAACTTTGGATTGCTGATTGCTTTTCTGTGCTATTTAAGTGTTTTCCTCACAAGATATTATTTCAAATTTTAACATTTTTCATTTCTTACACATATTAGAGGAATAAAATCCACTATTATGGTAAGTCTCCTAGAATTTTAGACCTGAGAAAAATCTTGGGATGACTTTATTACAAAATTTATAAAGTAATACAGAACTTTTAAAAATATAACTGTGACTGTTAAATCTACTTATCTTTAAAATTCACACACATGTTAATATGTACAATCGCACTTGAAGAAATACACATCAATAGCATAACATCAGGTTAGATACACCAAGTTGATCCCTAATTTATATCAGTTTGCTTTTTCTTAACTGTAATATCTTTATTCAAAAATAGACATTAATCTACCATACATGTGCTATTAAATCAAAACTTCATTGTGTGCCTGTTCCCTTCATCTTATCCCAAATCATAGAGCTGATAAAGCTATTACTGTTTGATTTATTTCAATATGTTTTTTTTAGGTAATTAGCTAAATTATTATGGCTAGGCCCACCCAAGCAGGTATGTGGCAAAACATTAGGGTCTTCAGAATTTAAGGTGAATTTCTCGATGATAAAACTAGGATTATAGTATAATCAGAAACCTGTATTTCTGCTAAACTAATATCCATTGTACCCCTAAATAAAACATCCTGAATATGATGATGCAACCATATCTATAATCACTTCATATCTTTGCAAATCACAATTGATTTGAAATTTCATTAATATGAAATATTATATAATATATGAAACATATACATATGCATATTCACTTACATTTTAACTGACATTCATGATATTGTGTCCAGCATTTTTCTTTAATTTACAACCACTACTTTGGGAGTAGCTATTTCTCACATAAAAATACTTTCTAAAGAAAGTAAGTCATTATTTTTCTAGCAGAGTGATTATCTTCAGGAAAAATAGATAAATGTCAATGTAATTTGTAAGATGCATAAGAAAGTAATTATGACAGAGGTTAATTGAAATTTACAGAAAAGTACTGACATAATTAAACTTTCATGTAAGTCAGAGAAAATTTTAGAAAACAAAATAGCCAATTCTCTTCCTATCTATGTCTACACCTTATCAAAACAGTAGTCTGTTCACACACACACACAGACATCATTTTCATGTCTGAATGTGTGAATGCCGATTTTGTTTTTGTTTGTTAGCTCCTGCATTTTTTCCTAAGAAAAAAGTCACATTTTAATTTAAATAATGCAAGTGATCCTTTAAAAGTGTGTTGAACAGCTTTTTCCTAGAAGATGTTCTCAGAACTTATCATAGTTGCTTCAGAATTGTTCTATTATCTTTAACCTTCCAACATAATTCTTTTATCTTCAAAGTTTTACTAAACAGCATACCAAGACAAGGTTTACTTGTACTCTGGATCTCATTTTCACATTATGACTCAAGATACCATTCTATGAATAGCTATGGGTGAAATAATATGATTTTTTTTGTATTTGCTTAAAAATAATAGCAGGGAGCTGGAAAGGGAAGGAAGTGTAGATATATTAATAAAACAAAATTAACTATATGTTTAAAATTATTGCAACTGGGTTGAAAGTACACAGGGGTTTATTATACCATTTTTACTTTTATACACAAGAGTTTATTATATATCAAATTCCATTTATATGAAATTTTCCATAATAAAATAATTAAAAATTAATCTTCCTTTGGTAAACCCCACTTTCTTACATTGTTAATATTATTTATTCTGAAATAGTTTTGTCAGCATTAAAATATACTCTAGTATCACCATCTTTCAGAAAGAATAACCCTTCCCTGTCTCCACAAGTCATTCAAGCTATACTTTTAGTACTTCCTATCTCCACTTTTTATCTTTGTCTATTTAACCCATTTCTTTTTCTTCTTCCCTTACCATTCCACTTAAATTGATCCTGTCAACATAAATAAACACCTCCATATGGCAAAATCCAAATAAACTGAATTATATCTTTGTTTTTGGCCCCTTCCTCTTATCTGAGTTTTTCCTTCTTCTTCACTAGCTACTTGTTCTAAGTTTTCACTCCTTTTCCTAGTCCTCTATGTTTCACAGCACCCTAATACTTGTTCCACAGGCTTTTATCTGCATTGATGAGCCACTGGTGGGTCAGTGACTTTCAAGTGTATTTGTATTCTTTAAGCTTGAGACTCAGTATTTAAATGTCGTATTTCCTTATTTTACCTCATTTGCATGTCCTGCAGATTCTGAACCATAAAAATGTCAAGTTAATCTCTTATTTGATATCTTCCTTTCTTATCCTACACATATAGTCAGAAACACAAACCCTCTGATGGCATTTTACTAATCCCTATTAGTGAATGACACCCTATTATTTCTACTATCTCAGGCAAGAAAATTAGAAATCATTCTTGATTTATTCCTTTACCAACCCCATCACATTCAGTACATAACTAAATTGAATATATTCTACTCAGAAAGTACACCTCAAATTCAACCACTTTGTTTCTATTTCAACTGCCAACATTTAGGTCCAATACATTACCATCAAATCTTCAGATCACTCCTACAACACCTGAATTGATCTCTGATAACAGTCGTAGTTCACACCTTCACTTTACCATAGCCCTAAATTCATTTTTTTTTGCTGTTGTTTAAATGCAATCCAAAAAAAAAAAAAAAAAAACAACAAAAGACGTTTTAACACCACTGTTTAAAATTTTCAATACCTTCCCAATGTACTTAGGAAAAAATACATATTCCTTCCCAAGTTCTTTAATGTTTTGCCATGATCTGACCCACATCTACCTCTGTGGTGATCTACTACTGTTCATCTCCCTTAAGAACTAAGCTTTGGTCGTTTGACTTTTTTTTTTGATATCAAATTGTGAATAGATCCTTACTGTTCACCACATTTTGTACTTACTATCCCAACTCCAAAAAAGATGTTTCAGCCTACTCTTTAAATGAGAATATTCTTACTAAGGTTCTAATCTCAATTTAAATGTTAATCATCCAAAAGATCTTCCTGACTGCTTTATCTAAAATAATTCCCCTCAAAAGCTGTATCTTAAAATACTGTTTCCTTGACTGCACTTTAATTTACAAATAGTTCCCTTAATTGATCTCTTGGTTTTACACAACTCCCTCCCCTCAACCGCAACATTTATGAGGACAGACATAACTTTAGTTAGTGCCTAGTACAGTATATGGTATCTGATTGATTACTCTTTAGTGTATTTATTGAAGTAGATGAGTAATAAATAGAGTTTTTTCCATAATCTAAATCTTTAGATAACATTTCAGTATTGATATGTGTGGTAATTAGACCGCAGTATGAACTCAACTATGTAAATTCAACATTATAAGACATATTTATATTTTTCAAGTTAAAAAAATACTATTTTTAAAAAGTTATCCACAAATTTTATGTTATGATGACAGGATCACTTTTGGGAACTATACTAGTAGGCCTTTTAAAATGCATTTTTGGCAATGGGAATTCTGGCATTTACATGGGAAGGTGGCTGAAGTTATGTTTTTTGGATTTGAAAACAGAGCATTACTCCAGAAAGCGTGTTGGCAGACTCTAAATCTACCCACAGAACTTCATTTTGCAAAGTGATTTTACCTATATTAATTATTCTACCTTATAATCCTGTGATGCGGAAATTATTTTCTCCTTATAGCTCAACAATTTGACTTTCAAACAGTTGCAATGGTTTGACCTAATTCCTACAACTCATAGTCAACAGAGGTATGTCAGGAGAAAATGTCCACGTCTAAAATGAGCAAAAGATTATTAGGTGTCTTTTTAATGGACCAGTGTGTGTTGTCAAGCATATTCTTTGGATTTATAGAATTTTATAGGTTCTACAACTTTCATTTACTTTAACTTCATCTCTGTAAGTTGTAGAAAACTGCAGATAAAGTGATTTTTGTCCACAGACATTCAGATGTCAGGCAGAAATACAATTGTTTTCTATCCCTTAGAAAAGGGAATTTCAAACATAACACTTTTTTTTTTTTTAACGTGGGCAGCCGCCGGGAAATGAACCCAAATCTCAGGCATGGCAAATGAGAACTCTGCCTGCTGAGCCACTGTGGCCTGCCCAAACATGATATTTTTTAACCTATAGATCTTAAATATTTTGCCTCTTTTAGCAAACTCATTTGCCATTTTTGATTCAGTATATACCTATATATGTGACAGTGCTTTAGATCCTTCTTTGAAGTATTTGTAACACCTTAGTGGTTCCCTGATTAATCCACACATTAAATAAAAGCTTTGGCAGGTGATCACATTATAAAGGGCATAATTTTACATTTAAAAGTAATCTGTTAGGGCATGCAACAGTGGCTCAGTGGCAGAATTCTTCCCTACCATGCCAGAGACCGGGTTTTTGGCCCATGCCAAGAAACAATAGCAATAATAATAATCCTTTAACAGCCAGTACAGAAATCCTAATTGCCTAATTGCAAATGTGTGGTCTTCCCATTAATACCAGAGTTATCTTTCAGTCTGGGCTTTGTTGTTGTTAGGAATGGGGTGTGGCAGACAGAGAACTTCAGTTTAGCAGGGTTTGATAAGGCAGACTATAGAACAGAGGGCATTTATTTTGATGGCCGCCAAGCATGTTTTGCTGAAATCTCCCACTCTGTGACCAATTCCTGACTAATTAACAAAATGCTTCTCAAACTCAGTCTAGTCCTACTCAGTGAAAATCTTTTGGAAGTCAGACACATTTATTATTTTAAGTTCAAATATTAAAACTTGTAGCACCAAGATTGACAATTATCTGACTTGTTTCTGGAATTGATTGATAAATACAGTCTGTCCCACTAAGCAACTTCTCAGAATGGGGTCCTGTGACTCTCGACAGAGACTAAAATTCCTTTAGGCACTAAAGCTTAATAATTCTGGAAAAGGGGAATAACTACTTCAGATTGAGTTTTAGTAGCATGCATCAGTTTGCAAGTCCAGCCTCACCCTCAGAAGGTGAAGGTAACTAGTTATGGTGATATGGGACCTCTCTAAACATGAAGATTATTGCGAAAAAAAATAGAGATGATGTTTGGCATTTGTTGATAAAGAGAAAACAATACTTCCCAATGAGAAATTATTTCAGTTGATAAAAATAGGATGTCAGATAATATTTTGAAAGGACAAATAAATTTTGTTTCAAGATATCTTCTTGGTAGATTATCTCAACAATGCCAGAGGGAATAATATGTGACTCTAAAATAGCAGATAATGAACAAAAGTTTGACTCATTATATACAAAGCAAAATTGACCACAGTCCCAAAAATAAGTGCTGAGAAAAATAGAGATTCATATGCAGAGTTATATTATGTAAGATCTAAGAAAGGAATTTAGTGAAAACAACAGATGAAGAAATGTTAACACAATGCTTATTTTAAATAAAATTCTTTATATGGAGACTTATTCAGAAATAGAATGATATAAGCAGATTACAAAAACTTAAACAGACTCCAAACTTTCAAATAACTTTTAATTGAATCTTCTTGATTTTTTCTCTTACATAGAAATTTTTTTCCACATTATTAGACCTAAGAGTAAAAATCATGTACATTTTCATGAATCCTAAAAATTTTGGTACCTTCTACACTCATTCCTGATTAAAAATTAAAAACAGAAATTGGTGTATACTTTCTAACATGACAAATTGTGTATAAATTCAGTGTCTTACTTGATGGAGAAAGAAACATAGGCATTTCTTCTAATACCAGGAAAAAGTCAAAGGTGTCTTGTCTCTTAACTATTATTTAAGATTCATATTATACTAACTGATAAAATTAGAATAGAGAAGTGATGTATAGTCATGCAAATTAGAAGAGAAAAAGCAAAACTTCCTCTGTTCACAAGTGAGGTGATAACATACCTGAAAACCCTAGAAAATCCCTGATAAAACTGACAAGCAATAAATGACAGAGTGGCAAGGAAACAGGCTGTACTGGTTTGAAAGGATGATGTACCCTAGAAAAGCCATGTTTTAATCCTGATCCATCTTGTGGAGGCAGCTGTTTCTTTTAATCCCTATTTAGTACTGTAGGTTGGAAACTTGATTAGATTATCTCCATGGAGATGTGGCATACCTAATTGTGGGTATTAAACTTTGATTAGAGGGAGATGTATTCATTTACTGGAATACTTTAAAAGAGGAAACATTTTGGAAAAGGCTTTTAGAGCCATGAAAACCACAAGAGTGCATGCAGCCAGAGATCTTTGGAGATAAAGAAGGAAAACAACCCCAGGGGAGCATCATTAAGCAAAAAGCCTTAGAGAGAAAGCTAGCAGACATTGCCATGTTTGCCATCTGCCTTTCCAGTTGAGAGAGAAACCCTGAACTTCATGGGCCTTCTTGAACCAAGGTATCTTTCCCCAGATGCCTTAAATTGAACATTTCTTTAATAGTGCTTTAATTTGAACATTACCAGAGGCTTATAAATGTAAACTTGTAACATAATAAATTCCCCTTTTTAAAAGCCATTCTGGTTTTGGCATAGCCCATTCTGGCAGCCTAACAAACACAGGCTATAAAATTAAAATAGAGAAATCAAAAGCCCGTCATGTACACAAAGTATTACCTGTTAGAGAATAGAATGGTAGAAAAACTCCATCAACAATAGCAAAGAAAAGATAAAATATCTCAGAAAAAATTTAACAAGAACTGTGCAAAACTTATATGAGGTAACCTTTAAAACACACCTTAAGTAAAAAAAGGTAAACATAAATGAATAGAAAGGAATCTTTTGTTATTGGATGAGATGACACAACATAAAAAATATGTCACTTCAGTTAACTTATAAATTATAAATCCCACTAAAAATAAAAGCAAGATTTTTATGTTTGTGGAGCTAGAAATAATGGATACTAAATTTTAAATGAAAACTAAACATGAAGAAAAACTAGTAGAGCACTTGAAACATGTAAGAAAAAAAACTAGTAGACTACCTATAGGTGAGGACTAGGTGTTAAAATATACTATAAACTAAAATTACGTGGACTGCAAGGAAGAGCATTAGGATAGAATACAAAGTCCAGGAATAGACCTAAATGCATGTGTAATTTCAGTATGGGATAAATATACCATCTAAAATCACTGTGACAAAGAAAGAGTATTTAATAGATCATTTTGGGAGAAACAGAAAAAATATTCAACTCATGTCTTCAAAATCTACACAAGTATAAATTCTGAGTCAGAAATCTGCATGATATAAATATATATATGTACAAAACTTATAAATATCACATGAAAACATGATTACAGTCTATTATAAACGTGTCTAGAAAGGTTTTCTAACTGTGACTCAAAATGCAGATGCAGTAATGTAAAGATCATTAAATTTGATTTTATTAAAACAACTTTGGATGACAAAAAGGCATAGGCAAGATAAAAATAAAGATGAAATACCGGGAAAAAGATTTTCATCGTATAGCATAGATAAAGGGATAAGAGCCTAATATACAAAAAAAGTTTTAAAGCTTAAGATATAAAGGCCAAATTCCTGACAGAGAAAAAAAATGGATAAAAGACATGAACTGTCAATTCAGCGATTTAAAAAAAAAAAGGAAAAAGAATGAAAAAGACATAAATATTACCCTTATACACAAGAAAAGGTGTTCACATTCATTTATAATAAGATAACTTAAAGTGCAATCTATACTAAAATACCATTCCTTATCTTTAAGATTGGTGAAAATTTAAAAAAATGATAACGTAAATCTGTGGAACATATATCAGATAGTAATTATAAATTGGTTCAACAATTATAGAAAGAATTTAAAGAGAGCTAACAAAACCACCCAACAGCCCCAAGTCCAAAAATTTATTCTGAGCTACACTCCTGAAAATGCAAAACCAGATATGCCAAAAGTTATTCATTATAGCAATTTATGTAACAGAGGTTGGAAACAACCTAGATGTGATTGGTTGAATAAAGCATAGTGCAGCAATAGAATGGAGTAGTATCCAACTATTAAAAAAAAGCAAGTGATAAATTCTACAATATGAAATGGAGAAATTTCAAAAATATAGTATTCAGCAGAAAAAGAGCAAATGAACACATATGGTTTGTTGCCATTTATTAAGAGAAGGGATAATAAGAAAATACACATGCATCTGCTTATTTATCTTTCTATTTGCAAAAAGAAATAAGAGACAAATAAAACAATGTAATAATGGTAACACATAAGCAATGATATAGAAATGGAATTCAGAGTTGGGGAGTGACTGTTTTCTGAGTACAGCTTTTTGCATAAGTTTTACTTTGCAATCTAATTAATGTTTTACATTCTCACTAATAAATTAGTCAGCATGGGCTATTCATAAATATAATGTTATAAAAGAAAATGAACCTGACTTTCTTATGAGGGAATAGCACTCATATTAAAATGGTGGAGGGGCAGGAGAAAGAACTAGCCAAAGAACTTTTGAATTCAATATTTTGATTACGATCAGACTAAAGAGAAAAATAAATAAATAAACTAAAATGAAGTTTTGAAATCTAGTTAGTCTTTCCGTTTGTTTCTTTGTGTTTTCTTCAGCAGTGCAGGTAAATAATTCGGAAACCAATTTCTATGTGTTCTAGAATTGATAATGAAAATGAAGTTTCTCCCTTTTAGAGAAGGGCATTGCAAATATGAAAGGAGGGTGGTTAGAATAAACCATGCAGTGTTGAATTGGGGTTTGAGATATCAATATGAACTTTTGGTTTTAACATAGATAGATGATGCAGGTGAAATAGATAGATAGATAGAGAGTCAGAGAGACAAAGATAAACTGGTAGATAGAGTGATAGAGAATTAGAGATACATAAATACACACAAACGTAAGCAAATACATACATACATATATTCCCTGTCTTCATTCGCTGGGAAGGTCTAAGCATTAAGAATAACTGGTGTCCGTATTTTAGTTTCCAAATAACTTTCACTACTGAAGAGAACAGTCCTCAAGTGAGAAATGACTGATTTTGTTCCGGGAAAGTGGAAGCATAAAATAGATCTATAATATCTTGTCCTAGAAATTAAGGATGTGCTCAAAGAATGGTGGGGGCATGTCAAAAAAATTCTTGGAGTCAGCTTGAAGTCACTCCCACTGGGAAAATCTGTCACAATTTGAACATCAAAATAACGATGATGGTAAAAGATTACTCTCAACAATTCAACTTGAATCTGTGGTCGTTTGATATAAATGAGTAAATTCATGGGAGAGTGGAAAGTTATTCCTCAGAGAAGAACACCAACTAATAAATACAGAAGAAAGGATGAAGTTAGAAAAACACCATTTGACAATCATCATAGTAATGATTTAGGCAAGGAAAAATCAATGAATGTAAAATTAGTAGGTGAAAGTTTGATGAAGAACAGGATATTTATTATTCTCGAAGTGTGTGCCTCACAATTACTTTTTAATCTAAAAGGCAAAAATAGTACCTTTTCAAATGTCAGAAACCTGCTAGACACTTCCTGCACGAAATGGCAATGTCAACGCTACCAGTAATGGAAGAAATTGTGTCTTCCCCGATATCATGCACTGAGAACACAAAGTCATTTCCAAAATAATTCTACAAAAAACACCTGATCTAAAGCTAATCAGGAAGAAATAGCAGACAAACCCAAATTTAAGGTCATTCTACAAAAATATTTTCTATTTTTCAGAAACATAAAGATTATGAAATATAAAAAAAGACTGAGGAACTTTTCCAGATTAGGTGATAATATTTTTAAAATTTTCTTCCAATCTATAATAAATATCCTTGGCAGTAAAGATATTTTATCTTGTAATCTGCTCAAGCACTTGAGATTGTTCCTTGCTAATGTACCTGCAAGTAATAATGGACTATGTACAATGCTGGAGAATTTTGTCTGAGCTCCCCAATTTGAAGAGAAATCGATAGCTATACCTCAAATGATAAGATAAGTGCTTCCAAAGAAGACACCAAAAGAGAATTATGGCAGCATTAGCCTCATCTCCACTTTGTAAATATCTGAGTGGCTTGAAGATTGGAAAACAGAATTTTGTAGGTAGAAATTTTAGCTGTACTACTGATGGAGTATATTATTTCCTCCATTCACTCCCAGGCAAACTGAGGGATTTTATAGAAGAATCAATAGAATTTGGCATATCTTTTTTTTTTCTTCAGCAATTTTATTGAGATATATTCACATATCAAACATTTTTGCATGAATTGCACATGTGGCATATCTTTCTTTAATTTGGCAGATCTAGAGATGTGTACTTGGAATAAAAATGAAGAGTTACAGGCTGTGACTACGAGATCTGTGGTAGCAGAACACAGAGAGAGGCCTGTGTTGCAAAAGAATTAACACTTTCACCAGCTATAGGATGAACTCGCCAGAGTTCAGCATAAACCACCCCACCCTAGGGTGCTCCCTAACAAGGAGTTTTCCGCTGATGGTTGCATTGTGTGAACTAAGGAACCACGGTGGGAGGTCACCAACAAGGCACCATCAGGATTCACACTAAGTTCCTCATGATAGAAAGAATTTTTATTTGAGGATCCAAAACAAGCACAGGGTATCAATGGCCAACAAACAACCATAAGACCTTTACTCTTCCTTCTTTATGCTTCCTCCTTCTGAAGGGATACTAACCAGTATATTTCAGTTATCTAGATGTGAAAAAAAATAACCCTCCGTATGAGGGCTAAAAACAATACCTCTTGGATTATTATTTCTCACCATTCTGTGAATGGCTTGGGCTGAACTGGAACCCTTTTCCACTAGCCTCCCTTGGGCTCAATTCATCAGGCACCTGTCAAGCAGTCAAATGACAACTCAAACAGGAAGACAAGGTGACTCAGAGCTCCTCCATTTTGTCTTCATTCACGTGGTGTAGCTCTCTAACATAGCAGTACATGGGAGCTCAGAGCTCCAAGAACTCAAAAGTGTTTTTACAGCCTTATAACTGTAAAGTTGTAACCTGATAAATATCCTTTGTAAAATCCAATCTAGTTCTGGTATATTGCATTACAACAGCATTAGCAAACCAAAATAGAACCCCCTACACATCCATTCAACTTATTTCTCATTAACTTCCAAAACATATAATTCCATTCAATGAAGCAAGTCTCATCATACTGTAGGTCTGCACAAATCAATGCCTTTTCATTGTTTACTTTTGCTTTTTGAGACCCACTAATTTATTTATCTTTCTTAATGCTGATTACTCTCAAGAGCCAGTAGAGGTTTGAGTTCCTGCTTGAAATCTGTCCTGTTCCTCTGATTAAATGTTTTAAAAATGGAAAGATCATAGTGATTATATAATTACATTTTTCTCATTGGACTTATGTAGATTAATACTGCACATATAATTAGAGAATAAGTACCTTGGTGCAAGACCCCCAACCCTGAAGGAAATAGTCTTATACGCATAATGGAAATTCAACATTTTTTTGATTATTGATATTTTGATCCACAACTCAAAATCATTGCAAAGGATCTGCAATGACAAAATGCCTTAGCAATATTTTATAGTATTTTAAAGGCACTAGTTTGAGCTTTTCTCAATTTCAATACCTTTAGAGAATTTAATCAAAAAACGAGATAATGAAAAATTCAATATTTAGGGACTCAAATTTTAAGCAATATATTTTTAACAAAACAAATTACTCAGAAGAATTCTAAACCCTCTGAAACTCACTGGAAATATATCTAAGGTCTAGACAAATGCATGCATTATTAATAACTTCCCAGAATTTACAAGTTTTTAAGAATATTTCCACATGCCTTTTATTCCCTCAGGAAGTACACAGGTAGTAATTTAAAGTAAATTAAAATTATGGCACCACCGACCTCAAAAATTAATGTTTTCTAGATGAATTATCTTTGTATATATATATACAGTTCATCTAGATACAGCAAAAACTAGAAAAGCAATTTAAAATTCCTGTAAAATCCTTTGTACTAGGAATACGCTGGTATATGCAAACTACTGAAATTTATTGACGAGTGAGCCTTTAATGCAACATTTAGACTATAAATGAATACTTTCTAAGCAAAGATTTAGTAAATCAATAAATTTCTAATTCATCCAACCAGTCATTCATCCACTCATCAGTGTGTCTATTTATGCATTCTTTTGATCTTGGAAATATGAATGCATATACTGGTCAGCCGCATTCTGTGATTTTAGGGTATGAGCTGGAGACATGGTTAAGACAACCATTTGTGTATTTTCTTCTTTAAAAAAGAAAACATAAATCATTCAATTCTTGTGACTCTAATATTTTATTATTTTCTTATATTGTCCATCTGCAATTATTTTCCATGCACAAATATTATGCTTTAGTAAAAGTGCAAAAGGAAACAAAAGCACTTATCTCTATGAATAGTCAACCTGGTTGAAAGTATGTTGAAATAATAATAAAATGTGTGTGAATATACTATTTATACTGCATAAAAATTATAAGAAATATTTATACTAATAAAATAAGAATAGAGTAAAAAAGTGAGAGTGAGGCTAGAGTTCCCTTTATCAGAGTTGAATGTCCAATCCCCAAAAATGATAGTAACTTAGTGATCTGGAACATCCTATCCTCTAGAGATTCATTCAAAATTGACAAGGATAGAAGAGAAAAAGACCATAAAATAAGAAAGGACATTATTCTACATGAAGGCAGTGTTTTATTTTTGTCTGGATGCTGACAAAGAAATGCAAAGCAATAAAATCTGTTCCTACATACAAAGAACACTAGTGAGAAATCAAGTTTATTAAGGGATCACATCTCAGTTTGCAAATAAAGAAATTCGGACACGAGAGATTAAATGATCATCTCAGAGAAAGTTTAGTTGTACAAGGTTTTTGGAGCATTATATAGACATTGACAATTACAATGAAAATCTATTGATGATAATACTTTATAAACAAAATGTATGATAAAATTGTAGAAACCAATCATTTAAAATGGGATAAATTTAGATTTTTAAACGATTTCATTGCAAAGGGCACCAATGAAAATGCTCTAGCAGACCACTGTGACATTTTGGATTTCAATGTTTGGAAATGATAGATTTATCAGTTCAAAAACTGTATTCCCTTTAACTAAACTTCCTAATTTCTAATTTAAGATTTTCTCTCCACCCTGAAAGAACTCAGACAAGATTTCCATCTTTGCTCTTATTTTTCAGAATGTCCTTTTTTGTTTCTGCACATTTGTTGTAAGATGAACCTCCTAAATATTTATTATAGTTCTAATGAAAAGTCTCAAAGAATAGTATTTTTCTTTTCTGTTGAAATGAATTAAGCACTATCATGAAAAAAAGACAATCTGAAAATCACTCATGTTTCCTGGGATACACCATTGAATTAATTCTACCTTGCATAGGTGTCTGTATTAGATTTCTATTGCTGATGCAATAAATGACCACAAACATAGTGGTCTAAACAATAGACGTGTATTATCTTGCATTTCTGTAGTCATGTCTGACCCATGTGTCCCTGGGCTAAAATCAAGGTGTCAGCAGGGCTGCGGTCCTTTCTGGAGGCTCTAGTGGAGAATTCATTTATTTGTCTTTTCCTGTGTGGACCACAGGATAATAGCCCCCCAAAATGCCCATGTCCTCATCCTTGACACTTGTAAATATGTTTTGTTATGTAATCAGGAGGGATTAAGATTCACACAGGATTTAAGATTGCTAATAAACTGACTTTGAGATGGTGAGGTTATCCTGAATTATCTGAATGTGCCCAATGTAATCACAAGGGTCCTTATAAATACAAAAAATAAATAAATAAAGGAGTCAGGAGAGTCTGTGTCAGAGTCAGAGAGAAATGTGATGATGCTACTTGGCTGGCTTTGAAGATGGAGGGAGGGTCATCAATTAGGGAATTAGACAGCCTCTAGAAACTAGTAAAAACAAGGAAAAGGATTCTCCAGTAGAGTCTCCAGAGGAGAGCAGAGTGCAGACACCTTAGTTTAGTCTGGTGAGACATAACGTTTTGACTTCTGGCCCATATAAGCATTAAATAATTACCTTGTGATTTATAGCCCACAAAGTTTATGGCAATTTTATTCAGCATCAGTAGGTAACTAATATATTTGGCTTCTACAAGACTGCTAGTTTGAAGCTGTTCCTGTGAGTGCAGACCTATTCTGGAAGGACCTTTTGATTAGGTTATTTCAATTGAGACGTGACCTGCCTTATTTGGAGTAGGTCTTGATTCTCTTGCTTGAGTCCTTTATAGGAGGATAAAGCACATAGAGAAGCTAAGAAAGGAAATTCCAAGAAACACCCAGACAGCTTAGAACAAAGCCCCAGAGAAGGTAAGAGAGGACCCACAGCAGCCCAGAGTGGAAGCCAATGGAGACAGAAACTAACAGCAATAAAACCCAGGCCTAAAGGACCCACAGATTATAGCTATGCGTTTTCCCATGTGACAGAGGTGTCCCAGATGCCTGCAGTCTTCAGTGTTCAGGTATCATCCTGTTGATGCCTTGAGGTGGACATTTTCATGGCCTAAGAGCTGTAAAGTTTAAGTTAATAAATCCCCATTGTAAAAGACAATCGACTTCTGGTATACTGCATTCCGGCAGCTTCAGGAAACTGAAATAACAGATTACCTGCTTTCCTTGACTTGTGGTCCCTTTTTCCCATCTTTAAATAGCTATTTGCTAAAAAGGGCACAGACTTTTAAAGTGATAGATGTATGCTTAGTCCATTCAACAGGGTGCTGCTCCCTCAGAACAAAGCTTGGACCCAGGCATCTTATCAAGTCATTCCAGAGGCTCAGTACTGTCTTTTTTTGGGACGGGCAGGCACTGGGAATCGAACCCGGGTCTCTGGCATGGCAGGAGTGATCAACAAAGCAAGGAGCCCCACCAAACATAGCAGGAAGAGCAGTGAGCCCAGCCATGCTCCTCGAACTAAAGAGGTTATTCAGACATCACGGCAAAAGAATGTGCTGGAACCCAGAGCTCCAGTCCAACATCCCAGGGGTTTCGAACAGTCACAAATAGTTCAGAGGATAGGTAAGGAGGCAAAAGAAGTAAGTTAAACCCACAGTTCCTCCCCTAACCACCTGCACTAGCAGATTCCTTCCACCCCCCACCCTCGACTACCACCACACCTCATTCCTCTAAATCTCTCCATTCTTCCCTGAACCTTCCTATTTTCTAACCCTTTCATTTTATCATAAGTACTTGAGTTTAAATTTGATTTTATCCCACCTCCAATGCACATATAGCTGGATATTCCTGTATGCCTTGGAAATCTTGGCTTGGACCCCACCAAGTCCACAGTCTTTGAAAGCCTGAATTTCTCCCACTAAACCTTGCTTAAATCCAATCCAGGATCTCCTCTGATCTGTAATCAAGTTTCCTTGTGTTATATCATTTACCTTACACAAACTTACATCAGGGTAACTCAGCCTTGGCACTTTTGAAATTTGGGGTGTGACAATTAGTGGTTAGGGACAGGTAAGGAGTTTGCTATCTTGGCAATTGTTGGGTATTTCACAGCATCCTTGACCTCTATCCACTACACACTAGAAGCATCTCTCTTGCACAGTTGCGACAATCAAAAATATTCCAGACATTTCTAAATGTCTAGGAGTGGGGGGTAAAATCTGTTCCAGGTGATATAGATGCAGCTTTCCAGGCTATTTCTATCTAAGTATCCAATTTCCAAAAAAACGAATTAATGAGATTGCACATTTTAATAATGAGAACTTCACAATATACCCTTTAGCAAACAATTTAAAGATTGCTTCTTAGTAATTATTTTTCACCCTAAATTCTTCTTGCTCTGCTTTGCTCCTGAGGGCTGCCAAATGCCTCCCTCTCCCATGCAGTGTCCCACTCCACTGATTCCTTTTTTCTTTCTCTTTCTCCCAGGTCCCCACACTACTCAAAATACGTTGATCTATTCTTCCTTATGATACAGAGCATATCTGCTCTCACAAGTCTCCATGCCAGGTGGTTCACCCAAACCCAACCCAGTTTAAGAGTGGGAAAACTTTCCCTCCAACCTCTTAGGAAAGAGTTGAGGCTATATATTTTTATCTAACAAAACTGGTGTTTTGAATCACACAAATCATAATTCCTTTTACGGCTTCTTGATTGTCTATCTTTCTAACTTTTTTCTAAAATTCATGTTGGCCTTGTAGAGGAAATTCTATTTGGTGGGTTGTGGAAACACAGGCTCAGGCACAACAAATATTTTCCAAAAATGACCACTTATTACTTACACAAAACAAGGGATCCAAAAGAGAAGGAGAAGAGATCCTATCATAGCCAGCCTCTTGGAGGGACCAGCTACCCAGGTTAGGGTTGGTAGATGACTGCCCCACTTTGCATGGGAGAAGATAGATCTGTATGTTCCAAGAATTAGTTTTTTTTATACCCCGAGAAAGGGGGGTCTGCCACTGAGCAAAAAGAATGAATCAAGCAACCTTTGCATAGTGTTTCTGCCATGATAAGCAGTCAGGTACACTTTTTCCCAGTGTTGCATTCAAGGTATGGTCAGGCTATTTCATTAGCTCTAAATACCCAGGCTGCAGAATGTAAACAGATTGAAAGATCGGCGCACAATAGAAAAGGGAAAAAGGAGGAGGGTAGGTGAGGGTTGAGAGTTGATCACTGAGCATATCAGTGACTTCTCCAGTGGGTCTCTCAGCAATGCAAAAAATAAAATGGTTTTAATGAATAACATGCATAAGTGCATGTTTGTAGAACATGTATATCTGTACATATTCCCTGTCCATTTGAACCTGGTATGTCAGTAAATTGTTATACCTTCAGCTTTATTATTAAGATAGTAAAGATAATAAAAATTAAAATTCTAAAATGCTGCAATTAAGCATGATATTATTTCTTTCCTTTTTTTTTTTACCCATTACATGGCTGAGCTTAGCAAACCTAGCATCAGTTGGCTAGCTTGCCCCAGGACACCAGATCCTTTCCCACACACAGGCTTTATTAGAATTAACTGCTCTCTTCGACTGTTTTCTTCTATATCAACTAGTTCTCTATAGTCCTCTCCACGTATCCTGGCATCTCTGGAGCTGCCAGTCATGGCCTGAATATCTCTGACAGGTCCGAAATATCGCCAACATTCGCAGATGTAAAAACACTCTTCAGAGTTAGAGAAAAGCAAAGTTCCAGAATGATAATTTATCACAGTCTATTGACTATATTCTTCAAAACAATAAATGGCACAAAACAAAGAAAAGTTGTTAGGAAACCTTCTAGATTAAAGAGATTAAAGAGACATGAAAAGCAAATGCAAATTGTAATCCTATTTGATCTTCTAGTCACAGGTGGAAAAAAATACAACTTCTAATAGACATTACTGTGTATAAATTGAAAAAAATTAATATAGATGATAGACATATAAATTTTGCATTAATAATTTTTTGATGTTTGTAAGTATATTGTGCATATGTAAGAGATTATCCTTTTTTTACAAAACAGATACCTTAATACTTAGGGATGGATACGGGGCTCTAAAATATGGAAATTATTCTCGTGTTTAAATAAACATATAAATATATTTCTGCCTATATATAAAAAGTAGAGCGAGATGGAAGCACAGGGAAAGAAGGGTTAAAAGAGGTAAATCTGGGCAATTGATATAAAATTAAATATTATTCTACAATTAAAAATATATGCAATAGGATTTGCCTTCTCTTTAAAAGGCATGCAACATATTTTATTTTAAGTTTATTATCTTAATTTTTTATTACAAAGATCCTCATTAATATGCACAAACTCAAAAGAAAAATAAAATGAATTCCCATGTACCCACCTTCCAACTCTAAAAATTATTATCCTTTTGCCATTTGTGACAATAGCTTTTTTTGTTAATTACAGTGCAGCGATTCACTTGAATATTTTGTCCTCCAACTCTTGGATGCAGTGCTAAGTTCTCTCAGTCAAAGCTCTCCGGCTCTGTGGCTCTCCCAGTCCTGCAACTTTCAGCAGCTGAGGCTCACACTTTTCACCTCGGAATTCCAAACCTTTGGTGCCTGGCATTCAGTGAGCCTTGGAACACCTATTTTATCCCCTTTCTTTTCCAAAATGTAAATGAATAAGATGATGAGAGCAGTTCTACCTTGATCTGCAGTCAGCTCTGAGGTCTTATTTGAATGAACTTCCTCATATAGCAAGAAAGCTATATGCCAAGAACAATTTCTTTTCTATGCATGATAATATAGTCCTTCAGTTACCTAGTAAGAGTAGCACTGAAAAACAACTGTAAACATCATCAAAACCTTCAGATCTGTATATAAATACATTCTAATATTCTTAAGAAAATGGCTCTCGTCCTGAATATTTAAAATAAGAATGTGGGATTCCAATTAAGCATCACCATGGAACAGCTATTTTACCCCTTTTCTTTTCCAAAATGTAAATGAATAAGATGATGAGAGCAGTTCTACCTTGATCTGCAGTCAGCACTTAAAATAATGTGAGTGCATTTCCTCCGCACAACATACAACACAGTCATTTGGCAAGAGAAATTTCAATGCAAAATAGCGCTCTCCTTCTATCATCCAGTTATTGTACCATAAACTGTAATGTGGTTACTAAAACAAGAGGAAACTTCAAACATTTTATTAGAGGAATATAGATTTTCACATACAGCAGTGTTCACTAAATACACACCTGTGATATTCACTACATATTTCCATGATTGATTTATCTCCTGAATTTTTTATCAAATTGCAGTCTTCATGCTCCATTAAAAATAAATAAAATCATACTTTTCAGAACTTTTTCTCACTCTAGCCGTCTGCGTTGATGTAATGTTCATAGCATTGATACAATGTTTTTGATGCAACTTCTGGAAACATGCCTATCTTGATATTTATTTTATCAGAAGGGAAGATTATTTAGTACCTAATTGTCTGTCCTCAGTGATAGATGCAATATTTTCTAATCAACAATATTTTTATTTCCTTGAAACAGCTACCTATATTATCTTGCCCTACATTTTATTATTATTTTTTTGATCTCCCATGTCCCATTTCTGGATGTGTTTATTTTTGTAGAAAAAAAACTATTTCAGAGCCTTAAAAGATCATATTTAGCTATAGTTATGCATGTTTATGTAATATAATTATTTAAATATTATATGAAAAACAAATAGTGTACTTTGCACCAGGCATGTTCAGGGGTATGGTCAGTATGCAGGTGTGGGTGGATGTAAAATAGGGAACTCATCAAAAGTAACATGCTATTAAGTTACAGGAATTTACTAGAGGAAATTTTCTTACCTATACATTTCTATACTTTCTTATCCTTGAAAACACAGAGCCAGAAAACTATTATTGAGACAAGTGCCAAAATTTCACTTTTCAGGTGTAAAAAGTGTTTCTGAGAATTAAAAAAAAAAATAGACATTTTTCCTGCTAGTTATTTTTCTTTTTTTTAATCAGAAATAGAAGTTTCTGGATATAAATATATATATATATATATATATATATATATATATATATATGTTTTTTTTTTTTTTTTTTTTTTTTTTGCATGTGCATGCACTAGGAATTGAACCCAGGTCTCCGGCATGGCAAGCAAGAAGTCTGCCTGCTGAGCCACCATGGCCCACCCAAGTTTCTGGATATAGTTACAAAATAAACAAACCATTATTCTGTTTCAACATGGCTATGTACAATTACAAAAATCGAAACCATTCATGTTGGGAAAATATAATTAAAAATTGCTATCTTAGTATAGATAATTAAAAGGGGTAAATATTAGAAACAGAAAATTATATGACCTCTCCCCAAAACAGGTGACATGGTGTGTAGTCATCACAGCTATAGAATGAAACCGTTGCTAAGCAACAAGTCTCCTATAATCTTGTGAAGCTTTTGTATCTGAGGAAAATTGAAGCAAAGAAAAGTTTGGAAAGCTAATGAGGAAAAAATGGCTTCAGTGCAAATCGATCAATAATCCACCTGACCACAAATGCAGTTATAAATGGAACTAGAGAAAGAAAAGCTACTTAGAGCTACTTCAGAGCGAATTTATTATCACCAGGTGTGTTTAATTGTCTGCACACTAATTCCCTGTTATCGTTTGTCTTTTTGGGCATGCAGCAATACTTTCTTATGTGGAAGTTCAATAATATGCTGTAGCATTTCTACTCATTGGATTTAACAATAACCCAAACAATGTTTTGATCACTTCATTTTCTGTATCTTTTAAGAATTCAATAAACTGTAATTGGCCTACTGTCATGCTATGCTTGTGAATGACACCAAAATATGGTTTGTCCTGAGCTCTGATGCCTGCAAAAATGTGGTCATGTTATTGACATTACAGTAAATAAAACTTGGGGGCATTTTCCCAAATTGGAATTTCAGTGTCTGGAGATCAAGAAAGGAACAGAAATTAAGAACAGAAAATTACAGATAAATCATCTGCTCTACTCTTAGTCCTGGCTCTGATAGAAGAAAGGGATATGACCAAATCTGAGTGGCCAAATCCTTAAGCAGTTGTAGAAGGACACTCCAGACAGCATACACACTCTAGTTCCTGCTTAGGCTCTTCTGTGTCCTACATTTGGTGAGCTGAACTGGGCCTCATGTCAAATACTAGGACTTCGTAGATAAAGTGGAAGCATGAAGAGTAGAGTGGTCCTGAACAAGCAGAATGTCTTTAGGAATTCTGTAAGCTTTCTCCAAGGATTTTCAGAAATCTTTGGGGAAAAGCACTTGAAAAAACAGCTTATTTCTCTAAGGAAGTCAGCTTCTCCCAGAAGTCAGCTTTGATCAGGTTAACTGCTTATTAAAGGAAAGGGTGAGCTCAGTAGGCTGCATAATAGGAAGTATGTAAAGTACATAAAATATAACCTACTAACCAATGGCTAGTAACATAATTTGGTGTTTCAGACACAGGAGATAATTGAATGAAAAGGTAGGAAAACATAAAAACAAAACGACGAGCCAAAGAAGAGAAATTGAGGAGGCTTATCTCAAACTCTGAAGCGTGTATTATTCCAAAATGTGCACTGACATATATTTCATGGAATTAAGTCATACCTTTTCCCAAATAATTACAAAACTACAGCGATAGTGTTACAAATAACACTAGTGTTTCTTTCATTTTTTTTTCTTTAAATATAATTTTAAATCTGTTAATGGAAAATAGAGCCCTGCTCACTGCCACACAGAGACCAGTTTCACTTAAGAGCATTTTACTGATGGGTTGCATTTATCATTGTTTAACGTTCACTTCATTCGTGTTCTTTCTGTTTTGTGACTGTCTATAAGGTTTATGGGGGCACTCATTTCATGGATTTCAAAATGCACTGGCATTTCACTGTCTAGAGCCTGTAGCTGAAAGTGCAGGCTGGCGTTGGAGAAACCTATGGTTTGTTCATTTACTCAGGCCCTTCATGGAGAAGCAATTAAGCTCATGCACATTGTATTAGTTTGTTGAGCTGCCAGAATGCCGTATACCAGAAATGGAGCAGCTTCTACAAAGGGAATTTAGGTCACGAGCTTATAGTTCTAGTGCTGAGAAAATGTCCAAACTAAGGCACCAACAAGAATTTACCTTCACTCAGGACAGTCTGACGCCATCCGGAACACCTCTGTCAGCTGGGAAGGCACAGGAATGGCATCTGCTGGATCCTTGTTCCTGGCTCCATGGCTTCCAGCCTCTGTATGCTGTGAGGGTTCCTCACTTGGCTTCGGTGAGCCTTCACTTAACTCCTCTGGAACTCAACTCTGGATTCTGGCTTGCTTAGCATCTCATGGGAAGGTACATGGCAATATCTGCTGGGCCCTGCATCTCCAAACACCTGGGTCTTGTGTTGGCACTGTCACCTCTGAAACAACTGTTCTCTAAGCGTCTGCATCAGCTCTGAAGTTTCTCCAAAATGTCTCCCCTTTCAAAGGATTCCAGTCAACCATTCAAGGGATACTTTGGATGGATAGAGTCACATCTCTATCTAATCAAAAGATTTTACCCACAACGGGGTATGCCACACCTCTGTGGAGATAATCTAATAAGAAGCTTCACCCTTACAATACTGAATCAGGATTAAAAGAAATTGTTGCCCTCATAAAACTGGATCAGGATTAGAACATGGCTTTTCTAAGTTACATAATATTTGCAAACTAGCACACACATAAAAACAAAAATCACCCACCACCATCCATCCTTCTTCCACACACACTCCTATGACAAAGGGTTTGTCTACAACTGTGTACAAAAGTCCAGGTTTCTTGCATATTACAAGGGATTTTTTTTTAAATACTATGTTAAAAAAAAAAAAAAGAGGTCTGATTTTCATTTGTGCTTGCCAATGGCTAGTTTGACTTTTTCCAGTTCGCTTTGGGATTTTGTTCCCTCTTCTGTAAAGGAAGAGCTTGAATTGTTTGACTGAAAAAAGCCTTCAAAAACAATCATTCTATGAACTTGTAAAACCTGGAAAAATAAGTAATAGCTTTACTTACGTCTAATCTATGCCTTTCCTCATGTTATTAAAAAAAAAAAACTATCTTCTAAAGAGGTAAGGGGGAAATATGATGCACTATATTTCAGTATCTGGAGAGGGAATAAGTGACTTTATAATTTTTTGAATGAAACAATTTGCATAAAACATTTAAATTTATGGATTATATTTTGTAATAAGTATTCACTCCTAAAGTATATTTTGAAATATCTATGATTAGTGCTGAGGTCAAAAGAAATTTCATATAAGATTTGTCTACAATATTCAAAGATTAGCACTATAAAAACACAATAGTAAGCAGTGTAGCTTGCTTAGTCAGACTTTTTTTCAACAGTGCATTTATTCTTTTATCATTACTCTTTTATTTGTAATGTTTTGATCATTGTCATTTTGGGAGCTGCTCAGTGAAAATTAATTTAGAGATTATGAAACTGCTTATGTGCATGTGAGATCAACCTTTAAAAAGGAAAGCCATCTTGAAATCTACCACCAGGTAACACTTGACCAAATTCTATGTTAGTCTATAGGTCACACATGGGATCACAATATTTTTAAAGGAGGTAGTTGCTATGATAATTGTCTTTAATTCTACAGCTCTATCATGTAATTACAGTTTCCCAAACTAAACCCAGGGTTACATTTTTCTAATTAGTTTGTGTTTTATTTCCACAAAAACTAAATCTTAGAGAGAATACATAATTGTTTATATTTACTAACAAAGTCATGCAAATATTCTACTCTGCTATCTTATTTTTTATTGCTACAGAGACAGTTTTATAAACATAGAAGGACACAGTTACTAAAAATAAACTATTACAAGTCATCAAATAATTCTGAGAAATATCCCTTGTGTCCTCAAATTCTGGTTCACAGGCAGTATAAACTTACCACTACTGAATACTTTATAGAGTGATTTTACTTTCATAACAAATAGAAATTAGGTTTACACAATCTAAGTAGTAAACAACCATTTTTTAAATTTGTGTGGCATTAATTTTAGATTGCTGTATTGACTGACTTATTTAATCCTTGTAACAAATCTAAAAGGTAAGTAATTTTAATATCATGCAGTTGGTGATACTGCCCAATAGCTTGCCCAAGGTCATCCACAACTTACAGGAATTTGACATCAGCTGATCTAGTAATTGATTTTGTGCCATATTATGGACACTTTCTAGTTTTTAAGAAAACAAACTTTTATCTGATTTTAAAGTAATTTGCTTTAAATCCTACCACTCACGATATTTAATTTCAGTTTCTATTTGGGCTCTGTATGCTCCTCCCTTTTGTGCAATTGTGCATATGTGGTACATGCAGGGGCGGAGAAATCAGGAAAGGGCACCCCGCTCCGTAGCTCACTCTCAGCAGAAAGTGGCCCTTTTCCATGCCCATGCGAACGCTCTTGGAGGGCAGGCCCTGTCAAGGTGTCTCTGTCTTGCTTATGCTTCTACAAAAGTAACCAGGACCCACCACACTCAGTATTTATTTTCCATCCCTTCCTTTAATTTCTCTAATCTTCTAGAGGGACTCTCTATCTGGTGGATGGTGTGAAAATGCCTTTAGAAATTTAGTATTTCTCTTCTTTTGGAAACTCTCTCTTCCCCTTCATCCTTTTCCTGTGGTCTCACCATGTCCAACTCCAAACCTCAGGCTCCATCATGACTGGGAGAACACATTTTTTCATTCCCACCAATGAAGTTACATCTTATATACAATATAAAGTTACATTTTGTATACAACAAGAAAAACAAAAAAATCATTAATTCCTACCACAGCTTCTAAAGATAAATGGAAAATGTATTAATTCAGCTTTCCCTGATTTAATATAGTCAGTGAACTCATGGACATCAGGTTTTATTTCAGCAAACACACAGAAAACCCAAGCCATTGCTACTAGTCCCAATATTGACTGATACAGGTGTGTATGAGAGGCAGGAAAGAGGCACCTGAGAGTCAGGAATCCTCACTGGCATTCACTCTACCTTTCTGCATGTCTTTGACAACAAATAGGTCTTAGTTTTCTCATTTGAAGATGGGGATGAAGTAGAAAATTACTATATATATATTGGGTGCTTTCAATGACCCAAATACTATGCTAGGCCTTTAAAAGCCATTATCTGTATTCCACACAACCTCAATGAGATATGTTTCATTCCTTCTCTTTAATTTGCAGATGAGAAAAAATTAGGGTTAGAAATTTACACACCTCACCAGCACAAGGCTAATGTCAGAATTGAGATTCCCAAGTCCAAGTTCGTTAAAATTCACAGTTCAAGGCCTTCCCCCATACATTACAGACCTTCCAGAGACAATATAAGGATAAAGTAAGGTCTTGAATTCTCTAGTGCATTATGAACTTCATAGCACTTTAAATAACCAAGCATTACTATGGTATTCTTATTGCATTTTTGGTTCCCCACATATATTACAATTATGTTAATTTTGAGATCTATGACTTTTACTTTTTTTTAAGATTTGCCTTAGTTAATTCTCCCAGCTGGATCAGTATACATGATATATTGCCATCTGCTCACTGATACCATTATATGATTAAGTTATATGCATTATGAGACTGTCATTGGAAAGAAGGCAAAAAAGTTTGAAATGGTAAAACTTTTATCCTCTACACCCTTGGATTAATATTTAAATTTGTTATTTGTGACAACATATCAAGACAATGGGTAAAACTAAGCAGGCTACTATTTACCACCTGACTTCCTGGTAAATATATTTTTATAATTATGAAGATTTTTTAAATATAACCACACAATTTAAATTTATTAGCAGCACCATCAAGATTATGACATTCATTTTTGGCCCAAAATATTCACTTTATTGTATTATAAATGTACTAAATCTCAATGACTAGTTATCTATTATTTTTATTTAAGTTTCTGGAATGTTAAATTATTATTATATAATCATTTAGAGTGAAAGTTTCTAGGTCTTGAAGAAAATGGGGCACTATGATGTGCTAATTCCTCATCCTGTAATAGTAACTTTTAGTTTTCTTAAATTAATACAACAATTAATCAACGATTCAAACTCATTTCAATTACCATACTCCCTGAATTACATAATAAATCATTGCTTCTATCCAAATGTGTTTTTGATCTGAACATGAAACATATTATAGATACAGTGAATATAAAATTTTGTTCTGCAGATATAGAGCAAAACTTTATTGCATATTTACTATGAATTTTCAGGCGAGGTTATGAGATGCAAATTTTAAGCACTAAAGTGAAATAATGATTGAGTTTTTATAGTTATTTGCATTTTTATAACTATAAGTGTCATCTCCTTTCTGAAATAAGACCTTTTTTTCTAGTAAACATATTGAAAACCATACTGGACTCAAAGTTTACTCTTTTTTGACAGCTTTTTTTACTTGACTTAGATTAGTGAGAAAGAAACTAAACAAAGCTGCTTTGATGATATATTGCTGTAATGCATCATCAGAGTACTGCTCATGTGATAAACTATAATATTAGCACAATACATCATCAAGAATGCTGTCACTCTAAGAAAGTATTAGTGTAATACATCAAAAGCCATCACTACACATTGCCACATCCAAAAATGTTTAAAGATTTTATTTTGTTACCAACTGCCAGAAAGTAAAGAAAACTCATCCTACGCTTGAACATAATAGATTAATTTTACTTTAAAATTGTCTCTAGAAACCCACATTTCCCATATATCTCTGTCTTCTCAACTTTCATGAACTTATTTGCCCTTTTTGTTCCTTAATATTCAGAAATTAATCCATGAGATGTAACATTTATGGAACTGTCTTAATTTTTCTCCTTCATTCTCCAGATTTTTAGACAGTACATCTGCAAAAATGTGGCTCTTCTCTGCAAAAAATAGGCCCATGGTGAAAATTCATAGATACCAGCTTAGCTTATTTCTAACAAGATTTTATGTTGCTGTACTAATTACTGTCAGGCCTTCATACAACAACTTCTGGTATCACAAGGGGTAGAATCTCAGAAAATAGAGCAGAAACTTCCTAAAATCGTGGACATACATTTTGCATGAATTGTCCCCCTTTCAACATGTCACCAAATGTCTTCCATCAGGTTACCATACTCTCAATTAAACAATTTACTCTTTAATTACTTCTTTCACTGTCATCTGAAGAGTTCATCATCTAAATTCAATATATTTAGTGGTTTCCTCAGACCATGGGTGTTTCTTTCATCTTCCCATTATGGTCTTTAAATGATGTGCATTTTTTCATATATCTCCTTTCCAAGCTTTTTTTGTAAGATTTGCCTCCTGTCTGGTCCTAACAGTGCATGCATGCAGAAGCAGACTCTTACGTGTTGTTTCTTTTAAATAACTTACTGTCCAACATAGTCTTCTCTGCCTTTTCATCCCAATTAAAAAAGATGCCTTTGATATATTACAATGAATTGGACATGGATATTAGGAGTTAATATTAATTGTTGATGAGTTTGTAGTATCATGGCCATGTTGAAAAATATCTATACTTTCTTGGAGGAGCAATGAAATTTTAAGAGGTAAAGTGTTCTGACCTCTGCAATTTAATTTAAACTGGCTCAGCAATATATTTAGAGATACAGTAGATACAGATAGGTAGATCAAATTGATTGAAGGCACAGATATATAGAAGATAGATGATAGGTTAATAGATCAAATGTAACAAGAGACTAAATTTTTTTTTATTCAGAACTTGGTTAAAAAGTTGTTCATTATGCTATTCCTACTTATCTTGACATATTCTTTACATTTAAAACCTTTCAATTTGTTAGCTATGATAATAATATTGTATAAAGAATGCCCATAATTTTGGAAATGTGTTCTAAAGCATTTGGGGATGAAATCATGTGATTTTTCAATTCAATTTTTTGCACAAATGGTGCAGTATGTTGCAAATATTAATAATTATAGTCTTACTTATTAATCAATAATTCATAGTTATACTTATTGAATGTGTACATGGGGTTATTTACATTATTGCTGATTGTTTTACGAATGTCAGAAAATCAAATATTAATAATAAAGAAAATCCTAGATTAATTTTTCCTGTAGCTAAAATTTAACACTTGAGGAAAGAGATTTCAAACACTTATTGCTTATATATTAAGTCCAGGTATATGACTGGTCCCTTCATATTTATTTAATCGTGCATAAATTACATGAGATGTCATTTCTCATGTCTCAAAATAAGCAAATGGAAGCCCAGAGAGATTAAGAAATGATTATGTTATGCATATGAAATGCTATGCAGCTAGTGTGGAGGAGGCTATCAAGTGGATCAAGCACGTCTCTGCTTTATGCCGTCTCGGCAGAATTCACTTTACTATGAGAGAACCTACCTGGTACATTGTTGATCTTGGTGCAGAGGAAAAGGGAACATGGAGAATCCAGATCTGATCCTTCATGCTTCTGTTCAGAAAATAAAAGATGCCCCTAACCCCTGCCCACCACTCGACTGGTCAAATTAGGGCTTATAGCCTAGAGTATCATCAGAGAGGAGGGAATAGCACAATCCACTCACAGAAAATAACACTAGAGGCAAGCAATTAGGAATATTGCATAAAAATATTGACTATAGCCATCACAACACTATTGCTACTGTATATAAACTCCAAACTGTGTCAGAAGGATGAAGTGAAATTTTGTGCAAGTAATTTCTACTGAGCTAAGCACACTACCAAAGTTAGGAATTAGATTTTTCAAATTTATTACACCAAATTTTGTACGTGGCCTATATGCTTAAAACTTGAAATGTATAAAAAAGTGATAACAGAAGTTTTTACAAGGTACTTTTTATCCCTTTCCTTATTATAATCCTCTTTGAAATCACTCGACTTTGTGTGAAGTACCATATAATGTTGTATTGTGCTGTAAACCACTTTTGCTGAATAAGGAATGTTTATGACACCCAGAAAATCCTATGATGGAATATAATCATGATTTTGGAAAAAAAAATCTTATAGATTGCAGAGGGGAAAATAGAATTCCAGAAAACCAATTAGGGGTTGTTTTGAATTAGTTAAACTGGATTTCAAATTCAAGTCCGGGTAGAGTCAGGTGCGGCATGATAAACTGAGGCCATAACACATGACAAAATAGAGTTTGTTCCTCACAGTTTCCAGAGCTATAGAGAGGGGTGCATGAGGGATAGGTGGGCACCCCTGGCTCAACCAGCAGGCGGGCAGCACACAAGCTGAGAAGGACCCTGTGGGATTTTACCTCGATAGTGGTTCAAGAGTGGAGATGATTAGATTTCTCGTTTTAGTCAAAGACTGGTTAGTTTAAAGCACATGTGCTCAAAAACAGAATGGGACACAGTGTCCGAGGGTTGTGGCGATGGTGAGTTTATAATTTGGAAGCAGCTGTGGGTTTTGGGTGAGGTGTGTGGGTGGTGTGGGTGTGTGGGTGGCAGCCGCAGATATGTGTTTGGGTTCTGGAACGTTTTATACCCCAGGGCTGAAAAGCTGTTTATTTTCTAGGCCAAAGACTAGTGTTGAGGCAAATGGCTTAGTCAAAGCAAAGTGGATGCCAAGGCAGCAAACAAAAATTCTGATAGTTCTAGCAGACGTTAAGATTTAACATATTTTCCACATATTTCTTTATTTATTAGGAAAATGAATATTTTCATGTGGCTAATGAACTTAAAAGGTTAAAATTAATTACATTTATAAATCAATAACAATGATAATATATAAGAATAGATGGACTAAAGTATATTCTATTTAATTTATATTTAATCCTTTGGAAGAATTGGTACTGTCTTAAAATAATTCACTTATATTACATAAACATGTGAGAAAAAGAAAGCAAACAATGGTATTGAAATGAAAAATGTCAAGTTGTGTTTAGATTCTGGGAATAAAATAATAAACAAGACATAAGCCTATACTCAGGCACAAAGAAGAACACATGAATATGGTGAGATTCAATAGCATATGGTAAGCGGGATGTAGGCTACTCTAGAAAGGTATATAAGCAGAAGCTAATATAATCTTGGGTAATCTGATAAGGCTGCTGGAAGAGGGGATAAGAAAAATGAACACTAATTATTTCTGTGAAAATTAGGGGCAGAATTGGGCAATGGGGTTAAGACAATAAAAATAGTGCTTTCAAAGTTGTCAACTTAAAAGAGTAGGGCACATTCTGAGAATTTCAAGTAACTCCCTGTTACTAGGGGTATAATGGAGAAATGGCTGGAAAAAAAGGGCAAAGTAGATTAAATAACCAAGGACTCAGAATGTCACAACAAAAGAAGGTGCTGTTGTCAAAAGTTCAAGCATGGGTGTGAAATGATTATATTGAATAAATATTAGAATGCTTTCTCTCTATATTCAGTTTACCTAAGAAATCTCAGATGTGATAAAGTAGTGAAGAGCAGGTGGAAAATGGTATTTCTGATTTCAATGAAGATCAGAAAAATGCTCCTAGATTTAATTATTAAGACACTTGTAACCCACTCTGTGGTCCTTAGTGACCAATTAGCAAAATTAGTCTATTTTAAAAAATACTGTTTAAATCTTGAGGCATAGATGCATATTTTAAGACACAAGTAGCTCTGTACTGATTGTTTTAAACACAGAGCTATCACTTATGTTACTTTGAAAATGTTTTCAAATGAGTTGGATGTATGATTTTTCTTCTCTATATATTTCTATATTTTAAAAAATTTTGACCATTATTAATGAAATTTGAGGGCTAAGCTAATGAAGTGAACAATGCTTTCTTTAATTTTAAAAGTTAGATGGTAAGAAAATTTCAAATTGTGGCAATAAAACAAACTTAAAGTGAAATGGAATCATAATAATGGTTCATTAAATGTATTTGGCACCTAGGAGAAATAATTGATTTTCATTAGACTGCTTTCCTGATAACCAAAAAAGAATCAAGATACTATATGCAAATGTTTAGAGTTTTTCCCAAATATGTGTATCATATGCTTTACTATCTCTCTAAATAAACTATGTTAATGTAAATTGGTTATTGGTAGCTTAGAATTATTTCAGCATCAAATATTAGTATTATTGCACTACAGTTATTTCTTTATTGCTATTGAGATTTATAAGGCATTCCTCCTTTCATTTATGCTTTTTTCTTTTATGTTTTTTTTCTCCTTTTTTTCTTTCCTACTGTTTTTTTCATCAATGTTTGGATTGTGGTTTTATTGTTCTCAGACTCCAGTATTTTTATCAGATTATTACTATTTCCTTTCTTTTTGAGATCAGTATGTGTTCCTCTGTCAATCCAATTTTCTTATATAAATGTTTCTAAGATGTCGTGTGTTGAGAACAAGTTAAACAAACAAATTCTTTGTAAAACATTAGTGAGTTTCAAGTAAACATGAAGACTTTCTTATCATTTATTTTCATTTAATAATGTATTTTCTGTAGCTTTATTGACTTAATTTGCACATTGCTATAGTTCCAGGAAGAGTAAACTTCAGACAAGTGGTTTAATACTGAGATGATTTTGAGGTCAATTTTTCTATAGCCATCCTATAGAAAGGATGGCTAACATGAACAGAGCCATGTCTGTCTCAATAATTATGAAATAATATTGCTCTGTCCAATGAACAAAAAGTGATCAAACTGTCATAAGAGTTTTGAAAATGATTATTATTAACACTAAAAACATGTTCTTGCACCAATACTTCAATAACTTATAAAATTAATTTGACTATTATAATTTAATATATTTCAGAAGTAAAATATTGGTACTAGTGATAGCCTAATGTACCAAGATTTTTATGTTTGATTTACTATACCATATCATATCATACAAAATTAAAGGAAATTGAAATTATTAACTTTATGCCTGCAAGAAAGTCAAAGAAAAAAACATCAAAGTATTAATAATTTAAAGAGTTAAAGAATTCAATTTAATAGTTTGTCTTAAATCATTGAGAGACACTATTTATTAGGGTCCCTCTAGCAGTTCTACACATATGCTTTAAGTATGTACAAATGTACAAGTTCATCTATACTTACATGTAAGAACTATGTGTAAAACAGATATCTAATTGCTAAGAATTCCATTAGATGTTCTAGTTTGCAAAAGTGCTGGAATGTTATATACCAGAAATGGAATGGCTTCTAAAAAGGGAAATTAATTAAGTTGCAATTTTCCAGTCCTAAGACTGTGAAAATGTCCAAATTACAGCACAAATAAGAGGGTGCTTTCACTCAAGAAAAGCTAATGAAGTTTGGGGTTTCTCTTTCAGCTGGGAAGGCACACAGCAACATCTGCTAGCTTTCTCTTCTGGTTTCTTGTTTCATGAAGTTCCCCTGGGGGCCTTTTCCTTCTTCATCTCCAAAGATCTCTGACTGTGTGGTCTCTTTTGCTTCTGGTTGCTCTAAAACTTTTTTCCAAAATGGTTCCTCTTCAAGGCTCCAGTAAGCAACTCCACCTTGAATGGGTGGAGACACATCTCGATGGGAACCATCTAAGCAAAAGTTACCACCCATAGTTGGGTGGGTCACTTCTCCATGGAAACAATCAAAAAGGTCCTACCCAGCAATACTGAATGAGGTTTAAAGGACATGCCTTTTCTGGGGTACACAATAGCTTCAAACTGGCACAGATGTATTTTCCATTTCTTCTAGTAAGTGAAATTTCATGGCTAATTGATACTTCATCTTTAAAATAAGTTAAAAGAAGAAAAAGGTACCTATTAAATCACAATGGTCAGAATGCAAAGATTTTTCAATTAAAACTATTTTTTTAGAAATGTAGTCTTCATGCATTTTGGAAATGATTTTATATTTCCAATATTATAATTTAGTGATATATATTTTATATAAATTGTATAAATTATAAATTTAATTGTATGAAATTTTCTGACAATAAAGATCAATGATTGTGTGTTTTATTTTTAAAAGTTTCTGCTGTGACAGGAGGTCACATGTTGGACTTGGTGGTCATTTTAAAGGTCTTTCTTTCATTACCTTTTTGCTGTGATCTCCAAATTCCAGACATGATACTGCCATAAAATATGATTGATTTGATAGCTCCTAGTTCAAAATGATGGCTGTTGATTTTATAGGCAATTTTGCCTATAATGGGATAGTCCCAATTCAATTTTTAAAGTATACCAATGTTAGAACTTATATATGTTGATGAAAATTCTAGTTCTATAAAACTGAAATGGTCATTGCAACTAATAAAGTTTTAAGGTGAATTATGAAATAATTGACACACCTATGAGAAATAGGAAATTTAAAAGAAAACTCCCCCATAGCAAAGAATGCATAGTGACATAGAACAGCCAATATCCAAATTACTTACCCATGAACAGTAATATTTTGATGAAAGTAGATGTCATACAGATGATTCCTCAACAAAAATGGAAGTATTCTACAATTCGCCTCCTGTGATGGACATCTGCTACCTTTGATTACTCATGATTTTGTCTGTCTTCAAATAACAGGCTATGATTTTTCAATGAGGAACAGCTCTCACTTAAATCATAACACATCTGGTTTGGTGTCAACACATCCAATGATGGAAATATTATATCATTAGTCAGAACATTTTGTCTCCTTGATCACAGAGATATGCTCAAAGATGTACACATGACACATTCTAAACTGAATGTATTAGTTAGGGTTCTCTAGAGAAACAGAATCAACAGGGAACACATGCAAATATAAAATTTATAGAAGTGTCTCACGTGACTGCAGGAAGCAGAGTCCAAAATCCACAGGGCAGGCTGTGAAGCAGAGGGTTCCAATGGAGGGTCTGGACGAACTCCACAGAAGAGTCACCCCAGCCAAAGCAGGAAGAAAGACTGTCTCTTCTGAATCCTCCTTAAAAGGCTTCCAGTGATTAGATTAAGCATCACTCTTTGCAGAAGACACTCCCCTTTGGCTGATTACAAATGGATCAGCTGTGGATCCAGCTGACATGATCATGATTTAATTCTATGAAATGTTCTCATCACAACAGACAGGCCAGCACTTGCCCAACCAGACAAACAGGTACCACCGCTTGACCAATTGACACATGAACTTGACTATGACAGTTCACCCCCTGTCAACTTGGCAACTATACATGTCACTTTAATTCATACCTAATTTCTAAATAAAAAACAATAAAAGACACATTTTTACTTTCACCTAACAATACTCAACTATCCTGCATATAACTGAAAGCACATTAAATCTCTCTAGCATAGGGTGTAAATCCTTGGGTACTATTCATTCTTAAACTTGATATCTTAAAACTTAAATAGTATAATATGAACAAAACAGCATTACAGTCCTCATTTCTGTAACTGATCACGTGGTCGTAGTTCATATTTATCACTACCTTTTTCCACTACCCATTCCATGTTCTCTTTACCCTCAGCAAGCACTTCAGCTGGCCATGGTTCTTTGCCTGGTGGGGTGAACCAAACCTTCATTCCTGAAGTTTCAGAGCCATTGGTAGTTCTGCCTGGATTGGGTTGTTGCAGCTTTCCATTGACTTTAATCACAGGGCATGGTAGTAGTAAAAGACACCCCAGGGGATCTCCTATATTCCAAGAAAACTCTTCTTTACCCCCATTTTGTAGTTAAAGTCCTACTTCCCCCTGATAGCCAGGGTCAATCACCCCAGACAATAATGTAATCTCCAGGGGCATGAGTAGCTCAAAGTGACCAGATGGCAGTCTTAGATCCCAGTTCAATGGAATCATTGTTGTTTCTCCTGGTGGAAGCACTCCCCATTTTGGAACTAAAACCTGTAGACCAGCAGAGCTCAGTGTCGTAGGGACAGGAAGCAAAAATTTTCCTAGTGGATCACTAGGGATAATAGTGAGTGGTACCACTTCCATTTCCACCCCTTGGTTCCTACACCCATGGATCCTGGGTATGGGAGAAACAGAACCATACAGCGGACACTGATTCAGAGCATATACAGCTTCCTGGAGAACATTACCCCAGCCTTTCAAGGTATTGCCACCTAGTTGGCACCATAATCGAGTTTTCAAAAGGCTATTCCACCGTTCTATCAATCCAGCTGCTTCTGAATGATGGGGAACATAGTAAGACCAGAGAATTCCATGAACGTGTGGCCATTCCTACACTTCATCTGCTGTGAAGTGTTCCCTGATCCGAAGCAATGCTATGCAGAATACCACGATGATGGATAAGGCATTCTGTAAGCCCACAGATGGTAGTTTTGACAGAAGCATTGCGTGCAGGGAAAGCAAACCCATATCCAGAGTATGTGTCTATTCCAGTTAGAACAAATCACTGCCCCTTCCATGAAGGGAGTGGTCCAGTGTAATCAACCTGCCACCATGTAGCTGGCTGGTCACCTCAGGGAATGGTGCCATACCAGGACCTGAGTGTAGGTCTCTGCTGCTGGCAGATTGAGCACTCAGCAGTGACTGTAGCCAGGTCAGCCTTGGTGAGTGGTAGTCCATGTTGCTGAGCCCATACATAACCTCCATCCCAACCACCATGACCACTTTGTTCATGAGCCCATTGGGCAATGACAGGAGTTACTGGGGGAAAAGGCTAACTGGTATCCACAGAATGGGTCATCTTATGCACTTGATTATTAAAACCTTCCTCTGCTGAAGTCACCTTCTGGTGTGCATTCACATGGGACACAAATATGTTCATGTTTTTAGCTCACTCAGAAAGGTCAATCCACATCTTCCCCAGACCTCTTTGTCACTAATTTTCCAGTTATGGTTTTTCCAAGTCCCTGACCATCCAGCCAAACCATTAGCAACAGCCCATGAGTCAGTCTACAAATGCACCTCTGGCCAGTGTTCCTTCCAAACAAAATGAAATAACAGGTGCACTGCTCAAAGTTCTGCCCACTCTGAGGATTTCTCCTCACCACTGTCCTTCAAGGACATCCCAGAAAGGGGTTGTAAAGCTGCAGCTGTCCACTTTTGCATGGTACCTGCATATCATGCTGAATCATCTGTAAATCAGGCCTCAGTTTTCTCTTCCTCAGTCAATTCAGTGTAAGGAACTCCCCAAGAGGCTATAGCTCTTGTCTGGGAAAGAGAAGGTAATGTGGCAGGAGTGGAGACCATGGGCATTTGGGACACTTCTTCATGTAACTTACTTATGCCTTCAGAACCTGCTCTGGCCCTATCTCATATATACCATTTCCGTTTTACAATAGAGTGCTGCTGCACATGTCCAACTTTATGCCATGGTGGGTCAGACATCAACCAGCTCATAATAGGCAGCTCAGGTCTCATGGTAACTTGGTGGCCCGTGGTTAAACATTCAGTCTCTACTAAGGCCCAGTAACAGGCCAAAAGCTGTTTCTCAAAAGGAGAGTAGTTATCTTCAGCAGATGGTAAGGCTTTGCTCCAAAATCCTAAGGGTCTGCACTGTAATTCTCCTATAGGGGCCTGCCAAAGGCTCCAGACAGCTTCTCTATTTGCCACTGACACTTCCAGCAACATTGGATCTGCTGGATCATACGGCCCAAGTGGCAGAGCAGCTTGCACAGCAGCCTGGACTTGTCATAGAGCCTACTTTTGTTTAGGTCCCCACTCTAAATTCGCAGCTTTTCTGGTCACTCGATAACTAGGTCGGAGTAGCACACACAAATAAGGAGTATGTTGTCACCAAATCCAAAGAGACCAACTAGGTGTTGGGCCTATTTTTTGCTTGTAAGGGGGGTCATATGCAGCAACTTATTCTTCACCTTAGAAGGGTTATCTCAACATGCCCCACACCACTGGACACCTAGAAATTTCACTGAGGTGGAAGGCCCCTGAATTTTTGTCGGGTTCAGGCTCATGTGTCAACTTGGCCAAGTGGTGGTACCTGTTTGTCTGGTTGGGCAAGTACTGGCCTGTCTTATGATGAGGACATTTCATAGAATTAAATCATGATCATGTCAGCTGGATCCACAGCTGATTCCATTTGTAATCAGCCAAAAGGAAGTGTCTTCTGCAATGAGTGATGCTTAATCTAATCACTGGAAGCTTTTAAAGGAGGATTCAGAAGAGGCAGTCTTCCTTCAAGCTTCAGCTGGAGAGCCTCTTCTGTGGAGTTCATCCAGACCCTCCATCGGAATTGTCAGCTTCACAGCCTGCCCTGTGGATTTTGGATTCTGCGTTCCCACAGTCACATGAGACATTTTTATAAATTTTATATTTGCGTGTGTTCCCTGTTGATTCTGTTTCTCTAGAGAACCCTACTAATACATTTTGGTACCAGAGAGGGGGTTGCTGCTGCAGTTTGCAAATACCAGTCATATTGGATCAGTTTTTTGGATGGATAAGGGGAAGACTTTGGAGGAACTGTGAAGAGAATGGTGGACAAGTCCTGGAGTGCTTGAAGAGACTGGTGGTGTAAACAAAATCACTGCCAATATGGACAAAGGAGGACACAAAAGGGACAAATTGGAGTTTGCAGAGTGAGAACCATGGAAGTTTGGGTCTGAAGCCAGGAAGACTCAGGCCAGGAGAATGGACCCACCCATATACATGGAGAGGGTGAATTTTCCCTGGAGGCAGAGAATGAGTCTCCCATCTCATTGTAGTGGAAGAGTTGTACTGCCTCAGGCCTTTGAGAAGGTACAGTATGCTCCTTGGGGACTGGAGAGAGCTTGGCTATCACCACATGGAGGAGTTGAACATGTGCCCCAGAAAAGGCAGAGAGCCCAGGTGTGGCCCTGATGCTTGGAGAGAGTGGAGCCAAGAAAAAGGTCGTCTCCTTATGTTCCCCAAGGTTGATTTGGAAAGAGGTGGGCCACTGCACAGGCTCTTGGAAAGGATGGAATTGCCACTTTCTAAAGCTGAAGGATAAATGACTTTCAGGCTTTGAAATCCAATGGTGTCTGCCCTGCAGGTTTTCCTTCCAATTTCTCCCTATGGATCTTGTGACTGTCCCTCCATTGCATATTGGCACCAGACAACTTGTTTTGAGATTCATAGTGTCCACAACCAGAAGAGAATTTTTTGCACCTTAATATTGTTTAAGGTGATGCTTTTAGTTGCCAAATTGACAAGGGGTGGACATGTGGTAGTTAGATTCAGTTGTCAACTTGGCCAGGTGAAGGTACCTAGTTCTGTTGCTGTGGACATGAGCCAATGGTACGTGAACCTCATCTGTTCTTCATTACATCTGCAGTCAGCTAGGAGGTGTCCCTGCTGTGATGAATGATATTTGATTTAATTGGCTGGTGCTTAAATGAGAGAGCTCAACACAGCACAGTCCAAGCAGCTCAGCATACTTCATCTCGGCACTCGCAGCTCAGCCCAGGCCTTTGGAGATGCAGAAAGAAATCACCCCAGGGAAAGTTGTTGGAACCCAGAGGCCTGGAAAGAAGGCCAGCAGAGATCACCCTGTGCCTTCCCACATAAGAAAGAACCTCAGTTGAAAGTCAGCTGCCTTTCCTCTGAAGAACTAACAAAATAAATCCCTGTTTATTAAAAGCCAATCCATCTCTGGTGTGTTGCACTCTGGCAGCTAGAAAACTAGAACACTGATGTACCCCAATAATGGGAGTGCTATGGAATTATTGGAAAGTAACTTTCTTCTGAGATTATTGTTAATATAGTTTATGGAATTTTGATTGTCTTATGATTGCCATAGGTAGTGTGAGATAAAACTGACAAAGAGGAAATCATTGCCAGGAATGAAACAGGATCCTATGGACAGATATTCTTCATGTTTTTTTAACCCAGCTGGGTCTGCATTTCAGCTCTTGGCTCTTATGTTAAGTGAGTAGTTGTATGTATACATATATATGCACACATACATACATACATAGGTACTAAATGTATATAACTTTATACATTTCTCATTTGCAGATGGGCTTCTGTGATTTGTAAATGAGAGTTCTGCCTGATACAATTACCTCCTAAAACACATACATACTCTATTCTTTAATTTCTTGTCACACTTTACCTCGATTCTTTTCCCTAAAATGTCATGCCCAGCTTTCAACAAAAAGAGTACAAGTCATGTTAAAAGGCAACAATAGAGTCTGAAGCAACAAAAAAAGATCAAAACCAGACTCAGATATGACATATTTTGCAATTATTAGATTGGGAATTTAAATTATTTATTATTAATATGTTAGGGCCCTAAAAAGTAGACAGTATGTAAAAACAGGTGGATAATGTAAGAAGAAAGATAGAAACTCTAAGAAAGAGCCAAAAGGATAAACTTAAATGCGAAAAGAAAAAAAGAAAATTAAAAAAAAAATAAACACAATATCCAAGAACTGCGGAATGATTGTCAGAGTTGTAACATACACATAATAAGAATACCAGAAGTAGAAGAGAAAAAGGAACAAGAAAAATATTGAAGTAGAATGGGGGAGAATTTCCCAAAATTAATGAAGATATCAAACCAATGATCCACAAAGCTCACAGGACATCAAGCATGATAAACACCAAATATATATATAAATACACCATTATATCATATTCAAATGAAAAATCAAAGAAACAGAAAATCTTAAAAGAAGCTGGGAAGGGAAGAACCTTAGCTATAGAGGAGCAAGTTTAAGAATTGCATGGGCTTCTCTTCAGAAATGAGGAAGAAGTAAGAGGAAATAGTTAATGATTTAAGAAAAAAAGGAAAGAAACAAAGAAACGCTAACCAAGACTTCTGTATCCTAGTGAAATTATGTTTCAAAAGTGAGAGGGGAAATAAATATTTACCCAGACAAACAAAAATTGAGGGACTTTTATTGTCAGTAGAGCCACCTAGCAAGTTCTTCAGAAAGAAGGAAAATGATATAGGTCGGAAAATCAGGTCTACCTTAGGAAAAGGAGAATGTTAGTGAAGGAATAAATGAAGGTGAAATAAAATATTTTATTTTTCTAATTCTTACTGATCTGACAGATAACATTTTGTTCAAAATAATAAGGCAACAATATATTGGATATCTATATACTTGGTAATTATGGATAAATAAAAGGTATGACATGAATAATATAAACAATAGAAGGTAAAAATTGGAAATTCTCTGTTGTAATGTGCTTATGCTACCCACGAAGTAGTACATTGTTACTTGAAAGTGGCCTTAGATTAATGCATAAAGTAAATAGTTTTGAAAACTGAGTGAAGTACCAGCTCCGTTCACTTCCATGCACATTGTTGAGTGGGAACTGCATTTGCACAGAATACTCAATGAGTGCTGTGCAAAACCGGTGTGTAATACAGTCTAGAAAGCTGAGTGAAACACTGGCTCCATTCAATTTCATTCACTTTTTGAAGTGAAAAACAGTATTTTCACAGAACATGTACCTACGGCAATCACTAAAATAATTTTTTAAAGAAGTATAATTAATATGATAAGAGAGGAAAGAAAACTAAATCATATAAAATGTTAAAACAAAGAAGGCAGAAAAATTACTAAAGACTAAAAAAGGAGAGAGATGGAGAAAGAGAGAGAGAGAGAGAAAGAAAGAAAGAAAGAAAGAAAGAAAGAAAGAAGGAAAGAGACAGAGGGAAGGAGGAAGGAAGGAAGAATGAATGAACAAGGGCAACAAATGGGAAATAATTACAGTTGCACATATGGTACATATCAATCCAACTTTGTCAATAATCAGTTTAAATGTGAATGATCTAAATACCGCAAAGAAAAAAAAAAGGGACTGGAAGAATGGGGTTTTAAAAAAAGGCCTAATGCATGCAATCTATAAGAAGCCAATTTTAAATAGAAAGACAAATAAATTTAAAGAAAGAATGGAATAAAGAAAGAAATAACATGATACCATGAATGAAAAGAAAGTTGGGATAACTTTATTAAAAACATAAGATAAAGGAATGTTATCAGAGATAAAGAGGGTATTGCATATTGACAAAGGGGTCAATTCTCCCAGAACACAAAACAATTCTTTATGTGTATGTGCCTAAAAACAGAGGTCAAAATTCAAGTGGCAAAACCTGATTGAACTGCAAAGGAGAAATAGACAAATCCATCATTATATTTGGATACTTAAACATGGTCTGTTAGTGAATGTGAGATGCAGCAGGCAGAAAATCAATAAGGATATAGTTGAACCGAACAGCAACATCAATCAACTCAATCTGATAGATATTTGTAGAGTGCTTCATGTAACAACAGCAGAATTTACATTCATTTCCAGCTCAATGGAACATTCACTAAGATAGACCACATTCTCAGTCATAAAACACACAATTATAATGGAAGTAACCGAGAAATCAACAACAAAAAGAATAGTGAATTAGAATAAAGTAAGGACATTCATTCACACCCTTATGCTGCCTCAGCATCTCCATGTCAGCTGTCGCCTAAGGGGCTTTGCATTGCCAAGATGGCCTAGCATCTGGGATGCTATTGGTAGGTCTTGGTGACTACTCACCCTACTGGGATTTGAGTCCCCATGAAAGTCAAACACAAAGTCTCCTGTCTTTACTCTTTCTTGACCAACTGCTACAGCCCCAAACTTAAAACACACAGTCAGACTCCATAGGTCTCCTTTACACCCCTTGATTCCTGCCTACTTGCCTTAAGCCTACACTCCTGACTTGTTTCTATGCATGACCATGCAAGGCATACACTCCTCTCTATTCAAGGATTTGTAAGTACCAATATGCTTTTCTTTCATGCCTCTCTGATGTAAATCATCCTACCACACCACTCTATATGAAGTATCATAAAATATAGAAAGATAGCTAGAAAATCTCCAGATACTTGGGGATTAATCACGCACTTCTAAATAACACAGGGCTCAAATAAGACACTTCAATAGAAATTCAAAAAATATCTTGAAAAAAAGATAAAAACACTACTTAGCAAAATGTGTGGAATGCAGTGAAAGTAGCACTTAGAGGGACATTTTTATCACTGACTGCATATATTATAATAGGAGAAAGACTTAAAAATCAACAATTGAATCTTCCACTTTGAGAAACTAAAAGGAAGAGCAAATTAAGCTCAAAGTAAAAAGAAGAAAACAAAAAATAAAAATTGGAGCAGAGATAAATGAATTTGAAAGCACAAAAATAATCAATCTTTTGCTTTTATGAAATCAAATTGGATTATTTGAAAGATCAATAAAATGGATAAAACTCAAGCTAAGATAATCAAAATAAAGGAGAAAACACAATTACTAATATCAGAAATGAAAGAGGGGCCATCACTACTGATTCCATAGACATTAAAAGAATAATAAGTGAATCTTATGAAACTATATGCCCTAAAATATGATAAATTAGATGAAATATGCCAATTCCTTGAAAGACACGAGCTACCAAACTCACAAAATGGTAGATAACCTGAATAGGCCTATATCTACTACAGAAATGTAATCAATAAATAACCTTTCAATACAGAAATCATCTATATGATTTTCCTAAATAATGAATTCTTACAAACATTTGGAGAAAAAAATGATATTGATTCTCTACAATGTCTTCAAAAAATAAAAACATATGGAACACTTACTAAATTATGCTGTAAGACCAGAATTATCCTAATAACAATGCCAGACAAAGACATTAGAAAAAGGAAATTTACAGATCAATATCTCTCATGAACATAAATAAGAAAAATCTTCAACAAGATATTAGTTAATTGAATCCAACCATGCATAAAAAGAATTATGTGCCACAATCAAATAATATTTATTCCAGGTATGCAAGACTGTTTCAACATTTGAAGATTAATTAATGTAATCCATTACATAGATAGACTAATGAAAAAATCATATGATCATATGAATACATGTGCTGATGAAACACTTGACAAACACTTAGAAAAACTTGCAGCAAACTAGAAATAGAGGATAACTTCCTTAACATTATAAAGAGTATCTTCAACTATTATCCTACAGGTAATGTCATACCATGCTAAAGAAAATGGATGCTTTTGCATTAAGATCAGGAAGAAGGCAAGGATATCCCCTCTCAATATTCCTATTCAATAACTTATCAGATAGCCAAGCTAGTGCAATAAGTAAGAAATGAAATGAAAGGTATACAGATTGGTTAGTAAGAAAAAACACTGACTTTTTGCACAGATTACACAGTTGTTGTTCTAGTTTGCTAGCTGCCAGAATGCAACATACCAGAAACAGATTGGCTTTTAAAAAGACGAATTTAGTAAGTTGCTAGTTTACAGTTCTAAGGCCTAGAAAATGTCCCAATTAAAACAAGTCTATAGAAATGTCCAATCAAAGGTATCCATGGAAAGTTACCTTGGTTCAAGAAGGCCGATGAAGTTCAGGGTTTCTCTCTCAAGTGGGAAGGCACATGGTGAACATGATCAGGGTTTCTCTCTCATCTGGAAAGGCAGGTGACGAATATGGCATCATCTGCTAGCTTCCTCTCCTGGCTTCCTGTTTCATAAAGCTCCCCAGAAGGCATTATCCTTCTTCATCTTCAAAGGTCACTGACTGGTGGACTCTTCTTCTTATGGCTGTTATTCTCCTCTGCACTCTCTGAATCTCCCTTTCTCCCAAATGATTCCTCTTTTATAGGATTCCAGTAAACTAATCGAGACCCACCCAAAAAGGTGGAGACATATCTCCACCTAATCCATTTTAACAACCACTCTTGATCACTCAAGATCACATCAAGATGTAACTCCCTAAGTCTCATCTCCAGAGAGATGATCTAATTACAGTTTCAAACATACAGTACTGAATAGGGATTAGAAGAAACGGTTGCCTTTACAAAACGAGATTAGGATTAAAACATTAAAGCACAATTGTTTCTGTAAAAAATGTCAGAAAAATAAACAAATAACTGTTGGAAATGATAAATGATTTTAGTGCAGGATAAAGGTTAATATTCAAAAGTCAATTATGTTCCTATAAATGAACAATTGGAATTTGAAATTTAAAGTGCAGCACCATTTACATCAGCACACACAAAAAAGCTGACATACTTAGGTGTAAACATAAAGTATGTAGGTTGGGAATTAATCTAGGTGCCTCATACATATGGGCTCAGATTCTAATACCCCATCCTGTGGGTGTGCACTTATTTATAAACATGACCTTTGAGAAGTTATTAATTAAGGTGTAATCTCATTTGTAAATAGGATCTTTGATGATCCTATTTAGATGATGCCAAATTGAATCAAGGAGATCCTTAATCCATACAGTTGACATTCTAATAAGCAAAGGAAATTAATATGCCCTTAGAAAAAGCCAGAAGTAAGTAGAAGCCCAAAGCTGATGGAAAGCAGATGAGATGACATACACATAGAGAGAAAGATCATTAAGTGATGGAGGATTGATAGAATACTTCACACTCCAGGAGAAGGCGAGTCCTGTCAATACCTTGATATTACAGTTATAGCTTCCAAAACCTTCTGATAATAAATTGTTGCGTAAGCCAATCCTTTGTGTGCTATTTGCCAGTAGCCCTGGAAAACCAAGACGATTTATAAGATTTATAAAGTAAAGCAATATTCTGTTGAAAGAAATCTAAGGTTTCTTTCAAGAAATAAGAAATAAAGGAAATTTCTAAGAAATAAAGGAAAGACATTACATGTTTATATGAATAAGAAGACTCAATATTGCTAAGATAATCAAATCTTCAAAATTGATATGTGGATTTAACTCAATTACAACCAAAATCCTACCAAGTCATTTTGTGGATATTGACTAATGTATTCTAAATTTGTATGGAAAGACAAAAGACCCCAAATATCCAACACAATACTAATAAAAATCAAAGTCAGAGAACTGACAGCCCACTTCAAGACTCCGTATAAAATTATTGCATTTGAGGCAATGTTGGCAAAGCAATAGAAAAATAGATCAATGGAGCAGACTAGAGAGCCCAGAACAGACCCTCATAAATATAACAAAATGATATTGGATAAAGGAACAAACATAGTTCAATGAAGAAAGGATAGTATTTCCAACAAATGGTGCTGGAACAACTGAATGTGCAGATGCAAAAAATATGTGAAAAATAAAAAAGAATATAGACACTGTAGATGCTGACTTTACACCTTCTACCAAATTAATTCAAAATTGATCATAGACCTAAAAGGAAAACACAGAACTATAAAACTTCCAGGAGAAAACCTTGATGGCTTTGAAATTATTTTTAGATACAACATCAAAAGGACTATGAAAGACAAAATGTGACTTCATTAAAATAATATAGAAAACCTTCTGCTTTGCAAAAGACACTGTTAAGAAAATGAGAAGACAAGCCACAAAATGGAAAAATATTTCCAAATTTCATATCTAATAAAATGTTATGTATCTAATTCTTAAAATTCAACAATAAGGAATTAAACAACCCAAATACAAAATGAGCAAAAAGTTTGGAACAGAAATCTCAATAAAGAAGATAGACAAAGGTTCACCATATGTCATTAGGGAACTGAAAATTAAAACAAAAATGAAATACTATGACATATCAATGGGATAGCTTAACAACACCAAATGCCAATGAGAATGTGGAAAAATAGAAATTCTCAATCATTGCTGTGAATGCAAAATGGTACAGCCACACTTCAGAAGACAGGCTGGCAGTCTCTTACAAGTTAAATACAGTCTTACAATATGATCCTGCAATTATGTTACTATGTATTTACTCAAATGAGCTGAAAATTATGCTCAATGAAGAAACCTTTATGGATTATTTACTTTATTCATAATTGCCAAAAATTGGAGGCCTCCTAGATGTCCTTCAATTATTATATGGATAAATAAACTATGGTACATCCATACAATGGAATTGCAGTTCATATGCTGAATGGCAATAAAGAGTTACCAAGTCATGAAAAGACAAGTTGGAACCTTAAATGCATATTGCCAAGTAGTAGAAGCCAAACTGAAAGAGCAAAATACTGCATGATTCCAACTATTGCATTCTGGAAAAGGCAAAACTATAGAGACAGTAGAAACATCACTGGTTATCAGGGATTTGAGATGCAAGGAAAAGTGAATCAGTGGGACACAGGGCGTTTTTAGGATAGTGAAACTATTTTGCAGGATGCTATAATGGTGGATAGATGGCATTATACATTTCGCAAAACTGATAGCACACTACATAACAAAGAATGAGACCTAAGGTAAAGTATGGACTTTAGTTAGTAAGGTTTCAATATTGGTTCACTAATTGTAGCAAATGTGTCGCAGTAATAGAAGGTATTAACAATAGGGAAACTGCATGCTGGGGGAGGGATTATATGGGAGCTCTCTTTACTTTCAGCTCTATTTTTCTGTAAACTGAAAACTCCTCAAAAAATTGTCTATAATTTAAAAATTAATGATCTTGAGTAATACAAATTATCTCTAATCTGTAAGGAAAGTCATTTCCAATGCAATGTATTAAGAATTTCAAAAACCAAACTTTATACATTTACAGAAATTTACCCACCCTACTACATCACATATAATGCATTAACTAGGTTTATTTATTTTCAGACACATGTGGATCAAGTAGTTCACTGATTATCTAGAAATGTTTCAATTGCACTGTCTTATATTTTCAGTTTGATTTTACAAATGCTTAGCTAATAAGGAATAAAGGAAATATGAGCTCTCCTAGTACCTAATGCAAGTGAAAGATAATATATTGCTCTTTTGGTCTTTGGACTAAAATGTAGACATGTTTGAATGTTTGAAAAACTATTCTTTAATCAAAGCTGCCCAATAACAAATTTCCTAATATGTTCTAGTATTATAATGCTTTTAGTAACAGATTTCAACCTGGCTAGAGTTATGGTAGACCTGAAAATTAATCTTGGATTCTTTCAATCAGGCAGCACTCAGGGTCATTTCCTGTTACAAGTCCCTGAACATTTTGAGTGCTCCCTACTAGGAAGAAAGCAGGGTTGGTTTCCCACCTACCATCACTTCAGCCAGCCAACTTTCACCTGGCTGAAAGCCCTTCCTAAATGCACTGTGATTCTGGGGCACATAAATGAAAGTGACCAGGATCTCCAGGATAGATGATAGAGGCCAGTAGGGTCCAACACGATGCCATCTTTCAAGCTTCACATACTAAGATTCCTTTCGAGAGGTTTTGAGTCCCAGGATTTTCTGGCCTTCATCACAGAGCTGTTAACTGATGTATAGCAACTATATTCTTTACCTACATTCTTTAGATATCTATTTGCTGAATTCTTGGCAACATTCTGTCAGTCACATGACCTTGGAAATAATCATGAATAATCTTATCAGATAGTTTTTTAAAGGATTACAATAAAAGAAATCTAATCTAGTTTTCAACTTTTTTACATTTTTGCTAATAATGTTCCCTTATTTCTGACCTGAATTTCATTGTTGTTCCATATAGTCTTCAGTGAGTATTAACTCCTTAATTGAGCTCTGAAAAATATGTTATAAATCTGAAAACTGTTTAAGTGTGCTTAAAGGTTAAATAATCTAATCTATTTGACCAGAAAACTTTTTACTAATAGTATTTTCTAGAAGAAGGATTTTCCTTTATCAACAAATAGGGAAGCACTGAATCAACTTACCCAAGGAACCAACCAATTCCATTATTTTTCGGTGGGGTTGGGGTGCACGGTCCAGGAATTGAACCTGGTTCTCCTGCATGGATGGAGAGCATTCTACCACTGAACCACCCATGCACAAATTTTATTTTAACTTTAATTTCACATATGCTTTTCAAGACCCATCATATCCAAGTGAAGTATGCCAGGTCATTAACTCATTTTGCAAACTCTACAGAATGCATTCCACTAATCCTCACTGTTTGTATTATTTAAAATATTTGTGGGTCACCCTAAATTTACATGGTATCATATAAATTAAAACACTATTTTTATTCCCATATCTCTTCTCTGAAAACAAAACAAAACTATTGCATGCACATCAACAAACATGGGAACTTAAATCTTTCCATGTATTTTAATTGTTTTTTCTCTGGAGTTCTTAATAGATTAGCACCCTCGTACATGTATATAAGAATGCATACATCTATAGAGTAGGGTTGATGGTGAAAATTTTGGAAACCATTTCCATCAAAGAATAAGATTTTTTTCTCTTTAACCCAACTGACGTTACCTGTTAATTTTGCTTACTCAATCATTCAATAAATATGTATTCAATATCAGCTATATCATAATAAGAAAAATTGAGCTATTACAGATTCATCAGGTAAAACAAAATTGAACAGATAAGACATACATACATACTGTGCTGGTTTGAAAGGATTTATGTACCCTAGAAAAGCCATGTTTTAATCGTAATCCCATTTGTAAAGGCAGTCATTTCCTCTAATCCCTATCCATTACTATAGGTTGGAAACTTGATTGGGTTATCTCCATGGAGATGTGACTCACCCAACTGTGGGTATTAAACTTTATTAGATGGTGATGTTACTCCACCCATTCTGTGTGGGTCTTGATTAGTTTACTGAAATCCTTTAAAAGAAGATATATTTTCTTCTTTTGCCACAGAACCATGATGTAGGGAGACCACCAGCCAGCAACCTTGGGAGAGAAAGATGGAAAAAGCCTCCCAGGGAGCTTGAAGAATTAAGAGGCCCAGAGAGAAAGCCAGCAGATGCTGTCATGTTTGCCATGTGCCATTACAGCTGAGAGAGAAACACTGAACATTATCAGCCTTCTTAAACCAAGGTATCTTTCCCTGGATGCCTTAGACTGGACATTTCTATAGCCTTGTTTTAATTTGGACAAGTTCACAGCCTTAGGACTGTAAACTTGCAACTTAATAAATTCCCCTTTTTAAAACCCATTTCATTTCTGGTATATCACATTCTGGCAGCTAGCAAACTAGAACACATACATACATGCATACATACATACATACATACATTCATACATACATAAATCTCAGCTCTCATGAAACTCAGTGCAGTTTTCCTTAGCAAACTCTGCTTACAAAGAGATAGCACTGAAATTGTCTATTACTCACTTTTCTTCTCCAGTTAAATATTGGCTTGCTGTTAATTTACAGGAACTGTAAAATACTTATGAGTATTTTGTGCTTAGTGCTTAGCACAGTATCTGCCACTTAAGATTTAATAAATGCTTTTTAAGCAGTTTTATTTAGATATATTCACATACCATACAGTTCATCCGAAAGTGCACAATTGGTGGCTTTTAGTTTAGTCACAGAATTGTGCATCCATTACTACAGTCAATTTTAGAATATTTTCATTACTCCAAAAAGAAAAACCTCATGCCACTCAGAAGTCACCTCTTACCCTATCTTTCCCCATCCCTACATAATGTTTCTGTCTCTATAGATTTATTGATGATTATATTTTATATAAGTTGAACCATACAATATGTAGTACTTTTTGCTTGGTGTCTTTCACTCAGTACAATGCTTTTAAAAAAAACTATTATTTTTTAATTAGAGAAGTTATAGGTTTACAGAAAAGTTATACAAAATACAGTGTTCCCATATACACTTCAATTGTTGACACTTTGTATTAGTGTGGCACTTTTGTTACAACTGATGAAATATTAAAATACTACTATTAACTATAGTCCATAGTTTACATTAGGTATATTTTTCCTGTATACGACACTATTATTAATGCCAACATATGTCAAACATATGTTATAATTGATGAAAGAACATTCTTATACTTGTATTATTAACCCTAGATCATCATCCACAACAGGATTCACTGTGTTAAACAGTCCCGTGTTTTATCTTTTTTTCATTCCTGTAACACACACAACCCAAAACTTCCCCTTTCAATCTCAATCACAAACATAAAACAGCGATGTTTATTACACTTACAGTAACATGCTACATTCACTGTCATCTATTTCCCACCCTTTACAATCAACCTAAATAGAAATTTTGTACAAGTTAAATATCAGGTCCCTATTCTTTACCCCAATCTATTCCCTGGTTACCTGTATTCTATGAGTTTGCTTAATCACTTCATATCAGTGAGATTATAAAATATTTGTCCTTTTATATCTGGCTTATTTCACTCAGCCTAATGTCCTCAAGATTCCTTCATGTTGTTGCATGTATCAGGAGTTAATTTCTTTTTATAGCTGAGTAATATCCCATTGTATGTATACTGCATTTTGTTTGTCTATTCATCTATTGGACATTTGGGCTGCTTCCATCTTTTGACAATTTTGAATAATGCTGCTATGAACATTGTTGTGCAAATAATCAATTCAAGTCTCTGCTTTCAGTTTTTTCTGAGTATGTACCTCGTAGTGGTATTTTCTAGTCATATAGTAGTTTTATACTGAGCTTCCTGAGGAACTTACAAACTGTATTCCACAGTGGCTGTACCATTTTACATTTGCCACCAGCAATGAATGAGTGTTTCTATTTGTCCACATCCTCTCAAACACTTGTAATTTTTTTTTTAATAATAGCCACTCTAGTGGGTGAGAAAAGATATCTCATCCTTAATAGCTAGTGATATTGAATATCTTTTCATGTGCTTTTTAGCCCATTGTATATCTCCTTTGTAGACATGTCTATTCAAGTTTTATCCCATTTTTAATTGGGTTATTTGTCTTTTTGTTCTTGAGTTGTAAGATTTCTTTATATATTCTGGATATTAAACCATTATTGGATATCTGGTTTCCAAACATTTTACTCCATTAAATAGATTGTCTTTTCACTATCATGACAAAGCACTTTGAGGCTCAAAAGTTTTTAGTTTTAAGAAGGTCTCATTTATCTATTTTTTCTTTTGTTGCTTGTGCTCTGGGTGTAAAGTCTAAGGAACCATTGCCTAACAGAGACTCTTGAAGATGATTCTCTGCATTTTCTTCAGGAGTTCTATATTCCTGGCTTTTATATTTAGATCTTCGATCCATTTTGAGTTAAATTTTGTATAAGGTGTGAGATATTGGTACTCTTCCATTCTTTTGCACATGGATATCCATTTTTCCCATACCATCTGTGGAAGAGACCATTCTTTCACCATTGAGTGGACTTCCAGCTTTATTAAAGATCAGTTGGCCATAGGTGGGAGGTTCTATTTCTTAGAACACACAATCCAATTCCATTTGTCAATACATCTACTCTTGTACCACGACCATGTAGTTTGAACTCTGTAGTTTTGAAATATCCTTTATATTCAGGACAGGTGAGTCCTCCCACTTCATTCTTTTTATTTCAAAATGTTTTTGTCTATTTGGAGCCCCTTACTCTACCAAATAAATTTATAATTAGCTTTTCCATTTCTGCAAAATACTTTATTGGAATATTGACCAGGATTTCACTGAATTTTGAAATCATTTGGGGTAGAATTCACATCTTAACAGTATCTAGTTTCCAATCCATGAACACAGAATGTCCTTCCATTTATTTGGGCACCCTGATTTCTTTTAGCAAAGTTTTGTATAAGTCCTTTAGATCTTTGGTTAAATTTATTCAATGTATAAGTCATTTACGCTCTTGGTTAAATTTATTCATAGGTATTAATTCTTTTTTTGTTGTTGTTGTAGAAGGTTTATTAATTTTTCCACAAAACACTAAAAGTTTAAGTCAGTATGAAATATTTTTAATCAAAGAAATGTACATTTTTCTTCTCAGAAATCTGCTTTGTATTAGGAAATGACATTGTGATCCATTTCACTACAAGTAAAGCATTAGATAATATTTACAAGAAAATATTTAAAATAATTCAAACAAACACAAAAGCCAAGATAGGGTGAAATAAACCTCAGAAATATCTACACCAGTGCCAATAGCATAAAAAAGACGAGAGTGAAAACAAATTAAGTAACTGAGATCCTCCTGATCACATTTCAAAAGAATCAGAGAAGGGAAAGAAATGGAATGGAAATGGTTATGTGAAAGAGATGGATGTTAACAGCACTGCTTCAATAATCTATTTTGAATGAAACATCCCTCTTTATATGCAGCAAATTCTGACCAATATTAAATTCTAGGACATTCTTTGCACGGAAATTAGAAAACACCCGGACAGCAGAAATAGCTCTTTCACCTAACCTAAATAAGAGCCTCTTTCTCCATTAACCACTGATGTGAACAGAAACCTGTTATGGCATCAACAGCTGTAATAGTAGCTCTTCATCTCTTTCATGAAAGCTACATATACATCATCCTTCACTGGTACTGAGTCAGGAACAGAAGGACCAACTTTGGGGACTGTTTTGGCAAGATGCAGAATCATCCTCTGACTTTCTTTGGGGAGTAGCCCCTTTATTCTCCCAACGTGCCCTCAGTGCAGTGGGCACAGATCAAGTAATCTCAGCCTTTGTGATTAGTGGTACAGATGGTTGCTGGCTTTTTTTGCAATGGTGACTGCATTCATATCATCTGCCTCGGGTGGTTGAATCAAATTGGGTGGGGCCCTTAAAACCACTGGGTTTGGCAAGAGAGCTGGTGGGAAAAGCCCAGATGGGGCAGGTCCCAGTGGAGGCACCAAAGGCGAGTCCATTGTGACAGGATGAGGTAGAGGGATACCTGGAGGTATAGGATGGGTAGTCTTGGTTGAGGTCCCCAAGGAGGAGGACCAGGAGGCAGACCTGGTGATGGACCTGGGGGAAGGCCAGGGAATCAGCCTGGTGGTGGTCCTGGGGGTAAAAGTTGGTGTAAAAGCCCTTGGAGTCCTGGCATTCCAGGTGGTTTCAGGAATGGAGGAGCTCCTGGAAGGGGCCCAGGAGGAAGGCCTGTACGTGGCCATAAAGGTGGTGCTGTGGAGCCTGCAATAGGCTATCAAAATGAGCCATAGTCAGCTGGCAGCCATTAACCCTGAGCAAGGCAGTCATGTACACCAGCTGGAAAGTCCCTCATGAATGCGCAGTATAAAGGTCATGTAACGTCTTCAGCTAGCACCAATTATGGTTATCATTTCTAACTTGCCTTGTGATTTGTCCATGATGCCTTAACCAAATGTTTCCACATCCTGCTACATATAAGACCTGCAGCTGTTTGTATCCCCTTTGTCCTAACTTGCAACAGCACCTGCAAAGCTTTGTGCCCTGCTGGGCTGCACAATAATATGATTCGTGCCTGACCTTAGGTTCAGCATCCTGTTTCAGAAGCCACTGGGCTGAAGGCTATGCCCCTACACCAGGAGTACAACAATGCAGGTGGTGGTCCAAAGAAGGTGGTTCTGGCATGGGAGGTGCTTGTATTTAAGAAGGAGGAACAGACTGTGAAAGGAGCCTGCTACTGTGAAGAAGCTGTATATGTGCCATCAGGAAGCGGTTCTTCTTTATGCTGTTTTTGTGACTGCTTTTCCACTTCAGAATCATCATCCTCTGAAAATTCCTTTACTTCTCATGCCTCCTCTGAGAATTCCCGACCTGTGATTCAGAGTACCATGACTTGAAGAGTCAGTTCCTTCATGTTCTTTTTTAACCCCTTGATTTTCTAAGCATATCTGCAAATCATACACTCAGATTTGACTTTTTATCTTCATTGTTGTCTCTCTCATCATCATCATCATGCACAAATTCATCTCCCTCACTTTCTCCATCTGATCTGTCAGTGTCATCATTGTCAGTGCTTCATCATGCTTATCCTGATCCATGTCCACAGGATAGCCATGGCTTTGCTGAACAAGTTCAGGACGATACACATATCTTTGTCTTACCTCCAAAAAGGAAGGTCTAGGGCAAAGCCCACTTTGAACATACATTTGCAAGACTTGAGGAGGAGGTGGACCAAGGGGATGACCAGGAGGTTTTCTGTGAGGGGGCAAACATGGAACACCATGTCCAAGAAGAGGAAGTATAAAAAATACCCAGATTAGAGGTGCATAGGCTGAAGTCTTTTTAAGGGTGGTAGGTGGCTGGGCATCAGGAAGTAGAATGTCCTGGATCAAGAAATTGGAAGGAGCATGGGGCAAATACGGCAAAGGAAAACTCTCAACTTCCACATGCTGAGCTTTTTTGACAGCGCCAAAATATGACTAAGTTGAGCCCTCTTCCGTTCATATTCTACTTCTAGTTTTCTCAATTTTTTGCTAATATTTGGATTTTCTTTTTCACAGAGTCATAGAATATATTCAAAAGTTTCACACAACTTTTTTACCTTTGACTTTCAGCACCTTCTTATTTAACTGGGGCTGTTGCACAAGGTCAAACTCCATTTCATCCAATATCACTATGTCCCTGATATACTATTTATCATGTTGAGGAAGTTTCCTTCTATTCCTATTTTTTAAAGTATTTTATAAGAAAAGATGCTGAATTTTGTCAAATGCCTTTTCTGCATCACTTGAGTTGATCATTTTGTTGATGTGATGTATTACATTAATTGATTTTCTCATGTTGAACCATGCTTACATATCTGGGATAAAACTCATTTGGCCATGATATATAATTCCCTTGGTGTGTTGCTGGATTCAATTTGCAAGTACTTTGTCATGGATTTTTGCATCTATATTCATAAGATAAATTGGTCTGTAATTTTCTTTTCTTGTAGTATCTTTATCAGGCTTTAGTTTTAGAATAATGTTGATCTCATAGAATGAGTCGGGTAATGTTCCCATCTCACCTGTTTTTTTGAAGAGTTTAAACCAGATTAGTGTTAATTCTTCTTGGAATAAGTGGTAGAATTCACCTGAGAAGGCTTCTGGTCATGGGCTTTTATTTTCCGGGAAGGTCTTTGGTGACTGATTCAATCTCTTTGCTTGTAATTGGTCTGTTGAGGTCTTCTATTTCTTATAGAGTCAATGTAAGCTGTTCATGTCTTTCTAGGAATTTGTCCATTTCATATGTTTTCTAATTTGTTGACATACAGCTATTCATAGTATGCTCTTATGATCCTTTTTATTTCTGTGGAGTCAGTAGTAATGTTCCCCTGTCATTTTTTATTTTATTTCTTTGTGTCTTTTCTCTTTTGTTTCTTTCTGAGGCTAACTAAAGGTTTGTCAATTTTATTGACCACAGAAGACGCTTTGTAAGATTTCAATCTTTTTAGTTTTATAGAGACTTGTTTTGTGACCTAATGTGTGTTCTGTCCCAGAGAATGATCCATGAGCACTAGAGAAGAATGTATATCCTGTTCTTCTGAGATGCAATGCTCTGTGTAAGTCTGTTAGGTCTAGGTCCTTCATCATATTATGCAAATTCTGTTTCCTTATTGATCTTCCATCTAGATGTTCTAGCTATTGATGAGAGTATGCATTGACATCTCCAACTGTTACTGTAGAGATATTATTTATCCCTTCAATTTTGGGAGTTTTTGCCTCGTATATTTTGGGCCACTGTTGTAAGGTTCATAAATATTTATATTTGTTATTTCTTCTTGGATGATTGCCCTTTTATTAATTATAGTGTCCTTCGTTCTCTCATATCATTTTTTGACATAAAGTCTATTTTGTTCAACAATAGTATCACTACTGCAGCTCTTTTTTGGTTACTATTTACATGGAGTGTCTTTCTCATCCTTTATCTTTCAATCTATTTGTGTATCTAGGTCTAAGTCTCTTGAAAACAACATATAATTGGATCATGCTTTTTTATCCATTCTGCGAACACATGTCTTTGGATTGGGGAGTTTAATACATTAACATTCAGTGTTATCACTCCAAAGATAATACATCCTTCAACCAATTATTCCTTTGATTTTTATATGTGATACCTTTTGTTTTGCCTCTCTTTTCCTTTATTGTAACTTCCTTTTCTTTATAGTTGATCTTTTGTGATGTTTCTGACTGATCCCTTTCCCACATCTGTTTCAGTATATTTTTTAAATACTTTATTGTGGTAACATGCATTTATAACATGCTAATTTTGAAAAGATACCAACTTAACTTTAATAGCATACAAAAATAATACGTGATCTCTGTTCTCATATCCCTTTGCTTCCCCTCTTATATTGTTTTTGTTACACTTTGCCATGTTATATTTTTCACATAACCTTTATCAGGAAATATGCCTTTTTCTTGTTCACTTGCATTCTGATTCTTATATCAATTAAAGAGTAAGCTGTATATTGAAAATATAGTACTATTGTGTTTTGATTTATCCTTTCAGTTACCATTATTGATGATCTTCTTATATCCAAACTATTCCAAGCCACTGTATTTCCATTTCAACCTCCAGAATTCCCTTTAGTGCTTCATGTAGGGCAGATTTCTTGTTTATGAACTCAGTTTCTGTTTATATGTGAATATTTTAAACTCACTGTCAGTTTTACCAGATAAAGACTTTTTGGCTTGGAGTTTCTCTCCTTCAGTACCTTAAATATATCATTCCACTGCACTCTCATGTCCATGGTTTCTGATAAGAAATTGGAACTTAGTTGAGGGTCTCTTGAATGTGATGAATCCCATTTCTCTTGCTGTTTTCAGAAACTTTCCTTATCTTTAGCATCTGACATCTTGATTAGGATATGTCTTAGAATAGGCATATTAGGATTTATTCAGTTTGGAATACGTTGAGCTTTTTGGGCATGTATATATATGTTTTTCAAAAGAGTTGGGAAGTTTTGGGCCTTATTTCCTCAAATATGCTTTCTGTCCCATTTTACTTCTCTTCTACTTCTGGGAAACACAATCACATGCATATTTGTGTATGTGATTCATGCTGTCAGCCAAATCCCTGAGACACTGCTCATTTTTTCTATTCTTTCCTTCTTCTGTTTTTCTGACTTTATGATTTCATTTGTCCTGTCATATAGTTTTCTGATCCATTCTTCTGTGTGTTCAAATCTGCTATTGTACTTTTAATCTGTACTATTGTGCCTTTCATCCCCATAATTTCTGTTACTTTTCTTTTTATACTTTCATATTCATTTTACACTCACCCATTATCTTCTTAATATCTTTTATCTCTTTCTACATATTTTCCTTCATCTCCTTGAATTGATTAAGATATTGTTTGAACATCTTTGGTTAAGTGTTTGGAGTTTCTTCTGAAGTTTTAATTTGTTCCCTTGACTGATCCTATCTTTCTGTTTCTTAGTAGGGCTGTTAATTTTTTGCTGATATCTAGACATCTAATTATCTTGATGAATTAACTCCAAATGTCCATTTTTTCTTCTTTCTAGTGTTTTATTGTTCATTAGCTTTCTGTTAAGGTTCTTCTTTAATACTTTGTTTAACTTACTCAAGACCTTTGAAATAGCCTATTTTTAACTGCTCAGATTTTAAATTCTCTTCTTCAATCAGGACCCCATTTTTCTTACACTTTTCAAGTCTGTGATTCATCCTATCTTACAGAATTTTTGTTTAACCATTCCAATTTTTCTTCTGGGAAGCTTTTCTGCCTATGCTTTCTTCCCTATTAGAGTATCCCTGGAGAGCCAGGTGGGGTCAATCTAGAAAAGTGAGGTACTTCAGAAAAGTCTGTTTTGCCTTTAGGTAGTTCAGCTGACTGAAACTGGATTGCTTGAGGGTACAACATTTCTTGCCAGGTATCCTGTGCTGATTTCTCTGTTTTCTTTACCTCTTTTTTTTTTTTGCCCCTGGGGCTCTTTTGTATGCTGCTCTCCTTAGCAGCTTCTATTTCACCCTGGGTGTCTGTGGACTTAGATCCCTGTGCTTTGTTGTGGTCGTTGTTCACTGCTATGACTAACTATACAGTATCTGTCTGCAGTGGGAGAGACCCAGGCTGTGTTGTTTCTGTATGGCTCCCAAGTTGCACAGTACTAAGTGAGGGAGATTGGAATAGGAACCAAATGGTGGTCCAGGATTGAATTTTACTGTCTAAGATTTTTCTGTTTGTGCAGTTATGCGATTGCATTTGACTCAAGTGACCATGGTTTTCAGACACTTCATTTCACTTCAAAACATCCTCTCTGTGTTCACTTTGAATTGATTAAGGAGATAGGAGGACATATTTCCTTCCATCTCCTTAATCAAAAGTTTGGGTGTGAAAAACTGCTTATCTTCTCTGTCCTGTGAGAATAAAATGCTGACTGATAACTTTGAAAGAATGCAGTTTCATTAAAATTACATTTTATTAAATTAACAACATCTGCCCATTTCTGTAATCTCACTAGTAACTTTAGGGACTCATCAGCATGACTGCCTAATTTTAGGACCCTGAATCAGAATTTTCAACGTAAGTATCCATTCACATCAATTTCAACCCCTTTACTGATGAGTTTATACATCAGTAGTCACAGCCCTTGCTCTGTACAAGTTAGAAAACAGTGTTAGGTGGTGCTGTGACACTTCTGACTAGAGCCATAAAAAATACAAGGCTTGCCATAATGAAGTCATTTCTACAAAGTATATCCTTAGTTTCTTATTCCCTTTTTGTTATTCACACATATATACCATGTGCAAATAACTAATTAGATCACATATTTTGAGCAGATGAAAAAAAAAAAACTAAAAACCCAAAACAAAGTACTAACAATCTAGCAAGAGATGTTAGAGCAGGACTAATAAACTTGAAATTTAGAGAGTATTACATTGTTACATAAATATGCTGAAATTTTTAAAAATAAACTGCAAAGGAAGCATTTTAAATTACACATTAGTTTCTTAAAATTACTTGTTAAAAAATGAAACAATATAAAGTATTTATATAACTCAAAATTAATTACAAATTGTAAATTAATTTAAAAGTAGATAACTGGATTGGGATATGTGATCATCACCACTCAACATATTACAACTATCCTTTCAAATATCAGGCAATTTAACAAATACACCTATTTATAAATTAGGTATCATTTATTGGGAAGAAAAGTGAAGCACTGGCAGTGCATTACATAATAATATTATTTTTCTTAATAGTCTCCTATTAAATTACCATTTGCTACACGTGAAAATAAGGTGATTTTAAACTATCTTTGCAATATTTGCTTGGCTTACATAGCATCACCTGAATGGAGCCTACCTTAATTCCCATAAAGATAACTATTTTTAATCCTTTCTTCAACTGAGTACATCTTAACTGACCTATTGAGTGGTGAGTACCTGTCAATATTGATGGAAATGTATCTTTCCCCCACTGAAATGAGCTATCTAAAGTCCTCTGTAATAAGGAAAACCCAGAACATATCATCATCCCCAGAAAATAATAGCAACTTCTTAGAGTAAGATAAAGTAATATCAACAACAAAGACTATAAAAGTGCATGCATACAACCATATGATAATACTCTGAACAACTGATTTCAGGCTTTGGATGATTTCTATGTTGTGTGACTATATCTCAATAAAATTACATTAAAAAGGATTTAGGTTTATTCAGCAACTGAAAAAAATGTACTTGCATATCTTTTTAGAAAGTGTAGTGTTAGGATTAGCTGCCTTATAAATATTTCCTGAATTATGAATAAAATTATAGCTCCAAGTAACTCTCTCTGGTTATAAGTAACCTGCCACATAGAAATCTCTTAACTGTAAGTTCTCATCATTTTCTCATAATTGTCCAGTCACTTTTTTTTTTTAAGCTCTCTTCTTATTGGCTACTGTTCCATCACCCAGAAGCAAGACAAAACTTAGTGTAAGGACCCAGGGCTTTCCTCCATTTTGAAAGCAAGTCACATAGCCCCCATATAACCGGACAGACAGTAAGGGTCAAAGAATGCAAAATCCCACCCCATCCCCCATAACCAAATCTCACAAGAGTCTGCTGAAACTCATTTTAGCCAAATCTCATGAAACTGCTAAACTTCATACGCCATTTCTGGAAACACCTCTCTCTCTCTCCTTTTCTTTTTCTCTCTTGGCTTTGGGAGGAATGCGAACTTTCATCTTCCAACCGGCAACCATTGGGGAAGATCCTCCTCCTGTCCATAAGCTCCTAATTAAATTCGTGGGTGATCTTCTGTCTAGCAACTTCTCTTTTATTTGGCTTGTGCTGGGCTGCAACACTTGGTCACTTTCTTCTTCATCCCAGACCCGTCAATGCAGGTTGAGCCAATAAAGGGTTGGGGGAGTCATCTCTGCGTCGAAAGAGCCTGCTTGACCAAACCTAATGTGCATGCTCCTCCATAAAATCTTACATGTTTTGCACTATTTAAAAATCTCAATAATTTGTTAGAAGCAAGAGTGAATAGGTTTTTGCAAAACAAAGCATATGCATAAAGTCATGGATAAAGATTTTGTACCCTGTATCCCCAATTGCTTATAGCTGAGGGTTTTGTTCAAACAACAGATCATGGTGTGTATTATACTAGGGAATGCTTCACTTTTCTGTCATATAAATGTTTTATCAACATAAAAACCAGGTTTTTCTTCTAACCTGCATGAAGTTATTTCACCAATTCTGTCAGAAACTACATTCATTTTCACATGCCACACATGCTGAGAACTTAATATCATTCAGAGCAAATGGTCCAGCAGATTTTGTTTCATTTTTCCTAACCTTCCCTGCCTCTCCTTTTTTAATCAGAGAAGTTTTGGGTTTACAGAACAATCATGCATAAAATGCAGGATTGACATTTATCACTACACCACCAGCTGGTGCATTAGTGGTGCATTGGTCTGGAACATTTGTTTCAATTGATGATAGAACATTTTTATAATTGTACTATTAATTAAAATCCATGATTTAACTTAGGGTTCACTGTCTGTGTACTGTAGGTCTATGGATCGTTAAAAAACTTTTTTATTCTGTTACCATACATAAAATCTAACATTTCCCCTTTTAATCACATTCAGATATATATTTCAGTGCTATTAATTATTTTGACAATCTTGTGCTACCATAAGCAAAATATATTTACAAAACATTTCCATCATTCCAAATGGGATCTTTGTGTAATGTAAGCTTTAACTTCCCATTCTCTGTCCCCACCCATCCCCTGGTAACCCACTGTGCTGGTCTGAAGCTACTGTGAACCCCAGAAAAGCCATGTCTTTTAATCCTCATTCAGTATTGCTGGGTAGAATCTTTTTTATTGTTTCCATGGAGATAGGACCCACTCAATTGTGGGTGATAACTTTTGATTAGATAGCATTCATGGTGCTATGTCTCCACTCATTCAAGGCAAGGTTGCTTATTGGAGCCCTTTAAGAGGGAACTGTTTTGAAAGAAGCTTTGGAGCCATAAGAGCTACCAGAAATGACAGCGCCAACAGAACGGAAGGCCCCGGGGGAGCTGCTAAAGAGAAAGTTAGCGATCTCACCATGTGCCTTTCCAGCTGAGAAAGAAACTTTGAATGTCATTGGTCTTCTTGAACTGAGGTATCTTCCCTTGGATGCCTTAATTTGGACATTTTCACAGCTTTAGAACTGTGAAATTATAACTTAATAAATTCCTCTTTTTAAAAGCCATTCTATTTCTGAAATATCACATTCTGGCAACTTTCAAACTAGAACACTCATATTCTAGATTCTAATCCTATGAGTTTGTTTATACTAAATGTTTCAAAACAATGAGGTCATACAATTTGTCTTTTTGTGTCTGGTTTATTTCATTCAACATGGTGTCTTCAAGATTCATCTATGCTGTTGCATATATCAGAACTTCATTTCTTTTTACTAAGTGTTATTTGGATAAATAATATTCCTTGTATATGTATTACATTTTGTTTATCCATTCATCAATTGATGGACACTAGAGTAGCTTCAATATTTTGGCAATTGTTAATAATGCTGCTATAAGCACTATTTCAAAAATATCTGTCCAAGTACCAGCTTTCAATTCTTTTGAGTATATACCTAGTAGTGGGTTAGCCAGGTCATATGATATTTCTATACTTGATGAACTGTCAAACTGTGTTCCACAACAGCTGCAGCATTTTACATTTCCACCAGCGATGAATGAGTGTTCAATATTTCTCCAGATCCTTTCCAACACTTGTTATTTTCCATTATTTGAATAGCATCCATTCTAATGGGTAGGAAATGATATCACAGCATGGCTTTGATTTTAATTTCCCTGATGGCTTAATGATGCTGAGCAACTTTTTATCTTCTTTCTGATCATTTGCTATCTTATTTGGAAAAATGTCTATTTTTCTTTTACCCATTTTTTAATTGGATTGTTCATCCTTTCTTAAGTTAAAATATTTCTTTATGTATTCTGGACATTAATTCTTTATCAGATATGCGGTTTCCAAATATTTCTTTCATTCTGTAGGTTATTATTTTAATTTCGTATTATGGTCCTTTGAGGAACAAAAGTTTTCAATTTTGATGAGTTCTTGTTTATCTATTTTTTTTAATTGCTTGTGCTTTGGGAATAAAGTCTAAGAAACCATTGCCTAACACAAGGTCCTAAAGAAGTTTCCCTACATTTTCTTCTAGAAGTTCTGTAATTCTAAGCTCATGTACTAAGATCTTTGATCCGTTTTTTAGTTAATCTGTGTGAGTATATATATATATATAGAACATTTTTATAACTGTACTATTAATTAAAATCCGTGATTTAATTTAGGGTTCACTGTCTGTGTAGTGTAGGTCTATGGATCTTTAAAAAACTTATATATATATATATATATATATATATATAGTGTGCGATTGATATATATATGTATTATTCTGTATATATATAGTGTGCGGTTGCTCTTTTTTGGAAAATGGACATCCAGTTTTCCCAGCATCATTTGTTGAAGAGACTATTCTTTCCCTATATCTGCTTTCAAAGGGAATCTTTAAATCATTTAAATTTTACATTTAGTGCAAATATTGATGCAATTGTATTTTTATATGCAATCTTTTCATTTATTATCTATTTGTCCTGCCTGTCCTCTTTTCAACTTTTTTTCCCTCTTTTTGCTTATCATTTATGATTTCATTTTATAACCTTGATTGTCCCATTAGCTATAATTTTTTGTTGTACTATTTTAGCTGTTGTTTTAGGGTTTATGTCAAACCCCCAATTCAAAAAAAAATCCTACCATTTCATGTATAGTATAAGAACCTGTCAACAATGTACTTCTGTTTCTCCTATCCTTGTCTTTATTCCATTGTTTCAAAAAAATTGTATCTATGTAGTATAAGCTCCAGAACACATTGTTACCAGTTTTTCTTTTTTAAAAAAGACAAACGATATTTTAAATAAATGTAAATAATGAGAAAATTGTCTTTTATATTTCTGCACAGAATTATTATCCCAGAAATTGAACCTGGGCAGGTGAGAACTCTGCCTGCTGAACTACCACAGCCCACATATTTTTCATTACTTTTTGTAAACCTAGATTTTTATCAGGTATACTTTTCTTTTGGCTGGAATATTTCCTTGAGCATATATTTTATCTTAACTCTGCTGGTGATGAAATTATAGTTTGTGTATGAGTGAAAATGTCTGCCTCACCTTTATCTTTTGAAAGGTATGTCAACTGGTGCAGTAGTTTAAAAGTTGCCAGAACTCTATATACCAGATCTGGAATGGTTTTTAAAAGGGAGAATTTAGTAAGTTACAAGTTTACAGTCCTAAGCCTATAAAAATGTCCAAACTCAGGCATCCAGGGAAAGATACCTTAATTCAAGAAAGGCTGATGAGCCTGGAACACCTCTGTTAGCTGGGAAGTCAAGTGGCTGGCATCTGCTTTTTCCTTGCTCCTGGTTCCATTTCTTTTAGCCTCTTTTTTCATGCATGCCCCTCACTTTGCTTCTCTGGGGCAGGCTTTCATCTATTGGTTTCCCTTGGCTATCTCCAGTTCTGGCTTGTTTAACATCTCATGGAGACATCTGCTGAGCTGCAAACATCTCCAAATATCTGTGTCTCTGTTCTCCAAGGGCTGGCATCTGTGTCAACTCTGCTATGAAGTTTCTGTTGGCTTTGTCATTTCTGAGCTTTTTCCACAATGGGTCCCTTTTACAGTGCTCTGGTAAGCAACTCCACCTTGAATGGGTGGAGACACATCTCTGTGAAAACCATCCAGTCAAAAGTTACCACCCACAACTGGGTGGGTTAAATCTCCATGGAAACAATAAAAATCATCTCACTCAGCAATATTGAATGAGAATTTAAGATCTGGGTTTTTCTGCAGTATACAACAGATTCAAACTGGTACAACTGGCTGAGAATTCTAGGTTAGCAGGTGATTGTTTTGGTTTGTTTTTAATATTTTAAATTTGTTACTCTGCTCTTTTCTGGTTTCTTTTACTTTTAGTTTTAATTTAGGAAGTGGAACTGCCCCAGAGGTATTGCCTCACAGTCCCATTTTTTTTGTTAGTTTTAAATACTTTTATTTTATATTTAAACAGTTATATTCCCATACCATGCAATCCATCTTAAGTGTAAAATCAATGGTTCTTGGTATAATCACACATTTTGCCTTCACAACCACAGTCAATATGAGAACATTCTCATTTCTTTTGAAAAACAAACAAACAAGCAAACAAAACCTCATACCCATTCTATCTCCCTATTTTTCACATTTAACTTTGGTGTGGTGCCTTTGTTACAATTACTGAAAGAACATTACAATGTTACAACTAACTTCAGGCCATAGTTTGCATTAATTGTACTTTACCCCTTCTACCATCCTGTTATTAATACATTGTAATAGTGATGTAACAGTTTGTTCTAGTGCAAGTAAGAACTTTCTTATATTTATTTAAAGTTCTTTCTTATATTAACCACCATCACCATTGTGCTTTCCATTTCTGAACATTTACAATCAATCTTATTAAACATTCTGTACTCCTTATGCATCAATTGCCCAATCTCTAAGGTCTTTCTATCTCCTGATAATCTATACGCTTGCATTAAAAACCACTCAGAGTTTGCTCATTGTATTTAGTTCATCTCAGTGAGCCCATATAGTATTTGTCCTTTTATTTCATAAACCAGAAACAAAAAGGACACTCAACATAATTACCTCAAGATACATCCATGTTTTTGCATGAATCATTACTTTATTTATTCTTGCAGCTGCATAATGTTCCATTGTATGTGTATACCACACTTCGTTTAACCACTCATCCATTAATGGATATCTGAGCTGTTTCCATTTATTGGCAATCATGAATAATGCTGCTACAAACATAGGTGTGTAAATGTCTTGTCATGTTCCTGCTTACATTTCTTCTGAAAATATACCTAGCACTCTAGTTTGAAAGTATTGTATACACAAGAAAAGCCATGACTTTTAAGACTCATTCAATATTGCTGGGTGGGATATTTTTTATTATGTTATTTCCATGGAGATGTGACCAACCCGATTGTGGATGGGAACTGCTGATTAGGTGATTTCAACGGAGATGTGTCTCCACCCATTCAAGGTGGGGTCGCTTACTGGAGTCCTTTAAGAGGGAACCATTTTGGAAAAAGTTTCAGAAGCCATAATGCTGACAGAGCCAACATTAGACCCAGACCTTTGTGGATGCAGAAAGTAAATGTCCCCAGGGAAGCTGTTTGAAACTAGAATCCAGATGGCAGCCACATGCCTTCTCAGCTGAACCCATCAACTTTTCTTGAGTCAATCCAATTTCCCTGGATGCTTTTATGTGGACATTTTTAATGGTTTTAGAACTGTAACTTGCAACTTAATGAATTCCGTTTTTAGAAAGCTGTTCCACCTCTGGTATACTGCAATCCAACAGCTTTAGCAAGCCAAAACAACTGGTAACAGGATTGCCAGTTCATACAGCAACTGTATGTTAGCTGCCTGAGTAACCTCCAAACTGCCTTCAAGAATGGCTGTAAAACATTCTACATTCCCACTGAAGATGAATAAATGTACCTGTTTCTCTACATCTACTCCAGCAGTTGTAGTTTCCTCTTTTATATTAATGGTCATTCTAGTAAGTATAAAATAGTATCACATCTTTTTGCTTGTTTGTTCCTTGTATTTTTTTTTTTTGCATGGGCAGCCACCAGAAAACAAACCCATGTCTCTGGCATGTCAGGCAAGAACTCTACCTGCTGAGCTACTGTGGTCCACCCTTGGTTTGCTTTTTTTTATTTTTTTCACTGCAATTTTATTGAGATTTTTTCATGCGCCATAGAAACCATTCAAAGTATACAGTCAATGGCTCATAATATCACCTCATAGTTGTGTTTTATCACCACAATAAATTTTAGAACATTTTCATTACTTCAAAAATCAAAAACTAAAACTAAAACAGAAAAACCAAAACATTTCCATATGGCTTATCCTCTTCTATTATTATTTTAAGTTTTATTCACACACAGTACAATCCATCCTAAGTGTACAAGAAATGGTTCTTGGTATAATCACATAGTTATATATTCACCATTATTCACCATTATGATTACTCTTTGAACATCCTAATTTCTTCCAAAGAAAAAAGCCCATATCCCTTATATATCCTGTAACTGGCATTTAGCCTTGGTTTAATGCCTTTGTTACCATTAATGCAAGAATATTACAAGTTTACTGTTAGCTATGGATCTTAGTTTACATTAATTAGATCTTTCTTATATGACACCCTAATATCAACACTTCTTGATAATGATGTGTCTGTTGTCATTCACATTAAATTTTCTTATATTTGTGCAATTAATCAGCATCATTGTCCACTCTAATTTTCTCTAAATCATTCTATCCCATTTTTATCCTCTAGTTTTCCTTCTGGTGATAAACATGACCCTAGCCTTCCTCTTTCAACCATGCTCAGACTCATGCTCACTATACATTGTACTATCATTTTTCTGACCCTTTACAATCAACCTTATTGAACGTTTTGTACTTCTTAAACATTGATTGCCCAATCTTTGCTTTCTCCCTATCTCCTTATAACCTATGCTTTTGACTTTAACTCTCAGAGTTTGCTCATTACAGTGAGTTCATGTTAGAGAGGCCATATAGTATCTGTCCTTTTGATTCTGGATTATTTCACTCAACATAATGTCCTCAAGTTTCATTCACCTAGTTTCTTGCCACATGACTTCCTTTATACAGCCACACAGTATTCTTTCATATGTATACACCACAGTTCACCCTTCTGCTCATCAATCGTTGGATGCTTGAGCCACCTAAATCCATTGGCAATAGTGAATAATGGCACCATAGGCATTGGTGTACAATGTCTGTTCATGTCCCCACCTTCAGTTCTTCCAAGTAGATACCTAATAATGTGATTGCTAGGTAGTATGGCAATTTTATATATTGAGCTTTTTCAGAAATCACCACACTGCCCTCCAGAGGGGCTGCACCATTCTACTTCCCTACCAACAGTGAATAGGGTATGTTTCTCTCTCCACATTTCCTCCAGCACTTGTAGTTTTCTGTTTATTTATGAAAACATTTTTATTCACATACCATACTATCCATCCTAAGTGTACAACAAATGAATTCTGATATAATCACATAGCTATGACTTAACAACCAAAATCACTCCCATTTCTCTAAAAAAAGGAAGGAAAAAAATCCCCTACCCCTTCCTTGTTTTCCTTTCTTGTTTACATTTGGTTTTGCAATATGAATATAGTGTCATTGTTAAGTATAGACTTTACTTGCATTAATTGTATTTTTTCCATATATCTGTGCTGGTTTGAAACAGTTATGTACCCCAGAAAAGTCATGTTCTTCTAATCCAATCTTGTGGGGACAGACCTATTGTCTGAATAGGACCTTTTGATTAGGCTGTTTCCAAGGAGATGTGAAACATCAAAGTGGGTCTTAATCCACTTAATGGAGTCCTTTAAGGAAGGGACATTTTGGAGAGAATACAGACATTTGGAGATGCAGAAGGAAATGCCACAGGAGATTCCAGAAGCTAAAAGATCTATTTGAAACTAGAAGCTGGGAGAGGACATTGGACATCACCATGTGCTTTCCCATGTGACAAAGAAACCCAAGATGTTTTCAGCCTTTCTTGAGTGAAGGCATCCTCTTGTTGATGCCTTAATTTGGACATTTTCATGGCCTTAGAATTGTAAACTTCTTAATAAATCCCCTTATAAAAGTCAATCCATATCTGGTATATTGCACTCTGGAAGCTTCAACAAATTGAGATACCATCTCATTTTTAACACCTTGCAATCATGACATATGTTTGTCCTCATTTAGGTAAAATTTTTTTCATATTTGTACAATAAATGACTATCATTGTCCATTCTAGGTTTTGCTAAGTTATACAGCCCCAGTTTTTATCCTCCAGCTTAACTTCTCTTAACATATATGACTTTAGTCTTCCCTTTTCAACCATACTCACACCCACCATTGTTAATTACGCTTAGTGCTGTGCTACAATCACACAGTACTATGGTATCCATTTGCAAACCTTTATCATTAACCTCATTGAATATTCCGTATTCCTTAATCATTGATTGCCCAATCTCTGCCTTCTTTCCATCTCCTGATAACCTGTGCTCTCTAATTTAACTCTAAGCATGTGCTCATTATAATTAGTTTATATTGTGACTGTACAGTATTTGTCCTTTTGTTCATGGCTTATTTTGCTCAAAATAATCTCAAGGATCATCTACATTGCTGCATGCATCGTGACTTTATTTTGTCTTACAACTGCATAAGATTCCATCATATGTATATAGCACAATTTATTTATCCCATCCATCAGTTGATGGACATTTGAGTTGTTTCCATCTATTGGCAAATGTAAACATTGCCACTATAAACATCACTGTGTGAATGTCTGCTTTCAGTTCTTCCAAATTTATACCTAGTAATGAGATTGCTGGATCATATAGCAATTCTATTCGCAGCTGCCTGAGGAACTGCCAAACTGCCTTCCAGAGTAACTGCACCAATCTACATTCTCATCAACAGTGAATAAGTGCACTTATTTTTCCACATCCTCTCCAGAACTTGTAGTTTTTTTTGTTTTTCTGATAAAGGCTATTGTAGTAGGTGTGCGTTAGTATTTCATTGTGTTTTTTATTTCACTAATAGCTAGTGAAGCTGAGCATTTTTTCATATGCTTTTGAGCCATTTTATTTCCATTTTAGAAAAATGTCTACACATGTATTTTGCCCATTTTTAATTGGGCTGTTTGTTTTTTTACTGTTGAATTGTAGGATCTCTTTATATATTCTGGATATTAAACCTTTATCAGATATGTGGTTTCTGAATATTGTCTCTCATTGAGTGTGCTGCTTTTTACTTTCTTGACAAAGTTCTTTGAGGCACAAAAGTATTTGATTTGGGGGACAACCCATTTACCTATTTTTCTTTTATTGCTTGTACTTTTGGTGTAAGATTTAGGAAACTATCTGCTATCACAAGATCTTTAAGATATTTCTTTACATTTTCTTCTATGACTTTTATGGTCTTAGTTCTAATGTTAAGTCTTTGTTACATATTCAGTTAATTTTTGTAAGGTGTGAGGTATTCATTCCTTTGTATATGGTAGCCAGTTCTCCAAAAACCATTTATTGAAGAAATTCTTCTGTCCCAGTTGAGAAGACTTGGCCTTGTCAAAAATCAATTGACTTTTAATGAGAGGGCTTATTTCTGACTCTTGATTTGATTCCATTGGTCAATATGTATCTTTACATTGATACTATGCTGTTTTAACAACCATAACATGGGAATATGCTTTAAAGTCATGTAGTGTGAGACCTCCAACTTCATATTTTTTTCTCGAGATGATTTAGCTATTTGGGGCTCTATCATTCCAAATATATTTGATTATTGGTTTTTCTATTTCTGAAAAGTAAGCTGTTTGGATGTTGACTGGTATTGCGATGAATCTTTAAAACGTTTTGGGTAGAATTGACACCTTAATTATATTTAGTCATCCAATGCATGAACATGGTAGGTCCTTCCATTTATTTAGTTCTTTCTTTATTTATCTAGGCAATGTTTTGCATATCTCTGTGTATAGGTCCTTTATATCCTTGGTTAAATTTATTTCTAGGTATTTAATTCTTTTGTTTGCTATTGTAAATTGATTTTTTTCTTGCTGTTCTCCTCAGATTACTCATTACCAGTGTACTGAAATGCTACTCTTTTTTTTCACGTTGAATTTGCATCATGCCACTTTGCTGAACCCTTATTAACCCCAGTAGCTTTGTTGAAGATTTTTTGGGACTCTCTCTATATTGGATCATGCCACCCACAAACAGTGAAACTATTACTTCTTCCTTTCAATTTGGATGCTTTTATTTCTTTTTCTTGCCTAACTACTTTAGCTGGAATTTAATGATAACAGTGGCATCCTGTCTTGTTCTAGAACTTATAGGAAAACTTTCAGTCTTTCACCATTGAGTATAATGTTACCTGAGGGTATACACCACTTATCATACTGAGGAAGCTTCCTTCTATATATATCCTTTGAAATATTTTTATCAAGAAAGAGTGCTGAATTTTGTCAAATGACTTTTCTGCATTAATCAAGATGATCATATGGCTTTTCCTTTTGATTTGTTGATATGATGTATTACATTAATTGAATTTCTTGTGCTGAACCAACCTTGCATTGAGTAAAATTCAATTTTTCATCATGTGTAGTTATTTTAATATGCTGCAGGATTTGATTTCAAGTATTTTCTTGAGGCTTTTTGCATTTATATACAGTAGAGAAATTGACCAATAACTTTCTTTGATTGTAGTGTCCTTATTTGTCTTTGGTTCAAGGTGACGTTGGCTTCATAGATTGAGTTAAGGAGGCACCCTTTCTCCTCAAGTTTTTTAAAAAGTGTAGAGCAGAATTGTACTAATTCTTCTTGGAATGTTTGGTAGAATTCACCCGCAAAGCCATATGGCTCTAGACTTTTCTTTTTTGGAAGGTTTTTGATGGCTGATTCAATCTCTTTACTTATGAGTGGTTCATTAAGCTTTTCTATATCTTCTAGAGTCAGCATAGGTTATTCATATGTTTCTAGGAATTTGTCCATTTTGTCTAAGTTGCCTAGTTTGTTGGGAAACAGTTTCTCATAGTATTCTCTCATTCTTTCTTTTATTTTACAGGGTCAGTAGTAATGTCTCCCTTCTCACTTCTGATTTTATTTATTAACACCTTTCTTTCTTTTTCCTTTGTGAGTGTAACTAAATGTACATCAATTTTGTTGATTTTCTCAAGGAACCAACTTCTGGTTTTATTGATTTTCTCTATTATTATTATTATTATTTTTTAACATCAGCAGGTACCAGGAAATGAATCTGGGTCTATAGCATAATAGGCGAGAACTCTGCCTGCTGAGTCGCTGTGGTCCACCCTCTATTGTTTTTATGTTCTCAATATTATTTATTTCTACTCTAATCAATGCTATTTCTTATCAAGCTTCCCTTGTATGTGATGTGTGCCAGTTTGAAAGTGTTATGTACCCCAAGAAAAGCCATGTTTTAATTCTGATTTAATCTTGTGAAAGCAGCCATCTATCTAAATCCTAATCCAATCTTGCAGGTTGAAAATTTTTTATTTGATTATCTCCATGGAGCTGCGGCATGCCCAACTGTGGGTGTGATCTTTTGATGGTGAAGATGTAACTCCACTCATCCCAAATGGGCATTTATTAGTTTATTAAAGTCCTTTAAAAGGGGAAACATTTTGGGGAGAGCTTAGAGCAGAAAGAAATGGCAAAAGCCCCAGAGCCAAAAGAGAGAGCAAATGTAGATGCTTGGAGAACAGCTGCTTCCAGAGAACAGAGACACAAATGTTTGGAGATGCCTGGAGCCCAAAAAGACATCCTCATGAAGTGCTAAGCAAGCAAGAACCTGGAGAGAGCTATGAGAAGCCAAGAGATGAAAGCCATCTCCAGAGAAGTAAATTTATGAATACCCACAGTAACAGAGACTGAAAGCAAATAATACAGGAGCAAAGGCCCAACAGATGCCAATATTTGACTTCCCAGGTGACAGAGGTGTTCCTGACCCATCGACCTTTCTTGAATGAAGGTAACCTCTTGCTAGTGCCTTAATTTGTACACTTTCACTTCCTTGGAGTAACAAACTTGCAACTTGCTAAATTCCCCTTTTTAAAAGCTGTTCCAGTTCTGATATACTGTATTCTAGCAGTTTCCAAACTAACACATGATGGATTGCTTTCCTCTTGCTGCTTTCAGAATTTTCTGTTGGTTTTTCGCATCTGGCAATCTAATTAGTGTCTTGGAGTAGGTCTATTTGAATCTGTTTGGTGTGCATTGTGCTATGAGTAATTTGGGTAATTTAATATATTTTATAATAGTTGGATAATATTCAGCAATTATGTTTTCCATCAATCCTTCTGTCCCTTTCCCCTTCTAGGATACCTATAACATGTGTATTCATGTGCTTCATATTGTTGTTCAATTCCCTGCGACCCTGCTCAAATTTTTCCATTATTTATTTTCCTTAAATTTCTTCAGTGTGCAAGATTTCAGATGTCTTGTCCTCTAGTTCACTAATTCTTTCTTTCACCTTTTCAAATCTTCTGTTGTATGTCTCCATTGTATGTTTTCTCATCTGTTCTATTGTGACTTTCTTACCCATAAGTTCTGAGATATGTATTAGCAAGGTTCCAAGTTCTTCTTTATGGTCATCCTGTGTCTTCTTTATATCCTTTATCTCTTTGGAATATTTTCCTTCAACTTGATGAATTCACTTAAATTTGTTTAAACATCTTTAATTAGTTCTTTCCACTATTGTATCTTCTCTGATGTTTTAGTTTATTCCTTTGACTGGGCCATATCTTCAGGCTTCCTAGTGTGATATGATTTTTTGCTCATATCTTGGCATCTGATTGTCTTGATTAGTTTATTCTGAAAGTCATTTTATCTCTCCTACTAGCATTTTCTTCTTGATTGGCTTTGTGCTCTATTTGTTCTTTAACATTGTTTCAGCTTACTCTAAACTTCTAGCCTAGCTTCTGTATAGCTGATCAGAACTTTTTTCAGCTCTTGTTTTTTCTGATTCTTTCCTAACATACATGTTATGAATTTTGAAATTGCCTTTTTTGTGTGTGCAGTTGTTTCACCCCCAGGAAAATGTTTTGTCTCTCTCTCCTTTTCCTCAGGGAATACTGAACTGCTATTATTTTGTTTGTCTGTTTTGTTTTTACCACTAAATGTTTTAACACTCCTTTCATTACTTCTAGCAACTCTTACCTGGAGGGCTGTTGCTAGAAAGACAGTTCCCTCAGAAATGATTTACTCCTTTCAGTTTTTCCCTGGTCTTATGGACAGACAGGTCCAGGACTCACAAGGGAGTTGTGTGTAACAAGGTTTCCTGAGAATGAGAAGTTTCCTGGAATAAAACCAGCAGGGAGCTAATCTTTCCTGTGAAGCCTCTTCATTCTGTGCTTTTGGTGTCTTGTTTAGCAGATGGCACTTTTCAGTCCAGTGGTCACTGCAGGCCTAGGGTGACACTTTGCCTTTAATTCTCAGCTGTCCCCACTCCTGCAGGAGTGTGGTTGAGACAGTGGTTATGGGGAGAAATCTATCTGAAGCCCTTGCTGTTTTCCAAGATTTGTGGTTTGAGTTCTCTAAATAACTGTCACCACCTGTGCCTTGCATCCCTCATCTTTTCTTGGGGATGAGCCACTTCTCAGATCCCTGTTCCCTGAAGAATAAAAAAGTCACAGTGATTCTCAAGTAGCCCCACTTCCATCCTTATCAGAGCATGTTTCAGACAGAGGCTGGGCTCTGCCCCTTTGGAGATGGAAACCATTGCTGTTATCCAGTCCCTGAAACTCACTTCTGTTGACCCCTGTTTCACCCTTTCCTTGGTTAAGATCTGCCTTTCAGGGGACTATTTCCTCTGTATGATCAGTTACTTTGTCTCTAACTAAATTCGGTTCCCACTCCTTCCTGGGGCAAGACTAAAACAGAGATTAACAGCTGCTTTCTTTATTAGGCTGCTTAAAAATTTAACTATTCTCAGCTGGAGTCCAGCAGACTGGGTTCACTGGTCAAGAGCAAGAATTCGTGCCTGACCCTGTCTGCTTCTTTTTGGGGAGTAAAGCCATCCTTCAGCAAACTGAGCTCAGCCACTTCCAAAAGTCACTATCATTTTCCATCTGCCCTGGCTCCTCTCTTGCTGGGGGCAAAACTGAAACAGAATTTGTTGGGTTCTTTCTATCTTGGTTGCATTGTAAATTTATATATTCTCAGAGTTAGTATCCAGCAGTCCAAATTCATTAATCAAAAGCCACAGTTGGTACCTGGCCAAGTCTCCCTCCTAATCCTAGAAGAGAGGGCTTCTATCCGCCCCCCTCCCCCCCCAGGGACTGACTTCTGAACCAGTTTTCCATGCTTGTGCGTGATGGTCCTTAGCATCCACAGCATGGAAAAATTTATTTATGGATCTTCACTGTAATTTATTAGTCTCATTCTCCTACTCATTCTTGGCTGATACACGGTGTGCATCTAGTCTCCAGAGACCATCAAACTACTTTCAGACAGTTTTTGACTGTTTAATAACTTCCCTGGAGGATGGACTAAACCTAGAACTCCCTATGACACCATGTTCTTCCGCTTGAATTGTTTTTGGGCAAGCAATCCACTATCATCCTTATTTTTCATCAAGATACTGTCCACAGTGTTTCTTTTCTTCCTCCTGCTTTTATGATTTTTCTTTTTATCATTTTAAACTTAGAAAAATTCACAAACACCTCCTCTTTTTCCCTCTCTACATCCCCCTTTACTATAACCTCTAATTTTTTCTACATTTATGAATTTGATATTTCTACTCATCTCTTAAAAGTAATATCATACACTTTTGTCCAATTTGGTCTCATGGCATGTCTTATAACCTCATTTTTTGCTTATGACTGAATAAAAAGTCCATTGGGTGTATGTGTCACTTTTTATCTAGTCATTTCTTGATCAATGTGCATTGTCTCCAGTTGTTGGCTACTGTGAATAATGTTACTATAAACATTGGTGTACAGTATCCATTTGCCACTCATTTTCATTACCTTTGAGTTTATGCCAAGATGCAGGATGGCTGGATCAAATGGCAATTCTTCATTTAGCTTTTTGATGACTTGCCATATTGCTTTCCACAGTAGCTATACTATTTTACTTTTCCACTAACAATACATTAGAATTCAGTTTCTCTGAATCCTCTCTCACACTTGTTCTTTTATGTTTTTTAAATATTAGCCGTATTTGTACATGTGATTGTAATTTGCCTTAGTGTAGCGGGTTTTTTTGTAGCTTTAGTTTGCATTTCTCTAATGGCTAATGATCCTGAGTGTGTTTTTGTGTGCTTATTCATTTGTATATCTTGTTTGGAGAACTGTCTATTCAAGTCCTTTGACCGTTTTGAAATTGGATTATTGTCTTTTTGTAGTAGAATTGTAAACTTTCTTTATATATTCTGAATGTTAAACCCTTATCTGATATATGCTTTGAAACTCCATAGATTGTCTTTTCATTTCCTCAATAATTTCCTTTGGTGCACAAAGTTTTATTACTTGTTTTAAGTATTGATTATGTTATGCCTTGGTGTAATTTTCTTCATACGTCCTGTACTTGGGTTTGCTGATATTTTTACTATGTATACTTTTTGTTAAATTTGGAAAATTTTGTTCATTGTTTATTCAAGTGGCTTTTTCTTACCCTCTCTTCTCAGGTCTTCCCCTCCAAGAAATCCAATTACACCTGTATTTTTCCACTTACAGTTGTCCCACATCTCACTGATACAGTTTTTAAATTTTAAAATATATTTTCTGTGCTTCATTTTGTACATTTTCTGCTTTTAGGTCTTCAAAGTTACCATTCTCAATGTGAGTGCTCCATGTTAGTCTCTGTTTAATTACATTTAGCACAGTTTTTATCCCATACATTGTATTTTACATTTCTAGAAATGGTTTTATTTTTGTTTTTAAAATATCAACATGACTCTATAATGCTCAGTCTTTCTTATACCTGCTTGAATATATGAAACATAGTTATAATATATCTTAATTTCCTGTTTATTAATCCTTCCAACTTTTTGTTTCTGGGTCATTTTGATATAGTAAATTTTCCTATTTCTTTTTATATCTAGTAATTTTTATTAGATGTTAACTGTGACATTTAATTTTTTAATGCTGAGTATTTTTATTCCAATAAAGATCTTTGTTTTTTTTTTTCCTAAGACGTTGTTATGGTACCTAGAAATAGTTATATCCTTTCAAATTTTCTTTTTAAGCTTTGTTAGACATGACTAAGCAGCATTCAGTCTAGAAATAATCCCCCCCCCCCCCACATAAGCAAACCTTTCAAAGTGCTCTAATCAATGGCCATAGCTGGGTCATAGGCCATCCCTGGCCCTGTGTGATCTCTAGTATTGTTCCCTCTTCTTTCTGGTCATTCTCACCATACCTTGGGTAGGTTTCTTTACATGTGTGTGCATATCAGTAATCATCTGAAGACTTTAGAAGGGCACCATGCAGTTCTCCAGAGTTTTGCCTTTAGGCGGTTCTCTCCTTTTTTGTAATTCTGCCTTGTGAACTCTAGCTACTTTGGTCTCTGAGACTCCCAGTTTCACCCACTCAATGAGATTGCACCAGTATCTGCAAAGTTCATTCTTTAATCTTCATGACAACCCTGTATTCTAAAAAATATTATCCAACTTTACAGATAAAAGAAACAGGCACATCAAGTAACTTGTCCACTGTTTCAGAGCTAATAAACACAGTTAAATTCAAGTCTGTCTGACTCCAAAACTGATAAGTTGACAACACAGTATAGAACAAAGTCTATGCCCTTTTGTGAATTATAATCTCTTTTAGCAAAAAGAAGTACTTCTGGGCACCAATGAGTAAAGAATGACTTGTTTGTTTGCCACTGCTTATATGACAGTGAACTCATATAAGAGAAGATACCCAGTGGATTTGTCTATGTTGCTAGATGTCATTTAGAGCAAATATAAATGTGACATCTATAACACTTAACCCAGTTTTTATTGTCAAGAATATTTTTTATTATAGTTCCAAATATTACCAGAGCGTAATTGGCAAGAATTGGTTCCATAACCCCAGGGTAAAAACTCAGGTTACTTCTTCATAAACGCGCTAATCTCTAATGGCTCCAAGGGTCTTTTCTGATTGATCAGCAAACACTTCATAGTATTTTCCCCAAAATACATGTCTTCACATTTTAGAAGTATTCCTAAATGATAACTCAAACATTTAAATACTGAGGGAAACTTACAGCCGTTGTCACCACCAGTATTCTCAACACCACTTGTATGGGAAATACTCCACTGTGCAACTGCTCTTTTCATTTACCACACACACGTATGCACACACACACTCGTATGCACACACACACACATGCATGCACACACACACACACAAAGTAACCAGCTCAGAATGACATCTCCCTATGACACTTTCATTCTAATGCTGAGTACAGTTCACTCTGCAAACTTGCCATTCCCTTATAATATGATGAATTATCTCTCAGGAAGACACACTATCCTTTCCTACAAAATGACCTTAATCAGCTCCATCCATAGAACCCATCTGTCTTCATCTGCTGCAGAAGTTTTTATCTCTTTTTATAAAATATTTTAAATTTAACTAACTAAGGGTGGGTTTAAGACCTGTGATTTTCTGGGCGAGTTCCCAACCCCTCTATAGAGATGAATGAATTCAGATGGGGGAAGAAGTGCTTCCTAGTGGCACACATCAATTTTAACAGAATCCCTGATTCAAACTGATAAATTGGGACACCTATCTCTATCCACCAGGAGATTAAAAGCTTCATCTTCTCTGCTCAGCCAAAATATTCTGTTCAGTGCTCATGTGTGTCGGAGTGCATGCACATACATTCTCACACATACACTTTCTAGACGGAAAATTTCAGGAAGATAAAACTTTAAATACTGTGTCTCCTGAAAGTTACTATGAAACACATTTTGAAGCAGTAATAGGTTGGGGCAGAACTCTGATGTAGTGAATGCACAGGAAGGCAGACTGAATATAAATTAGAATGAAAGACCTGTTAGAATGTCAGGATTATACTGAAGTTCAGTGAAATTCTTTTGGGGTGCAGTATATCTGAGGAGGTTAACACATAGCAGACTGAGGAAGGTGGTGGATTCCTTAAAGGGAAACTGCATCAAAGGCAATGTAATTCTGGATTTATGGGCTCTCTAAGGTTCACCTTATGGGAATCCTTATCAGAAGAGTTTGGCAGTTTTATTCTCTTAATATGGGGTTTGCCTGAGAATAACGACTATATATTTTCAGCTTCTGCTATGTAATGGAAGGCAGAACAACCCCCCAAATCACCCAGCCAGCAAAAATCTTGGAGAAAAGACATATTATGTCAATAACGACAATGGCATGTGAAACTGGAAGCTACTTATGTAATAAATAGTGACAGTTTAAATGATTTACCCATCAGCTGGTGGTTGCCTGGTTCACCTGGTACCAGTACCAGGAGATTTTTAAAAAGATATTTGACTGATTTGCATACAGGAACAAGGTGTCTCACCCAAATAAGAGATAATAAAGAATGGGAAAGGAAACTACAAGACAAAAGTATTTAAATCAGATCAGAACAATATGTAATGTAATTCCCCAGGAAACTGCTTGGTGGCCCATAGGGGACATGCAAACGCTTGGATCTCTAAAAGCCCTACATGAGCCTGCTATTCCAAAACATCATTTGTATATATGTATGTGGTAAGTGATCCCCTGAAAATCAAATATTCAATCAGATAGTGAAAATTATTGAGACTCCACTGGAGTCTATCAGGGTTTTTGGCATAAAAGCTTGTTGTACCAGTCAAACCTTGTACAAGACAGGGCTGGAGTTTGAGAGACCTGAAATTCACCCACAACATCTGTGTTATACATTCAGGGAAAATTAATTTCTATTTCTTTTCCTGAACATAGAATATCTCTCTCTCTCTCTCTGAGGATTAACACAGGACCAAATAAGAGACGAATACAAGCACATATAATTTACAATGTGCCAGACACTGTGCTAAGCACCCTTCACATGATACCTAGTGAAAACCTCATAGAAACTCTATGAGGTAGATTTTATTATTATCCCCATTTATAGAGGATAAAACTGAGGCATAAAGAAGTTAAGTAACTTGGCTAAGGTCCCATTGTATGCGATGACTCCTGATGTAAATCTAAAAATGTACCTTTAACCACCATGCATGCTGCTTCTATCAAATAAGGCATATAAGTGCTTAGCACAGTGCTTCAGTAAGGTTAAGTGCTCAAAAGAGAACCATTATTTGTATTAATAATTACTATGTAGCCACTTATAATTCAGTGTAACACTTTTTAAAGCAAAATGACAATGCAACTTCTGGTTTCAGCTCCAATAAGTAAAGGGGTTAAAAATGATAACTTCCATCCGTACAACAAGAAAAGTTAAGCAGACTAGGAATCAATTATTTTTTTTTCTTGAACTTATCAGAGAACTGAGGTGACATAGCAATATTCCCCCCTGAACTATAAAAGGACAGGCAATCCAAACAGTCACAGATTAGATCCGCTTACCTGAAACAAAAGTCACTGAAGTCAAAATCTTGGAGTATTTAAATAGTAATTTTTAAAAATTGTTGGAGGCTGAGTGTGAACAGACTCGAGAGTCAGAAACTCCTGGAGTTTTAGGATTGCCATCCTTTCCAAACTATAGGAATCCCAAGAGGTTCTCAAAGTGACTAGCCAAGAGAGAGCCCTCAATCAATCTAGAAAGAAGAAGGAAAAATTAACTCTTGTGATCTAATCCCAGAATTGTCTCCATAAAAAAGGTTATTCTCCAGGAGAAAAGACTTAACCAGAGCCCAGGGCAAGAGCATTTTTCCAATTCTGTCCATCTCTAATTTTTCTTTCTCACCTAAGGGGTGAGGGGTTAAAAGACATTCATGCAGTCAAAACCCAGGGATGAAGTCTCGATAAACTAATAAGATTTAATCACAGGGTTAGAGAATGCTTCCAGTCTCCCACATCTTAATCACTACACCAACAGGGCTCCAGTGTAAGTGTATTCTGCAATGCATTATGCAGAATTTATCTGAGTAGCAGTTCATAGGGAAGCCTAAAGGCAAAACAGGAGGCACAGATAAAGACACAAGAGGTATTTGAAGCTTCTAGCACTTACAGATACATCAAACATTAAATATAAAACTCCTAGCCAGATTAATATAAAACTTCACACTAAAGACTTATTTACCTATTTACCTTATTTATCTGAACATCATGGCTGATGTTCAGCAAACAGTGACAGATCTTGCTAAAAGTCAAGAAAGCAACAGACTGAAGAGAGAAATTAAGCATCAGAAAGAAACCAGTGGAGATAAATTTTGAAATTATATAAGATAAGAAATTTAAAATAATTAAGATGAATAGGTTAAGAGTTCTAACAGAAAAAGTAGACAATATACAAGAGCAAATGAGTGATATAACTAGAGAGATGGAAACCTAAGGTAAGACAAAAGGAAATACTGGAAATCAAAAGCATTAACAGAAATGAAGAACATCTTAATGAACATGGCCATGGAAAAAAAATCAGTGAACTTGAAGATATGTCAGTAGAAACTTTGCAAATTGAAATGCAAACAAGGGTGTGCAGATGGTTCAGCGGTAGAATGCTTGCCTTCCACGTGAGAGACCCGGGTTTGATTCCCCGAACATGCACACCCCTCTTCCCTCCCCAAAAAGGAGCAAACAGAACAGAATATGCAATAACTATGGGGCAATTTCAAAAGGTGTAACATAAGCAAGATTGAAATACCATAGGTAAAAGGAAGAGAAAAACACAGAATATATTTAAAGAAATAATAACTGAGAACCTTCTAAAATAAATGATGCTGTGCAGGAAAGGGCTGATTCAGCAGACCTGAAACTCTGCACATTATTAAGAAAGGCTTGCTGGCTTTTGGAAGATGAGTTCTGACCATTTGGAATAGTTTTCCTGCTAAAAATAGATTTGTATACATGAGGCCTTGGGCCGCACAATAGCAATTGGATCAGATAATTCATGCTAACAATGTGATTTATGCTGAATACCTGCCTTTGCTCAGGAGGGAGCTGGAGTCTGAGTAGCTCAAGTCAATCACATCGATGCTGCAGGTTAGCAGCACTGTACATGGACACGTGATTGTTGGGGAGCCTTAAGTGAGCCCATAGAACTGTATGGAAAGAGGTGACCTGGAAGCTTGTACAAGGTTTCTTCTGGACTTCCCTGTATTCACCCGTTGCCATTGCTTATTGAAATCCGTATCTTTCCACTCTAATAAAGTGCATTTGTTAATCTAACAGCTTTCCTGAGTCCTGTGAATCCTTCTAGCCTATCATAGAGCCTAAGGAACTGAGAATCTCAACATGGACACCAAATCACAGACCCAGTGAGTTCAGAGAAGAACAAGAAGGGTAAGTACAAAAAAATAAACCACAAAAGTCGAGCAAACCAAAACAAAAGTTAAAAAAAAAAAAAGCTTTTTTTTTTTTTTTTTAACACCAAAGCATATCTTATTCAGACATCAGAGAAATGAAAACAGAAAATCTTGAAGAAAACCAGAAGGGGAAATAAACACACCTTGCCTACGGAAAAATGAAGATAGGAATTACAGCAGACTTCTCAGAAGTTCACCCTTCTTCATGTGAGAAGAGTAGAGTTAAACATTTAAAAATGTTGAAAGGGAAATTAAAATTCTATGAATATTTATTATCCCAGTATTCATTATTCAAAAATATGAAACAGAGATAATTGCAACATGAACATATTCACTAAAAATCAGTTCTCCCTCATTTACAATGTCTGTCCCTGACTGATTGGCCAGTTTAATTTCTGTACATTTTAAGTATCCCCAAAAAATGGAAATGAAATGAAAATTGATTTTCAATTAATATACCAAATCCTGTCCAAGATATAGGATGTTAGGAAGCTGATGAAAATATTAGAGAACTTCTAGAATCACATGCAAAATAATTATTCAGTAAGGATCTAGCAGAGCTAGGGCTTTAAAAAAATGAAATAATAATAATAGGCCCTTCAAGGAAATGTGTTCACTATTAAAGGATTATAAAGATTAATAAAATATTTAATGATATCCCAAATATTTTAGTAAAATTACTTTCTATATATCTTACAATATAATCATAGAAGTCGCATTTCTGTATGTTATGGTAAATTGTGTCAAAAAGAAACTGCCAAAAAAAGGAAAAGGAAAAAATTTAATCAAGGTGTTTGTGTATTTTAATTAATTGTTAAATCGGGACATATAATTAGAATATATACTGTGGTATTTTATTGAAGTGCTACTTCCTGACTTAAAAAAGAGACTATCAACTTTTGATTATTTATTTTTTGATAATATTTTTTTTTAAAAAAGTCTTATTGAGTCTTCATCCAGAACCTTTATTCCAATTAGTATAAGAATTATAGGGAGTAAGAAATATGAAACTACAAGTGATATTCTCTTTCATGTTATATTTCATAGATTTCATCATGATATCAAAAATATACACAATTCATTGCATTCTTTAATTTATACATTCATAAACATTAAACCATAAGCAGATTGACCATGAACCTAGTAAGCCCTAATCTTTACAGCCCTTCCCTAACACAGCATCTTCCAAAGGTGAGATTCTAACAATTGGTTTTCCTGGTCCTATGGTTATTTTAAATTTATATACTTAAGATACTTTAATAATAGTCCATTAAGACTGCCACCCTTTCCAGAATGTAACCTCTGTCGTACCTTTCTTTGTATTGGGTGGCTCTGGAGTGGCCAAGGGCATTTTTGGCATCTTGCTAAGAAGGAATTCATTTGGGGATATAGACAATTTGGGTTGCATGAATGCAATCATTTATATATATATTTAAAACCCTGGGAATGGTGGAATCTCTTAGAGTTCCCTGTGAGTCACCTTTCATCACGACACAAAAGCTTAGGGTCATAATGCCATAACACTCAACACCAAAAGTTTAAGTAGTGGGGGAGAAATGTGACTTGAAAAATACAAAGTCACAAATTATATGTATATTTCTGGTTTCAAATTCTTGCAATCTTTAAGGGATAAATTTTCAAGCAGAATATTCCCCTTTCATCAACACGTAATCACAATGCGATTCTTCTTCTTCAGGCGTAAAATCAATATGCAAAAGTACTGTATATTTTTTAAATGGGAATCATGTAAAATAAAATTTATGAAATGTCTCTGTCATTAAGGCACAGACCTGCAGCTGTACTACAATAAGTACATCTGAAACATTTTATTTACAAAAGAATCCCAATGGAAGTTTCTCAAGATTGAAAGTAATCTTTAAAATCTATGTGATATGATAATTACTTGCTTGTGAAGCTGAAAGTAACTGTTCTAAATTACCATCAATAATTTCAAAATGATCAACCACACTAGCAGAATAATGCAATTATATTTCCATACCCACTAAAGGAAATAATATTATAAAAGTGTTATCACATAAAGAGGTGATCAAGGAATATATAGATAAAGCTGTTGCATAAAGGACAACAGGGGAAGTATCAGGTAGTTAATAAAGGGAGTCTGCATTTTATTATTTGTGTGGAATTTCCCAGACTCTTTAAATTTATACTTCATTGTGATTTCTTTGTTAATTCCAAATAAATACACAAATTAATTCCACTTTTGTATTCTTGTCCCGAATGAGCACTTCCATTTTTGTAAGCTTTAGTCCCCACAAAGCCTGAATCCGCTAATGCCTTTGAAGCCAATATTTTACTTGTAATTTTACAGACTCAGAAACTAATCTGCAGAAGACTTGTGTCCTATAGGAATTTACCATGAAAAAAATGATGAGACTGTTTTTTGAATTCAAGGATAAGGAATTTCAAAGTCAATGCTGCTATCACTGCTCTTTTAGACAATTGTCAGATAAGATAAAAGGGATGTTAGTTCTTTAATGGAAAGGAAGATACAAGGCAGGGTCTATCTCCGTGAGCTTTCAACCCACTACTTATCATCCTAAAATAGATATATTAGAGGACCTTCCAGGCAAAAGAACATTTTTTTGATTGGGGGATTTCACTATGTTAACTTATATGTTGTTATGTGTGGAATTCTTCAATCAAGAGTGCACCAAGCCTTGAAAAACAAGTAGTAAGTTTCTCTCCCCCCTAAAATCTATCTATAGGTAGCCCTGTTGTAAGAAAGAATGAAGCTTTAATTTAAAAGACTCAAATAAGCTTTGTATTTTCCTACAGGGAAATTTTCTTGAACTCAATGACTGTCTGTTGTGTTATAGCTTGTGATCTATTTTACTCATGACTCTTCAGGTAAATTGTGCCATGATACACTACCACCCTCACTGCTTTAATTAACCCATCAATGCTATTCTAGGTTTGCATCTTAATTATATATACAGAAAGGTAGTTTCCTTTTAAATATGTAACCTAATTGGTTTTCAAAGCAAATGCAAATTGTACTATGCAAGTAACGGCTTTAATCATCTCTCTAAAATTTCTAGGAATATTCTTTAAATGAATTAATTTTCATTCTGAAGCTTTTAGTTAAAAGACCTGACAGGAGATTATAGTCTGTTCATATCTTAAAAATAATTAGGAAAGATGTTTCACTGATATTATCCAATACCCTGGAATCCCTGCTGCCTCTAGTCTGTGAGATTAAATAATTTCTGAGGAGAGGACAGAATACAGAATTTGAAATGAGAAATTCTAGATTTTGATATAAATGCTTCATAACTTTTTCTTATGGCTGTGAGCACTCAGCATTGCTAAGCTTTAGTTACACTGACGTAAAATGGGGATAGTGATTTCCACACCAATGCTGATGCCTTTGCTATTGTAAGAATTGTATAGTATAGTGTATGTGAAAGCACAAAGTATCTTATTTCTAGTCTATTTTTGACCTGTTTTACATGGCAGTCCATACTGTTTTGCCTTAGTTTTCTAGGCTGCTATGACAAATATCACAGAAAGGGTTGGCTTAAACAACAGGGATTCATAGGTTCACTGTTTTGGAAGCTAGAACGCTTGTCAGCTCCTAGGGAGGAGGCAGCATTTCAGTGTTGGGTTGCTGCAGTCCCTGTGGTTCCTTGACTTTCCCTGCTACACATCGCATGATAATGTCCTTTCTTTTCTCTCCTATTTTCTGTTGATTTCTAGATCCTGGCTCCTCCCCATGGCTTTCTTGGAATCAGGTTTCAGGTTTCTTGCTCTTTAAGAAGTCTCCAGTTTAACCCAGACTTAGACTTGACCTCATTCAGTTGGGCCACATCTTCACTAAAAATAATATCTTCATGAGTTCCTATTTATGATGAATTCACATCCAAAAAGATGTGGTTAGGAATATGTCTAAATTGGAGTGCATAATTCTCTCCCACAATCCTTACTGTTGCAAGGTTAATATTAAAGAAAATATTGGAAAGAGAGACCCGACCGGTTCACATACTCCCTGCCAGGCACCCATGCATTTGTGCCCCAACTTCATGACCCCTGCTCCCCAACCCTCGGTCCTGCAAATGTGCACACCTTTGCCCCAGGCACAAGTGTCCTGCTCTCAGTCCTGGCAGATGCTCGTGTGCGCATTTGTGCTACATAGTCCCTGCCCTGCAAACACATCCAACCCTGCCCCAACCCCCTCGACCTGTGCACCTGCACCAGGGCCCTGCCCAACGAATGTTACCCGCCCCTGACCTACATCCCACAGCCCCCATGACTGGTGCCCTGCCTCTACACATCCACACCTCCAGGTGCCAGCCCCCATGAATCCCTCCTCCTGCACAAGGACACACCTATGCCCTGCCCTCTCTGTGCCCCAAACTCTGTGCCACACCCTGGTACCCAGGACCCCCATGGTCCACACACCCATCCACACCTGCCTGCGCACCAGCCCCCATACAACCACACAGTGCCCCCATTACAGCCTCTATGTCTGCTATGCTGCACTCTGCTCTTGCTCTCCAAGGGCTGCCAGAGCTGCACCCTGTCCCCATGGCCCCTGCACTGCACCTCCACAACCCCACACTCCACACCCCATGCTCACAGACACCAGCGTAGTGTCCCCCAAACCATGCCTATACCTGGACTGCAACCTGTCACTGCACTGTTGTACTCTGCCCCACATCTCACATTCTGCTCCACATCCATCCTTCAAATACAAAGCTTTAGACTACTGAAGGAAATCAACTTCCAAAGTAACCTTTTTAAGATATTTACATGCCTCAAAAGCAACAGAAGATCACTAAGCAGACCAAGAGGCAGGCAGATATAGCCCAGCCTAATGACCAAATTGAAACACCAGAGGAGACACAGACTTTGGAATACTTAATCAAAGATGTTCATGTAACTCTACTAAATAAAATCAGTGATATGCCTAATGACATAAAGGAGAATTTGAAAGAATAAATGATAAATAGTAGATATCACAGAGATTAAAATGATATAGGTCAAATAAAAAATATACTAGAGATATAAAACAGCAAATTTGAAGAGGCAAAAGAAAGAATAAATTTATTGCTTTTTGTATATATATATAATTTTTCACAAAAAAAGAAAAAAGTGATTGTGATGAAAGATGCAAAAAAAAAAAGAGTGATATCCTTAATGCATTTTATCAGAACCATAAAAATAAGAAATAAGCATCCAAGCAAAAGACAAATGATGGAAACCTTCAGAAATATGAAGTCCTTTCCCTTTACTCATTTCCCAAAGAATCACAATAATCTGGCAATGTATATGCACAATTATTGGGTTCTATTTTGACTAGAAATGGAATTTTTATTGTTTTTATTGTTTTAAATGAGCATCATTTTGCCTCACCTCATGACTTCATTCACCTAAAAATTTAATGGAGAAATGAGAAACATACTTTCATCTGCTTTTCATTATTGTGAAAATGATACATGGGTCCTCTCAGGAAGCACTTAACAAATTTTAAACTTTAAAGGAAGAGCCAACCTTTGTAGACGAGCCTTAAAGTTTCATTATGAAGTCCATTGTTTAAAACTGGTCTTAATCTCATCCAGCAAAATGTCCCAAACAACTCCAATATCAAAAGAACTCCTCATAGGAATAATGAATAATGACCTTTTAAAAATGTATAATGGCCTTTTATTCATGAATACTCTACAAATTAAACACCTCGGTTCTTTTCTCTCTGGCTCATCTTCATCTGGAAGAATGAACTTCCTATTTCAGTGACAGGCTCAACCCTAACCTCCCTCAACCCCAATTTACCCCACAAAAGTCTAGGAACTTCACCTTTCACTTCTCTCTCTTGAACAATTTTTTGTTGTTGTTTAGCTTAGCTTTTAGAAAATTTCTAACTCATGCTCCTTTTCTTCAAATCCATTTTCCATTAACCAGCTACAATCTTGCTGGCTTTGAACTAGAGCTCAGCAACTGTTCTTTCTAATCATTTTTCCTTTTTCATTTTCACCAGCCACATTTCAGTGAAAGGTCTCTTACAAAAATTCAACATTTTCCCTTCTACTTCAACCAGTAATAATGGGGATGAGTATACCTCAGACCTTAACCAAAAATTCTAAGAATATATGTAATGCCATCCTATTCAATAGACAGTCCGGAATTGTGATCTATGAGGAAAAGGAGATAAAAAAAGCTGAGTAGGATGATTGCTCTGGCTTACTGCCTCCAGGTAATTTTCAAGCTAAATCACAGAGACAGAGACACCAGCAGATTTCCTAGGCTTCTCTGAATTTAGAAGAACAAAATTCGGGAATGCTTAGGTAGATAAGTAGATAAAATTTGCAGAATAGTCATATCAGAAAGGAGAAAACTGTTCAGAGAAAGAGCTTTGGAGGTTTGCAGAAGGGTATCCTTAAGTCTTTAATTAGCACTGATAAATGCATAAAAGGGAGAAAACAAAAAAGACACAGAAATAACTACTGGGAAAGAAAAGCAGAATAATTTCCACAGTGTTAACATTCTTTGTATTCCCAACATCAAGAGTGAAAGACCTTGAATGTATTGGGCATCCAATAAAATCCATATAGAGATATTGTCTAAGTAGTAAAGATAAACGAGACCTAAATTAAAGGCCACTGTGGCCCCATCCTAACAATGTTTCAGCCAGTGCCTCAAGTAATCCTCTCCAAGGAAACAAGTATATTAGAAGCCCTATTTGTATCAATAGTTAATTTTACTGTTGAAGCCAGGTACAGGTGAATCTTTGAGCAGAGTGATTTAGGGACAAGATCAGGCATGTAGTAATGAGTTTCTTATTCTTCTTGAGCTGAAATCTTTCTCTGAAACTCTGCTATATGCTTCCAGACTTCATTTTGGAGTGCCATCTATAACTTCTAATTTGCTTTGTCAGTTCTAATTAGAAGAAACATACTGCTTCAGCTTCGAGACATATAGCTTCTAATAGGGACATCCACCCAGTCCCTATCACCTAGAACCATTGTTCACTCTTGACCTTGATTCAGAAAATCCTCAGAGCTAGAAAGGGTGGACACTGGATGCAGTTCCCCAGCTGAAATCCCTTTCATTCAACGTCAATTAGTTGTCCTTATATCTGTCATGTCCCTTTAGACACTGTGATTTAGAAACTTAGATGTCTGTTTCTCAGCTTTCAACCTCAATTATAACCCTGGCTCTACCACTGTCCACTTCGACCTTGCCTTATATCACCACACACTATAACCACAGTGTGGGCCATTGCAGTCCTGGCATACATCACAAATATATCATTAGGATGAGGGTAGCATAGATGTATGAAATCTGACAAAAAACCAACTGGAAAAATTGTATTAAGAAGTGATTCTGAAAAAGAATATGAGTTTAATTTAAGTAAATTAGAATTATACTTTCCTTAAATTGGACTATTATTCTTTGTTAATTCCAATTAAAACATCACATTAATTCCAATGTAGTTATAATTAAAGCTACTTCTTTTCATAATTAACTTATATTACTTGTGATTCAAAAGATCTAGGGGACATCAGGTGGGAAAGTGAATTTTGGTCTGAAAGTATGGACTATTAATCTGCAAAGGAGTGATTTTCTCCATTTGTACATGGGATACACTGCCTGCAGGAATAAAAATTCAGCTAGGATGAAATTTGAAGCAATGGCTAGATATTATATACCTAAGAATCATTTTCCAAATTAAAGATTTCTCCTACGTCTCTACTCTGCTCTTTATTTTAGTGGTAGTTTGAGTAAGCAAAACATAGTTGCATTTGAAATACCAAATTTTTCTGTTAGTATTATGGCTGTTATTGCTTTGTTTGTTGACATATAGGTAGAGCATATATTGAGCCTTGGTTATGCTCAGATTAATCATTTTTGCAGGTGTACAAACTGGAAAGAAAAATAAATGCATACAATATATTTTAGAAGACAAAAATCAATAATGGAAGAAAATCAGTCCATATGAGGTCTTGTCTACTGAGTTTCTACTTTCCATATGACAACAAATAAAAGGTGGAATTGCCTTAAGTAATGATTCCTTCAGTGAAAGCGGAAATAGAATACAACCAACAAAATTCCAGCTATTTTATAAAGGATGGTTATTTCTTCAGTCAAAGTCATTATTGTAAAACCATGTTAACAATCTAATTGAAATCATAATTCAATGATTTCCCTTTGCCGCAACAAAATAGAAAATTATTTTGGATGTAATTATCTGCATAAAAAGAGTAACCATTTGCCAGAAAAAAAAAACACACCTGTTTCTAAAGTTCTTGTTTGTTTAATTTTTGTACTTGTTGATTTAGTTTTTTTTCTTCTTTTGTATGATCTTGTCTATGATAGTCCCTTCTTTATTTTCAGTACAAGTGGTAAAAATAATTTACAGATATTTATCAAATTTTCATTTGGCATAAAGAGATCTCCTTTATCCAAATCCTTTACTTTCTATGAACCAGTGCACTTAAAATATAACAGATGTGTCTGAAATACGATGCATACTTGGTGAAGAGAAACAAATGAGATGCAATTGTGAGTGCAAAGCAATTCAATAGAGGGAGGCTGTCCTTTCCAATAAAAAGTGTTGGAGCAATTGAATTGGCATAGGCCAATAAAAATGAACTTCTAATGGCAAACCATGCCTATAATGATTTAACTGAAAATTGATCATGAATTTAAATGTAAAATGAAAACTATAAGACTAACTAAAATTTTGGGGATCTAGCCTAGTTGAAGAGATCTTGTTCTTGACACTAAAAGTATTATCCAGAAAAATTGATAAACTGGGCTTCATCAAAATTTGAAATGCTTTCTCCATTAATGATCCTGTAGAGAAGATGGCAAATAAATACTTATAAACCACTATTCAATAAAGGGCTATTATCTAAATATGAGGAATAAATTCAAAACTCGACTGAAAAGCACAAACAATCCAACTAGAGAATAGACAAACATAGGAAGTCTTATTTCATTGAAAAGAATATACGGATGTTAAATAAGTATAATAAGAGATGCTCAACATCATTAGTCATTAGGAATTTACAATTTCAACTACAATGAGACATAAACACAAATCTCTCACAAAGACTAAAATAAAAATAATACTCTGTCAAATGCTCAACTGACAAAGATGCAGAGAAACTGGGTCTTTCGTACACTGCTGGTGGGAATGTCAAATGTAGCAGTCACTCTAGAAAAGAGTATGGTAAATTTTATCAAAACGTGTTTATCATGACACCCCAAAATTTCACTCCTGGGCATTTATCCCAGGGAAATTAAAACAGATGCTCACATAAAAACCTGTGTATAAATGTTCATAGCAGGTTCATTTGTAATAGGAATTGGAGGCATCTAGGCTGTCATCCAATGAGTAAATTCATGAACAGATTGTGGCAAATCCATAACATGTAATACTACACAGCAATAAAGGAATTGTTTTGATACTTGCAACAACTTGGCTGGATCTGAAAGGAATTGCACTGATGCAACAAAAAGCAAATAATAAAAAGTTACCTACTAGACTTCCACTTCATGGTTCATCCTGTAAAGAACTTGGACATCGTCACTCCCATACTCACAATGAGAAAAAACTACTGAATGAACTGAAAATCAGCAGAAACTTTTAGATCCATGAGAGATTTGAGGTCACAGAACAAACTACCATCCCCAAAACTGGAGAGACAGATGCATATGGAGAAGCACAGCTTACGAGGAACAGAGGGCACAGCAGGAGTCAGCAACTGGTAGGAAAACTCAGAGTCTAATTGACTAATTGCTGCACACCGTGAGGAATATCTTGAGACAGAAACTTTCCTGAGGGTCCAGACATACGGAGTTGGAGGTTGCGGGGCGGGGGGGGGGTGGGGGTTGATCACATATTTGTGAATTTTGCCTGCAGGATCCCCACAGTATTCTCATTGTGAATATGGGAGAAGAACAAATTAACAATAAAACCTTATTCAAACAGGGCAGGGGGACAGTAATCATTTTGAAACATACCAGAATACTCTGTTCTTCTTAACAAAGACTTGTCCTCAAAGGAAACTATTTTTCCAGATTCTAAGGCACTTGGGTTTCAGAAGAGACTAATTCTCATGAAGGGAGGGAATTACAGGGAATTATTCTTTCACTTAGGAGAAGGAAAGTACCCAACTCCTGCTCCTTTTAGACTTCCTGTATCATGTAAGGCACAGGGAAGGGGGAAGAGTTAAAAGGGACTTGAGAAGAACGTAGCCCGATGACACATATCCCATAAAAAGCTGAATTAATCATAGGATTAAAGACTGTTCTCCCTTCCCCCATACCACACCACCACATTAATAAGAATTCTGTACAAAAAGAGGAATTAGAACAGAAATATCTGTAAGGATCAGATCCTTTTTAAGAGGGATTATCTAAGAAGTGAAGGCAGTTCTCTAGTGGGTTTGTAAGTAATATTACCATATTGAAGGTGAGCAAGATTGAAAGGGGTTGTCCAGACCTATGTGCCCCACCCATTTATATTCTATTTATATAGAAATATAAATAAGTTCTTGCAAGAACTACTTCAAAGGTATGATTCTTATACAAAGAGTGTTTAAGTCCAACATACCAGGGGAAAACTGCTATTGCATACTGTTTTAACAGGAAAATATCAGCACTACTGCAGCAACAGCAGGGGCAAATAATGGGAGCAGGGGGGCAAGAGTTAGGGGAAGGTTTAGATTTCCTATTTGGTGAGGGTGTGTTTATCGGATTTCTTTTTCTTGGGAACAATGAAATTATCTAAAATTGAGAGTGTTGATGGACATAGACTTTGGACATTATGCATGATGCCTGATGAAGGCAATGGTTGAAGGATGCACTGACTGAGAAATAGATTGGTGAAAGATAGTGTGCACACATGGCCGAATATTGTGCTGCTACAAAAAGGAAGGAAGGCCTGAAGCATGTAACATTGTGAATGAGTGTGTAGAGCATTTGGTAAGGCAAAATAAGCCAGAAACAAAAGAACAATTAGTGTATGGTCTCATTTAGAAAATGCTTATAAGAAAACAGGGGCCTAGATTGTAAGTTCTTATAACAGACATATTTAGTTTGGAGTGGTAATTATTACTTTTGGATTTTGAGAGGCTATTTTATACATCTATAATCTGTTATTTAGAGATATGAATGAAGCTGATCAGTTTGGGATTAAGGTAATTCAGAGAACAGGAGTAAGGAAAACATTATCTATATTTTAGAACTGCACCTACTCTTTGAGACCAAAGGAAGAAAGGTTTCTTTTGTCTGCAAGCTAAATTTTCTGTAGCACATAATCTAACGTGTTGGGATAGCTCATTTGAACAATTGAAACACAGGGAGCCCAGAATAAGAATGAGGGTCTTTAATCCTGCATAGCTTAATGTAATGCCTGGATACATCTTATAATATATTAAGCAGATAATTAAAAAGTATTGGCAATGTCCTTTGAGTGATGGGAGAAAAAATATGGAACTATTAAACTTTACTATCAGGGAAAACCCTGACACTGTGTCAAACATCAGGGACACCCAAATCAATAGGCCAAACCCTCGATCTTGAGGCGTACACTTGTGAAGCTTATGTAAGTAGCAGAAAAGCTTAACCTACCTATAGGTACGCCTAAGAGTTGCTGCTGGAGGACCTCTTTTGTTGCTCAGATATGGCCTCACTCTCTCTAAGCCTAAGTGTTTAAGTGAAATTACTTCCCTCCCGACTACATAGGACATGCAATCTAGGGGTGAGAGTCTCCCTGGTGGTATGGGAGATGAATTCCAGGGGTGAGTCTGGCCCTGGCACCATGGGATCAACAATTCCATCTTATCAAATGGGTGAAAAGAAGTGTAACTAGTAAAATATCAGTGACTGAGAGAGTTCAAACAGAGTCAAGAAGGTTACTCTGGAGGTCACTCTTATGCAAGCAAGTTAGACATTGGTAACTATCATAACTTGTTAAATCCCAGCCAAAACCATTCCAGCCAATCCTAAAGAACATTTAGGGCAATATCTAAGATTCTACAAAGGTTCCATGCAGTAGGGGAACTTTCCAGAAACCTACAACCTCCAAATAGGTCCATGGACGAGATAGGTCCTGAGGCTTAGAGGGCACAGCCTCTCCAGAACATCAGCTAGTTCCATCTCCCTACCCCATGTTGTTGACAGTCCCTTCCAATATAAAAAATTTAGAATGGCCATTGGTCAAACACCCCTAAAGAGTGGGTTAGAAAGATCAGAGATGATGGTGGAGTTATATAGAGAAGGTACGGTATAACAAATGAATATGATTACTGAATCATTAAATTGACATTTCTTTCAGTTTCTAGTATCTTAGAGCAGCTAGAAGTAAAAACCTATAATTGTGGAATTATAACTCATACCAAACTCTGAAATTGCTGTTTTTACATATTATCCATTTTTTTTTTTTTTACATTAGAGCCCTTAACAAATCAATCAAATTTTTTCAGTTCCTGGTCTGATTACAAAATTACAAAATCATTGTATATCTAAGTCTTAAATTGATGTTATTTTCTCTCTTCAAATCGTATCTTTTGCATTCTGGTGTGCCTTATAATTTTTTGTTGAAAGTTGGACGTGGCACATTGGAACTCAAGGTAAGTAAGTCTTTAATGGGAGTTTTTATGTTTATCTGACTGGAGTTAGTGTTTTTTCTTTTCTATAGCTGTAGTCATCAGAGGATTAGAGTTTACCTACGGTCCTATTTTTTGTTTCCCTGTTGTCTTTGGCTTATTCCTAGATAGTCCTTTTTTTTTAACTTTTAAAATTGTATAGTATAACATGTATACAAAGCAAAGAAAGAAAAAAGCAATAGTTTTAAAAGCACTCTTCAACAAGCCCAACAAGCCACGTCCAACTTTTAACAAAAAAAATGCAAGGCACACTAGAATGCAAAAGATACAGTCTGAAGAGAGAAAACAAACATCAGTTTAAGACTCGGATACACAATGATTTCTAATTATCAGACCAGGAACTGAAAAAATTCGATTGATTTGTTAAGAGCTCTAATGTAAGAGAAAAAATGGATAATATGCAAAACCAGACAGGTAATTTAAGCAAAGAAATCGAAGCTTATAGAAAGACTCAAGAAGAAATGCTAGAAATTGTAAACACTTTAAGGAAATGAAGAATGCCTTTAATTAGTTCATCACTACCGGACTTGACTGAGAAAAGAACAAATGAACTTGAAGATACATTAATAGAAGCTTCCATATCTGAAAAGCAAAGATAAAAAGGACTGAAAAAACAAGACAAAAAACAAAACAAACAAAAAGAGATCACCTAAGAACTATAGGACAATTACAAAGTTATAACATATGCACAATGAGACTGCTAGACGGAGAACAATGTAAGCAGGAACAGGAAGAAATATTTTAAATAATGCCAAACATTTTCTGAAATTAATAAGAGAAGTCAAATTTTAGAACAAGGAACTCAGAGACCATAAAGCAAAATAAGTATCTCACCCCCCTCACCCCATAAAAAAATAAATATTAGGGCCTGACATTTAGAACAACAAGGATAAACGCACAATAGGATTTCTCTTCAGAAACCATGAAAGCAAGAGAGAAGTGGAATTAAAGATTTGAAATGTTAAAGGAAAAGGAACCACCAGCTGAGAATTCTGTATCCAGCAAAACTATCCTTTAATAGTGAAAGAAAAATGAAGACATTATCAGATGAATGAAACTTGAGGGAATTTGCTATGTTATGTGAGAAATGTTAAAATACTTTCTTCAGAGAGAAGGAAAATGATATGTTACAAATTCAGATCTACATAAAGATAAAAAAATAAAAGAATCAAAGAGGACTAAATAGAAGTAAATTACCAGAAAAGGCCATGGATTCTTTTGCCTGATGTGCTCAATAACCAATTCCTGACACATTGGGTTTTAAAGAGAGAGTCTATTAATAGGCACATGGTAGGACAGCAGATGGCCTAGTGGCCCAAAATCTGTCTTCCTGAACTGCAGCAATTCTGATAGTTTCATTACATTAAAACATGGGCAAGGTTTAGTTTAATGAGCACAGTGGCCCCAGATGATATAATTGGAGGTGATCTAATTATTGGGCATGTGCAGATTGATTACGTGTTTAGTTAGAGGATGTGTAAGAAAATAGTAGAGTGAGGTAAAGTCTAAGCTACTGTGAGTATCAGGTGGGCCCATTTTTGTTAGATCCAGCCTTGGTTATCAAGATAACTTTGGACTTAGGGTGGGTTATTTTGGTGCTCACCCAAGACCCATCATTAATAAACATTAGGAGCTGTCTTTAGTGATTGCAAGACTCTAAAGTTGAAAAACTGGATAACTGGGTACAAATGAAGGTTAGTCAAAAAGTTTTTACAATCAAAGTGGCAGAAGATAAGGGATATACATGATCAGAGATCAAGACAGCTGGATTACAATTTAGATATTTCAGGAATTTCCCTCTGTCTATGTCAATATACCAGAAAATAAAAAGGAATATCTATATAATGATTCAGTAATCAAAATCATCCTTTAAATTCTAAATTCTCAGTTACAGTAATATAAAATCTTTTAATTTTCCTATTATTAACAGATCTAACAGATACAATTGATTAAAAATAATTATAGCAACAATTTACTGGGTATTACTAGCTATGGAAAAGTGAAAACAATGATAGCAATGTTTGTCACAAGGGGTGGGAGGAAGGAATTGGGAATTTGGTATTATAAGGTTCTAGCACTGCCTCCAGACTGACAGTGTTATTTGAAAGTGAATTTAGATTATTTAGCAATGTGCATTACAAATGCTAAGGCAGAAACTAAAAATATTTTTAAAGAAGTATAATTGATATGGTAAGAGAGAAACATAGGCGGATGTGAAGTGAGTTACTACAATGGTGAATTGTAGGAACACGAGTTTAGGCAAAACAGATATGTTCAGCAAATGACCCCTTTAATGTACAGAATAAAGAGTCCACAAAGGGCAAATCTTCTTGTTTCATATAAAGACCAGAAGAAGTCCTATCAGGGCTAGTCTTGGTTCTAGCCAAAAATGTTTCTGGGTCAGAGCTGATAGATGGCAGCTCAGCATGCTGCACTTTGCACTTTGCATCAGAGAAGAGAGACCAATCCATATTGTTGGAGCATGGTTTGTATCCACTTTGGGCTTGGGGAAGTCCTGTCATGAGAATTCCTATTCTGATAAGCATTTGGGACCACTTATTCCTGGTTTCCTGGTTTCAGGTCTGTTGGGAACTTTTCATTAGACTTAATATCTCCCTCACTTTGTGTAACGGTACACAATAGAAAAGGAGGTGTGGGTAACAGAAGGCTGGAGGATGGTGGCTTATATGTGCTTGTGACTTCAGAGAAGGAGGTGGGGGTAGGTCAGGTGGAGGCAGGTGGGAGAATGGTTGCTTAACAGATGTCTTTAACTTCCCTAAAAAATGAAATCATATAAAATGTTCAGTTCAAGAGAGAGAAGGCAGATAAAGGGTGAAAGACAAAAGAGAAAGGAAGGAAGGGAGGGAGGGAGGGAGGGAGGAAAGAAGGAAAAGAGAGAGAGAGAGAAAGAAAAGAAAAAGAAAGATCAGAGGCAAAGAGAGAGGGTTAAAAGTATGGTAGATTTAATACAAGTATATCATCATTCACTTTAAGAGTGAGGGTTAAAAGTATGGTAGATTTAATACAAGTATATCATCATTCACTTTAAGAGTGATTGTTCTAAATACATAAATTAAAAGAGAAAAACTGGCAGAGCACTTTAAAAATAAGCCCCAACTAAACCTTTTCCGTAAGAAACCTGCTTTAAATATAAAGTCACAGATAGATAAAAAGCAAAAGGATGGAGAAACAATCACCATGATGACACAAATTTAAGAATCTGGTGTAGATATATTAATTTCACACAAAGCAGACATCAGATAAGGGAACATTAATAGAGTTTCATTACATAAAGGTAAAGGGGTCAATTTTCCAAGAAGACATAACAATCCTTTGTAGGTGAAGCCCTCCCAAATCTGTGTTTGCTACTCTGCGTGATTTAAAGCACAGGCACACCAAAAGGGATATGGAGGAAAAGGAGGTTTATTTATGCTGGCAAGAGGGCAGGAGAACTTCCCAAATCTGCCTCCGCATAGAAACTTTTCAATTAGCTTTTCTACACATTAGAGAAAAAGAAAGGCAATTATCTTGGGTAACAGGTAACAGGTGTCTGAAGAATTTTGCTTGTTCCTTATCTTAGTTGTTTACTGCTTCCTCCAGAATAATTTACATCCTCTGTGACACCTGGGCATGGTGCGGCCAAGTATAGGGCAAAGATGAAAGCCTACTCATACCTGGCTGCAGACTTTACATATTGCTTTTTGTGAGACTGAAGCTCAAATTTAAACTTGCTTCAAGTTTTAATGTGACATTTAAAAGATTAAACCTTAATGTATATGCACCTAACAAAAGAGGTTTAATATACACGAGACAAAAACTTATAGAACTGCAAGAGAAATAGACACCCGCTATTACATTCAGGAACTTAAATCCTATCAGTCAATGATGAATCCAGCATGCAGAACATCAGCAACGACTTAATAGACATTAGTTAGAATATTTCCCACAAGAGCAGAACACACATTTTTCCCAAGCTCATATGGAATATTCATCAAGGTAGATCACATTCTCTGCCATAAAACACACTTTAACAAATTTAAAAGTATATAAATCATGCAAAGAATGATTTCTGACCACAGTGGAATTAAAGTAGAAATCAATAACAGATTATAGCTGGAATATCCCAACGTATTTGGAGATGAAACAATACACAACTGAATAACATGTGAATCACATAAAATGTCTAGAGAGAAATTTTACGTATTTTGAAGTACATGAAAGTTAAGGTAGGACTTACAATATCTAAGTGAGGCAGTAAAAGTAGAAAAGATCCAAACTCCATAAACTAACCTTCCACATTAGAAGAATCAAAAAGGAGAGCAAATTAAATCTAATGTAGGCAGAGAAAAATAATAAAAATTAAAACAGAAATCAATGGAACTGAAAATGGTATATCAATAGAGAATATTAATTAAAACAAACATTAGGTGGAAAAAGGGATACAGCTCTAGCCAAGCTAAAAAAAAAGGATAAAAAAAAATCCACAAAGTACTAATCCAGAGATCAGAGATGTCCATCACTACTGATCCATGGACAGTAAAGTACAATAAAGCAAGAATAGGAACAGTTGTGTGCCCACAAATTTAATTTCTTAAATTAAATGAAACAATTATTTGAAAGACACAATCTACCAATACTTATTCCAGGATAAATAACCTGACTATGCTTATATCTATTAGAGAAATTGAATCAATAAAATGTCCTCCCCCCACCCCCCCAAAAAAAAAACCACAGCAGATGGAGATGATCCTAATGCTGTATTCCATGAAATGTTTAAGAAAGAACTGATAGTCATACTGTGCAATCTCAAATTCTTTGACACCAGAATTATTATAATACTAAAACCAGACAAAAGACATTACCTGAAAAGACAACTGTTGAACAATATCTCTCATCAACATAGATACAAAAATCCTTAACAGAATTTTAACAAATCAAATCCAGCAATGAAAAAAGAACCATAAATGACAGCCAAGTAGTATTTATTCCAGGTATACAAGGCTGATTAATCCATCTCCATCAATAGTCTAAGAAAGAAAAATCATATGGTCACATCCATAAATGCAGAAAAGACTTTGGCAAAATCCAGCACCCATTCATGATAAAAATCCTCAGCAAAATAGAGGGAAACTGCTTCAACTTGAACATCTGCAAAAAGCCTACAGCTATATCATACTCAATGGTGATAAACTAGATACTTTCTTCCCAAGATCAGGAACAAAACAAAGAAGCCCCTTTTCTTCATTCCTATTCAACATCCTACTTTATGTCTTAGCTAATTCTGTAAGATAAGGAAAGGAAATAAAAAGTATATTGATTGGAAAGGAAACAAGAAAAATGTGTTTGTTCGTAGACAACATACCTGTCTACATAGAAATCTGAAAGAATCTTTTTTGCAATTTTGTAATTTCTGAATTAGGAAGAAATAGGAAATGACACTTCAAATCATTAAGAAGAGATAATTTGAGAATCAAATAATTTCAAAACTCATGTCCTATATAATAACATCAAAAACTCATATTTCTCACTGATAAATGTGTTTTTCTCACAAGTACATTTACAAACGGTTCCATTAAAACAAGAAAACTTTTTCATCACTACAAACAGAAGCACTGTACCTATTAAGTAATAGCTCACCCTTCACCCACTTCCCTGACCCTGTAACTGCTAATCTACTTTATGTCTCCATGAATTTTCTTATCCTGGATGTTTCAAATAAGTGGAATTATACAATATGTCCTTTTGTATCAGATTTATTTCACTTAGCATAATTATATTAGTATTTTGATTCTTATAAATACAATGAAAATTTATATTAGAATTTTGGGATATTATGAGTGATCTCAGAAAAATATTCTATTTCTAACCATAATTCCTTGACATACAAATAAACAATCTTGTTGTTTTGATATATGTCCCTCCAGGGCATTATTTGTATTTCTCTCTTTCTCTCTCTCTCTGTCTCTCACACACGCACACACACATGCACAACACACACTAACTTTTCAATTACTCTCCAATAATTACTAAATTAAAAAAAATCACAGATGTCTTTCTAAGTCTAGAAATTTCAATGCACCATCATTTAAATTAATTATAAACTATTGCTTATATGAATATACCTTGATGTATTTTTGCCATTTCCTAATTGTTAGAAATTTAAATGATTACATATTCCATTATTATAAATAGCTCTGAGATAAATACATTGTAGGTAGACCTTTTACACATATCTGGTTATTAATTTATATAATAGCTAAATGTATATTATTTGTTTATATTTTGCTCCATGTCCTTTGTGAGTGACAGCCTTGTTTTAGTATTCTAGCCTAATTTCCACTCCCATCAACATCTACCAAGAGGTGATGAGATATACTAAAGCAATAAGCAGAGAATAGGCAGGAAGGGAAATCTGAGAGGCATTTCTGGTGTGGAAAAGAGATTCTGTAGGATCTCCTCGCGTGTGGGACTATGACTATTGTTCCTTTCATTCAAGTACCTGTCTTAGTGGCTGACACACAGAAAAGGATAAAAAATGGTTAAAGAAGCAAGATTGAATGACTGAAGTGAGAGTATATAGAAACTGATACTTAAAATGTTTGGATACTGGGTGAGAGTAAAAAGACTAAGATGACTGATTTTATTTCTTTAAGTGATTATTGTGCAAATAGGAGCCATGATCACATTGATATTTCCACTCAATATAAATTTTATATTTCATCAAAGCTTGTGCAGGTTAAAATACATAGGAACCTTATATGTTCTCTAAATATTTACCCCAGACAACACTAATTTCTTCTCTTCCAAATGATCATAAATATTTACTGTTAATTTCTAGTTTATGTTGTAGCTCTATGTTTATTTCCTCTACTTCATGACAATGCCCTTGACACAAACATCTTACTTTTTTCATGCTTATCTCCTACCCTGGCTAGTGTAGTATTTTGACATATATTTGTTTAAGTAGTAAATGAAAGAAATACATATGTGTGCATGTGTGTGAGTGTGTGTGTATGTATATATATCTAAATATATATATATATATATATATATATTTGCATTCTGTGTATCACCAACACTATAATTGATATTATTTCTTAAAATTTATTTTTAATGTTATTTTTTATTTTGAAATACAGCATATGTACAAAAAGCAATATATTCCCAAGTACATTTTAACAAGTAGTTATAGAACAGATATTAAAGTTTGGTTCCATGATTTTTTGCATTTCCTTCTAGTTGCTCCAAGACACCAGAGACCAACAGAAATATCAATATAATTACTTAGCAGTCATGCTTATTTGTTAAATCCTATCTTCTCTGCTATACCCCTCCGTCTCTTTGAATAACATATAAACATAAAAGCAATAAATTTTAAATTACATCAGTAATGAATTGTAGAACAGATTTTCAAGTTTGGTATGGGTTACAATTCCACAATTTTAGGTTTTTATTTCTAGCTGCTCTAAGGTACTGGAGGCTAAAAGAAATGTCAATATAAAGATTCAGCACTCATGTCATAAAAGCAACATTTTCTGTATAACTTCACCATCACCTTTGATCTTTCCCACTCTTTAAGGGTATCTGGGTTATGCCCATTCTAACTGCTTCATGTTGGAAAGGGCTGTTAAAAATAAGGGATAGAGGAATGGAACTAGGTGATATTCTGGAAGGGATGGCTCCTTCTGTATTTCAGGACTCATCTGGTCCAAGGATGTATGCTGGAGGTTGTATATTTTGGAGAGTTACCCTAGTGTATTAAAACTTTGTAGACTCTTATATAATGCTCTCAGTATTCTTTAGGACTGGCAGGAATGGCTTTGGTTGGGGTTTGGCAAGTTATGATAGGTAACGATGTCTAACTGAAGCATGCATAAGAGTGACCTCCACTATAGCCTCTAATTTATTTGAACTCTCTCAGCCACTGGTATCTTATTTATTACACTTCTTTTCCCCAATTTGGTCAGGGTGGCATTGTTGATTCAACAGTACCAGGGCCAGGCTCATCCCTAGGAGTCATCTCCCATGCGATCAGAGAGATGTTTATCTCTGGACGTCATGTCCCATGTAAGGGGGAGGTCAATGTCTTCACTTGCAGAATTGGTCCTAGAGAGAGAAAGGCCACATCAAAGAACAAAAGAGGTCTTCTGGAGCTGACTCTGAGGCATACCTATATGTAGGCTAAGCTTCTCCACTACATACATAAGCTTCACAGGAGCAAACCTCAAGGTCAAGGGCTTGGCCTATTGATTTTGGTATCCCTAATGTTTTGCACAGTATTTAGGGTTTCCACAATGGTAAAGTTTAATAGTTCATTTATTATACCCTGGGATGTACCCAGGCATTACATTAAACTACACAGGATTAAAGGTTCACATTCTTATTCTAGGCCATCTTCCTAACCCTTGTATTCTGAATTATCTTAATCCCAAAATGATCAGCTTCATTCTTATCTCTAAATTCCAGGTTATACATATGTAAAACAGCCCCTTAAAATCCAGAAATTACAACTATCACCCTGGAATAAATGTGACTACTATAAAAGCTTACAATCTAGGCCCTAGTTTTCCTATACATATTTTCTGAATGAGATCATACAATATTTGCTATTTTATTTCTGGCATATTTTGCCTCACCAAATGCCCCACAGGTTCATTCACATTGTGGCATGCCTCACAACTTCATTTCTTTTTTTTTTTTGGCATGTGCAGGGTCCAGGAATTGAACCTGGGTCTTAGGCATGGCAGGCGAGAATTCTGCCACTGAGCCACCATTACACCACCCTTCACCACCCTTCATTACTTTTTGTGGCAGCACCATGTTCAATCACATGTTTACACCATCATTTGCCAATCTACTTCTCAGTTAGTGCATCTTTCAGCTACCCTTATCTACTGGACCTCATGTATAATGCCCAAAGTGAACAGTCCATCAGTAATCTCAAATTTAGATAATTTCATTGTTCCTAAGAGAAAGATAACCAATAAACATACCCTCACCACATGGAAAATCCAAACCCCCATCTAAATCTTGTCCCTCCCACCATTATGTACCCCTGGTATTGCTGCAGTACTGTTTATGTTTTCCTGTTAAACACAGCCCAGAGCATGGAATAACATTTTTCTCCCTGTAACCCCAAATTATGCATTCTTTGTACAAGATTCATACCTTTGCTGTAGTTCATGCAAGAACTTATATATATTTGTAGTTGTTTTTGGTGGGACACATGAGTCTATACAAACACTTTCAATCATGTTCATCTTCAATATGGTAATATTACCTTTAGATCCACTAGTGAACTGCCTTCACTTCTATTTCCTTACCATTACGTTCAACCTCATTAGCAAATTGCTTACCCATCTTAAGCTTCTGTGTATCTCTAGGTCCCCCATATTCTGTTGAGTTGTATGGTTTATTTATGTAGACAGGATATCAAATCTTTATCTGATGTTTGATTTCCAAATATAATTTTCCATTGAGTTGGCTGCATCTTCACCTTTTTGACAAAGTCTTTGGGGCAAAAAGCACTTGATTTTGAAGAGTTCCCATTTATCTATTTTTTTCTTTTGTGACTTCTGTTTTCGTGTAAAGTTTAGGAAGTTCCCTCCTATTACTATGTCTTGAAGATGTTTTCTTACATTTTCTACTAGGTACTGGTTCTTTAGGTGTTTGATCCATTTTGAGTTAATTTTTTTATAGGGTATAAGATAAGGGTCCTTGTTCATTCTTCTGGCTATTGGTATATAGTTCTCCCATGCCCATTTATTGAAAAGACTATTTTGTCCCAGTTCAGTGGATTTGGGGGCCTTGTCAAAGATCAGTTTACCATAGATTTCATGGCCTATTTCTGCACCCTTGATTTGATTCCATTGGTCAATACATTCTCCTAGTGCCAGTTCCATGCTATTTTGACCCCTGTAGCTTTGCAATAAGTTTTAAAATCAGGGAGTGTTAATCCTTCCACTTCATTCTTCTTTTTTAGGATGCTTTTAGTTATTTGGGGTCTCTTTCTCTTCCAGATAAATTTGGTAACTAGCTTTTCCAAGTATTCAAAGTAGGTTGATGGAATTTTGATTAGCACTGCATTGAATCTATAAATCTGTTTGGGTAGAATTGACATCTTAACTACATTTAACTTCCTATCATGATCATGGATTAACTTTCCAGCTACTTAGATCTTCTTTGATTTCTTTTACCAATGTTATATGATTCTCTGTGTACAACTCCTTTACATCCCTAGTTACATTCTTTCCTAGATATTTGATTCTTTTCTTGCTATTTTGAATGTAATTTTTTCTTGAATTGACTCCTTGATCAGATCATTGCTTGTGTATAGAAATATTGCTGATTTTTCCACATTAATTTAATAACCTGCCACCTTGCTGAATTTGTTTATTAGCTCAAATAACTAACTCTGTGGTAGGGTTATCAGGATTTTCCAAATGTAGTATATGTCCTCTGGAAATAATGAGTTTTACTTCTTTCTTTCTAATTTGGATGCCTTTTATTTCTTTTTCATCCCTGATTGCTCTAGCTAGAACTTCTAATACAATGTTGAATAATAGTGGTGACAGAAGGCATCCTTGTCTCATTCCCAATATTAGGGGGAGAGATTTGATCCTCTCACCATTGAGTACAATGCTGGCTATGGGCTTTTCATATGGGCCTTTTATCATATTGAGGAAGTTGCCTGGATTCCTACCTTTTGAAGATTTTTTTATCAGAAAAGGATTTGAATTCTGTCAAATGCTTTTTCAGCATCAAATGAGATAACATATGATTGTACCCTTTCAATTTGTTAATGTGCTGTATTACATTAACTAATGTTCTTGTGTTGAACCATCCTTGCATTCCTGGTATAAACCCTCTGGTTGTGGTGTACACTTCTTTTAATGTGCTGCTGGATTCAATTTGCTAATATGTTGAGCATAAATTTTTGCATTTATACTTATTAAGGAGGTTGGTTTGTAGTTTTCCTTTCTTGTGGTATCTTTACCCAGTTTGGGTATTAAAATTATGTTAGCCTCATAAAATGAGTTAGGTTGTGTTTGTTTTTTCTCAATTGTTTGAAATAGTTGGAGCAGGATTGGTGTTAGTTCTTTTTGGAATGTTTGATAAAATTCCCCTGTAAAGCCATCTGGCCCTGGGATTTTCTTTATAGGAAGATTTTTGATGACTGTTTGAATCATTTTACTTGTGATTGGTTTGTTGAGATCTACTTATTTATTCTTGAGTCAGTGTGGCTTGTTTGTGTGTTTCAAGAAATTTGTCCATTTCATCTAAGTTGTCTGGTTTCTTGGTGTATAGTTGTTCATAGTATCCTCTTACATTTTTTTGTTGTTGTTGTTTGTTTGGTTCTTCAGGGTCTGTGGTAATAATCCTTCTCTCATTTTTTTTGTTTGCTTATTTTCATTGGCTCTCTTTTTTCCTTTGTCAGCCTTGCTAGTGGCCCATCAATTTTACTGATTTTTTTGAAGAACCAACTTTTGGTTTTATTGATTCTTTCTGTTGTTCTTTTGTTCTCCCATTCATTTAACTTTGCTTAATCTTGATATTTCTTGTTTTCTGTTTGGGATCAGTTTGCTGTTCTTTCTCAAGTTCCTCCAGGTGAGAAGTTAAGTCCTTGATTTTTGCTCTTTCTTGTTTTTTGTTTTGTTTTGTTTTTTTTCTTTTTGCATGGGCAGGCACCAGGAATTGAACCTGGGTCTCTGGCATGGCAGGCAGAAACTCTGCCACTAAGCCACCATCACACTGCCCTCTTGTTTTTTAACATAGGCCATAAATTTTCCTCTCAGCACAGCCTTTGCCACATCCCATAAATTCTGATAAGTTGTATTCTCATTTTCCTTCATCTTCAGATAGCTACTGATTTCTCTAGCAATTTCTTCTTTGGCCCATTCATTGTTTAAGAGTATGTGATTTAATCTCCAAATATTTGTGAAAACTTTTGTTCTTTGGTGGTTATTGTTTTCCAGCTTCACTCCATTATGATCAGAGAAAGTGCTTCAAATAATTTCAATGTTTTTAAATTGATAAAGACCTGTTTTGTGCCCCAGTATGTGATCTATCCTGGATAATGTTCCATGTGCACTACAGAAGAATGTGTATCCTGTTGTTTTATGGTGGAATGACCTTTATGTGACTATTAGTTCTAATCCATTTATCAAATGTTCAAATTCTCTGTTTCCTTGTTGATCCTCTGTCTGTTTGTTCTGTCTATAGAGGGGAGAGGTGTATTTTAAGTCTTCAACTATTATTGCTCAAATATCTATCACTCCCTTCAGTTTTGCCAGTGTCTGTCCCATGTACTTTGGAACGCCTTGATTGGGAGCGTAGACATTTATGATTATTTCTTCATGGTTAATTGTCCCTTTTACTAATATATAATGTTCTTCTTTGTCTCTTATGATGTCTTTACATTTAAAGTCTATTTTGCCTGATATTAGCATAACTACTCCTGCTTTCTTTTGGTTATAACTTTCATGGATCATCTTTTCCCATCCTTTCACTATTAACCTATTTTCATCCTTGTGTCTAAGCTGTGTCTCTTGTAAGCAGCATACAGATGGATTATATTTTTAGTCCATTCTGCAAAAGGGTATCTTTTAATTGGTAGGTTTGTCCATTGTCATTCAAAGTTATTATTGTAAAGGCGTATCTTTATTTTTTCCTTTGACAATTAGACTAATTTCTTAAGAGCTTTCCCTCCCTGCCTTCACAGTCTCTGGGTCACTTTTTCCACTTGTAGATCTTGTGTGCCAGTCCCAAGAAGATAAACAGGGACAGGGACTCAGAGTGCTGCTTGATGAGCTGCAGAAAACAGCTTTAAATGGCTTCTTCATACTGTATAAAGACAGTTGTCAGTTCCAGCTCCTTGTACCATGCCTTCACCCAGGCCACATTCTCAGTCTCATTCTCCTAGTAATTCTCCTGTAGGCTCTGGACCTGTTCTGGAGAGGCCCATTGCAGATACTGAACCAATAGCCAGCTGTACTTGTTGTCTTGGATGTCAGTGCCAACCTTGCCGGTCACATTGGGTCCCCAGAAAGGTCAAGGTAATCATCCTAAATCTGAAAGAACTCTCCCATCTCTAGAAGGATCTTGGCGCTGGCATGCTCTTTGTCCCTGGCAATACCCTCTACATACATGGCAACAGCTACAGGAAGGTAGAAGGAGTAAGAAGTTGTCTTGTACTTGACAATGGATTTGTACCTCTTTTCAGTGAATCTGCTCAAATTCACATTTTCCAGAGGGCCTGTGATTAGGTCCAGAGTCTGCCTGATCAAAGTGTGATAGAAAACCTGCAGGAAGAGCTTGATCAGTTTCAGATAATAGGGCTACTCTTGGCAGTACAGCTTCAGCAGATGGTAGATGCATACTTCCACAACAAGGCATTATAAATGTCACCTATGCCTGGCTTCTGACACCAGCAGGACTGTCGCCATCAGGTGAGGGATTAATCCATGATGTCATCTGTCATCAGAAGAAAGCTTGGAGCAGTTCCACACACCACTCTACAGCAGGGCCCACTGGACACTATCAGCATCCTACTTCTTTGGCCCCTCCAGCTCCTGGAAAACTGCCAGCACCATCAAACCACAATTATACTTGCCTCCAATGGCATTGTATTCCAGGATCTCCTTGAGCCAGGCAATAGCATCTCCTGTCTCTAGTTTCCCCATCTCATCCTGGGTTAGCACCTTGAGAATCTGGGAGAAGTGCTGGATGAAAGTCTGCTTTTCTTGGGCATAAACATCAAAATTTTTGTCACTGTTCTTTCTGAGGGAGGAGCAAAGTACTCTGTTCCTGGATGCTGGTTTTGGCTTGTTAAGGCCTTTCTTGAATCCACCATCATTTCATTTGAATTTTATTTGTCAGATCTATATGTTTTTCCTCTCTTTCTCTTTTTATCCTTTAGGTTACTCTTTATGGTACTCTTCATTTCTGTCCCCTCCTCCATACCTTGCTTTTCTGTTTTTTTTATCAGCTGACAGGACTCTGTTTAGTATTTCTTGTAGAGCTGGCATCTTATTGACATATTCTTTCAGCTACTGTTTGTCTGTGAAAATTTTAATCTCTCCCTCAGTTTTGAAGAACATTTGGCTAGGTACAGAATTCTTTGCTGGAAGTCTTTTTCTTTCAGGATCTTAAATGCACCGTATCACTGTCTTCTCACCTCCATAGTGCCAATTGAGTAATCTGACCACAGTCTTCTGTGGTTTCCTTTGAATGTAGCAGATTGTTTTTATCTTGCTGCTTTCAAGATTTTCTGCTTCTCTTCAACATTTGACAGACTGATTAGTAGTATGTGTCTTGGGAAGGCCTATTTGGATTTATTCTATTTGGAGTTCATTGGGCTTCTTGGATTTGCATATTTATGCTTTTATAAAGGTTGGGAAGTTTTCTCCCTTCATATCCTTCACTAATCTTCCTAGCCCTTTATTCTTCTCTTCTTCTGGGACACTGATGGCACTTATATTTGTGCGCTTTGTTTCATCCATCATTTCCCTGAGATTCAATTCATATTTTTCCATATTTGTCATTCACTCTTTTGTGTGTTCAAATTCAGTTGTCTTGTCCTCTATTTCACTTATTCTTTCTTCTGACTCTTCAAATAGCTGTTGTGTGTCTCTAGCATATTTTTAACTTGGTCTATGGTATCTTTAATGTCTGTGATATCTGCTATTTTTCTGTTTATTCTTTCAAATTCCTCTTTATGCTCCTCTAATGTCTTCTTGATCTCTTTTATGTCATTAGCCATCCAACTGATTGTATTTACTAAAGTTATGTAAACATCTTTGATTAGTTTTTCCAAACTCCTTCAGTGTTTTAATTTGGTCATTAGACTGTACTGTATCTGGCTGCATATTCACATATTTAGTGATTGTTCTAGTTTGCTAGCTGCCAGAATACAACACATTAGAGATGGATTGGCTTTCAATGAAGGAGAATTTATTTAGTTAATGTATAGTTCTTCAGAGGAAAGGCAGCTAGCTTTCAACTGAGATTCTTTCTTACATGGGAAGGCTCAATGCGATCTCTGTTGGCCTTCTCTCCAGGCCTCTGGGTTCCAACATCTTCCCCTAGTGTGATTCCTTTCTGCATCTTCAAAGGCCTGGACTGAGCTGCAAGTGCCAAGATGAGGTATGCTGAGCTGCTTGGGCTGTGCTATATTGAGCTCTCTCATTTAAGAACCAGCCAATTAAATTAAACATCATTCATTACAGCAGACACACATCTTAGTTGACTGCAGATGTAATGAGCAACAGATGATGTTCACGTACCATTGGCTCATGTCTGCAACAACAGAACAAGGTATGTTCACCTGGCCAAGTTGACACCTGAAACTAACTACCACAGTGATCTTCTGTTGTTTTCCATGGCATGTAAATATCTTGATAGGATTACTTTGGATGTTGATTTCCTTTAGTATTCTAAAGCTTTGTATTTGTGGGACTGATATGGAGCAGGATGTGGGGCTTAGGGCAGGACATAACAGTCCAGTGGCAGGTTGTGGTGCAGGTATATGCATGGGTCGGGTCCTCTGTGCTGGTGCCTGTTAGCATGGACTGTGGGTCACAGAGTTGTGGACATACAGTGAGGTGGCCATGGGGGCAACATGTAGCTTAGGCAGGCCTTGGAACATGGGAGCAGGGTGTGGCATGGGGGATACAGAGGTAGGGCTCTCCAGGAAGCAGATAGGGTGTGCTGAGAAGCTGTGCTGGGGCTGTTATGTGGGTAGGATGTGCATGGGCTTGTGAAGCATGTGGGTTGTGGGTATCAGGGTGTGGGGTACAGGGTACAGAAGTCAGGGCAGGGAGGTTGGGACACAGGTGTGTCCTTGAGCTAGGAGTGGGGCCCAGAGGGGGCCAGGATGCAGATGCGTGAGTGTAGGGGCAAGGTAAGGTCACAAAAGTTGTGGGACATGTGTCAGGGGTGAGTGATGATGGTTGGGTGGGGCCCTCGTGTGGATCTGTAGGGGAAGGGGTGGGGTAAGCAGGGGTGCCTGCTTGAGCAGGGTAGAGGCTATGTGGCACAGATGTGCCTAAGAGCACCTGCCATTGTGGGAGAAAGGCACTTGTGCCATGAGGGGGGCAAGGGAGCGCATGTGTGAGTGGCAGGGGGTGGGATGCAGGAGTCAAGAATTCTGTGCACAGATATGTGTGTGCTCGGCAGATACTAGTTTTTGTTTGTTTGCTTGCTTTTGTTTTTTTTTTTTTTTTTTTTTTTGGCATGGGCAGGTACCAGGAATCAAACCTTGGTCTCTGGTATGGTAGGCGAGTATTCTGCCACTGAGTCACCGTCGCACCACCCAGATATTAGTTATTTTTTAATAAATGAGCCCAATTCCTTCTTTTCTCAGTGCTACACTACAAGTAATAGGGAACTGCTTTCCCAAAACACACACTTATTATTTGACTTATGTTATACAGAATCACACAATCTGTGCTCAGTCACCCCTGTTATCAATTCACCAATCAGTCTTATTTATTAGGTAGAGTAATAAAGTGTGTGAGAGAGCAAAGACAGCGTATAAAAATGTATGAAAGGAAAGGCATTTTGTATACTTCCAGCATGTTTCTTTTTAGTAAATTTCTCAGTTTTTCCCCTAAATATTTGATTGACAAGTGCATATTTTACTGTTGAGTAAAGGCGAACAATTACTCTCCCTTAAATCAAAAAATGGAATTGTGGGCGGGCCGCGGTGGCTCAGCGGGCAAAGTGCTTGCCTGCTATGCCGGAGGACCTCAGTTCGATTCCCGGCCCCAGCCCATGTAACAAAAAACGGAAAAACAAAATACAATAAAACAAGAAAATGTTTAAAGATGTTTCCCTTTCTTCCTTCCTTCCTTCCTTCTATCCTTCCTTCCTTCTCTCTGTCTTTAAAAAAAATAAAAAAAAAAAAAAAAAAAAAAATGGAATTGTACATACTAACTTTTCAGTCTAGGGGAGAAAATCTTACATAAATAAGTGACTTCATTTTAAAATGAGGTAAATTTTCTCTTTCTCACATCTTAAGTAATAATTTTGGATCTTGTTAAAATACAGTGCTAAGAGAATTTCAGTGAAGTGTTTTCAATGAAGCATTCTCATAAAAAAGAAAAGAGCCAAAAATCCTGAACTTTGGATAGGAGTATAGATTCTGGAATCAGAATGCATTCTGTTTTTTTTTTTACCCTTGGCTCTGGTATTTTACTAGCTGTTGGACTCTGGGAAAGTTATTTAACCTTCTTGGGTGTCAATTTTAACAACTTTTTTTGACAGGGATAGTAATAGTTACTAATTAAGAGAGTGTTCGTAAGAATTAAAAAAGCTAAAATATGTAGTGCTTGTACTCTCTCTGGCACATAGTAAATGATGGATAAATGTTAGATCTTTATGTATTAGTGACACTGAGTTGAGGATTCTTGCCACTCGAATACATTTCAGGCTGTTTTGATATACATCATTGTTCACACTACTTGACATACTCGATAATTTGTTAATTCTGGGACTACTGAACTTGAAATGTGACCTTTATTAAATTGAGTGTAATACCTACTTCATGCTCTTGTCTAAGAATGTCTTATTGCATGACAAGAAATAAATAATTAACTAGGTCACTATTTTAGGGGTTAATCTGTCCCCAGTAATTTATATGGTTGTACTATGAACCACCATATTTGAACAACCATGTTTTGCCTTGTTACGGTTATTCAATGAGGATAGATACCAGGCCCAATCTGGTCTGTTACATACCTTTGCCAGATGCCAAACCCATGAGTGCGGTATTATGGGCTCAATACCTGGTTGAGTTGAATACCCGGCCTCATGAAGAGGTAGATTCCATTTAGGCTCAGATGGCTAAACAAAATCAGGAAATGTGGAGCTACTAAAAAAAAGTTTCCCTCAACCCATGGAGTAATAGAGGTAGATGATTGCCAAAGAAAAAGAAAATGAAGTGAAGTAAATGTAATAAAGCAGAGAAGATCTGAGAAACAGAAAAAGAGTTCCAAATGGAATATGAAAGCTTAATTAAGTTAATTCTTGAGCTTGTACTTCACTCCTACAGGCATTTGTTGCTGTTAAATATGTATTCTTCCACTTTATTTGAAGTAGCTAAAGGGCTTTTTGTTATTTGCAACTAAGAGTCCTAGTAAGTACAAATGAGTACATAAAGAGCAAATTTAAACAGGAATATGCTGTTTGAAATTCTTGAAACATAATTGTGAAACCACTTTTTAAAAATTTTCATCTGGCAAAGAACTCAACTACTTGGCAAAAAAAAAAAAAAAAGCTTATTATACATGTAATTTGGATTAATGGATATTTTAAACTCAAATTTGTCTTCTGAAACTTTTGTCCTATATGTCTTCATTCAGCCCTCTGCATTAAGGCAAAATAAATTCAAAATTTTCTATACCATGACTTTTTAATAATATCAAAAGAGCTAAGTTTACTAGGCTTTTTATTGACTTGGGATTCTGAATATTAGCTTGCTATGTCAGTGGAAAAAAAAATGTGTTTGTGCTTGCCCTCTTCTCTACCATGCTATTTTAGAAATTCTCACTGGAATAACAATGCAATCTTTCTCAGAGGGCCGACTTGTAAATTGGTATGAACTGAGTCTTTTAGAAGGGAGGTAGTACCCTCATAAAGCTGGCTAGAGGACTGGATGTAGTCGCTTGGAATTTAGATAAATGGGTGAATAGCCCCATGGGTGGAGAAAGAGTGAATGATGAGACATTATATGGAGAGGTTTATAAGGAATATTTTTAAGATATGGGATCACCAGATCAATTATGAGTCAGTAGTTGTGGGTCTGTGAAGGTAGGATGCTAAAGCTCTCATGACTATATGATTTCAGAGGTGCCAGACACTTTGAAATTGCACATGTATGCAAACTGAAGCAGCTCTGCGAGATTTCAGAACTCAGTGAGGTTTTAACTGAATTTATTAGAATCACAATCCTTCAAAAGGCTTAAGCACCTGCAACCTATCACCATAGAATGGACAAAAAAAGGCCTTCTGAATTAAGTAAAATTACTCTTTAAAAGTAACAGGTTGAGAAGCAATGCAATAATATGTTAAGCCCTTCTCTCCAGTGTGTGTGAAATCTAGGTAGACTTTCTCTTTGAATTGTGTAAGCCCCAAGAGCTCCTGGAGAGATCATAAAATTGAGGAAGTCAAAGGAGATGCTGGATTAGCTTTTCTCCCTTTTCATTTATCCTTTTTTATTTTGAAATAATTATAGACTAATGGAAAACTGCAAAAATAGCACATAAAGTCCTGTGTACTCTTCACCCAAATTCCCCGAGAGGTGACATCTTACACAGCTCAAGTACAGTATCAGTGCCTAGAAATTGGCATTGGTACAATACTCTTTAAGAGAGTAAAATTTATACAGCTTTTACCATTTTTACGTGTATTAATTTGCATGTATAAAATTTCTGTGTAAATTCATTCTATGTATATATTATTGTAACAACTTCCACAACCAAGAAAAAGAAATGTTCCTCACTACAAAGGAACTCCCCTTAATATTCGCATGCCCACACCCAGTCCCTGTCCCTGATAGACATGAATCTGTTTTTTACCTTTATTGTTTTAAGACTGCTATATAATGCAATTTAAATTAGATCATACAGCAGTTAACCTTCAAAACTCAGCTTTTTCAGCAATGATAATGCTCTAGAAAACCATTGATTGTTGCATATAGCAACATTTTGTTTCTTTCATACTATGTGGAATGGATATATCACAGTTTATTTAATCATTTGTCCACTGAAAGACATTCCATGTGTCCAGTTTTTGACTATCACAAAAAAGTTGCTATGAACATTCCTATACAGTTTTTAATGTGAAAATATGTTTTCATTTCTCTGAGATAAAAGCCCAAGAGTTATAGAGTTGGTCTATATGTAATTTTATAGGAAACTGCTAAACTAATTCCCAAAATATTGTATTATTTTATATTCTCACCAGCAATGTATGACATATCCAGTTTCTCTACATTGCTGTGTTCTGTTCTGTCACTATTCCTTTTAAATTTTACTTTAGCTGTTCTAATAGGTATTTAGTGATGGCTCATTCTGATTATGACTTGTATTTCCCTGATGGTGAATCATGTTGAACATCTTTCCCATATGTATCTGTCTTCAGTAAAATGTCTATTCATGTTTTTACCAATTTTCTCATTGGATTTCTTTTTATTGGTTTTTGCTTTTGAACTTTTGAAAGCTCTTTATATATTCTAGATACCCTTTAGCAGATATTTGATATTCAAATATTTTCACCAACTCTGTAGCTTGATTTTTGTCCTCCCTACTGGATCTTTCACAGTAGTGTTTCTTTTAATATGGCTGAGTTATATCCATATAATCTTAAAAAAATGAAATTAAGCAATTAGATTATATCTGAAGCCTGATTTTGTGGAGCTATTAATATAAGTAATATAACCCTATTTGTTATGTTACAGTAATGGAAAATAGACTACAGATTCAAAATAATTGATTTATAAATTGCCACTTAGAAAACAACCCACTCATAAGTAAGAAGGTTCAATTTCAAAATTGGAAGGAAAACTGTCTTTATTTCTATTTCTAAAAACAAATATTTTGACCTTCTCTCATTCTTTGAGTCAATTAAAATGAAGAGACGTTAATGCCCCTGCACCTTGTATTGTATTTTCTCTCTGAGCCAATATTTTGACATTTGTATGTGATATTCAACTAAGAGCTTCAAGTTTCAACTATCTATTGAAACTAAGACACGATAATGTTGTGGAGGACATTGTAAGCAGTATTTCTTAATTGTTCTTTTTACCATTCTTAAAAACTTATTGGCTTTAATAAGAGTGAGTTTCTTAGGTTATAATAAAGAAAAAGGGGTGATTCACTTAAAATAATTTGCAAATAAATGACATCATTCTCAATATTTGTGTTTACTATCCTTCCCTTATTCTCAGAAGAAAGCATAACATTTTCACATTTTGGCACATAGTTTATACTTTTCCAAGCTCACTTTACTTTTAGCACAACAAAAACCCACATTTTCTATTTTACAGTATTATGTCACCTTAAATAAATTTAGGGAGATGTATTTACAAGATACATGATAATTTTGTCACTACAAATACTTTAATAAACTTGTGGCTGTATTAAATAAAAATAATGAGGCCAAATTGGTAGAAACCCTTTTAGCTAAATCTTTCTAATGACTATTGTGATTTATCAACCAGCATGAAAATATTTCTCTCACATTCATTAGACATATTTTGATTTAATACCTTTAAAGAAAGGGAATGAGTAAGAATTATGAGTGAACAGATAATGGAGCAGCTGTTTCATTGTGATGAAGAAGAAGGTATGAATAATTTAGATTATTGTTTGTTCTAAAACTTAAATTTGTTGATCATCTCTACTTTGCTCAGTTATATCAAATGTTTTGAATGTTCAAGGTCAAAATCTGCCCTCTGACTTCAGGGATATCACTCTCAAAGGGAGGAGATGGATAAGATGCATGTGCATCAAATAACCAATAAAACATTTCAATTTATAATAAAGTGTTAAATGCTGATTGTCAGTTATACCTACTACTGTGATTTTGAGAAGAGAGAGAAGAAAGTGTATACTACTTGCAAAATAGAGTTTAACATACGTTTCAACAGATTTGGATTATCAGGTCACAAAGCTATTACAAATTCCCTAAGAAGATGAAAATAAGCTAGTCGGAGAAGCAAGGAAAGCAATGCTTCCTTTTCTACAATCCCTAATTTTGCAATGACATTAAATAAGAGTGGGGCATTCTATTTGTTTTTCTTTTACATGTTAACTTATTTGCATTTTTAAGCCAAATATCAATATATAAACATCATTATCAGGCATAAAATATACCATGAAGAAAGACAGGAATTATCTTCAGATTTTAAAATGTCTAAGTATTATATCCTTATCAGACAAAGAGTTGGACTTTGTGCTGTTCTAAAAATGGAAAGTGAAGTACTGGAAATTTAGATTAAACAAATATTTGCAATTCAGCCTTGAAAGTTGAGTTTGTTGTAAGTAGATGCTTTGTGGAAAACAATCAAACAAGCAAAGTAACTGAGAAGGAATAATTCCCCTTAATATGCAAACATATTTTAATACCTTTTAATCAATCAGTATAAAGTAGGTTTTACTGCATTAAAAAATCAACTCCCTGAATCTCAGTGGCTTCCAACATCGAATGTTTCCTTTGCTCATGCTGAGTTGCAAGTCAGTGGCAGCAGAAGCCACTCTAGGACACATGGCTCCTGTGGCAGAGGGATATAGGGAAACAGTGGTACTAATTATATATTTTCAACGATTAGACTGAAAAAGTTTAAAATATTTAACAAAAACCTAGTGTTAAGAAGTCATGAAAAGAAACATCTTATGACCTATTCACTGGGAATTTAACATGATATTTATTCTTGGGATTATTTTAGAAATTAATTTCAAAGTGCCTAATACAATTTAGCTATAATTGTTTAAATAATCTATATTAAGACTACAACTGTACAAGAGTAAAAAGATACAGGCACCAAAACTACATTTCACTATTCCTTATAGTAGACCAAAATGGGTAATATCAAAATGTCCATTAATGCAAGCAAGATTAAGTAAGGTAGGCAAAGGACAGTTTCTCTTTTATACAGAATGTTCTGTGTAGATTATTGTAGGCAGATGTGTCAACTTGGCTGTTATGGTATCCAATTGTTTGGTCAAGTAAGCACTGACCTGATTCTTACTGTGAAATTATATCTTGGATTTAAATCATCAGTTAGTTTATTGCATCTCTGCCTGATGACATCGTCAACCAACAAAGGAAATTGCCTTGAACATTGAGAAAAGTCTCATCCCATCATTTGAAAGCCTTGAAGGAAGTACTGATGATTTCAGAAGTTAGAAAGAATTTCTATCTCTGCTTCAGCCAGCCAGCTTCTCCTGGAGAATTAATAAAAACCTTCATCAGAGTGCCCAACTTATGGACTGCCCCACAGAATTTTGACTTGTCAATACCCATGGTCCTGTGAGCCAATTCCTATAATACGTCTCTTAATATTTACATATATATATATATATATATATATATATATATATATATATATATATATATATATATATATATATATATATATATATATATATATATATATATCAGTTCTGTTCCTCTGGAGAATCTCTGGAGAATACATAGAAATTTAAATTGTGAACAGTATTTATTACTATCTCTATCTATGTACCTATGTACCTACCCATGCATCTATTTATCTATCATCTACCTATCTGTTTGTGATATATTTGCATGGACAAAAATTTTAAAAGTGACACAAATATCATGATTCTATGCATTTGAAGTTATGTTCATTTTTATACTTATATTTATATAGAAGTATGTAGAAAGAAATGGCTACTAGGAATGTTACCAAAAATCTAACTTGGGCATTTACAAGTTGCTCCAGTTTGGATCTGTTTTGTACCCCAGAAAGGCCAAGTTCTTTCATCCTCATTCAATACTGCTGGGTGGGATCTTTTTGATTGTTTCCATGCAGATATGACTCACCCAATGGTGGGTGTTACCTTTTGACTAGATGGTTTCATGGAGATGTGTCTCCACCCATTCAAGATGGGGTTGTGTATTGGAGTCCTTTAAGAGAGACCCACTTTGGAGAGAGCTTCAGAGCCAACAGAGCCCAAACAGCCAGAAATCTTTGGAGATTAAAGAAAATGCCCCTGGGAAAGCCATTGAAGAAGCTGGGAGACAAAGCTAGCAGACATCGCCATGTGCCTTTTCAGCTGACAGAGGTGTTCTGAACCATCAACCTTTCTTGAATCAATGTATCTTTTACTGGATGCCTTAGTTTGGACATTTTCATGGCTTAGAATTGTACACTTGCACTTTAATAAATTCCTCTTTTTAAAAGCGATTCCATCCTGGTATATTGCATTCTGGCACATTTTGCAAACTAAAGCACTAGTACTCTAAATTTGAGTAATTTGAGTAATTTGTTGTAGAAGTTCTGCTTGTTTGTATATTTTACATTAAACAAGTACAAGTACCATCCTTACTTTCAGAAGAAAATAATATGTACATTTTTGTTTTTAAATTATAGTGTTCTCATTGAAAAAAGAAGCAGCGATGATCACTGCTTTCTTCAATAAACTGACCAAGATCTGCATTCAAAAACAATGGGGACTGCAGTTGCCAATAATATTTATATCCCTAAGCCTGTGTGATATCTTCAAACATGGTAAAGTGAAGCGATTACTTATGATTAGGACAAACAAAGTTACATCACCTTATTGGCTTTATACAATATATTGGTAATGTGCTGCAAAAATCAGACTATGTTGTTTGGATTTAGATCTGTTAAGCTGTTGTGTGGTCCAATATGAAACATTGGCCCTCATCGGTGGTGGATGATTTAGGCAGGCCCATGAAACAGAAGGAATATATGGGAAACATGAAAGTTTCTATCCAGAGTAGTATGTTATACAGTTTTGACAAAAATGAAAAAATCACAGAAGCCTACTTTGGAAAGACTGTTAGAAATGTTATTGTCACAGCTGTTAGCTAATTACTGTCAGTCTCAGGCTTCCAAAGATGCTGGACCTATGCAGGTATTAGTTCCAGAATCATTTAAGATGCATTGGCTTCTGTCATTGATTATGGGTTTAACAAACTACATTGGTGCCAAAACAAATATACTGATCTTTGACTTAAGAGGTGGTGCATTTGATGTGTCAACCCTCACTACTGAAGATGGAATTTTTTTATTAATTTATTTATCAATAAAAAAATTAACAGCAAATGAACAAAAACATTAACATATGATCATTCAATTCTACATATATAATCAGTAATTCACAATATCATCACATAGTTGCATATTCATCATTTCTTATAACATTTGCAGAAGATGGAATTTTTTAAGTATACTTTATAGCTGAAGACACATGCATCAGTGCAAAAGATTTTGACAAACAAAATGGCAGACATTTCAATTGTATAGTTCAAGTCCAATCAGTGAGAAGAAAAAAGACTAACTGTAACCACCATACTACTTAGGAATAGGCTAGTGTACTCTCCTCCAAAATCCAGGTTAGTTTTGAGATTGGCTCTTTACATTTACATTATCTGTGCCAAGATTGAAGAATTGAATTCTGTTTGTTTTTCTGCACTCTAGATCCTTCAGAGAAAGTCTTTACTATGCCAAATTAGAGAAGTCAAGATTCATAACCTTGTTCTGATAAGTTATTAGACATATATCACCAAGATTTGGAAATTTCTTAGGACTTTTTTAATGGAAAATAACTGAATAAGAGCATCAACCCTGATGAAGCTGTTGTTTACCGAGAATCTTTCCAGGAAGTCACACTATCTGGAGGCAAATCTGAACATCTTCAAGATTTACTGCTCTTGGATATCACTCCTCTTTTCCTTGGTAATGAAAATGCTGTTGTAAACACAATCACCACACTTTCACAAAGCAGAATTAGACCTTCATTATCTACCCTGACACCCAACTTAGTATGCTCATTCAGGTTATGAAGATGGATGCGTCATGACAACGTTTTTAGAAAGTATACACTCACAAGGAGACTACTGCTCCCTTTGTGTAACTCGGATCATAATCTATGGATAACATTACAACCAATAGAAAATGTTATTGCCATCACAAATGACAAGGGTAATTTAAACAATGAAGACATTGAATATATGGTTCAGGAGGCTAAGAAATACAAAGCTGAAAATAAGCAGAGAAGGACAGTGAGACAGTGGATCAGTGGCAGAGTTCTCATCTGCCATGCTGGAGACCCGGGTTCAGTTCCCAGTACCTTCCCATAAAAAAAATAATAATAATAGAAGTAGAGCGACATGGTGTCATTTAAGAATTCTTTTGAATACTACACTTCCAGTTTGAAAATCATGATTGAAGTTGAGAAATATTAAAGCAATATCAATGATGAGGACAAACGAAAGATTACTGACAAGTGTAATGAAATCATCAACTGTCTTGATAAGAAACACATTGCAGAGAAGGAGAAATTTGGACATCAGCAGACAGAGCTGGAGGAATTCTGCGACTCCACCAAGCTGGATCAGAGTGCGGAGGTACATCAGGAGAAATCCCTGGGATTTCCCTGGAGCTGATCCTTCTGGAGAAGATTCTTCTGGATGCTTCATTGAAGAGGATGATCCAACCAACAAGAGTATGCATTTCTTGGCATTAATCCACAGTAAAAAATAATAATAATAAGAACCCACATTTTTAGCAAATTCAGCAGCAGTTGAAAAATTTGACTTCTATGTTAATTTCTCAATGTTTTCAATACTGGAATGAGTTTGCAGGGAAAGCAAATAGCAATTCACTTTAACTACACTGTTACTGTAAGTTAATGAGAAGTTCAATGTCCTAAATAAAAACCATATTTAAAATTTGTACAAAAATTATTGTAAGAAATAGTCAAAAGGCAGCAAAAGAAAACCATCAAATATAATAATTAAAATATAGCAATTATCCTTTGGATATTAGATTATATGTTTTATAGATTCCACAGGTTGAAATTAAAGAGCATATTCAGGAAGAAGACAAAAACAATGGAGCAGTAAGTGAAAATATACTTTTGATCACACCATATCTTCTATCTTTCCTATTAGTAACTTTTTTCTTAAAAAATAACTCAGTAAATTGATGCCAAGAACTGAAATTACAGTCATTATGTTTTATAATGTACCATTTAGTTTACTAGAGTTTCTCCTTTCCTGATGTTAATATTTTTGATAAATGAATAAAACAGAAAACATCAATTTAAAAAGCTCAGAAGATATTTCCACATATTTATCTATGTCTGGGTATATTAATTCTGAAAAAAATAGGAAATCAAACACTAGGAAAATGGAATGCTTGGCACTGGATATGCACAATCTATCAAAAAAGTGGGGTGTTTTTAGATGTAAAATTGCTCTTCTTTGCTGCCCTTGTCAGTACGATCGATAAATAACTGTTTAATGGTATGAAAGTTTTACCACTAAGAGAAGAATTATGAGCTCTCTGTAGTTGAACTACAGCCAGACTGTTTCTCATCTGGTTTAGCCACTTTTATTAGTTTTATCTAATATAAGTACACACATGGATGATTTGTTTGCATGATTGTATTCACACGTAACTGAAGCATATACTAATAAACATGTTTTAATTTAACAGAAACTGCACTACTAAAAGGGTAAGTTTATTGTCATAATACATACAGTCATCATTTAGCACAAAATATCAAGAATAGATTAAAATCTACTTTTTACAATGAAAACCTTTTATATACATATTAAACTGGAAATGATTTTGCTTGCAAAATTTAGGCTCTATTTAGATTGGTAACCATAGTTGTGGGAAAGTGAAATCAGTCAGGAGAGAAAATAGGATGAAATGTTAGTGACAAATACAAGGCATACAGAAATATAAGGAGTACAGACATTTTTAATCTTACAATTTAGGATTAAAACAGGTTAACTTTGGTTGTTCAGTAATGATCCACCCACTTACACAATAATTCATGAACACAGATACTAATCCTAATAGCTAAAATATACTGAATGCTTGAAACTGCCAGGAACTGTTTTCTCCATTCCCTAGGATTTATGCAATTTCACACACATACACATACATGGGAGGATTTTTTTTTCTGTACATAATATATAAATCACAACTCACGTACATAATTACCTCTCCACTACTTCCCTGCAAAACTTGATATTTGAGAATTTGGGGTGAGGCTGATGATTTCACCTCCTGACTTCCGCATTTATCCATCCCACCCTATGTTGGTCACCTGCCTTGGGTACTGTCAAGGATAAGGGAAATGGTCTCCACTGCCTTGGGCTATAGACTGTTAGTTTCCCATGTTTGAAGGGAATATGCACATTTCTCTTTCCTCTATAGCTTTCCCCTGCCCCATCAAACAGTTCTTTTGTTTCTTCAGAGTAGATATTAATGACCTGTGAGGTTGTATGTATGTTAGAATAAAGAAAATTGAAGATAAGATGGTACTACATGAAAAGAAAACCCTAATATAAACCACGAACTATAGTTAATAGTATAATTATAATAGTATTTCTTCAATTTTACTAAATATTCCACAGTAACACAAGGTGTCAATAATAAGAGGGATATATGGGTACTTTGTATTTTCTGCATGATTTTTCTGGAAACTTACAACTTTTCTAATTTAAAAAGGCATTAGTGACCAACCCTAAGGTGCAAAGAGAGGTAGAAAAACATTTTGGATATATATTTAAAAGTGAAAACAAACAAAAGAGGAACCCCCACAAAAATGAAACAAAAACTTAAAAAAACAATAAAAACAAGTCTCATCAAATCATATCAATGTTCACATATTGTCATTCTTTATCAGCATATCAAACAAGGTTAATTTGAGACCAAAGTTTTCAACTTTAGTGAACTGGAGATGGTGCAACATTGCTTAGAAATAGAGACATGGGGGATCAGACTGTCTAGCTTCAGTTCCCAGCTTCATGTGGTGACTTTGCATAAGTTGCAGTGTTTCAATTTTCCTATGAAAGGTTGGTAATTCTTTTACTGAGAGTACCTGTGTTCTTAGGTTATTGTGACAATTAAATAAAATGACACGTGTGAAGAGCTTGCACTGGGACCTGGAAAACATCAGTCCTCTACCCATGTCCTTGTTCCAAGGACAATACACACCTACTTGGCTCTGAGCCTTCCTTATTCTGTTCGTGCAGGCTTGACCTCTGATATGACTTGACTTTGCTCTCCATGTCTCTGAGACATTGATTTGGGTAGTCAACACTAGCGAATATGGACAGTACTGGCTTTGGAGATATGATATTAACTCTACCATTTTAAATCTTTGTGACTCTGGATGATATCCTTATCTCTTCACCATCATATTCTTCATCAGCAAAAATAGACATTATAAGACATCATAAAATGGATGAGGATTAAATGAGCTAATAAAATAAAGAAATTTACACAGTTTATGCTGCTTCTACAACTATTTGTAACAATATAAAAGCCACAGCAGCTACAGTCTTAGTGAGCACAACATATATTCCAGATGTTTGTGTTATTTTGTAAAATTATTCTATTTAACCCTCATGCCTACCAGTGTAAGATGTTATTAATATTAACATTTTAAAATTGAAATTCTGAGCGTAAAAGAGCTTTGCCAATGTTTAAGTGACTTGTTTAAAGACTACTTACTCAGTAACACCTCAAAATCATGCAATTTTAGAGTCCAATTCAAGTATTACATTATTATATAATTCAAGCTAATAATCATTGCTATCTACTTATTCTAGAAATTGGGAGCAGTATAATATAAACTCCCATCAATATTTCAGTATATTGTAGCTTTTAGTGGCAGGAGAATCACCATTAGCCAGTTTAAGAAGAGAAGGAATTTATCAGAAATTTATTTAAAGTCCTTCAGGCTCTTCAGTAAGATCATAGGATTATGTGAGGAGGCTATAACCAAAATTTCTTTATCGTTATAGTGGGTACTGTAATTTCACAAAGCACCCCGGAAAGGGTGTTCAAAAATACTGAGTGGTCAAAATGCATGATAAATTTCCAGTACATTTATAAACTTCAAATCTAGTTGTTACTCTATTCTAGGACAATTTTTAGAATTAGTCTCTCTCTGTTTTTAGGATAGTTACATTTCCTGTCTAAGATTTATGTCTGCTGCTATCTCTAGTAAAACAGATTGTTAAATGAATGAACTAATGATGAAATGAATGCCTTATCAAAGTATTTGTGTCTACTTTGTTTATGACAAACCATGTTCTTAGTTAGCATCGTAGGCCCCCAAAATGCTGAAGGATACTATTTTAGAAATATTGTAATCATGTGACTATTTGTTTACCCTGGAATTCCCCTGCTATTGTTGCACCATAAAACCAGATCACTATGCTACTCCCTCATCAGAAATATATTCATGGTGTTGCTTGAATGTTACTCTCTTTTGAATTAGTGTCATTTCATGCTCATAAAACTGAGGGAGTGAAAACAATTTTTTTCCTCATTAAAAGTAATCACCCATGTAAACCTATCTTTCACATATAAAGTTATAGTCTCTCTTCCTTTCCCTGAACCACTACTACCAGGTGTTTTTTGGGCAACAAAACTTATGGTGATCTTTCCTGCCAAAGTTGAGATGGGAGAAAGGGTGTGGATTTAAAAGACTCTTGATGGGAAAGGTCTCTTTTCTGATTGCCCTAAGTAATCATTGCAAATTTCTGCTTACAATTTGACATCAAGAAACAAATTACAGCCCCTAGGTTGTCAAAATTAAACATTATGATTGTTTCTAAAAGTTTTCATTTTCTTGTTTCCAAATAATTCAGTTATCACCCAAAGTTCTGTGCCCATCATGTGATTCAATACTCATTTTAAAAAGTCAAAATAATGAATGGAGAGTAAAAGGACCTTGATGAAGAGCAGTCAGAGTTATGATGCTCTTCAAGTATCCTGAAACATTTACTTTGCTATTGCCACTTATTGGTAAGACTAATCTTATTTTTAACTTGCAAACTGGTTCGTTGAAAAGCAAAATTAATTCATTGAAAACTGCTAATGCTACCATAATTCCTCCCAATGGAATTACATCATTATTAATGCTAGTCTCTCATTATAGAAAATATGATTAAAGTTTATATAGACAACATTAAAATTCCAGTAAATATCATACAGTGCATCCAGATGTATAAACAACAGCAGAACAATTTTCACATTTCTGACTTTTTACTGAGTAGACATAGGAAATCCCAGAGCTGTTAGATAGTTCAAGAAGTTTCTGTGTGTATTCTCACTTCCAGTTGTGGCTAATAACATATTCACGACATGAAATTAATTTTATAATGATAACTGACATTTATGGAGTGCTTATTATAGTAAGCAAAACTTTAAAACCTTTGTAAGCATTAATTGTGTATCACTTCCATTAGTTAGATATGAATGTTTTAGTGTCCTTGTTGCTTAAACAAATACCAAGCAAAGGGTTGACTGAAACAACCAGAATTTAATGAGTCACAGTTTTCAGACTAGAAGGAGTCCAAAATCAAGATGTCATCAAAGTGATGTTTTGTCCCAGAAGACTTCAGTGTTCTGGGTCTGGCTTCCAGGACCCTGGTCCTAGACTTCTTTTGTCACATAGCAATGCACATGATGACCTCTCCTGGCTTCTGTTCATTTCCAACTTTTTCCTGTGGCTTTTTTCCTGCATGTATCTGAATTTCATTCTGCTTAAAAGAACTTCAGTGATAAGATTAAGCCCCATCCTAATTCAGTTGGGCCACACTTTAACTGAAGTAATCTCATAAAAAATTCCTACTTACAAGGTTAACACCCTTTGGAATGGGTCAAATTTAAGAATATGCCTTTCTAGAGTACATATTCCAAACCATCACAATGACCATCACCATTTTAAAGATAATAAAACAAAATAATAAAAGCAAACAAAAAACACACACAAAAACTCTGAGGCACAAAGAGTTTAAGGAAATCCCCAAAAGACCACAGAAAATTAGTTGTGGAGTCCTTAGAATAGTACACTATATTAACTACTTACTCATTTAGCAAAAAATTTGGAGTGTGCCAAAATATTGGCAAAACATGGAAAGGAATATTCAAGTGCAGAAAACTTGGTTCTTGATGCTTGGCTATTATTTAATTCATAATTAGTGATGGTTAATATATTTTGGAAAATATGGTAATACACAATCAGTTCTCTCTGGTCAAGGAGGTGAGCTGAGCCTTTGAGAATAAATATCTGCCTGTCATAAAATGGTGGATGTTAAAGAGGCTTTGAGGAAAAGTTTCAGGACTGTAAATTATCAGATTGTGAAAATACAAGTAAGATCATGAGAATGAATATAATATGTTCTAAGGACCTATGGGAAGGAATTGAGAAAGAATTAGCAAATGCAGATTTCAGGATTAGCTAACACTAGTCAGGAAAGTAATTTGAATTCTGGAGTTTGGGCTTTGATCTTTAAGCAATGAGAATTGCAAGACACTTTAGACCCACCACTTTGACCCTGTTTTAATAATATGTTTATGAAGATAAAACTTAGTATTTGGAAATATAGGTTGAAGTCTACTTATAGGTTAACTCTACTGTGCATGTCAAGTAGGCCCATTTTGGTCAGATCCAGTTTTGGTTATTAAGATAACTCTTGAATTGGGGTGGGCTAGATATGGGCTGACCCAAAACCCTTCATTAGTAAACATTAGGTGCTGTATTTAGTGATCACAAGGCTCCAAAGTCATAAAAGCTGATAAAATGGGTACAAGTGAGGGTCAGTCATAAAGTTTTGCAATCACAAGGGCACAAGATAAAGGCTGTAGTTTTTACAGATTTTCACAGATTTTTTTTCTGTCTACTCTAATATACCAGAAAAGAAAGAAGAAAAAAAATTTAGACACTCACTGACAGAGTGGAATTGAAAAAAAATACAGAAAACAAACTACAGCAACCTTTTGTTATATTTAGTGACATGAAACAGGAATCATTGTGGCCTTAACATTGACATTTGTTTTTCAAGTTGCTTTAAAAAAAACTATGAAAATGGAAATTCCAGCTAAATATAGCTTAAGGACAGGAAAAAGAACTTACATAATTAACAAATCTTAAGTGCTGAAAAGGAAAATCCTGTTCATAATAGTTTTATCTACATACCAGTCAAAGGTGTATCTCCTATATTGTCTTCAAGATTCCTAAATATTTCCATGGACTTATGTTTTCATGAAAGCTGTGAGTCACTTTGTGATTGTGATTCCATGAAACTCTCCATTTAAATCATGTCTGGTGTATCCATGGTCATGAACAAGTTGTCACAATGGTGTATCATGGGAACAAATGCTCAGGGCACAGCAAACTTTTCAGCAAATGATCTTTTTATTGTACAGAATAAAGAGTCCAGAAAGGGCAATTCTCCTTGTTATGTACACAGTTTAAAAAGTGCAAATGAGCAGGAAAAGAGGTCCCATAATGACCAGTCTCCAGACATGGCTGAAAACTGTTCCAGGTCAGGGTTGATGGATGGCAGCTCTGCACACCCCACCTCATGCTGGAGAAGAAAGACCAATCTATACTCTGTGAAGGTGGTTTTATCCAACTTGGGAGTGTCAGGACTCAGAAAAAGAGATACTCATATAAAAGGAACTTGTTTAGCTAGGAGACCTCTCAGTTTCTCTTGCAGAACCAGATGTGGCAAGGAGATCCCCAGACATGCTGGTGCCACACCCACCTGAAGGTGCCACACCCATCAGTGGACACCACATCCACCAGAAGAAACAGACATGCAGTCAAGGACCACTCCTGTCTTATAACCCTCACCCCTTGGTGCATTTTTCCTTTAAAACTACAAGCTCCCTAAAAGAGAGCTGGAGTCACTTTCTTTCCTTTCGCTGGTGGGTCACACCTGCTTTCTCCCTGCTTTCTCCCCTCAATAAATCTGTTAAGCCTTGACTCACTGTCCCATATGGAATCCTTAATGACTCTGTGCCTAAAATCTGGTGCCAAAACCTGGGAATGGAAGTTAGACTAAGGCTTAGCTTTCTGGCCCCTCGGGGCAACAGGACTGCCTTCCAGTAGACCCCATTCAGAGATTAGACTGAGGTTTGAGTCTCTGGCCCCTTGGAGCAATGGGAACAGCCTTTTCAATCAACTCCATTCTCTGGACCATACAGTCATTCAGGTTTCCATGTGCTTGATGGCCTGAATCCACTGGCTCAGACCACCCTGATGTGACACCAGCTCGCCTCCATAGCATTCAAACATCTATACTTAATCTGGCCCTAGGTAAGTGATGTCTTTCTGCCCAGATCCTTCTTTCAAGAGTTTTGTTCAGTGTCCCGGCAACACATTGGCCATCCCTGCATGGCATCCCCACCTGGCTCAGCCCAACACCCTGGTCTGAAATCTAAGCACTCAGTCAAAACCCTCTGACATTCTGGGAGCATTTTTCCCCATTGTAACAGTCAAAAGTAGTTCAGGGGACATCTCGAGCAAAAGACTGCATGCAATTTCCTGATCCCTGATGATAGACTGGGGACATCTGCTTTTTGCCACTAAAGATTGTTGATCTGGATTTTTAGTCTCATTGAGATACCTCTTAGGTAGCTCATAGACCTTTAAGGTAGCTGTTAACCATAAGCCTTAGCCAGGGAATAACCTAGGGAGTAATCTCCCATGAGCAGGGCCCCAACACGTGTCAGTCTCACATTCCTAAGGAGACCATAAGCCTCAATGGAAGCCATTAAACTTAAGTCTCCCAAGCAGATCTCCATAAGCCTTCCCTTCCTCACATAATCATGGGTAACACCCAATCACTTCACAGTGAGTCTAAAAGTATCCTCCCCTAAAAAAAAACTACTCTCCTCAAATGTCTACTCCACAATCTCAATAAAACTCCAATTAGAAGGGAAAATAAAACCAAAGAAACATATTTTTCTCTGCAATATGATTTGGCCACAATATCCTTTAGAACAACAAAAGCTTTGGCTGGAGAATGGCACTTTTGATTGGCAAATTCTCACTGAGCTTAATTTTATTTGACATAATGGCAAATAGTCTGAAGTTCCCTACTCTTAGGCTCTGTAGACTCTCAGGTCTCAACCATCTCTGTGCCACTGTGTCACTTCATACCAAATCCTCCTTCTTCATGAGATACTTTTTAAGTCTTCTCCCACCTCTCCCTCTATAGAGACTGCAGATCCCCTTAACAATGAAGAGTCCTCCAATGACTTCTCCTTCTTCGACTCCACTGACCACCCCCCTCCTGATTATACCCCCTCTCCACCATCCTCCCCAACCCCCTCTGCCCCTTCCCTCTCCCTCAACCCCATTCCCCTCCTACACCTTCCCTTATTCCCAAAAAGCCCTCTCCTACTTTACCGCCCATTTTTTATCCCCCCTCCATGATTCTACCCAATTGTTTTCACCTCCGTTTGCTTGATCTCATGGTCCAGTATTGATATTAAATCCCCCATCAAAGAATATGCTTCCCCTATGAGAGGTAGCTGGATCATAAGGCATAACAAAAGTTCATGTTCCTCCTTCTCTTTAAGACCTAAGCCAAATTGAAAGGTGGCTTGAATCCTTCTCAGCAGACCCAACTAAATTTACAAGAGAGTTTAAATATTTCACCCAATCTTATGACTTAATTTACCAGGATGTTTATGCTATTATAACTTCCACTACAATCCCAGAAGAAAAAAAAATCACATTTGGGCTGTGCCTACAGCCAAGGCTGATAAACTTTCTGCAAATAACCCCATTGCTTTCCATGGCATGCAAGGAACAAATGCAGTCCCCACAGCAGACCCAAATTGGCACTATCAGGACCAATCCCCAGGTTAAAAAGAGAATGAAACATTTTCTAACTCATATTATTGAAGGCATGAGGAATGCAAGTTTCAAAGCTGGTGATAAATTTTCAGAAATCACTCAGGGGAAAGAAAAAAAACCCAGTCTCTTTCCTAAATCTTTTGACTGAGGCTATTTTAAAATATACAAAAATTAACCCTTCCTCCAAAGGAGAGCTTTTTCTTCATACACATGTTATCACTCAATCAGCCCCAGACATTTGAACGAAAATTCAAAAAATAGAACAAGGTCCTCAGGCACCCCAGCGAGAACTTATGAAGGCAGCTTTTAAAGTATTTAACAATAGACAGGAAGAAAAAGAACAGGCATAAAAACAGAAAGAATAGGAAAAAGAGGTGAAAGAAAAAGAAAAAGAAAGGGGAGAAAAAGAGGCAACCCAAAAATGGGTCAGACAGGAGAGAGATGCGCCCTATCATTTGCTCCTTGCTAATGCCTTGAGATTACCCAGGACAGTCCATGGTAATAGAAATCAAAATTTGGGGGGCAAGAAAATGCCATCCCCTCGTGCTTTTACAGTAGTAAAAGGGGCCACTGGGCCAAATACAGCACCCAGAAACTATTGCATGACCAACCACTGGGCCTCTTGCCCGTGGTACCACCAAACAGACCACTGGAAGACTGACTGTCCTACAACTTCTAACTGCGGGCTCAGATGATCTTCACTCCTAAATGGGTGTCACCAGCCCCAGAACTGGGTGATTTCCTTAGACTAGCCACAGATGACTGACAAGGCATGGGCTCCAGCATGGATCCAACTGTGACCATCACTGCCATATAACCCAGGGTAACTATAAATGTGGCAGGTAAGCCCATTTCTTTCATTTTAGACATGGGCGCCACATACTCTCTCCTGCCTGAGCATTTGAAGCAGCTCATTCCCTGTCCGCAGCCGTCTCGTTCGGCTTCTGATCCCCGGCCGGCGAAGGGAACAGGAGGGGAGAAAGAGACGGACGCAGGCAAACCAACTTAAGTGACAAACACGGGTTCGAGGCACGCAACGGTTGTGAGCACAGACCTTTACTGGAGTTAAGCTTGCATTCTCTGTTACAGGTTCCACGCGGGACAAGATACCCCGCGGGGGGACAACCTCTATGCGGCCGTCAGGTACGGCTCCCTATGGGTTGTCTCCACCCACCCTGTCCGGGTAACCTCTTATATACTGTGCCCAAACCCAATAGGTTAGTGCCACGTATACAGAGGTGATTGGAAGATAGGGTTGGTGGGCGCGTGCGTCATACGCGGAAACAGGATGCGGGCGCCATCTTGGCTCACTCGATGGGCGGGGGGAACTCTAGAGCAGGCTGCAGCGCGTCCACTAGGCCTGACCCGGGAGGCGGCTCTCCACATCTCCCCCTTTTTTATTATTTTTGGTTCGTAGACCCTTTCTTAGACCCAGTGTCTCCATTGATGAGTGAGCTCCCGTGAGCTTGATTAGCCCACTACTTGTTTTGGTGCTTTGGGGAGTCTGGACTAGGCTTGCTAGGCACCAACCAGAATGCCTCCTCATATAGAGACCGGAGAGCCCGTGAACTGGAAACCACGTGACTCTCCCTGCAGTGCTTCGCCTCGCAACTGGGCTAAGCGGGGCTCAGGAGAGCGGCAACCAGAGTCGAGGGTGTCACTAGATGTCTCTGTGCAATGGCCGGAGTCTAGTCTGGCCAGGACCGTGACTCTGCCTTAGAGATCATCCTTTAGACAAAAATTATGACTTCTGGTGCCGCCTTTTACACCCGGGACACGGCCATGGGCTTTGCAGCAGATCCTGTTTTCGAGCGTCCCGCCTTGAGTGGCCGTGACGGGCCATGCAGTGGGGGGGAGGACAGGGCTACGGTGCAGGTATCGCCAGGGGCATCAGGGGCAAGTGACATAGCCAACATGGTAGTGACACATAATTGCTGCTGTGTCTGGAACAAGCGTTCTAACAAACATTTAACAGTGACTAAGCCCACTAATAGTCCCACTGCCACGAGAATCCAAGTAGTCAAATTGGGCCAAGAGAACCAAGAGGTGACTTGGTTCCACAGACTTTGTATAGTCTCGCCCAGTTTGGAAAGGTCGAAGGCAACGGGGGTTATTAAAACTGGTCCCCCTTCTAAACAATCGAAGGGTGACCGGCGTTTTCGTTGCCATCTCGTCAGTCGCCGCCGTCATCAGCAGAGTTGGAGACCGGATCTGGTGGTTCAGGTTGAAGGCTTGTTGGTTTTTTGGGCAACAGCTCCGTGGCCTCCTCGGGCGATGTCACGGTTCTCACCAGTCTTTCCGGAACCCACACTGGTTGACGTCCTGGTTCCTAGGGAAAAACACAAACAGAGCCTCTGGCCCAGCTGAGCACTGGGTCAGGGCCTTGCCATTGTCCTGACAGGACATCCTTCCAACGGACTAGACCTCTATGTGGAGGACTCGGAGTAGTATGCTGAAGAGCAGGTGTCATTCCTAGTGAATTTTCATTTAAAAAATTATACGTAAACAAGGCTATAGACAGTTGAGCCTTTGGGGACAGGCCGTGACCTATTCCCCCTTTCTGTTTCTTTAGTAAGTCTTTGATGTCTAAGATGAAAATAGACCAATGCTCTGGCAGAGCTGAGAGAAGGGGCAACCCCATCTGAACAGGTCCTAAGGACTCCATGCAATTATTAATGGCTCTTAAATCATGTAACAATCTCCATCTGCCTGATTTTTTCTTTATGACAAATACGGGTGTTCCAAGGTGATGTGGAGGGAATGATGTGGCTCTCTTTTAGCTGTATAGACACTAGAGTATGCAATGCTGACAGCTTTTCTTTTGGTAAGGGCCACTGAGGCACCCACACCGGGGTACTGGTCTTCTACTTTAGTTTTATAGGTGTGGGTGGGAGTCTCCCCTCAGTGGCCCCTAGGAAAAACCCAGGCCTCGTCTGTCAGAATTGGAGACAGCTTGTATAGGCCTTGCGCGCCCGTGCAATGAGGCTCCTAAGCCTTTGCCGGGGACATATCCCATTCCTTTTAACAAGCGCTTAGAAGTTGGAGAGCAGCCACTGTAATTACCTGATTCGGCCACCAGAGGGAGCCCGTGGTGAGGGTTTTTGGCGAGATCACCAAAACCATTCACCGGAAGCCGCCGCGCCCCTGCAGCAGGCGCTGGCGGAGCGGAAGGCTGCGTGGGTGAGACAGGGGGCCTCCCCCAATCGATCAGCGGAGGCGCGTCTGCACCCTCGGTCTCATCACCATCTGACTCTGAGTCAGAGGTGTCTGAACTAGCGCCAGACTCTGGCGGCTTACAAGTGGGCGGCTCACTTTCACAGGAGCCGTCCGCTAAAAGGGTCTTTAAGGGAGCTAACAAAGGTAAACTTCCGAACTGCCCCATGTTTGCAGTCGGCACTGTACTTTAATCACTCGGAGAGCTCTTCCGAGTCCCCGGGGCTACCTGAAAGCCCGCGGGCCTTAACTCTCACGTAATAAGAAGTACTCACCTTCTCGCGGTGATCAAGCGTGGGAAGTCCGCTGCGAACTCAAGAAGCACGTCCTCACCAGCTCGGGGAAAGGCAGCAGAAGGGTTCCCCGTACAGGCCACCACTTGTCCGCAGCCGTCTCGTTCGGCTTCTGATCCCCGGCCGGCGAAGGGAACAGGAGGGGAGAAAGAGACGGACGCAGGCAAACCAACTTAAGTGACAAACACGGGTTCGAGGCACGCAACGGTTGTGAGCACAGACCTTTACTGGAGTTAAGCTTGCATTCTCTGTTACAGGTTCCACGCGGGACAAGATACCCCGCGGGGGGACAACCTCTATGCGGCCGTCAGGTACGGCTCCCTATGGGTCGTCTCCACCCACCCTGTCCGGGTAACCTCTTATATACTGTGCCCAAACCCAATAGGTTAGTGCCACGTATACAGAGGTGATTGGAAGATAGGGTTGGTGGGCGCGTGCGTCATACGCGGAAACAGGATGCGGGCGCCATCTTGGCTCACTCGATGGGCGGGGGGAACTCTAGAGCAGGCTGCAGCGCGTCCACTAGGCCTGACCCGGGAGGCGGCTCTCCACAATTCCCTCCTCAATTTCACTCATAGGTATCACAGGTCAATGTTCAGTTCCTCTTAAAACATTATTCCTAGCTTGCAGTGCAGAAAATAACTTCTCTCATATTAACAGAAATAAAGTATGCCAATAAACTGCCTCAACCCATCCTGTTCCTGTCCATGTGAGAAACACTCACTTCCTCTAAGGAAATAATTCTGCCCCCATGACTAGAAAATTATGATTCCTGGATTTGGAACACCTCCGCCCCTTCCATTGCTAAACATCATACTCCTGTTCAAGTTTCTCTCAAAACCCCAGATAATTCTCAAACAAACCACAATATTCTCTTACCCCACAAGCTTTCATGGGTCTAAAACCCATAGTTGAGAGGCTATTGACCTCTGGACTCCTCAAAAAATCAGTCTACCAAGCCAATACTCCTATCTTAGCAGAAAAGAAACCAAACGGCACTTCCCAATTAGTCCGAGATCTTAGGGCAATAAGCCAAGTCACCATACCCATTAAGCCTATGCTTCCTAATCCATATTCTATACTCTCCCAAATAGTACACATTATATGATCTTAGACCTTAAGGATGCTTTCTCTACTATTCCACTTCACCACAATTCTCAAGATCTGTTTGCCTTTACTTGGACAGGCAAAAATTACTGTCATTTCTAAATTACATTACTAAAATTTCTAAACAATTAACATGGATAGTCTCACCACAAGGCTTTAGAGACAGCCCTCATTTGTTTAGACAAACATTGGCCTCTGACTTACAAACATTAAAATTACATCCCAGTAAACTGTTTCAATATGCAGATGATCTCCTTCTGTACAGCCACTCTGAGGTCTTATCACAACAGCACACAATCACTCTCCTTAACTATTCACAGCAAAAAGACATAGAGTCTCCAAAGATAAAGGATACTTTTCCAAACCTCAAATCACTTTCTTAGGACCCTTTCTTTCCCCTATTGAGAAAGGTATTACCACCCAACTGGAAAAGAAATAGTTGTAAATGTTCCTTTCCCTCAGTCCAAACAAGTACTTCTTTCCTCCTTTGGCTTAGCCAATTTTTTCTAGACCTGGAGCTCCAAGTTTGGGCTTATAGCTAAAAGCTTATATAAAGACACTGTGGGAGACCTCTAAGACCCACTAGATAATCCTTTAGCTATCAAATAGTCATTCAGACAGCTTAAGCCTCATTCAGGCTCAGTCTTAGCTCTCCTAACCCCCAACAATCCATTTGCACTATATGTAGACACCAAAGACAGCTTTGCTCTTGGGATTTTAACCCAGGCAAGTGGGCTGGACACCTGTGCAATTGCTTATTTCTCCAAAGTGTTAGACTCACTGTGCTGGTGTAAGAGGATGCATGTACCCTTGAAAAGCCATGTTTTAATAAAAATTCCATTTCATAAAGGTAGAATAATCCCTATTCAACACCATATGTAATTAGATCATCTCTCTGGAGATGTAATCCAATCAAGAGTGGCTGTTAAACTGGATTAGGGAAGGCATATCTCCACCCATTTGGGTGGGTTTTAATTGGTTTACTGGAATCCTATAAAAGAGGAAACATTTTGGAGAAAGCTAGAGATTCAGAGAGAGCAGAGAAGAATGACACAACCATGAAAAGCAGAGAGCCCACAAGCCAGTGATCTTTGGAGATGAAGAAGGAAAAACCCTCCTAGGGAGCTTCATGAAACAGGAAACATGGAGAGAAAGCTAGCAGATGATGTCTTGCTCAACATGTGCCCTTCCAATTGAGAGAGAAACTGTGACTGTGTTTGCCATGTGTCTTCTCACTTGAGAGAGAAACCCTGAACTTCATCAGCCTTCTTGAACCAAGTGTCTTTCCCCAAATGCCTTTGATTGGACATTTCTATAGACTTGCTTGTAATTGGGACATTTTCTTGGCCTTAGAACTGTAAACTAGCAGCTTCTTAAATCCCCCTTTTTAAAAACCATTCCATTTCTGGTCTATTGTATTCTGGCACCCAGCAAACTAGAACACTCACCTTTCTTTGGGTGGCCACTTTGTCTCAGAGTCCTAACCTCTGCAGCAATCCTCATACAAGAAACTCTTAAGCTTGTGCCATATGCTCAATTATCTGTCCTCCCTTCTCATAACCTCTCTTCCTTTCTAACCCACAAAGCTATCTCTAGTGCCTCTCCCTCTCATATTCAATCTGTACATGCACAGCTCCTTTATAAACTCCAGTTCAAAATATCCTTTTCACCTACAACTCCTAACCCAGCAAAATCTCCTACTCCTCTAAAGCATCAGAAACCTATGCAGAACTGTATAGAGACTAAAGAACATTTTCTTCATCCATTTCCCAATATAAAGTATTCCCCTCTGACTTCTCCAGCTAATACTTGGTTTATTGATAGCAGTGCTTTTAAAGACTCCTCTAAGCAGGCAGGATATGCTATAGTGTCTGCTCAGGAGATAATTGTGTCATGACCTCTGCCTTCTGGCACCACCTCCCAACAGACAAAACTCAAAGTCCTCACCCAAGCTCCCAAGTTAGCAGCAAATACACCTACCAACATTTATATGGACTCTTAATATCTTTCCAAATTATTCATTCACATCTAGCTACATGGAAAGAGAGAGGATATCTTACTTAAAAAAATTCTCCAATTTTTAACAAAATCCTCATCCTTAAACTCCTTGAAGCAGCACAAACCCCTGTCCAGTTAGAAGTTATTCACCATAAGGGTCATCAAAGTGGAAAGGAGCCCATCTCAAAATAGGTAATTACAGAGCAGATGATGAGGAAAAAAGACAGATCAAATTCTGACTCAGTTTCTAGTAATGCCCACCCCAGCAACTGCTTACTCCACTTTAGAGGAGGGAGACAGACTTGGCCTAGCTTGGCCCCACCCTCAATGAGAGATGGTTCTAGCTAAATGATAAAGTAATCTTGCCTCAACAGCATTTATGGAAAGTTGTAACTGACCTGCATGATCAGTTTCATATTGGAGCCAAGCTGCTAGCCTCCCTCTTATCTCAAACCATAAACCATCCTAATCTCTACTTGGAGCTCCAGAATATCACTAAAATATGCTCCACCTGTCAGCACTCTACCACACAGGGCAATCTTAAACTACCCCCTTATCCTTTTTACCAAGCAAGAGGACAAATCTCCAGGCAAGACTGTCAAATTGACTTTACTAATCTTCCACCAATTAAAAAGTTAAATTACCTGTTAATTTTTGTGGGTACTTTTTCAGTATGGGTTGAAGCCTTCCATACCACCTCAGAAAAGGCTTCTGAAGTAACCACTGCTTTATTGCAAAGCGTTATTCTTAGGTTTGGTCTCCCTACATTCATACAATCAGACAGTGGCCTTGACTTTATTTCCAAAGTTACTTTGCAAATATCTCAAGCTCTTGCTATACATTGGCAATTACATACCCCTTGCTGACCTCAGTCATTGGGTAATGTAGGATGAATGAATGACATAATTAAAATGTATTTAACTAAGCTAAAGGCCCAGACTCAATTACTGTCATGGTCAGTTTTGTGTGTCAACTTGGTCAGGTGGTAGCGCCCATTTGTCTGGTTGGGCAAGTGCTGGCCTGCCTGTTGCTATGAGGACATTTCATAGAATTAAATCATGATCATATTGGCTGAATCCACAGCTGATTGCATATGTAATCAGCCAAGGGGAGTGTCTTCTTCAATGAGTGACATTTAACCTAATCACTGGAAGGCTTTTAAAGAAGATTCAGAAGAAACAGTCTCTCTTCCTGCTCTGACTGACAAGTCTCTCCTGTGGAGTATATTCAGACCATTCATTGAAGTTGTCAGCTTCACAGCCTTCCCTAAGGATTTTGGACCTTATGTTTCCATGGTTATGTGAGATACTTTTATAAATTTTATGTCTATGGACATTTCCTGCTAATTCTATTTTTCTAGAGAACCCTAGCTAATACAATTACCATGGTTTAAACTTTTACCAATTGCATTTCTCAAGATTCAAAGTGCCCCATACAAGCCCTATATGTTAAGCCCTTTTGAAAGTATGTAAGGAAGGTTTTTATTACTTGACAACCTCCCTCCTCCAGTCTCCTCCTACAGAGACTACCTCCCCATTTTGACTCAAATTTGGGCAACTCTTACAGATTATGCAAATGCCAGCTTGCCTCAAGCTACCCAAAGCCCTATTAATCCCCACATATCCCCAGGTGACTATGTATATCTAAAAAATCTTCAACCAAAATCTTTAACCCCCTCTTGGACAAGACCATAACTGGTTGTATTCACCACCCCAACAGAAGCTAAACTATTACGGTTAACATTTTGGGTTCACCTCTCCAGGCTTAAGCTGATTCAACAACTAGCTGAAACAGACCCTGACATTCTCACCAGCCAGATGAGGTATCTCAACCAGCAATATTTAAGCATGACCACTGGAGCACTTAAATTTAAGATCTCCAAGACCAACCCCAGCATGGAATGAGTATTTTGGCCTGCCATGTCTTTAGTCTGGCATTTTTTATCTTCACATTTGCATTCCTCCTTCAAATAGCAGTGTTAGCTCTCCAGAAGAAATCCTCCTTAACTATTTCCCAAAAACTAACTTTACCCTAATATGGTGGTGGAAATATCCACAGCAAAGTAAATCCTTTTCCTCTTCTTAGCACTAGGGCATATTCAGTCCTCTAGCCCTATGAGTGATTTTTCCTCCACTTTCATATTCCTGCAAATAATCTCTAACAATCTAGTCTGGCCACCCTCAGAGGCCCTACTACTCTGCATGCCATTTTGGAATTCATTACCCACCTTTGAAAGGATGTATGTCCCTTAGAAAAACAATGTTTTAATCTAAATCCCATTTCATAAAGGCAGAATAATCCCTATTCAATAATGTATGTTTGAAACTGTTATCAGATCATCTCCCTGGAGATGTGATTTAATCATGAGTGGGTATTAAGCTGGATTAGGTGATGACATGTCTCCACCCATTTGGGTGGGTCTTGATTACTTTCTGAAGTCCTATAAAAGAGGAAACATTTTGGAGAATGGGAGAGATTCACAGAGTGCTGAGCAGAACAGCATAGCTACAAGAAGCAGAGTTCACCAGCCATTGACCACTGGAGATGAAGAAGGAAAACACCTCCTGGGGAGCTTCATGAAACCGGAAGCCAGGAGAGAAAGCTAGCAAATGATGCCATGCTCTCTATGTGCCCTTCTAGCTGAGAGAGGATCCCTGACCGTGTTCACCATGTGTCCTTCCACTTGAGAGAGAAACCCTGAACTTCACTGGCCTTTCTTGAGCCAAGGTATCTTTCCTTGGATGCCTTAGATTGGACATTTCTATAGACTTGTTTTAATTGGTACATTTTCTTGGCCTTAGAACTATAAACTAGTGACTTATTAAATTCCCCTTTTTAAAAGTCATTCTGTTTCTGGTATATTGCATTCTGGCAGCTAGCAAACTAGAATACTTGGCTTCAGGGAAATTTACACGATTACACCCCTGATCAAATTACCCTATACTCCTTCATGCTCATCCTCTTGCTTGATTAGCATCCTTTCACCATGTTGCTTTTCTAGCTTACAACATCCTTCCTTGTAATAACACAACCATCTTTCTCAAACTCAACACCTATTTGCACCCATTATCCAAATTATTGCCACAACCCTTAACAAAACAAATTGCTGGGTATGTCCATAGTCTATACACTCTACTTCCCTCTCTTTCACAGCCTTTCCAGCAAGCCTGGAAATGTTGTCTGCAATAACTCCCCAGTACTATGGATTTAAAGTACTTTATGCAGGTGACCAACCCAATTAATTATTTTATATTGGTGGTCAACCCACATACTATAGGAGAAATAAGATAAAACTAAGGTCAAAGAAAGACCCCAAACCAAAAGGTTCAGGTCCCACTGATATAGAACCCCAGCTAATGGACAGACTCTATCTATGCTTCTTCCACTACTCTTTCAATCTCCAAACTACTAATTTAGGACATCTCAATATGTGTATTTCTTTTGTAATCAGACCCTAATTTTAACTCAACCCTCCTCAAATGGGTGCCTGAACAATTTCACCATATTAACTAACCAAACTAGTTTTGTATTTTGGGGCACCAGACTGGGTAATTCTATAGGTCAATACACTGAAGATATAATTCCATTGCCTAGCTCTATAAATGACACCCTGTTATTTGGGCTAGAAAACTGTTCAGGTCAACTTTCATATCTAACCAATCACAATATCACTGGAAGTGAAATAATTACATCAGAACAGTCAAATATTCAAAGCTTCCTGCTAAAACCCTGTCAGGTCACAATTCTAACTGTTTCTATACGAGGAAAACTGACACCTGTAATGTAGCAGAAGGCCCCATCAACCCAATTGCTAATGCCTCATTCCCAGCAGTACCAAAGAGAAACAATTTACTGCAACTCCTTTTTCACAATGTATTATATCATGGCCTGGTATATCAAACACTTCAGCTTTGTAAGCCCTTCTATTCTTTCCTATATGAAGGTGAACTTTTTACAACCTGGGATTGCATCAACCTTCAAGCTGCTTTCCCAATAATGCCTGCCAAGTTCTGTTTCAAGGACCCTCTTTAGCTCTTTCTATGATAGCTGCAGGATATTATTTCTTATGTGGAGACACAGCTTACCTATTACTTCTTGATGATTGGGCAGGAAACTGTACTATTGTTACATTAGCCTCTGGAGCTCAAATCTTAACATCTTCTGAAATGGCTCCCTCAGGGCAAATTCCCAACCTTGGATCATTTCTTGAAAAACATATCAACAAACCTGTAAAGCATAACTTTATGGAATTCCATATCCATGGATGCCACAATCTTATTCTAGAAAACCCAGGGTTAGGTCATTCTATATATCAAGGCTTTTTCTGGTCTGTTGGCATCCCCATGCTGGAAGCCTCTGTCTTAAATATATCTTGAGTGTTGCAGCAAACATGGAATGACACCATACAGACTCTAGAAGAAGAAGAACAATCTTTAAATAGCTTAGCCAAAGTAGTTCTACAAAATAGAAGAGCCCTGGATACCCTAACCACAAGTGTGAGAGTGACTGGTGTAATTCTAAATGAAACTTGCTGTTTTTGCATTAACTATACAGGTCAAGGAGAATGAAATTCAAAAGCACTACAAGAAAATGTGGCCACCATAAATAATAACTTAGCAAAGGCAAACACAGATTCATCTTGGTTAGAAAACTTTCTCTCAAATTTTCTTTCGTTCATCTCCACCCCATTATGAGCTATTCTGCTCCCCCTCATTGGGCCCTTAATTATCCTCTTATTAATTTTCCTCTAGTTACCTGTCTCTTACAATGTCTATCTAAATTTGCTCAAAGGTCAATAGCAGCCACGACCAACCAACAAAACTCTAAGAACATCTTCCTGCTACAACAGAAGTTTGAAAATCTGCTCCTGTCAAAAAAAAAAAAAAATCACTATCAGCCCATCCTAATAATGGATGCCCAAAAACCCAATTAGTGATCCCCTCATCAGCTTGAAGCAATTCCCCACCCCCAACTATGCCCTTTTGACAGCAGGAAGTATCAGAAGAAAGAACACAAAGTCCCTGCTCCATTTAAAATTTGCTTCAAACTAAACTAAGGTATTGACTCAGACCCAACCCCAGCTCATTCAATTTTTATTAAAAAAAAAAAAAGGCAGAATGTCGGGATTCAGAAAAAGAACTTCACATATAAAAGAAACTTTTTTTAGCCAGGGGGCCCCTCAGCTTCTCTTGCAGAGCCAGATGTGTTAGCAAGATCCCCAGACATTCTGGTGCTCCACCCACCTGAAGGTGCTGCACTCATCAGAGGGCACTGCATCCATCGAAAGAAACAGGCATGTGGTCAAGGACTGCTCCTGCCCAATAACCGTCACCCCTTGATGTATTTTCCCTTTAAAACCACAAGCTTTCAGAAAGACAGCTGGAGCCAGCTTTCTTTCCTTTCACTGGTGGCTCTCACCTACTTTCTCCCCTCAATAAATCTGTTAAGCTTTGATTCACTATCCTGTATAGGATCCTAACAACTCCATATCAAACAGGGGAAGGGACCCCTGCCACTGAGAATTCCTGTTCTGGTAAGCAGTTGAGACTGCTTGTTTCTTGTTTCAGGATTTAAGATCTGGTAAGGTCTTTGCACTAGACTCAATGTCTCCCCAAGGTTGCAGAATGGCACCCAATAGAAAAGGATGTGGGGATTGAAGAAGGCAGACTATACCACTTAGCATGTGTTTATGACTTCTGCAGAGAAGGTAGGGGTAGGTGAGCTCTAGGTGATGACCACTTAACAGATGTCTATGACTTACCTAACATGATTTTTCACTTTGTGTAATGTTGACTCAATAAATTGTCCCATTTATATGTACATACTTGCACATTATATTCTAAAAGCCAAATTACATTTATATGATATTTTAAAAATGCATATTAAGCATCTTTTCCTACAATTCCTTCAGTCACATGGAAGGAATTGCAGAAATCCCTATCTTTCTCACAAATTTCAGTCTCTTCCCAATTACTGACCCTTCTTCCTCTCTCCTTTTTCCCCCTCCTTTCCACACCCCCAAATTCTGTTTTGTATTGAAATTGTGTTAGCTATCTATTTCTGTCAACCTCTTTCTAATCCAGGACTTAAGTAACACCCTATCTAATGATCACAAACAGTAGATACTCCTAAACTTAAGAGTTTTCTCCCTTAGAAGGATTATTATTATTAAGTTTAGCTAATAAGATCTATTTGAAAAAGCTATTTCAGTACTAGTAAGCTTTGTGCTATGTTGATGTTTGCATGTTGTATTATCACTTTAGAATTCACCCCAGAGTTTAACTTCTATGCTTAGAAAGACAACAATGTCTTTCCACATCTAGATGTTAATGTCCTCATTCCATTTAATTTTCAATCTTGTTTTACCAGTCATCTGAAGGAGTTTATTTCTGATGGTTTAATAAAGGTCATCAAGGATTGTTTATGTTCCTGTAGACAAAAAAAAAAAACGTTATTTTATTGGGAGGTGAGAGAACTACTCTTTCTAAGCAATGCAGTTTTTATGATTTAAAGTCATATTTTTAAGTGTTTTCAATCATTCAGTTGAGTGAATATTCCGAAACATGTAAGCTATACTGCTGATTTTATAGTCTCCATTACAATAAGAGTTAGAATTTTCAATCCATGCACCTGTGAAAATAAGTTGTGAACAGAGAAAAAGATTTAAACTTGACAATGCTAAAAGCTTAGTTCCAGAAACTAGGCTGTTTATTTGAGCTGCAAACCACAGCAAGCCTGAGGTGACAATAATTGTGAACACATTCAAGATAAAGGACCAAGTTTTCAAACTGCTGCATCCGTAAGGACTGGGGTGATGCTGTGGAAATTGGGTAAAAGAGGAAATAACCATTGCCTTCTTCACAAAGAAATTCGTTAACTCATTAAGTCAGAAAATACTGTAAAGATTCAGGAACTAGAAGCTTGAGATCTATTAAATATGATAATTCTGAATTAATCATTTATTCAAATTACATATGCATAACATGGTGTTAATTTTATTTGACCTTCTCATTTCTTAATGAGTGCTTGGAAAGCATGGATGAGACAGGGTAAAAATAAGGTTTGAGTTTTTAAAATAAACGTCCTATATATATTCCAGGAACTATTTGGAGAGATGGATTTCAGAACCTAAAATCTTAAATTGTCTGGAATGTGACATGCTGCAGAATAATGTTCTGGATTCTTCCCTCTGCCTTGGGGCAGCATTGCCCTTTTTTTTTTCAGTCTGTGACACAGTTGTAAAATTCTAGGGACATGTGGTAAAAATGAATGGAACCTCTCAGTTAAAACTCTCTTAAACTTAAAGGAAATGTATTTATAGACTTTATTATGTGCAAAGCATTGTGTATAGCATGTTACAAATATAATTTCATCTGGCACACTCAACAAGTCTATGCAATAGATAGTAGTTTAAAACAAACTAGGGGAAAGAATATTTTAATCATCAGGTTGATTTTGCAGCTTACTTTTTGTATTCTGTTGAGAAAAATCTAACAGTGAAGCTAATGTTGTCAGACAACTGCAGACTCGCTGCCTGATGCACACACAATCAATTCTTTAACACTAGGGTTTCAAAGAGGGAAAGAGGTTTATTACAGGGCTGCCTGTAATAAATGGGAGCAAAACTTACTCAGATATGTCTCCCCAAGTCACAAGGATTTAGGGTTTTTATGGGATTTAGACAAAGGAAGGTAGAGAGAGTGACATTGTCATGTGTAGATTGATTGGCTATGGTTAATTTGAAGTGTGTAAGCATGAGTCTGAAGACTGATTAAAGCTGGGGTAGGCATTAAGTTACAGGTTCCAGCAGTGTTGTAAATAGTTCAATTCAGATAAACTAACAAATAAAGATTAAGCTAAACAAATGGACTACAATATTTGACAGAAAACCAGCTGAGGCAAATAGATCATTACTGGTTATAGCAGTGTTGTAAAACAAGATAACAAGTAAGGGAATAGAAAACTAAAATTGCATTTACAATTAAAATCTTGTAGCCAGTTGTCATGCTCTGTAGGGAAACAGAGACTTTTCCTGAGACCCAGTGGAGGAATCCCAAAGAGAAATGGGCTAATTGGTGACAACAGAGGCTAGAGTTACACTAAAGATGTCTTGCCTTCCATTACAGTGATGGCTAAGTGCTTTCTCTCTTCATTCTTCAATGATATGTGTGGTTGTTGTTTTTTTTTGTCAAAGATTACAATCTTCCTAGATTAACAACATTTCTTTATCAGGAATTAGCTAAGGTAAAAAATTAGCAAGAACTTAAATGCAGAACCTCAAGGTCCATTTTTTGGAAAGATATTGAATTGTGATGTCCACATTTTCAAAGTTATGGTCAGCCTAAGCCTACATTGTGCTTCAAGTTAAATCATATGTACAAAATTACATGGAAAAATTAAAATATAATATAAATATAAAACCATGATAAGTTTTATAACCACAAATAACAGAGGAAATGGTGAGTTTGGGAGAAAAAAGTATGGGCAAAAGAACAAAACTACATATATGAAAGATTGTTGCCTAGAAATTTTTACCACAATTTGCAGTCATGGTTTTCAGTTATCCTAGCCCTGCCATGCACAGAATTACTGACATGGACTTGAATAACCTTATAAACTGGCAAGTTTGTTGCTATATAGACTATCCAATGTTACCAGCTGATAAACTAAAGATTTATGAAAATTGAGAAAGTCATAGTTTTTAATAGTTTTGTTTAAGATAATTAAAGTTTATCATTCTTCCTTCACAATCTGCATTCAATATGGGACATTTAAAAAGCTTCTAATCGTGTACAGAAATACCTCTCTTTCTCTTGCTCTAGGTTGGGAACCTTGTCACTGTTTGGTGAGGATGGAAGTCTGGGAAGTCACTTGGTCTTGAGCATGGGTTGAGGATGAGTTGACAATTTTTCTGTGGTGTTTGACTGGAGTAAAGCACATGCTGCCTTAAAAAGTATTCTTGTGGCCAGGCTTCACTTCTCCTTTGGCTTGAAAGTCTTTTATTGCAGTGTTGTCTACTCCCACTGGCATATCTTCATTGCCTCTTCACCTCCAATTTTGGAATAAATCAATCAAATAAATAAATAAATAAATAAAAGCCAGGAAAATCACCACTGTGTTTTTCTTTGAAGCTAGGTTTGCTAGCTAGACTGCATTTTTATCTCTAATTTTCAGAGTCTTATGTTTATTATACATATAATGTCCAAGGGTTTTAGTTAAAAAATCATTTACCCCTTCTTTGCTGAAACCAAAATGATCACTTTTACATCACTGCACATATACTATATAGCTCTGGGTCACAGTTCACAACTATGTGGGAGATAAATTTAATGTTTTTAAACTCTGGTGCAAATAATTATCTTTGCCCCATCATGGGGATAATCATGATGTATCTTTTTGTGTCATGTACCATAAAATTTTATATGAATTTGTAGAAAATAGTGCTAAAACAACTATTTCAAATAAGCAACCAAAATTATATAAGATAATTACTGTGTAGAATAATGATATAAAAGACCCTATATTCATAGTGTGCTGATTTGAAAGGATGTATGTCCCCTAGAAAAGCCATGTTTTAATCTAAATTCCATTTTGTAAAGGTAGAATAATTCCTATTCAATACAGTATGTTTGAAACTGTAATCAGATCATCTCCCTGTAGATGTGATTTAATCAAGAGCGGTTGTTAAGCTGGATTAGGTGACAACATGTCTCCACCCATTTGGATGGGTCTTGATTGGTTTACTGGAGTCCTGTAAAAGAGGAAACATCTTGTGTGGAAACAAGATACATTCAGAGAGAGCAGAGAATGCTACAGCACCACAAAGCAGAGAGTCCATCAGCCACTGCTTTGGAGATGAAGAAGGAAAATGCCCCCCAGGGAACTTCATGAAACAGGAAGCCAGGAGAAGAAGATAGCAGATGTTGCCATGTTTACCATGTGCCCTTCCAGATGAAAGAGGAACTCTGTCTGTGTTTTCCATGTGCCTTTCCACTTGAGAGAGAAACCCTGAACTTTATCAGCCTTCTTGAACCAAGGTATCTTTCCCTGAATGCCTTTGGTTGGACATTTCTATAGACTTGTTTTAATTGGGACATTTTCTTGGCCTTAGAACCACACACTTGCAACTTATTAAATTCCCCTTTTTAAAAGCCATTCTGTTTTAGTATATTGCATTCTGGCAGCTAGCAAACTAGAACACATAGTCTCTCAATTCTTCAAATAAAAAATAATTTTATATATATATATATATATATATATATATATATATATATATAAAGTGATCTTATAGAAAGCATTTAATTCTCAAAATGTTTATTTCATCATCTGTATTAAGGGAATAAGTATACCCATTATGTGATAATTCCATGACAATTAAGCAGGATAAAAATTATTAAAATATTTTGTAAAATTTAAAAGTTCTGTACCCATATCATATATACCTCTAATTCATTTACTGCCACCTAAACAGAGTTGGTGTTGTATAGCAATAGTATTTTTCTCCGGACTTATTTCTTATTATATATGCTTATACATAAATGCACAAGCTTAATTAATAAGTTCATTTTGCCCATAGTTGGGTTCATAATCTCATTGGTCAAAGTTGAGCAGCATACCAGAAGACAGACGAGAAATCAAATGCTCTCTTGTGAGTTGCAAGTATTCTCTAACTTGTGTGGCATACTGCACTGTGGCCAACTATTTAATTAGTGTTGTAGTCAACACTTCAGTTTATAACAGCTGTGAAATTTGTACAGATGTTGGTGGCAAAAATATAGCAACTAATCAAATGAAGGATATTACACTGATGCTAAAATGAATGTTATTACAGTTTGAGTCACAGTTTAAAAAGAAGGAAAAAAGGGTAGATGATATAATCATCTGACATTTCTAGTTCAAACATTCAAGAATTGATTAAGAATGACTAGATGTCCTCAAGTAGTGCTGAAGGAACTAATTACACTGTGAATTTAATACTTTTTTTTAAGTACTTCAGTGTCCCGTTTAACTACTATCAGATAAGGTATAAAATACAGTTTAATTGTGGTGTATTATTAGTTCATAATATTGTATCAATATAATGGATAGTTTATTTCTTCCTATAAAGAGATTCATCAGAGATGACTACCAGGTATGAAGAAATAGACACAAGGCTTTGAGAGTGAGCCTTATAGAAGTTGGTCGTGGAAAATAAGAGATAAGGCAATGCTTACATAGGAAAGGATGAGAAGTTAAGTATAATTTTTGAGAAAGGCGAAGAAGCTAGTGTAGATGAAAAGACTGCAAATGTGATAGAAAGAGGGTTATTGGTGGAATAGCAGTCAAGAAAGAAGGCATCAGTTCCACGGCACTCCTTCCTATAAGATAGAATAAAGGAAGGAATGAATATGTGCACAAATTGGAAAGCAGATGGAAAGAATATTGAGGGATACATCACTCACAGATAGTATATTCTCAGGGAGTTTAAAATTAAGGCTCTTTGATGATATTGAGTGTACACTTACCTTGAACAGTTGAGGAGAAGGATAGAATTAACCAAAAACATTAACTTTTCATTAAAACCCAGATGATATTAAAACTCGTATATTTATGCTGTATAAGTATACTCTCTACATTTTCTACATACAATTTAAAATAAATTATGTGAAAATCATTAAGTAAGACTTATTTTTTTCCATCAGTTACAGGGATGACAGAAAGAAAAGCAGGACCATTGATGGGGCTGGTGATAGTTTTATCAAAGTGCAGTTATTATGTAAGGGAATTTCTTATTCTCACTCTTGGTTCCCATAAGGAGAGTTTTTCTTTGTTTGTTTTTCTAAATGTGTGCTTGGCTTCTTGCCACCATGCATTTCTTCAGAAACCCATTGCAAGGCAGGTAGAGTGAATTATCTCTTTGATAATTATGGGAATAATAACTTATAATACTTGTTTGACTTCATCCTGCTTCCTCACAGAAAGAAGTAGCATTTAGAAAACACTTGTCCTGCTGCTGTTCTCAGTATTCTCTCTCCATATGTAATGGAAATGTTTTCTCACTCAGTGCTGGTTGACGGAGTGGGTAAGAGTGCCTAATTCTGGGGATCAGTTTTAGCAAGGCCATTTGGAAAATGACTTAAAGCCATTTTTACTTATCTGAAGAGCATCAGCATAATCAAGGTGAATGTTTTGTCCCAATCTTCCATGCCTTTGTTTTATGTGTAAACTTTTACAGATGCTGATATACTGGGCAAGGAATGAATTTTCCTTTTATTGGGGGCTTATCTACAAACTCCAACAGATTAAACATGAGACCATTGAGGCAATGAAATTCATCCTAGCAGATTCTGATATGGGGACATAAAAAAGGTGACAAAGTACTAAAATTGATTATTAAACCAAAGAATAGTTTTAGAAGAAGAAATAGCTTGTTTTCATGAATACAATAGTTAATAAAACAGATACCTCCCCTGCCCTCACTAGTTTCCTATTTGGGTAGGAGAACCTGGTATTAATTTCATACCAATAAAGCCTATGATTGTGATAACTACTATTAAATGAAACAACACAGGAGAATAAGTGTTTTAGTTTCCTTGGCTGCTAAAGCGAATACCCTGCAATGGATTCATTTATATAATGAGACTTTATCAGCTCAGTTTTGATGCTTGAGGTCCAAATCAAGGTATCATCCAGATATTGCTTCCTTCCTGAAGACTGGAAATCTGGGGCTGGTTACCAGTGATCCTTATTCCTCAACTCCTCTGTTACCTGGTCATGCTAATGGCAGCCTATCCAGGCCTCTCACTTCTTTTCTGGTTTCCTTACTGTTCAGCCTCTTGCTGTACTTTCCTCAGCTTTCTTCCTACCTGAATTTCATTCTCCTTATAAAGGACTCCAGTAGCACGTTTAGCACCTATCCTGATTGAGTTGGCCCACACCTCAACTTAAATAGTCTCCTCAAAAGGTCTGATCTACAATGGGTTCATGCACACAAGCTTAACAGCATGTTTTCTGGGATACATACAGCTCAAAAACACCATAATAAGATCATGAGATAGAGATATCTTGAACCCATTAGAAAATTTGAAGTGGGAGTATGAATGGAGTGGCATAACAAAATTTGGGGTATGAAAAGGTAAATGGTTACTTTGATATCACTAAAGGAGAATAGATTGCATGGGGCAATATTTGATATGAAGAAACTTGCTCAAAGGTTATATATAATACATGTGAGAGATGATGGGGCCTTGAAAGAGGTAATAGTAGAAATGGAGAGAAGGAAACAGAATAAGAATATATAGACAGAATAAGGGTGCATGGGTGGTTCAATTGAAAAATCAATTAGACATCAGAAATGAGGGGAATTAAGACATCTAAATGGATTCTTAGATTTGATTAACACAGTTGGATGAAGGGTGTTGTCATTCAATTGGAGAAAGGATCCTGAAGGAAATACAGATGTAAAGGGGATGATCATGAATTTCTTTTATCATATGCTGACTTCAAAGTAACACTCTAGCCTCTAAGAACAGATTGCAAATTTTAAAAAAGTGGAAAAAAAAAAAGGTCTTACCTCAGAGCACATATAGGCTAAATATATAAACAGACAGTCTTTTGAATGTTAAGTATAGGTCAAAGAGTAAAATTGATATAGTCTTGGAGAGAGATTATAGACTGGGAAGAGAGATTAGGACTAAACTTTAAATAATACCAACTTGCTATGGTTGAATAGAAGATGATTAATCAGTTAAAAAAGAAATATAAGTAGCAGCTAGAGAGGCATGAGGAACCCAAGGGGATGTGAAGTTATGGAAGTTAAGGAAGTAAATTGTTTCAAGGTGGAAGAAATCAATGAATGCTGTACCAGAGACAAGACAGAAGAAAGATTAAAAATTTGCAATGATGACAGATTGAGAGCATAATTTGTCAGAAGTCAAACTGAAGTGAGTTGAGCAATGAATGAGAAGTGATTAAAAAGAGGGAGTAAAAGCAATTATTTCCAGAAGTTTTTTTTGAAGGATAATAAGAAAGAGATAGGGATTGTTATCTAAGGATGGTTTTGTTTAATTGGTATTTCCTTATGCAGAGAGGAATGTGAAAACATATAAAGGATAATAGGCAGGATACAGTTGAGAGTCATTGATTAATAAATAAACAAGTGAACAACAACAACAAAAGCAAACAAAATAGATAGTATGCTTTCCTGTAGAGATTGGAGGAATGAATGAAAACATAGGTGTTCTAGTTTGCTAGCTGCCAGAATGCAATATACCAGAAATGGACTGGCTTTTAAAAGGGGAATTTAATAAGTTGTTAGTTTGCAGTTCTAAGGTTGAGAAAATGTCCCAATAAAAACAAGTCTGTAGAAATGCCAAATCTAAGGCATCCAGGGAAAGATAACCTTGGTTCAAGAAGGCCAGTGAAGTTCAGGGTTTCTCTCTCAAGTGGAATGGCACATGGCAGACACAGAGTTTCTCTCTCATCTGGAAAGGCACATGGTGAACACAGTCAGGATTCCTTTCTCATCTGGAAGGGAACATGATGAACACAGCATCATCTGCTAGCTTCTGCTCCTGACTTCTTGTTTCATGAAGCTCCTTAGGAGGCATTTTCCTTCCTCATCTCCAAAGGTTGTTGGCTTGTGGACTCTGCTTCTCATGGCTATGTCATTCTCTGCTCTCTCAGAATCTCTCGCTTTCTCCAAAATGTTTCCTCTTTTATAGGATTCCAGTAAACTAATCAAGACCCACCCAAATGGGTGGAGACATGCCTCCATTTAATCCAGTTTAACAACCACTCTTGACTAGATCACATCTCCAGGGAGATGATCTAATGACAGTTTCAAACACACAGTACTGAATAGAGATTAGAAGAAATGGCTGCCTTTACAAAATGGGATTAGGATTAAAACATGGCTTTTCTAGGGTGCATACATTATTTCAAACCAGCACAATAGGTGATAAGAGTGATATTAGATAATGTGCCAATTTGAATCATTTATGTGTCCCAGAAAAGCCTATGCTCTTCTAACCCATCCTTATAGGTGCAGACCTATTGTGAGCGGGACTTTTTGGTTAGACAGTTTCCATAGAAGTGTGACCCAGCCCATTCAAGGTGGGTCTTAACTCCTTGCTGGAGTCCTTTGTGAGTGGATAAATGGTAGAGACATTTTGGAGAGAGCACACAGAAAGAAAATTCCCCCAGAAGGCAAAAGGACCCACAGGAGCTAAGAGAGCCATTTTGAAACCAGAAGCCTGGAGAGAAGGACTAGCTGACATCACCATGTGTCTTCTCATGTGACAAAGGAGCCCTGGATGCCAGCAGCCTTTCTTCAAGGAAGGTATCTCCTTCTTGATGCCTTAATTCAGTCATTTTCATAGCATTAGAACTATAAATTTGTAACTTAAATAAATCCTCTTTTAAAAAGCCAGCCCATTTCTGGTTTATTGCATTCTGGCAACTTTATCAAACCAAATGGATTTTGGTACCAGAGAAGTGGGGTGCTGCAATTTGCAAATATCAAAAATGCTACAATAACTTCATAAATGGAGAAGGGGAAAATTCTGGAAGAACTGTGAGGAGCTTTTAAAAAAAGGCCTAGGTTGCTTTTAATAGACTGTTGGTAGAGACGTGGACTCTAAAGACACTTCGAACGAGACCCTAGACAGAAATGATGATGGTATTAATGCAAGCTGGAAGGAAAGGTGATACCTGTTTTAAGCAGCAGGTAATTTGGCAAATTGAGTCCTGGTATAGGATGAGGAAGGCAGAATTTGAAAGCAATGAGCTTGTAATATCTAGCTGAGGAAATTTCCAAACTAAATGTGGAAAATTCAGGCTGGTTTCTCCTTGCAGCTTATAGTAAAACATAAGAGGGAAGGGATAAGCCAAGAAAGAAACCAGAAATTGATAGCCTGGAAAATTCTGAGCTTCTGAAAGTGAGTCACCAGAGAATAGAGTTCCATGTAAGGATTTAACTAATCAGCCATTTCAGGACAAGTCAGGGTTAGAAATGGAGTTATCCAGAAATGATCTGTGGAAAGTCCAATTCTCTGATGTTTGGGGACTCTGCATGCTAAACTAACAAATGTTGTTTTCTGTGTGTGTGAGATCTGTATGAATTGAACCACTGTCAAACTGGACTAAAAGGGACAGATAAGAGACAAATTGGGGGGAAATTATTTCAAGGACAGAATGATGAGAGCTAAGATCTGGAGTTAAGACACCTTGGGCCAGGAGAGTGGACCCACTGATGAACAAGGAGAGGGTGAGTTTGCCCCAGCAATTGCAGAAGTCATGCCTTCCTCCCCATTGTAAAGGAAGAACTATACCCCCGCAGGGCTCTCAGATGTCTGGGGGATTGCAGGGAGCTTAGCTGCCCCACTGTTCAGAATAATGCTGTTGCCCTGGGTCTCAGAGAGGATAGAGCACATTCCCTGGAGATTGAGTGGAGCCTACCCACCAGTCCATTGTGCTGAAGGAGTGAAACACATGCCCCAGAATTGGTAGAGAGTCTGCATGCTCTCCCAATGCTTGAAGAGGGTGGAGCCCAGAGCATGATGCCTCTCCAAAATTAGAAAGAGTAGAGTTGCTTTGTAAGCCCTTGAAATGGATGAGACTGCTGCTCTCTCATGCCCTGAAGATAAGACATTTTTCTGTAGATGTTTTAGTTTGCTAGCTGCCAGAATCCAGTATACCAGAAACAGCCACCTTTAAAAAAAGTGAAATTTATTAAGTTGCAAGTTTACAATTCTAAGGCTGTGAAGTTGTCAAATTAAAGGAGGTCTATAGAAATGTCCAATCTAAGGCATCCAGGGAAAGATACCTTGGTTCAAGAAGGCCAATGATGTTCAGGGTTTCTCTCTCAACTGGAACGGCACATGGCAAACATGACAACATCTGCTAGCTTTCTCTTCAGGCTTCTTGTTTCATGAAGTTCTCCCAGAAGTGTATTCCTTCTTTATCTCAAACAATCTCTGGCTATGTGGGCTCTGGTGGTTCTGTGGCTCTCTCCAAAATGTTTCTCCTTTTAAATGATTACAGAAGAGTAATCAAGATACACTCGGAATAGGTGGAGTCACAATCTCCCTCTAATCAAAGGTTAATACCCACAATTGAGTCTGCCACATCTCCATGGAGATAATCTAATCAAGTTCCAACCAATGGTGCTGAAAAGGGATTAAAAGAAATAGCTTCCTTCATGAGATGGCTCAGGATTAAACATGGCTTTTCTATGGTACACAATCCTTTCAAACTGGTACAGTAGGTGACTCTCAGACTTTGGAATCTAATGGAGTTTTGCCCTTCAGGTTTTTGGAACTGTTTGGGAACTTTGACCCCTGTTTTCCTTCCAATTTCCCCCTATGGAACTGGAATTGTTTATCTTGTGACTTACCATCTTTTGTAATTGGAAGCAGATAACTTGTTCTGAGTTTCACAAGTCCACAGTCAGAGAAGTTTGGTTTAGGACAAATCACACCTGTAACTAATTTTGATAAGACTTTGTACTTAATATTGTTATCAAAATTATTTAAGCTTTTGTAATATTGTGGTAGAATTAATGCATTTTGCATATGGAAAGAACAAAATTTTGTGGGATTCAGAGGGTGGAGTGTGTTATGTTCTTTTAATCCATCTCTGTGGTATAAACCTATTGTGGATGGGAACTTATTCTTAGGTTCTTTCCATAGAGGTGTAACCCAGCCATTTCAAATTGTATCTTAATCTTCTTGCTGGAGTCCTTTATGAGAGGATAAAAGGGAGAGACATTTTGGAGACAGCACACAGAAAATTTGCCTCAGGAAAAACCAGAGGGACCACAGGACCTGGGAGAGCCATTTTGAAGTCAGAAGCCAGGAGAGAACAAACAGCAGACATCACCATGTGCCTTTCCATGTGCTAGAGTAACCCTAGATGTCAGCAGCCTTTCCTCAAAGAAGATGTCTCCCTCTTGATGCCTTAATTCAGTCATTTTCATGGCTTTAGAACTGTAAATTTGTAACCTAAGAAATCCCCTTTGAAAAAAATCTAATCATTTCTGGTATATTGCATTCTGGTGGCAGCTATAACAAACTGAAGCAGATGGTAAGGAGGCATCTCTTCTTTTGTGAGATAAGAATGAGAAAAAGCATATTTAGGAGTAGTTTAGTTTGTTTAATTGAGGGATATTAATAGACCCCATGACTAAATGTTACTGATTTAATATGAAGAATGCCATCACTGACTAAAATCTGGGGGAGAATTTTAAATGTCAAGGGATTAAAGAAAGTGAAGACTGAATTAGTTGTTGTGAAGAGACTGGAAATGAATTGGATACAGATAAATAATAAAATGACCAGAGAATAATAAGGACTCATTTGAGTTTTGTGCCCATGAATTTGCAGTGTTATCAAATATATAACTTGCTCCAATAGAATTCAACTATTTAGATACGGATATGGTGAAAATGGATTTCTGGTTTAAAACATTTTTGGAATTTTACCAGAGGGGTGAGATAAAAACACACACAAAAGACAAACAGGCTTATGGTTTCATAAAAATGTATAGCTTAAGATCAGTGAATAGAAAAATAATTAATAGATGTAAATAAAGACATTTATTCTTTAATATGTAAATACATATTTATACTTAAATGCATATGTTTGAGAAAACAAAACATGATACACATGCTTAGATATGTCAGATATATATATATAGTACTAAACATATGTTTAAGTACTTTACATATTTTAGATATTTTGCCCTCATAACAACTCTATCAGTTCTATAGTTGAGAAAATTAAGTAAATGAAAGTCTAGTGCAAAGTTAAAAATCTAAGCATCAGAGATGGAATTTGAAAGGAGATGTGTTTCCTAATCCACATTCTTAAAAAGATACTATAATGTATTCTGAAATTACTACGATCATAAGATGATGAATAAGATGGATAAAATGGGGCAGGCCACGGTGGCTCAGCAGGTAAGAGTGCTTGCGGATGGATAAAATGGGACCAAAAATAGAGACTTCACTAATGTCTTTGGACATTAGTAGGTAAGAAGGTCAGTAACTTGAAATCTAAATAAAGCTAAAAAAGCTTTAGACAAGCAAGCTGGATAAATAAGTGGTTACAATTGGAGGATGCAAATAAAGCTTGAGAGGCAGATTTTTAAACATGAATTAAGATTTTTAATTACAATGTACAGGATGTGGTCAAGGAAGTGGATAGGTAAGGTAGAAGGTCAAAGAGGTGTTTGGAGATAAAGATGTTGAGAGTTGGTTCTCCTCTTAGATATTTAAATAGATGTTAAAACCATCTAACATGATCAAGAATTAGTCTAGAGAAATATTGAGGGGTAATAGAGAGGTTGGGAGACGGGAAGATAAGGAAGCACAGAAGGCATCCAATGAAATGATATTAATTATTTTAAAAGATAACTGGAAAATAGGTGTCCGGAAGTGTGGTTTGGTGCTATGTATACTCCAGAAAAGCATGTTCTTAAAGTTAACCCATTGCTGTAGATGTGGGCCCAGTGTAAGTAGAACCTGAAAATGTCATTCTAGATCTCTCTAACTCCTGGAATCAGTGTTTTAATCTCTTAGTGAAAACTTTCAGTTGCTTAATTCTGTATTTGAGGGTTTTTTTTTATGTTCTACATCATTTATGTTGTATTACATTTGTAGAAACAGTAACCTGTGAACTATGCTTTTCCATAACTTTAAAGATATATATATATCTAAATGAATGCAGTGTGCATAAATATTTTTAAAATGTAACAGTAAACTATTTGCACCTTTTGCTAATGCCTCTATTTACTTGCTTTGTCATAAAGAATGAGCCAATGAACCTCTGTGTCCTGTGGAAAAATGTATAAATGTTATCTGATACTGCTCTTAGATGTAATGCTAATTGATGTTAAATCACAAATAAACAGTATTTTAAATAGAAAAAGAAATCTAACATGATCAAGAATTAGTCTAGAGAAATATTGAGGGATAATAGAGAGGTTGGGAGATGGGAAGATAAGGAAGCACAGAAGGCATCCAATGAAATGATATTAATTATTTTAAAAGATAACTGGAAAATAGGTGTCCGGAAGTGTGGTTTGGTGCTATGTATACTCCAGAAAAACAGGTTCTTAAAGTTAACCCATTGCTGTAGATGTGGACCCAGTGTAAGTAGAACCTTTTGATGAGGCTACTTCAGTTAAAGTGTGACCCACTCCATTCAGGATGGTCTTAAACCTATTGAAATCTGTTATAAGAGAATACAATTCAGACAAAGAGAAAAAACCACAGAAGCAAGAAGCTGAAAGCAAGGGAACCCAGAAGACAAGGAAGAGACCAGGAGACACTGTTATGTGCCTTGCCATGTGGCAGAGGAGCCAAGGATTAATGGTAGCTGGTGTTTGGGAAAAAGCACTGCCTTGATGATACCTTGGTTTGGATATTTTCCCAGACTCTAACCATAAGTGAACAAATCTCCATTGTTTAAGCTGAACCATTTCATGGTAATTTTCTTGGAACAAACTAGGAAACTAAAACACAAAGGTACAGCGTGTAAGGGTATTAGACGCCACCTCTGTCTTCTGACCCTGAGGTTTGAGAACTAGGAACAAATTGCTGCTTCTTTTAGAAAGGGCATAAAGTGAAGTAATTTCCTTAGGTTAAAACTGGATTTTACTAAGGCAAGGAGATGGAAGAAAGATGCAGAGATGAGGTTTAAACAGAGGAATTTTTAGATGACTTAAAAATTGTGATTTTTCCTGGCTATAAACTAAAAGTAAATTATTTTGCCCCTGGACTGTCCCTTGTGAGAAGGCTTCTGAATATGTTTCGATTATCAAAACACTGAGCCTTTCAAGTCATATTCTTTCAAGATGAGGGCAGGCACCTGAGAGAACCTGCTATTGCAATGAACCATCAGAAGATCAGAGGACTATAGAGGCTAAAGAACCATTTGTAAGGTTCGAAGATCCACTGGTCTAGAGGTCTGAAGGACAATTACTTTAATAGGTTGGACTTAGGTCATATGTATTAATAACTCTAAACCGCCAAGTGGTAGAACTCACAACTTACCCACTTTGGTAACTCTTTAGGAGTCTTCACAATGTCAGGGTGGTTTGTTTTACATAGAATTATCATGACCACAGGGATTCTGTCATCCCCTGTTTAGTGAGTATCTCCCCCTCTAGCCTGTCTCCCCATCTTCTGAGATTTAAAATTGCCTGGACCACGTACTACATAAACTTGGCACTGCTTTCCTTTTGCTACTGCCTGGTGCATTTTCCTTCTTGAACCTATGGATGTTTTGTAACTCATCTTTTTTTTAGATTATATCTTTTTGTTGTTGTTGTTAATGTTGGAGTGGGGGAGGGTGGATGGTAGATGGTGCAAATTTCTTAGGTCCTTAGTAATATGTAAATAAATATTGTTGCTGTTATCATGTAGCACTCTCCTCTTCAGAACAAACAGGCGGCTGGAAAGAGATGAGAGTTGATATAAAGCTGTGTCACGGTGTGTTCATATGCAATATTATACTATACCAGTGACCGTGCATCACTCACCATTCTCTGAGTTGCTACTGAGTCTCTCCAAACCTGCCAGCTCCATTTTTCACTATGAGGCTTTTATTCATCTTTGCCTCTTTCTACACACTAGATAAATTATACAACTCCAGTTTGTCAGCTGGGTGAGATTGTATCTGAATGAAATTCAAATTCTTCACCATTGGATTCCTGGACCCCAAATAAATCAGGAAATTGTCTAAGGTAATTGTTTAATCGTCTTTAAATATTTTGTAACAGTAAAAAAAGAGTCTTTTCTATTGTAACAGATATTCTTGTTTAGGCCATATTTTTAAATAAGTAAGAGGTTTTTTTTTTTGTACCTATGGTAAACTTTAAAAATATTTTTATGACTTTTATAAACAGACTACAAATACAATATTAATGCATAATTGTAGAATTCTTTGGACATAAATACTTTCTTTGCTGGCTGACCCTCCAGTGGTCCTGATAGTTTGAGTCAGCTGTAAGTGACTTATTCACCAGCCCTGGTGCAATTCCAGTGTTTAAAACCTATCTTTTGCTTTCCTTTGCTAAAATGGTTAAAGTCACAATTTTCTTTCATGTCTGTGCTACATCTTTGATTTAACACCAGCACAAATGTGGAGAAGCCAAAATAGGTAGTGCACTAATATTCACCACCAATGGACTGAGATAAAAACACATACACAGGTAGTATTTGTTATCTGCACCAGCTGAGCAGAGCAGAATGGAACATTAACTTTAACCTCCTCACCTCACTGAGCCTGGGCTAAATAAAGCTTTCAAATGTGATGTTGATTTTGGACTCCATCAGTCTTTTATGCTCAACCTATGAAAAGATTCATTGGTATGCAAGACCTGCAACTGGTTGCTAATAAAATCTTACCCTGACATATAAATGGACTGTAATATAACCTGCCTCACCACAGTGAAATCTCAACCATTCAAAGATGGTCTGTAACAAAGCAATGAGCAACCTACTACAATTGCAGAATGTTGCTCTATCCTTTTGATTGTCTCCAATTTTTTCATTAATAAACCTGAAATAATAGATCATCTGCTATAAAATTGCACTGTATTTTCTTATGATATCTGAGATAAGTTAAAAAGGGCAGTAATTATGTTTAAAACAAGCCTCCTGTTAGAGCTGTAGAAACAAAATCTTTAAATATTTTAGACTAATCAACATGATACAGACTGAATTAGGTAGGACATAAGGATTGGCTTTAAGTTGAAATACTTGAAGTTTTCTTATTTTATCATTTTATGAATTTAAATTAATACCTGAACTAAAGCTTATCATAATATATACCCAAATATGTGATTACAATTTACCAAAATATGAAATGCATTAAAAGAAAGGGTGAAGAGGTGTGGAAAAGATAATTTTGCTAGCTACCAGAATGCAATATACCGGAGCTTTCAAAAAAGGGAATTTAATAAGCTACAAGTTTACAGTTCTAAGCCCATGGAAATATCCCAATAAGGTACCAATAAGAGGTTACCTTCACTCAAGAAAGGCTGATGGGTCTGGAACAGCTCTGTCAGCTGGGAAGTCATGTGGCTGGTATCTGCTGGCCCCTTGCTCATGGGCTCCGTTGCTTTCAGCCTCTGTTTCTGTGGGGGTTCCTCACTTGGCTTCTCCAGGGTTGGTTTTCATCTCTTGGCTTCCCTTGGTTCTCTCCAGGTTCTAACTTGCTTAACATCTCATGGCAACATCTGCTAGACTCCAAGGCTCTCTAAACATGCGTGTCTCTGTTCTCCTCTTGTCCACATCTGTGTCAGCTCTGTTGTGAAGTTTCTGTTGGCTCTCAGGCTTCTGTCATTTCTCCAATGTTTCCCCTTATAAAGACTCCAGTAATCTAATCAAGACCCAACTAGAAAGGGTGGAGTCACATCTCTATCTATTCAGAAAACAGAAATACTAGTGGTCAATGAGAGGGAAGAATAAGGATTATGGTTTGTATAAATAAAATAAATAGAGGCAAACATGCTTTTGTGTCAGACTCAGGACCTTCTATTCCTCTGATGATATTCAGCAAGGTTTGTACATGAAAGACATCATATTTAAAGTTTAGGGATACTTCCTGTGATGGTTAAATTCATGTGTCAATTTGGCCAGGTGATGGTGCCTAGTGGTTTGGTCAAGAAAACTCTGGGCTAACCATTTCTGCAAGGACATTTTCACAGACTTAGATCATGTCAGTTGACTGCTTATCAGTTGAGGGCTTTTAACAGGGAGGTGATAACTTCAGTGGTCAGAAGAGAAAAATTTCATCTCTACTTCAGCCAGCCAGCTTCTCCTGGGGAATTCTTGAAGACTTTCATTGAAGTTACCTGCTTGAAGCCTGCCCTATGGAATTTTGACTCATGTATCCCCACAGTTGCATGAGACACTTTTATAAAATTCCATATTTACAGATATCTTCTGTTGATTCTATTTCCCTAGAGAACCCTGACTAATATACCCCCCTAAAGCATGCATGTTGTCCTTAGTGATCAAAATATATGATATATATGTATAATATGCTCATATATAATATGCTTTCTGAATTGCTTCTTTATATTGAGTGGCATAAATTCTATTCTTTTGTCAAAAAAAAATTACATCCACAATAGGGTGTGGTACATCTCCATGGAGATAACCTAAGCAAAACTTTCCGTCCAGCAATATAGAATCAGTATTGGAAGAAATGTCTGCCTCCACAAGACTGAATCAGGATTAAAACATGGTTTTTCTGGGGTATATAATATTTTCAAACCAGCACAGGGTGGGTAGTAAGGAGAATTTACAAAGTGTATCCTACAGCATTTTCTTCCTTGCTATCCTTTCAGGGAGCAGAGATGCTGTGAGGATCAAATGAGATAATGGGTGTGAAACTGTTTTATACATTAGAAAGCAATAGAGAGATGCAGGGCACTATTCTTACCAACTAAAATGTAGTCAGTCCTTAATAGACATGATTATTTGCTAAATTCCACCTTAGCTAGGAGTCTGACACTATAAAATGCAAAGAAAAAAGAGTATGAACACATAGTTTATTGTTTAGGAAATTTATATAGTTCCCCACAGTTATAGACTATGATGCTATCTTTCTCTCTGGTAAGCCTTTCTGAATAGCTCAATTGATATTCATTACCAGTAAGCTTGTCTATTGTTTGTATCACACTAAGATATTCCCAGGTAACATAATACAGAATTTCACTGTTTGCCTGAGTTTTGAACATGAATTCCATTTAGAATTGTGTAATTTAATGTTTTATTCATAGAAAGTCTCAGAAGAAGTGGTCCCTGTCAGTGGACACATCATCAATGAGGCAACCCATCATGAAGCACAAACCCTTACGTGGAGAGAAAACTGAGAAGCATAAAAGGACATAGAATCAGGAAGTTCAGTTATGGAAGGCTTTCTGGAGATGCAGCCGTGAAGGGAGTGGAAGTGGTGGGTTCTAGAGGAATAAGAATGTGGGCATGGCAGGTGATGATAATGCCATGTAGCATGCTTAGGTAATTTATGTAAGATGTTAGCAAAATCACCCAATTACCATATGTATTTACTTTCTAAGGCTTCTGCCTATAAACTGGATGGGGGCGGGTAAAAGCAATAGAAATTTGTTCTCTCACAGTTCTGGGAGGTAGCAGTCTAAGATCAAGGAGTCCAAGGCAATCTCTAAAGTCTCTTGGGAAGAATCAATCCTTGCCAATTCTTTGGTTTCCATGGTTGCTTGCAATCCTTGGTTTTTCTTGGCTTGTAGTTGCATCACTTTGATTTCTGACTGATGAGCTTGGAAAAATAGTTCAAAGGCCTCAAGATCTTGGAACCTCTTGAAGTGAAATAAAATTTAAGTGAAAGTAGTGTGTGGGATTTGCATAGATCACATTATCACAAGTCTTGGTGTACTCATCTATAACATCAATACAATAATTGCATCCAGTGTTATTATGAGCTACTCACTAGTTAATTGCTATTATCAATTAAGACTCATAAGAAGAATTGATACAGTAATGCAATGTTTGAGGAAGATAAAGATGAGGTGTAAAATAATTTTTTTTCTCCAACTTTCTAGTTCTGCAATTTTAACTCAGATATGTGTATTTCATAGGATATGGTAGTTATTTAATTATGAAGCTTTTTCAGGACATAAATATTGTATATTAGAAAGAAAATGGACTTATTTCAGAAATGCCTTTAAATTCAGAATCCCTTATTTATATACGGGCTTAGACAAATTATTATGCAGAAAATTATTATAGAATCACTTTATGAACCAACAATCCCACTTCTGGTTATATACCCAAAAGAAGTGAAAATAGGGACTCGAACAGATGTTTTCTCAACCATGTTTAAAGTGATATTATTCACAACAGCTAAAAGAAGGAAACAACCTCTGGTTTTTTTAAGCCATTCATGCCCTAGAAAAATATGTTCTTAAATATAATGCATCCCTGTGGGTATAAAACCACCATAAGTAGAATATTTTCATGAGGCTACTTCAGTTAAGATGTGACCAACGTCATTCAGGATAGGATTTGATCCTATTACTGGAGTCTTTTATAAATGGAATGGAGAGAGAGCAAGAGAAAGAGAGAGACAGAGAGAGAGAGTGAGAGAGACCACAGAAACAAGAAACTGGAAGTAATGAAAGCGAGAAGAGAAAGGAGAAACCAGCAGATGCAACTTGTGACTTGCCATATGGCAGAGGAACCAAAGAGTACGAGCATCAGGATTCTTTGGGAAGAAAACATTGCCTTCATGATGCCTTGATTTGAGCATTTTCATGGCTCCAAATGTAAGCTATTAAATTCCCATTGTTTAAGCCAATCCATTTCATGGTACCTATTTTAAACAGCTAGATGATTGAAACAGACTTTGGTATCTGGGAAAGTGGAGCGCTGTTATCAAAAAACCAAAAATATGGAATTGGGTAATTTGTAGAGGCTGGAAAAACTGTGAGGTATGTGATAAAAAAGGTCTAGACTATTTGAAGTGACTATTGGTAGAAATGTGGATGTTAAAAGTACTTTACATGAGGCCCTAGATGGAAATGATGGTTACATCATTGGAAATTGGAAGAAAGGCAGTTCTTGTTTTAAAATGGCAGAGAATTTGGCAAGATTGAGTTTAGATGTTGGATGGAAGGCAGAATTTGAAAATGATGAGCTTGGATATTTAGCTGAGGAGATTTCAAAGCTGAGTGTGGAAAAGTGCAGCCTGGCTTTCCTTGCAGCTTATAGTAAAGTGAGAAAGGAAATGGATAAGCTGAGAACTGAAAATGGGCACAAAAAATGAAAAAAAAAACTGAAATTGATGGTTTGTAATATTCTGAGTTTTTGAAAAGAAGTCCCCAGGGAGTAATCCTCCATGTTAGGGTTTAACTGAACATGGAAACAGTCAGCCATTTCAGTGCAAGTCAGCAAGTCAGGACTGGAAATGCAGTTATCTAGGAAGGATATGTGAAAGTCCTACTGTCTGTTGGATTGAACCCCTATGTACTACACGACAATATGCAAAACCAACAAGTGTTTTGTTAGAAGTGTATGAATAGAACCACTGCCAGTGTGGACTAAAAGAGACAACTTGAAAGAAAAATCACTTCAAGATCAGGACCATGGGCGCTGAGATCTGGACCAAAGACAACTTCTTGGCCAAGATTGTGGACCCACCCATGTGTGTGGAAAGGGTGAGCATGCTCTGGCACTTGGAGAGAGTGGGCTTTCTGCCCCACTGTTCAGGGAGAGGGCTACCACACCAGTATTATCAGATGTCCTCGTGATTGTGGAGGCTGATAGCCACCACAATGCTTGATGAGGATGGAACTTGTGCCCTTGAGAGAGTGCAGAGTTTTGCCACCATACCAATGTCTGAAAAGAGTGATACCTTTACCCTAGTGTTCAGAGAGAACACAGAGACGTCAAAACATTTCAAAGGGGTGGGGCTGCTGCTCCATCATGTCCAGAGGACAATATATCTTTCCATAGATGGCTCTCAGAACTTGAAATCTGATGGAATAGTCCCTGCAAGGTTTTAGAATTGTTCGATCCTGTGACCTGTTTTACATCTTATTTCTCCCTATGAGAATAGAAATGGTTGGGCAGGCCACAGTGGCTCAGCAAGCAGAGTTCTCGCCTGCCATGCCAGAGACCTGGGCTTGATTCCTGGTGCCTGTCCCTACAAAAAAAAAGGAATAAGAATGTTTATCCTCTGCCTATCTCTCCATTGCCTATTGGAAAACTTGTTCTCTAGGTTTCGATTACCCTCAATTCAATCACAGGTGGAAGGTAATTGTGCCCCAGGACAAACCATATCCATAACCAATTGTGATGAGACTTTTTACTTAGTATTGTTCTTGAAATGACTTAATGCTTTGGGAACATTGTGACAGAAAGAATATATTTTGCATGCAGAAAGGACATTTGTTTTGGAGTACAAAGTGTGGAGTGTAATGATTTGGAGCAATATGCGCTACAGGCAAGCATGTTCCTAAATATAAGCCATTGTAAGTTGGACCTTTTGATAAGGTTATTTCAGTTAAAGTGTGACCTACCTCATTTAGGATGGGACTTAATCATATTTCTGGAGTACTTTAAAAATTGAATGCATACAGAGCAAGAAAAAGAAAGTCACAGGAGCAAGAAGGTGAAAACAATGAAACCCAGAAGAGAAGGGAAAGAATAGCAAATGCTGCCATGTGCCTTGTCATGTGACAATCCAGAGGAGTCAAGGATTGTCAGCAGTTGTTCGTCTTTGGGAAGATAGCATCACTTTGATGATGCCTTGACTTGGACATTTTCCTGGCCTCAAAATGTAAGATAATAATTTTCCATTATTTAAGCTAACCCACTTCACAATATCTGCTTTTAGGAGCCTACACAATTAAAATACAACCAGAGCGTCCATAAACAGATGAAGGGATAAGAAAAATGTGGTATATAAATCCAATGGAATATTATCCAGCCATAAAATGAATGAAATTCTGGCACAGGTGACATGGATGAATCCTGACAATCTTATATTGAGTGAAATAAGCCAGAGAGAAAAGGGCAAATATTGTATGATTACATATTGTATGAAATAGTTAGAATAAGCAAATTCATAGAATAAAAACTAGAATATAGGCTACAATAGGTTGGAGTGGGTGTTTGGAAAAGGGGGATAAGTCTTTATTGGAAACTATATTTAAAATAATATTGTTCCATCAATTGTAACAAAGTTACTACAATAATGTCAAATGTTAATAATAAGGAAAACTCTGTGTGTGTATATGTGTGTGTGTTTGTTTTGGGGAGAAGGGTTACATGGAAACCCTGTATTTTCTCAAGGATATTTTTGTAAACATAGATCTTCTGTAAGAAAAATGCAATTAAATTAATACTATGCTGTAAAAGGATTATAAAATAATAAAATCTACCAAATATATATCATTAGTACTTTTCTCTTGGATTTCACTGTAGTCCATCTATGTGAAAATGAGGACTTCAGCTAAGTCCAATAAGTACAATATAAATTCAGTGACTCTAGGAATTGTTTTTATGTTGCAGTAAATATGACAGGAAATTTAATATAGAATAGTATGAGAAACCTGATGGCTGAGGCAAGAAGGACTTCTGGGCCAAAATTTACTTGGTAGCCTCAGACTTTCACTGTATTCTAAGAAAAGAAGTTACTCCTTATTAGGCCTGGAGGACAGGACCCTTTTCTCCCAGGATGTAACCTACCCCTGGCAAATATTTCAAAAGCCTCTCTCACCCCAAACTGCACCAGCCTGGTATCTTCTTCACTCTCCATCACGTCCTTCGCCCTCTATCATCTCTGCCTTCTTGTGATAATCTCCCATTAATCAGTCTCCATTCTCTGGCAAATGCATTCCTGTGCAAACTCCCCTTACACACCGTCCACCTTCCAACAACAACCCTGTGTGCCTAAGGCAGCATTCGAATTTTAAACTTTACCAATGGAAAGCTGCCAACTCCTAACTTAGCCCCCTATTTCTGGAAACTAGGCAATATAGACCTGCCTAACCCTTGCCCCTCAACTCCCTAACCCTAAGCCTTAAAAAACCTATCCCCTGCCACCTTGGGGCAGGTGTTTCTCTCTCTGTCCTGAAATGCTACCTGGTCAGCTCTGCTTCTCCCTAACGGCTTTGCCTGAACTCCTTTGTTCCTATCTCATTCCTGGTGAGTTTGCTGAGTTTGCCTTTCACTTCTTACCATGCACTTAAAAGGATCAAGTTTAAAACTGAAGTTTATTGTTTCTTTTTTGAATGGAATTTATTGAGATATATTCATATATCATATAATCATCCAAAGAGTATAATCAATGGTACACAGTATTGTCATAGAATTGTGCATTCAGAAATTAATGATATCTTTATTTCAATATTTGATGCTGTCTTTGTGACTTATTATGCCAAATATTTTGTTAAGTTCTCCCTGAAGCCTGGGGAGCATGAATCCCATCTCTGGTTTGAAATTTTTCAATGAAAGTCTCTTTTACTTTTCTGAACTTTACTAACATGTTTTTTTTTTTTTCATTGCTGATGACATCAGCTATTTGGCAATTTTTCTTTTTTTAAAATTTTTAAATAATCTGCTATCTTCATTTGCCAGGCTGACAAATACAAAGGTATTGGTATGGTTTAAACAATGTGAATTTGCTGCCTTACAATTTTGAGGTTAAGAAATGTTCTGAATTGGAGTGTCAGCAAGGTGATGCTTTCTTCCTTAAGTCTGAATTTCTGGTGCTGGCTACTGGTGATCCTTGGGGTTCCTTGCTTGTATTTTTACCTCATTTCAGATGCACTGTTCTCTCCTTTCTTCTTCAGGTTCCTCTGACTTCTGGCTTCTGGCTCCTCCCTGTGGCTTTCTCTGCATATAAAGGCCACCGGTAATCCAAATTAAGGGCCATTTTCATTCAGCTGGGCCACACCTTAACTAAAATAACATTTTCAAGAGATGCGATTTACAATGAGTTCACATAATTTCATCACCATAGTTACTTTAATATTATTAGATCTTTGAAAGGTAAATTAGAAATCAGTGGAAGTCTTATCTGGAATATGATTATTAAACAAATGAAGAATCAGAATGCTGTTGATATTTTTTTAAGGACATCTACTAACTTCTTAGATGATGGCTTTTAGATGAAAATGAAATTATTTATACTCATAGAAGCTTAGTTTGAAAGACAAGCCATGTCCATTAAATCTATGTGGACCACCAGCAATGTCCACGCTTTTCAGTTTCTGTGAAGTTCATCCTGCAAACAGTTGTCATTGTCTTTTTATCGTTAAACCACATCTGATTTACAGGTATTATTTATCCCTTTGTTCACACAGAGCAGCACATCGTTATTTTTGTTACACAGTTTATTTTTCCCAAGTAAAATTGATTTTTTAAATACATATGTCTTTTCAAGAACTGAAATACTGAATTATACCACATAATCAAAATCCACAATTTTGATGAAATCATTTGGTCCTACATCATAAAAAGAGACCAAAAATAATAATAATAATAATGCCTCTAACTAGATTTGTTTGCTTTCTAAAAACAGGTCAAATTCTGTGTTACCAAAACCCCAGCAAAAACCTTTACTATGGAGCCTGTCCTCAGTTCGTTACTTTTCTATAGATCTGCCAGCACCTTGCCATGCCAGAATATGAAGAATAACTTCCAATTTACATTTTCTTCTACAGCTTGAGGAAAAGGGTGCAAAAATCACAAGAATCACTGTGAGAAAGAAGTTTTTGAGAGCTTTGTAACTTATTCCTGGAATATTCGTGAAATACCTCTTCCCCTGACACTTTCAGTAACATTTCCCAGCTTGAGTAATGTATTCATAATCTTGGGGGAATGGAATCCTCAAAAAGAAAACTGAAATAACTCCCAACCAGGGAGGTAAAGCATTTGCTTGAGAAGTTAAAAGAATGATAGATGTGGGCTTCGTTTCTGACCTCAGATTCACAGCTTCTTTATATTTATATAGCTGAAATGATAACAGAGAAACTCTGTCCTCTCAAAGATCATTTCTTTTACCCAGCATGTCAACCACAGAAAGAAAGTAAAGACAACTTCCATCTAATAGTTAAGAGTCAGGGCACAGAGTGGAAAGCTACACTGTCAATTTGCTTCTCTTTTGCTTTCTGGGACTTATGTGAGACTGAGTGAACCAGCACTAATCTTTACATTATCATAAAAAAGATTCTATTAAAGTCCATTAATTATTGGATATGGTGGTTGTTTGTTTGTTCATCCGTTTGTTTGAGAGGATGCATGGTCTGGGAATCAAACCCAGGTCTCCCACATAGAAGGTGAGCATGCTACCACTGAAACCGCAGTGCACCCTGGATATGGTATGTTTTAAGACACTTAGAAAGAATTGTTTTGTGCAAGTCAACATATCAATGCAAAAGCAGCCATTTTATTCAAACTGGAAGGTAGTATAATAACAAAACTTATTTTTATAGTTTCTATTTGGTTCACTGTAGGCAGGAAAATTCCAATGTGTACTTTGTGATGAACCATCTCTTTTAGAAAGAAAATGTTTTGTTTCTTTCTGAGCACAAAAAGACAATGAGTAATAAAACTATGATAAAAGATAGGCTAGTATAGCATGTTAGCTCTGGAAGGATTCTAAAAGACCTATTCATCCAACTCCTTAACTTCATTATGAAGATGGAAAAATAGAGGCATGGGGTATGTAAATTTTTTTTCCAGGTTGCTAAGGTATTGCATCATTTGCAGTGCCAAGAATCTTACATAACAGGATTCTAGGCTTCTAGTCCAGTCCTTTTCAGTACCCCACCAGACTCCATAGTCATTTGAGCTATATGGAAAAAATTTATCTTGCATTATTCTTCTTCTAAGAAGTGTAGCTTTCAACTTTGATTCAATGCTTCAATGCTCAGTTTGTACTATAGAAAAATGTTAGAAGAATATGTTAGAGAGAAGGCCATTTCTATTGGAGTTTATGCTGTAGTAATATTTGTTGAAGGGAGACTGGGGCTGAGATGAAAGTTTTTTTACAATCATAAACCCCTTTGTTCTATGCAGTGCATTCTATTTATTTGGAATTGATTTAATAAGAGTAAATAGTTACGGGTGATGCAACAGTGGCCTAGTGGCAGAATTTTCCCCTGCCATTCCAGAGTCCTGGGTCCAACTCCTGGAGCTTGCTTATGATGAAAAAAAAAAAAATCACATGCACCTAAAATGTTCCTTTGTTGTTAAATCTCATGGATATAATGGATACACATATATGTACAAATATACACATCCCTAGATATTAAAACAGTGTTGGAATACATTATTGCATTTTAATCATATAAGCTTCATGTATTTGAAATATGTATTAAAGAACAAAAACATTCTAGTTTCATCACAGGCATTTGAATATGAAAAGTGGAAGTGGGCATAAATTATCACTGACTATTTAAATGATTATCTGATATAATCCATTCATTATTAGATTACAGTCCAATCAATTCTGAGTTTGATATTGGAGTCTGCATTACTGAAATATTTCAACAGTGGCTCAAGAATCTTGTTGTTAATAAATAATATTGATTTACAGTGTTTCTTCCCAACAAGACATGGGCTCCCGAAGAACATGCAGCTTATAAATCTATATTATGACTAATACAGAATAGGTGTCCAATTAATATTACATGAATAGCATAATTATATAATTAGCTAAATGACAAGAGGTAATTAGGGACTGAAATATAGAGAGACAGGAGTGTAGAGGAAATATATAATTATACTGTTCCCTGTCATTTTATGTAAAGACTACCTAAAAGTGATACTTGTGGGCACTAAACAAAGAAAAACTGTGGTGTGTCACCCAATCATTTCCTCACACACAAAGGAGACTGGCTAGGTTTCCAGCAGCCTGTACATTTACCCAAACCTCTGCTTTCCTGTGAAATATTATCATCATGGTACCACTGCTGCTAGTCGGTCCCATCATAGGAGGTATGTTAAGCTTTTGGGGACCATGCTCCCTTTCAAACCTGCTTTCTCATATTTCTCTTACTATGATTATGACAAACAAAAGAGAGCTATGACCTTGAGTAGAATGCAATTCCATTTTCCGTGTGGAAACCCATAGAAATTGATACCGAACAAAAACAGTGCTATCTGCCCAAGGCGCTCAAATGGCAAGTTACTGGGACACCAGGGCTTCAAAGAGAGAAAGAGTTTATTGCTAGGTGCAAAGCAGGAGATCAGATGGCCTGTCAGCCCCAAAATCTGTCTCCTTAAACTGCAGTAATTCTGTTAGTTTTATAGTATCAAAAGACGGGCAGCTTTTAGGATAATAAGCACAATGGCTCCAGATGAGGAGGTTAAAGATGATCTAATTGTCGAGCATGCACAGATTTATTACATGCTTAGTCAGAAAACATATGTAAGAAAACAGAAGCCTTAATATGCTTATGGGCATGATTTCTAGTACTATAATGAGGTATAGGTGACTTATAGGTTTAAGTCTAAGCTACTGTTCATGTCAGGTGGGACCATTTTGGTTAGATCCAGCTTGATCTGTCAAGACAGCCTTGGAACTGGAGTGGATTAGTTCTGGGCTGATGCAAAGCTCATTATTAATAAACATCATAGGCTATCCTTAATGTCCATAAGTCTCTAAAGTTGAAAATTAGGATCAGGGTGCACAAGTGAGTTAGTCACAGGGTTTTACAATCACAATATAAAGGCTATATTGTTATGTAATCATTCAGAGACCAAAGTAGCTGGATTACAGTTCAGAGATTTCAGGTATCTCCCTCTCTCTATTTTGGTGTACTAGGAAGCAAAAAGAGATATCTATGTAATGATTCCATAATCATAATAATCCCCTAAATTTTAACTTCTTGGTCACAAGATGTATCATATGCCATAGAGCAGCTCACTCACTCTTCACAAAGTGATACCATAACACGGATCTCCTTTAAAGAGGATCAGGGCAACTGAAACAGAAATGTTTTTAAAAGCACAACAAGAAAAAGAGAAAATAGGAATTTAAGTGAGGAATGCAAGAGATAAACAAAAGTAAAATGTTACAATAACTAACCAAGAGGCAGCAAAATGCTCTTCAGGGAAGGAAATATCCTAAGATGATCAAAAACCAGGATTTCTGTGAAGGAGTTTCCTGAGGGACTGGACACATCTATTGAGTTATTCATTAGATTATGATCATCAAAATCAATGTTAAACTCAAAATAGATCCTGTAAGTGAAATTGCTATGATTAATCAATAACAATTATGTAATAAGTGAAGTTGGAAATTATTCTGTAACCATGAAGTTAAGATTTAAAGGATGATTGTGATTACTGAATCATTATACAGATATTCCCTTTTACTTTCTGGTATATTAGAGAAGACAGAAGGAAATACCTGAAATCTCTGCAGTATAATCCATCTGGCTTGATCTGTGATAATGATTGTATTACCTTGATCTTGTGCCTTGTGACTAACCCTCACTTGTACTCATTTTATCCAATTTTTTTTTTTTACTTTAGAGTCTTACAATCACTAAAAACAGCCCCTAATGTTTATTAAAGAAGGTTCTGGGGTCAGCCTAGAATTAGCCCACCCCGAGTCAAAGTTATCTTAATAACTGAAGTTGGATGGATCTTAGCCAAAATGGGCCAACCAGACATGTGCAGTAGTTAAGACTTCAGTCTATAAGTCACCTATCCATCATTATAATAATAAAAATCATATCCATCATCATATTGAGGAAGTCAGCTTCTTACCTACATTCTGTGACCAAGCATGTAATCAGTCTGTACCTGCTCGATAATTAGCTCGCCTCTAATTACAACTTCTGGAGGCATTGTGCTCATTATCCTAAAAGCTGCCCATCTTTTGATACTAAAAATCTATCAGAATTATTGCAGTTCAGGGAGATAAAATTTTGGACCAATACTCCATCTGCTCTCCTGCTTCTTGACTAGCAAAAAACTCCTTATCTCTTTAAAACACTGGTGTCTCAGGAATTGGTCATTTGAGTACTTTGGGCACAAAACTCACCACCTTTGTCCCATAACAATTCCTTGAATAGGGTAGAGCTGTGCAGAAGTTCAATTATTCTATCTTTTCTTGGACATATGTTTATTAACCATTATATAATAGGAGACCAAAATTTATAGAACACAACTAACATGTAAAAATACCACAGGTATTGTTAAAAAGAGACACTATATGCTTACCATCCCCATTTTCATTTTCAGAAGCCAAATAACTCTTTCTCTACTTAAGACAGTTGATGATGTTTGGATTTAAAGTAGCCTTATTGCACTAAAATGGAAATGATAGAAGAAAATGAATGATTTCCCCTATTTCTCCTGGATTTTATGCAAAATCATCAAATATGAACTGACACTAAACATTAGCTTCAGCTAAACTCTGATATATTGTTGGGAAAATAAAATTAAAAGTTAAAAAACCTCTTAACCAAGAAAACCTGTCTACAAAACCACCAAGGTAGAAGAGAAAGAAAATCAGTTTTATTATTAACTAACCATTAAACCAGAATGTGATGCATCACAGGCAATCTGCTAAAGAGATTATAAAGAAAGAAATCTCGCCCTTTTATATAGCCAAGCAGATACAATCCATTACATGCAGTTTCTCAATAAAAAAGAAAACTAGTCCTTAAATAAGAGGAATTGACAGCACCAGTAGTCACCCACAGTTCATCTTAAATTCTCCTGGTAATTGGGTGGTCTTTGTGTTAACAAATTGCCTCTATCCAAAGGAATTAAGAAACCCTCTAATTGCCATATGAGTGGAAGATAGTTGCACCTTGGTACCAAACATTTAAATTAAATTTCCATGGAAATGAGGACATATATTCCTTGATGTTCACATTTCAAAGACTTGACTTTCCTGAGAAAAATATTCCTGACTTGGAAAGTTTGGAAAAAGATTTATTTAGCTTTTAAAAAGATTTACCTGCCTCTAAAGTAGGCAGAGAAAGGATTTAACATTACAAGTTTTCTCAAGAATGCTTTAAGAAACAAGAAGGAAAGGGAGATCTTTTTTCCCTTTTTGCGAAAGGGAAAATTATTATATATTTATATTTGTTCTTACCCTCACAGTATCTGTAAGACTAAACCCAATAAATGAGTAAGGACTGACATGTGATGGAGTCAGATAAAGAAGTCAGATAAAGTGTGGCCTCATAAAATCAGAAGCTTAGAATTCCCCAGCCTATGCAGTGCATCCTGTGGAACAAACTTGACTATTCCTTCTTTTTAACAATGGAAACCATGGCAAGGCTAGTGAAGACTTACCTGGACACTATTCAGCAAGTCTGGAGAGGCAGATAAGATGGAGCTGAACCAGGAGTCATCCAGATAACTCAATTTTGGAAAAAGCAGATTGAGTATTAGCATAGAGATGAGACATTGAATTCTTGCCAATGCTATACTTTTCAGTTTGCTGGGGAGGCAACAGAGTTAAAAGACTCACTCACATTAACTAAATCACAAAATAAAGTACAACTGCTAGTTTGGTAGCATATTTAGGTCATCCCTCCTACAGACTTCCCTCACATACTTGGTTCAGAAAAATCTCATCACTTCCAAAGATGAATGGTATTACAAAATGGAACCAGAAATGGATCTATTCAAAGACACTACTTTTGAAAAGAGAAAAATAGTAAACAGAAATGTAAGAAAATTAAGTATAGCGTTCACACAAGATGGCACAGGAAAGGGCTGCAGGACAGCTCAAACCCATCTTGCAGGCATGGTAGGAGAGAGCCTCTGACATAAGCCTAGAATTGGCACCAAATATGTAGAAACAAGTTTAAATGAGTAATGGCCAGGATCATTGAAATGTAAAGCTAATCAAAAGCAGGAACCTTTGGAAGGAAATTTGAATTAGACTATTGGATAGGCTGTAACCTCTGGAGTATCCAATCAGCAGAGAAACACGGGAGAAGCCTGCATGCTAGGTTTAGGATATAAGATCTGTGGCATTCTACTGTTTGATGCACAACCGTTTTTCCGCTCAGCACCTGTTCTTATAAGATCATTGTTCTAGCTTACTAGCTGCCAGAATGCAATATACCAGAAATGGAATGGCTTTTAAAAAGGGGAATTTAATAATTTGCAAGTTAACAGTTTTTAGACACTGGGAATGTCCCAATTAAAGCAAGTCTATAGAAATACCCAATCTAAGGCACCCAGGGAAAGATACCTTGATCCAAGAAGGCTGTTGAAGTTCAAGGTTTCTCTGTCTCTCAAGTGGAAAAGGACATGGTGAACATGGTCAGGGATTTTCTCTCAGCTTGAAGGACACATGGTGAACACAGTATCATCTGGTAGCTTCCTCTCTAGCTCCCTGGGAAGCATTTTCCTTCTGCATCTTCAAAAGTTGTTGGCCAGTGGACTCTGCTTCATGGTTCTGTGGAATTCTGTCATCCTTTTCTGCTCTCTCTGAATCTCTTGGCTCTCTCTCTTGTCATTCTCTAGCTTTTTCCAAAATGTTACTTCTTTTAAATCACTCCAGTAAAACCAGTCAAGACCCATTTGGAATGGGTGGAGACATGTCTCCACCTAATCCAGTTTAACAGCTACTCTTGAGTGAGTCACATCTCCATGGAGACAATCTAATTAAAATTTCCAACATACAATACTGAAAAGAGATTAGAAGAAATGGCTACCTTTACAAAATGGGATTAGTATTAAAACATGGCTTTTCTAGGGTGCATATATTCTTTCAAACCAGCGCAATCATGAATAAATTATGTTCTTCTACATAATCAGGTAAGCATTTATTCTCTTCCAGGTGTGGCTTTGTTTCTAACAGAAGGAAGAAACAAAATGAGAAAGAGAAAAAGATAAAGGAAGAAGGATGTAGAAAAAATTATTGCCAAAGTGCATCAGGCTCCTAGAACACACTGTACCTATTGGAGGGTCTTCATGAAGCTCCCATTTGGGGCACTTCGGGTTAAGCAAAAAGATGTGGTGGCTGCTGACAGGAAGGAGTCAGGCATCTGTACTGAGTCCTGCCCCTCTGCTTCTCCTGCTAACCCCCTCCTCCCAGTCTCAGAAGGGGATTTAACCTCTTGCTATAGGGTAAGGAATGTGTCAAACTTCCTCTTATATGATTCAAAGAAAACTTCTGTGCTTCAGCCTTCTATTCTTGGTGCACTCAAGATTTGTTCTTTACATTCTCAAAAATTGTACTTTGCAGTTCAAATTGCTGTTTTGAGAACCTGTTTCCCTACGCACTTCAAAAATCTTATTTTTAAATCCCCAATTTTATGGCTACTTTCCTTAGTCTTCAACTGGAAGAGAACAACAAAGTGACTAGGAATGATTATGTTAAATACTTTAGCTTATAGTTTCAAAAATGGTAGCCCTGGTAATCTAGAAGGGGCACTCCCAAATCTGGCTTCTTCACTGGGTGCTGCTCAAATACACAGATATACTAAAAGAGTTGAAAAGGAAAAGAGGTTTATTACACCAGCAGGAGGACAAGGAGATTTCTTTCCCGAATGAGACCCTTGGCAAAAAGTCTGGAGAACTTCAGTAGTAGATTTATCTTAATTATTTCTTACCTGCTTCAGGATTTACACCCTCGGTAACACCTGGGAATGGTGCCTCCTACTCTAGGGGGATAGATGAAAAGCTTATTCATCTGGAGCAATAGATGAAAGCTTATACAAAGCTGGGTGGAGACTTTACATTTACTTATTGCTCCTTTGTGAGACTAACGGCTCTCATTTACAGCTCACTTCCAGTTTTTTATTGTTTTTTTATTTTTTATTTTTATTTTTTGCATGGGCAGGCACCAGGAAATGAACCTGGGTCTCCGGCATAGCAGGCCAGAACTCTGCCTGTTGAGCCACCATGGCCCACCCTACTTTCAGTTTTAAAGCTACATTTAGAGGCTGTTTTAAAGGTGACATTCAAAGGCTGCTATTACGTTTTCCAGCTTGCTTACAGTTTTTAGATTATCTTTAAAAGTCACTGTTACAGTACAATAATATGATTAAAATTTTATCTATAGTGTAAAATTTGAATATATGAATATCATCATAAATTACTCTCCTACTCAGTAAATAAAAAGGTCTGAGAATGATAATGAGGCAAGATTGTGATCTCGCTATATATTCATTCAAAAATATTTACTGAAAAAAATTTGCTGCATTATACTATGTACCAGTTTCTGTGCTAGGCAGCGAAACAAAAAATTGAATAAGACACATTTATATACCTTCTTCCATTTTGTACTTGACTTCCCTGAAATGTACGTTGCTCTAAATTTCTCTCAGAAGTTCCTCTTCAACCTGTCAATTTATTCTGGTGATATTGTAACTGAGAAATCAGGATTTAAGGGATGAATTTGATTACTGACTCATATTCCTTTTTTCTTTCTGGGTATTGGAGTAGATAGAGGAATACCTGAAATCCCTAAACTATAATTCAGCTGCCCTGACATCTGAAATGTTTGTAATAGCCCTTACCTTATGGCTTTGTGACTGTAAGAGATATTGCAACCTTCATCTTGTCATTTTCTTGTAGGGCAGAGACCCTAATACTAATGAAGAATTTGAAGTCAGCCATTAATGAGTCTCAGACCTGGACACTTGTCAATTATATCAGCTGGACTCTGCTATTGAAAGATAACTTGTCTCCCTTGCTTTCTGCTTATACCTTTAGTACTGAGTGATAGCTCTGCCTCCACTCTTTACAGTTTATGTTCTCCTATTGAAATGATAATGATAACTCTGTCTCCTTTTCTGCTTTGAATTTTTATTCTCAATGACTTCATTTCTCCTTCATAAAATCCTTAAATATCTTGGGCCCCATAAACTCTGGGAGACAGATTTTGGGCTGCCAGGCCATCTACTCTCCTACTACATGGCTAATAACAAATTCTTTCTCTCTTTGAAACCCCTGTGTCTCAAGAATTGGTTATTGAATGCATTCAGGCAAAAGAATCCATGGCCTTTGTCTGGTAACAACTTGGTGGCCATGAAGGGACAAATGACCAAATCTCTGGAGCCCCAGCAGAGCAAGTAAGCCAAACAATCAAGTCTTTTGCAGCCACTGAGCTTGGAAATTGGGTTTCTCTGTTCTTCTGACACCCCAGACACTTTTGATGCCCTAAGAAAGCTTTAGGGAGAGAAAATGTTTCCAGTTCCATGTCTGAACATCTGACGAGTCAGTGGGTCATGAGGGTAAAAATAAGTCAGGGAGTAAATAGGCAGTTCAAGTCCCATTGCCCGAGGCCAGAGTCATGCTTCCAGAATGATCCCCTTTGCTCTGACTTCTACACCTTCTAATTGTGGGCACTGCACTGTTCAGAATTTGAAGCCCTGACCCAATTCAACAATTAACTGGTGCTTAATGAAATTAAGTAGGCCTATTAAAGTGTTAGCTGGCATGTTACCTAAGTATTGGTTAATTGTTAAACTTCTGTGATAAATGTTTTATGCCTGTTTAATTGTTAATTGATGTGTTTGGAGTGCGTTCTGTACAGGGTTTGAGGTCCTGGCCTAAATTGTTTGTTGACTATAATTCTAAAAAATGAGTAATCCAACAATTAATTGACATTTAATGAAGTTAAGTAAGCCTGTTTAAATACTAGCTGGTGTGATACCTGGATATAGTAAGAGTTGATGTTTGTTTAATTGTTAATCTGTGTAATAAGCATTTAATGCCTGTTTGTTAGCTGGTGTGTTCAGCCTAGTTATTAAATGGTATGTTCTTACATTTGTACTGGTCAATGTTCCTAACTGGTTCTTGATTATGGAATTCTTTTTAAAAGGGAACCTTTCGGTTGTATGGAAAATTGAAAAGATTTTGGTTATGAGTTTATAAAAAAGGTTTTATTTCTGCAATGTAATCTGGCCTTAATATGATGTAAAATGAAAATATTACCATTATAATTAAAGCAGTTACAGTTAGAATTGTTCTGAAAAAAAGTGGAAATGGTATGAGTTAATATATTCAATCCTTTATTTGTCCCTCTCAAGTATTTCTGTTTCTGTTTCTTATGTAGCTAATTTTCTATTTGTGTTTGTCTGCATTTTTATATTCTCATACCTTCAGATGGCAATAGCAAATTATTTAAAAACCCCTTAAAGAACTCTGTTTAAACTACTTAGAAACAATTAGATGCCTGATAAAAATAAATAAATTGGTATTTATGAAGTAAAAATGTAAAAAAGGAAAAGTCATCTGAGCAGTAAGATTCAAAAACCTTGGTTTTGTCATTACTGTATACAAACTAGGATATTAGAAAGAAACCACCCCTGGAATTTCCTTAAGGCAGCAGAAAACTGCCAAAAGACTGCCTCTGGAAAAAGTTAAGGCCTTTCCAATAGTCCTGGTCACAGCTTTTGGTAAAATAGATATGATAATTGAAAGTAGTTAAAAAAAGGTCATAAGAACTCTTAGAATTCCATGGCCCTTACCTAAAACTTTCAACTCTGACAAGCTTATCTTTCTGCCTGTGCAACCTATCCCGGCCCTAAAGTCCAAGCACCTAAAGGAGTTATGGGGAGGGCTAGGCACAGAAAGATATGGTGAGATGTCATTTAGAATTCTTTTCTATTGGACCTGGAGGTTAGAAATGGTAAATATAAAAAATGCTACAGAATAGGCTATGTTTATGAATATTATTTTTTAATAATACCTCTGCAATGGTAGCTATAGTAATCAGATTATTATTAAAATATAAATAGTCTTGGGGTAGGAGTAACTAAATAAAATCAAATTATTAAATTTTAGTAAATTGTCATATCTTTGGGAGATATGGAAAAATTTTCCTGGATTTAGGCTTGGGACAAATTAAACAATTGCAGTTTATTTTCCAGAATTTGATAGTTAATATACTTTTAAAATTATTTATAATTTTGAGATATTATGAAAACAAAGATTTTTTCAACCTATGATTAAAGGAATTTCATGATAAATTTTGAATTAAACAAATATGTTTTTTTTTTCTGCTTGATTTTGTTCTCCCTAAATCTATATAAGTTTACTGATAAAATAAGTGGGTATTTACTATACATACATTCTCAATATTCCCCTTAAAATAGCCTATCTATATAGGTTAAGTTATATAAACTGAGCAATGTATCTGATAATAATGCTTATATAAAGTACAGTTAAATATACGATATTGTTTCAAACATATTCTATTTAAGAAATCAGTTAAGTTTAGTAAGAAATATAAATTGATTTTTTAAAATAATCTCAATTACCTGTATTTCCTCTATAGGAGGACTCCATATAAGAAATGACACTAGTAAGACTTCTAAATAAAGGAGTAGCTTTTAAATAAACAGAGCTCCGAACTAGATTTTTTAGAAGACATATCTTGATTTTGTGAATTAACACATTCCTGGAATTATTTAGCAGTTGGGAATTATGTTGATAAAAATGAGTTTTTTCTGGATGTAAATCCCTCAAATATAAAAAAACTGACTGTATGTCCAACTTGGGGCTTTTCAGACCTCTGAAGGTAGTGCTGAATTGGACTGAAAAATTTTAGGCATATTGTAAATAATCATTTGTATGTTCTGAGTATAAAGTATATAGATGCCTGGCTGTGTTCTAATCCCAAGCATAAATTTCTTCATTCTTCCATTATTTTGAAGTGTCTCTGTCTCTTTCCCCCTTCATGAATACTATAATTGGAAAGAAGTGTGCAGGTTCAAAAGTTTTGTTATCGTTTATTTAAAAAGGAAAAGTTTTGGTCAAACCAGATATTCATACATAATTAAAGTTTAGTTTTCCCCCTGTTAAAATATCATGGATTGTTAGTCTGCTCTTAATGTTAAGTTTTTTAAAAAAGCTTTATCTAGAAAGCTCTATCTAGAAAACAAAAATTTTAGACAAGAATAACTTTGTTAATGTTTATGTTGGCATTTTCCTTTAATTCTGAAGACAAGTCTTCTCACTGTTAAGGAAAAACTGTTACAAATTATTTGTTCTTTCATCTTGTGTAAGTAAGATGCTAAAATAGTTTAACCTATTGCATAGGAGGTGCTTGAGAAGTATTACAGTGGTTAAAAGGGATTTTTTATCCTGATGCTGATTAAATTTGCATAGGTAAAATATCATTTTGAGATGTTATGAAATTCCTAAAACTTTGACAATGTTCTCACTGTCCAGTGTTTGCTGATACTGATCTTTTGCATGTTGGGCAAAAGAATCCATGACCTTTGTCCAGTAACAATATGCATAACATCAATAAGAAACATGGTTGGGAAAACATTTTTGTTTCACAAATCACATTTCTCTAAATTAAATAAATAAGATTTGAATATGGTACCAATGCACACTGAGATATTGTTGCCAGACAAAGGTGGTATATTATTTGCCTGATGTATGAAATGACAATTCCCGAGACACTGAGATTTCATAGAGAGAAAGAGTTTATTGCTGGGTACAAAGCAGGAGAGCAGATGGTCTATTGTCACCAAAATCTGTCTCCCTGAGCTGCAGTAATTCTGATAGTTTTATAGTATCAAAAGTTGGACAACTTTTTGGATAATGAGCACAGTAGCCCCAAATCATGTAATTAGAGGTGACCTAATTATTGAGCATGTGCAGATTGATTACATGCTTACTCACAGAGTGTAAGTGAGAAAATGGTGGTTCAATATGATGAGGGGTGTGATTTTTAGTGTTATAAAGTATAGGGGACTTATATATTAAAGTTTAAACTATTGCACATGACAGGCTGGCCTATTTTGGCTAGATCCAACTTCTGTTGGATCAAGGAAACTTTGGACTTGGGATGTGTTAGCTCTGGGCTGACCCAAGACCCTTCATTAGCAAACATTAGGGTCTGTCTTTAGTGATTATAAGACTCTACATTTAAAAAACTGGATAAAATGGATTCAAGTGAGGGTTAGTCACAAGGTTTTTACAATCATAAGGGCACAAGATAAAGGTTGCACAATCATTGTCAGAGATCAAGGCAGTTGGATTACAATTCAGAGATTTCAGGTATTTCCTTCTATCTTCTTGAATATACCAGAAAGTAAAAAGGAATAGCTACATGATGGCTTGGTAATCACAATCATCCTTTAAATCCTAACTTTGTAGTTATGGAATAATTTCTAACTGCCCTTATTACAATCATAAAGGAACAAGATAAAGGCTATACAATCATTGGAGATCAAGGCAGCTGTATTACACTTCAGAGATTTCATTTATTTCCCTCTGTCTATTCTAATATGCCAGAAAGCAAAAAGAATATCTGTATAATGATTCAGCAACCATAATCACCCTAAATCCTAACTTCTTGGTTACAATATGGTAAACTGAAACTATTTATTCATATCACATAAATGAAAGGTTTTTCCTTACTCAAACTTCAGAGAACTGGTCCATATTTCCTTTGTATGTTCCCTGCTGATCCTAACTACCATTTAACATTAAATCAATCCTTTTTACTTATTATAGTACATATACTATCAAAGTCCACCCCAAAGAATGAAAAACTAGACATATACTGATTATTTCTGTACCCAATGTCTTGGGACAAAACACTCCTGAGTGGTGATTAATTCACATAATTTTTTTTCTATTGTTGTTGTTAGGATGATTTTTTCTTTCTTTTTTTTTTTTTGTCTTTTTATATTGAAATGCTTTCAATCTCACAGGACAGTTACATCACAAAAATAATACAAACCCTATGCAGAGCACTCCAATATACCCCAACACCCTAGATACCCAGACCCACCAATATTAACTTTTTGCTATATTTTGTAACAGAGAACTTAGGATTTAAGGAATGATTTTAATTACTAAATCATTCCTTTTTTTGCTTTCTGGGTTATTCGGTAGACAGAGGGGAATACCTGAAATCCCTAAACTATAATTCAGCTGCCCTGATATCTGAAATGAGTGTAAAAGCCCTTATCTTGTGCCTTTGTGACTGTAAGAGCTGTTATTCACTTTATTTGGTCATTTTCCTGTAGGTCAAAGGCTCTAATGCTAATGAAGAATTTGAAGTCCAGGGCATTTGCAAACCTTATCAGCTGGACTCTGCTATTGAAAGATAACTTCTGTTTCTTCCTTTTGGTTTACACCTTTAGTACTGAGTGATAGCTCTGCCTCCACTCCTTTCAGTTTATATTCTCTTATAGAAATGATAATGATGACACAGTCTCCTTTTCTGCTTTGAACTTGCTATTCAAAATAGCCTTATTGCTTCTTGCAAAAATCCTTAAAAGCATTAAACCCCCTGAACTCAAGGAGACAGATTTTGGGCTTCTAGGCCATCTGCTCTCCTACTATATGTCCAGTAATAGACTTTTTCTCTCTTTGAAACTCCAATATGTCAGGAATTGGTTATTGAGCACATCAGGCAAAATAATCCACTGCCAAGGTAATAATTTGCCATATTATTTTCTTTTTTCTTCTTTTCCTCCTTTTTCCCTTCCTTTTCCTTTCTTTCTCACTCTCTCTCCTTTCCTCTCTCCCTTTCTTCCTTCCTTCTTTTCTTTATCTCTATCTATCTATATTCTATTTTCTGAATGCTTGAGTGTAGATTGTATGCATCATGCTCCTTAAACAAATACTTCTGTGTTTGTTTCCTAAGACCAAAGATATTCATTTATGTAACCATCTCCATTACAGTTATCAAATTCAAGAAATCTGACATTGATATAAAACTATAGTCTATATTCCAAAGTTTTCATGTATCCCAATAATGTATACAGAATCTTTTCTCCTCCCTTGTTAGATCCCATCAAGGATCATGCATTGCTTTTAAATATCATTATCATTACATTATCACCACCTTCCATTACTGGAACTTTCTATCTACCTAAACAGAAACCCTATACCATTATGTATTAACTCCCCTTTTCCCCAGTCTCTCATTTCTGGTAAATTGTGCTCAACTTTCTGTCCTTACGAACTTGCATATACTGTGATATTTTCTTTGTAGTTACTATAAGGCTTAAGTTTAAATCCTAAATCTGTAACAATTTCATTTGCTTTAAGAGCAACTTAACTTCAATAGTATACATAAACAATGTTCCTCTACCCTTTGTCCTCCAATCTTTATGTAGTTCTTATAAAACTTCACGTGTTTATACATTCTATGTTCAACATCACTGACTGATCCTTACATTTTATGCATTTCCCTTTAAAACTTGTAGGAAGTAAAAAGTGGAGTTATAAGCAAAAAATACAATAGTCTTGCATTTATATTTACTTGTGTCATTACCTTTATATTTCTTCATGCAACTTTGATCTATTAAGTAGTGAAAGGTTTAGGAGGCAAAAGGGTGAGAAAGAAGAAAGGTAGACCAGTAAATTTAAGGTGGGAGGGTATTTCTGCACTCCTGGGCAGAGCTCACCAAATCCAAGATGGAGGGAGGTGAGTATGCACGCGGGCTTCGGTGCAGGCAGCTTTTAAAGATGGAAGTCAGGTGACGACTGGAAGGGGCAGTTCATTAGTTCTGGAAGTCAGGTTGGGAGGGGTGACACAGCCTCCACAGCTCCAGTTGCAGTGCCCTTCTCCATTCCCCCGACCTAACAAGTAGCATCTTTTCCCTTCAACCTGAAGAACTCCCTTACCATTTCTTGTAAGGCTTGTCTAATAGTGATAAACTCCTTTGGGTTTTATTTATCTGGGAATGTCCTTCTTACTCTACCTCATTTTTGAAAGTTAATTTTGCCAAATACAGAATTCTTGCTTTTGCTGCTAGCATTTTTTATTTTAAACATTTTTATTATGTAAATATAATATAGATACAGAAAGCAATAAATTTCAAAATACATTTAATAAGTAGTTATAGAACAGATTACAAAGTTTGGTATGGGTTGCAGTTCCACAATTTCAGATTTTTCCTTCTAGCTGCTCCAAGACACTGGAGACTAAAAAAAGTTTCAGTATAGGGATTCAACAGTCATACTCATTTGTTAAATCCTAACTTCTCTGTTATAACTCCTCTTTCTTCTTGATCCTTCTCCCAATCTCTAGATATATTTGGGCTATGCTCATTCTAACTTTTTTCATGTTGAAAAGGGGTGTTGACAATATGGGATGGGGGATGGAATTGGTTAATGTTCTTGGAGAGAATAGGACCTCTGGGTTTCAGGACTTATCTGGCCTAGGAACCATCTGAAGGTCTTAGGTGTCTGAAAAACAAATTTAGTGTATTAAACTTTTGTAGGATGTCAGATAGAGCCTGGGTGCTCTTTAGGTTAACAGGAATGATGTTGGTTGCGGTTTGGCATGCCATGGCAACTAGTAATTATCTAACTGAACTTGGATAAAGGTTGCTCCAGAATAGCCTCTTGACTCTATTTGAACTTGTTTAACCACAAATGCCCTAATTAAAGCCTGATCACTTTATTTTTATTTCTTTGATAGTTGTTGTGTGTAGCAATACTGGTGTTCAGAGTTGCAGAACTCCAACTCTGTGTCTTAGTTGTCACACAGGTACCCAAATTTTTAGATTCTCAGAATCTAGATATAGCACTTAAAGCTCAGGAATAAATGTGAATGTTATAAAAGCTTACAATCTAGGCCCCAATTTTCTTATAAATATTCTGTAAAGGAGACCATACAATATTTGTCCTTTTATTTTTGGTTTATTTTGCACAACATAATGTCCTCAAGGTTCATTTACCTCACTGCATGTCTCACAGCTTTGTTCCTTTCTGTAGTCACACAGTATTCCATCATATGTATACACCACAGTTCACCCTTGTGCTTCTCAGTCATTGTACCCTTCGGCCACCTCTATCCATCGGGCATCATGAGTAATGTGATAAAATAAGCAGTCCATGTTTCACAGTATCCTCACTTAGTTATGCAGTCATCATCACTCTCAGTTCTACATGATTTTCATTGCTCCAAAGATAGAAATAAAGATAAATCACCCTTACCAAAGAGAGACCCCAAAACTCCCCTTACCTCTTGTCATGGCCCCCAAATTATTTACCACTCGTATTGCTGTGGTACTGGTGATGTCCTTCTGTTAAATATAAGCCGTAGTATGCAATATTAGTTTTCCCCATATACCCTTCTATAATTGACTCTTTGTGCAAAATTCATGCAAGAACTTATTTAATTTTTGTTAATTGATGAGATACATGGCTGTATACAACCCTCTTTCAATCAGGCTCACATTCAATATGACAATATTACTTTGAAGTCCACTAATGAACTACCATCACTTCTATCCATTCCCATACATTTAAGTTCAACCTCATATGATTTTACTGTTTACCCATCTCTTGGTTCCCTATATTCTACATTATAAGACTTTTGAGTTTACCTTTACCAGAGTCATATAGTGAAATAATACAGCATCTATCTTCTGTGTTTGGCTTATTTCATTCAACATAATGTCCTCAAACTTCATCCATGTTGTTATATGCTTCAGGACTTCATTTCGTCTTGCTGCTGCATAGTATTCCATCATTTGTATATATCACATTGTATTAATATACTCATTTATTGACGAGCATTTGGATTCTTTTAATATTTTGGCAATTGTGAATAATGCTGTTATGGACAACAGTGTGCAAATGTCTATTTGTGCCACTATTTTCAAGTCTTTTGGCTATATACTGAGTGTGGTATTAACAGATTATAGAGCAACTTGATTTTTAGTTTTCTGAGAAACTGCCAAACTGTCTTCCACAGCTACTGTACCATTACACAATCCCACCAGCAGTGAATAAGTTTTCCAATTTCTCCACATTCACATTTGTAGTTTCCTATTTGTTTAATAGCAGCCATTCGGATAGGTATGAGTTGATATCTCATTGTAGTTTTGATATGCATTTCACTTATAGCTAATGAATATGAACATCTCTTTATGTGCTTTTTAGCCATTTGCATTTGCTTTTAGGGAAAGTGTCTATTCATATCTTTCACCCATTTTATAAATGGGTCAGTTGGTATTTTGTCATTGAGTTATATGATTTCTTTATATGTACTGGATATCAACCTATTACCTGATATGTGACTTCCAAGTAGTCTCTCATATTGAGTTGGCAGCCTCTTCATCTTTTTTGACAAAGTCCTTTGAGGCACAGAGCATTTTATTTTGAGGAGTTCCCATTTATCTATTTTCATTTTTGATGCTTGTGCTTTGCCTATAAAGTCTAAGAAGCTACTTCATATTCTTAAGCCTTGAAGATGTTTCCCAATATTTTCATCTAGGAGTTTTATAGTACTGTCTCTTATACTTAGGTCTTTGATACACTTTGAGTTAATGTTCATATGTGGTATAAGGTATGGGCCCTCTTTCACTCTTTTAGCAATTGACATCCAGTTTTTCCAGGCCCATTTATTGAGAATATTCTGTTCCAGTTCAGTGAATTTGGGGGCCTTGCCAAAGATAAATTGACTATTGATTTGGTGGTCTATTTCCACACTTTTAGTTCATTTCCATTGATCAATATGTCTGTCTTTATGCCAGTACCATGCAGTTTTGCCTTTATAATAAGCTTTAAAATCAGGAAGTATTAGTCCCCCAACTTTGTTCTTTTTAAGGATATTTTGGTTATTAAGGGTCTCCTTCCCTTCCAAATGCTGTTAGCATTTTAATTACATGTTCCCACAGCCTTCTTGCTTGCATGATTTCCGATGAGAAATCAGCACTTAATCTCCAGAAGTTCCCTTGTATGTGACTTGTTGCTTCCGTCTTGTTTCCTTCAGAATTCTTTCTTTGTCTTTGGAATTTGATGGCTTGATTATAATATGGCATGGAGTAGTTGATTGGGGTTATGCTGTTTGGCATTTGTTGAGCATATTGGATACACACACACACACACACACACACACACACACACACACACATATATATATATATATATATACACTATCATGCTTTTCTTTAAATTCTGAAAGTTTTCAGCCATTTACTTATTTTAATATTCTCTCTGTTCTTTTTTCTCTTTCCTCTCCTACTGGAATTCCCACACTGTGTATATTGGTACACTTCATACTGTCCCACAGACTTCTCATAATTTGTTCACTTTTCTTCATTCTTTCCTCTTTCTGCTTCTCAGACTTAACAATTTCATTGTCTTATCTTCAAGTTCACTCTTCCTTTCTTCCAAATTAAATCTGCTGTTTAACCCCTTTAGAGAATTTTAAAATTTCTCTTATTTTCATCTTTAGCTTTGTTTGATTACTTTTCATAATTTCCATTTCTCTATTGATATTCTTTTCATGACCATCATGTATTTTTCTGATTTCCTTTAGTTCTTTGTCCATGTCTTCCTTTTGCTCTTTGAACATATATAAGACCATTTATTTTTATGCCTTTGTGATATGTCCTCAGTCTTATCCTTCTCACTGTTGGTTTCAAATTCTTTTTCCTGCTCTTTTGCTCAAGCCATTATTTCCTGTTTCTTTGTGTATTTTGTAATCTTTTATTGCAACCTGTGCATTTTGGTATTTCAATGTGTGATCAGTGGATTTTAGACACTGAGAAATCTGGGCATCTGTTCCCTAAACTTGAACCCAACTAGTGTCATAACAGAGTTTTTCTTGAATGCCAGGAGCCTCTCTGATCCTTTCTGTGGATTGTTTTGTTATGGGCATGAGCATGTGGCCCTAAGGAATTCCACTATTTACACAGATATGAATGTCTCCTCTTCCCTAGGAAGCAACATTTCATATAAGACTCTATATCCAACAGTCAGCAACCCATTGCCCCAGCCAACTATCATGCGACTGTTTTCCCATAACATGCTGGGAAGGAGCCCCATCACCTGCCTTCTATATCCATGCCAACTTCTGGGATGGTGACTGTTCTGGTTGAGTTCTTCAGGCCCCCACTAGATAGATAGGGTCAGATATACATGTTTCCAGTATGAGCATGAAGGTTATTCTGATACCTCTAGAACCAGGACCAGAACCTACAATGGGGGCACATGTCAGCTCTTAATTGCGCTGGTTGGGGCATGGGGGAGGGTCCAGTCAGGGCGTCATGAGCCTATCACTTTGAAGTTGCTTTTTTCTTGACTCAGGTCTCATTCTGTTGCTGCAATACTTTAAATTGTCTTAAGCATTTTTGAGAAAGGTGTTTCTGCTGGATTTTTCTGTTTTCTCAAAGCTTCTATGAGGAAAAGAGCTCCGAAGCATCTCACTCCACCATCTGGATCAAGGTGGGGCCTGTTTGGATGATTTCTCAAAGTAAGTCCATGCATGTTTCAGTTTGTATGCAAAACTGGATATGGCTTTGTAGTTTTTCTGACTTGCCCTATTGTGGAAACTGAGTTGCCTATATTATTAGAAATGTTTACCGAGATTGATGTAGTAATAAGAATGTTATTAGGGAAGAGTATAGCCTCATTTAATCCTCACAATGTTCCTATGATGTAAACACTATTATTTTCCTCATTTACAAATGATAAAAGGACGGTGAGAAGTTTGCTTATACTTTGCTCATATTCATATGGTTAACTACTAGTGAACTCAAAATTTCCACCCAGAAATCTGGCTCCAGATGTCCAGTGCTGTGCTCTTGTTTTGGCAAACTTGAGGATCCATGGATTTTTCTGGTAGCATTTTAATCACCTGGGAATAAAATGTGCCTCACTCAGGAAATAAAATGTACCTAGAGGTATGGAAAAATCACTTAGAGTAAAGCATGTCCATCAAGAATTGGAAAGAACACATTAGCTTTGAGCAGACCAAATTCCTTGCAACTAGTACAGAAATACAATTATGAAGAATGATAGTGTTACTTTTTAAAGACATTTAAAATAGTAAGTACAGAGAAGGGAAATGATTGTCATCCATCTTTTAAACAAAATTCTCTTGTCCTCCACTTTTATTCAGCATGATTTAAGATGTACTGACCACATAGATAATTTTGATATTGAGGATTATGCATACTCTGATTTAAATAAACATATCCAGTGCATTTTCTATATGATTTAAAGATGGAATTGACTTTAGATTCCTGTAGAGCAGAAGCCAAACCTTAAAACTTTCTAGCCTGCATTCCACTTAACACGATAACAGTAATTAATGTACTAAAATGTATATACGACACTTGGTAGGTTAAGTACATAAATATGTATAGAGCCAGTATCAGAGTTTACCTATACTACAGATATAAGGAATAAAATGCATCTTTTGTCTGTTTAGAAGCTTGAACACATCTAGGTCATAAAAAAGGCTGAGGTCTTTTATTGTTTTCCTCTACTTTAGAAGATGTTATGAAAGTTCTGGTTTGGGTAACAATATAATATTCATTTTGGTGTTATGTAGATAATTTTGTACATAAAGAGTTGCAATCAGGATATCTGTGCCACTAATACTTTTCTTTTCATATCAGTGTAAAGAAATTTAGACAAAAAAGATATAAGGAAGAAAAAGATGGAGATTGGATATCTAAAGAATAGCATTTTGAGTTAATTATAATCAGTGCTATTGATTTCTCTACATAAAATATATATTTAAAGAACACACTGCAGTTATTGATAGTGATGATAAGGAGATTGGTCTGTTCCAGCACAATGTCCAAATATATAGACTAAGCAAATTATCGAGAGCAACAAGAAACAAAAGCGGTTAGAATGTTTCCTTAGACATTTCAGTCAGTCTGCCAATAATCTGCAGCCTTAAAAGCCATCAATAGATAACACCAGAAAAATCAGAAGTTATCCCCCTGATAACATATCTATAAGTATCTGTGCAGTTTGAAAGGATTATGTGCCCTAGAAAAGCCATGTTTTAATCCCACTCCATCTTGTGAAGACAGCCATTTCTTTTAATCTTTATTCAGTACTGTAGATTGGAAATTTGATTAGATTATCTCTATAAAGATGTGACAGACCCAATTATGGACATTAACCTTTGATTAGAGGGACATGTGACTCTTCCCATTCCAGGTGTGTCTTGATTAGTTTACTGGAATCCTTTAAAAGAGTAAATATTTTGGAAAAAGCTTCAGAGCCATAAGAACCAATAGAGCCCACACAGTCAGAGAACCTTGAAGATGAAGAAGGAAAATGCCCTCAGGGGAGCTTCATGAAACAAGAAGCCTGGAGAGAAAGCTGGCCGAAGTTGCTGTGTTTGCCATGTGCCTTTCCAGTTGAGAGAGAAATCCTGAAAGAGAAATCACTGGCTTTCTTGAACCAAGGTATCTTTCCCTGGAGTCCTTAAATTGGACATTTCTATAGCCTTGCTTTAATTTGGACATTGTCATGGCTTTAAAACTATAAACCCACAACTTAATAAATTCCCCTTTTTAAAAGCTGTGCTGTTTCTAGTGTCTTGCATTCCAGTAGCTAGCAAACTAGAAGTGCATCCGATCAATCTCCAGAGCTTTGCCAAATCTACTTTCCTCTATAGTCAGGGGAGGATCCTGCTTTTATAAAAATCTACAGATTACCTCAGGCACCTGAGTAAAGACAGTATTCACATGCCCATAAGCATGTATCAGTGATAAGTTTTATAGAGTAATGGCTATTTGCCACATCTTGCCAAGCTGCATATACTACATTTAATAGTTATTTTGTTTTTGTTATACCTTAGACACTGTGATAAATATTTTACATCGAGTTTTTCATTTAATCCTAATTATCATTCTCTAAGTTAGTTAACATTACTCTCTTACTATTTTAGTTGCAGAAACAGAATTTTGAGATTTTAAATTTAATTCAACAGTTTCATCTCTACCAACTGATCTGAGTTATTATCATTTCTTTTATCAATTTTTCTCCGTCCTCTTCTTTTGTTGTATTTTTCTCATATCATTTAATATGTGACATCCTGTCTTATATATGTTCAGGATTTATTTATCATCTGTCTTCACCTTCTCCATATCTATCTAATGTCAAATTTATGATCAGTAATTCTAGTTATAAGACTGGACTTTGACCAAAGGAAAGACATTTTGATTTTTTTTTTCATTTTATAAGAATACTTAAAGTCATCATCTTCCTGGAAGTAAAACAATAAATATCAAATGAAGCTGACGATGGAATGTTCAAAACAAAGACAGTTGGTGAAATTGTTTCAGTATTGAAAAGTTGTCTGTTCCTTTGCCCAGTGCTGGCTTACTATTCCAAATAGAATGAATTCAAAGTACTTGAAAATACATCATTGTCTATGTTGTAAACTCCCTAATCTTGAATTCAAGTTACTCCCTGTAGCGTGGTGAAGAAGGAAAAGAGTTTATATCCAAATGTTCTTATGATGTCCTGCATTGGATCACATTATCCTAGTGCTTTTCTAGGAAAACACTTTTACCTTGAACAAAGTGATATTCATCAAAGAACACTATACAGAATTCTATCCTTAGTTATTTCTTAACTATGTATATTAGTCAGGATTCTCTAGAGAAACAGAACCTACAGGAGATGGCTGTAAATATGAGACTTACAAAAGTGTCTCATGCAATGGTGGGAATGCCAGAGTCCAAAATCCATAAGGGCAGGCTGTCAAGCTGGCAACTCCAATGAAGGGTCTCAATGAACTCCATAGGAGAGGATTATCTCAACAGACTGATGATGTATCAACCAGACACAAAATATCCTTGCAGTAATGGTTAGTCCAGTGCTTGCCTGATCAGACCATTGTGCATCATCACCTGGCCAAGTTGATACTAGAATCTAACTATCACACAGTCTAAAGGTTTTTTTAAGCTAAAACATTGTCTCTCACACAGTGACAGAAAAATACCTCAAAGACAAAGACAATCTTAAATGATGACTTGCTATGAACAATTATTTATTATTATCTGGGTAAATTATTTCCCTATTAAATTTATATATTTTAGGGTCCATATATAGGTAGAAAGTGTCCTACAAAAACCATACCATTAAATGCGATTTGTAAATGTCACACCTAACACACAGCCTGACTGTTGACAGGACTCACACATTATTTATTGAATGAAGAAATGAATGAGTGATTGAATGGATAATGAATGGAGGTCAAAATGTTTAGACATTAGGAGGTTTACCAAATACTACAAATCATGATTAGTTGCTCAATTCACTTTTCTACATGATATATTTTTAATGACCCTCCACTTGTGTAACATATCCATGTATTAGTGCACAATCACAGTGCACAGAACGCTTTTAATTCGCAGATTTTTCATAGTAACCTTGTGACCAACGCATGTTGAAATAACGGGACCTGTTTTTAACTGCATGCATCAAAAAGTGCAGAGACAGACTGAAATCTGGCTATAGAAGACTAGAACTAGTTCTTAAAAATGAGGATTGGCATCAAAATTGGAAAGGAAGAAGTAAAACTATCACTGTTTGCAGATGATATGATACTATACATCGAAAACCCAGAAAAATCCACAACAAATCTACTACAGCTAATAAATGTGTACAGCAAAGTAGCAGGTTACAAGATCAACATTCAAAAATCTGTAGCATTTCTATACACTAGCAATGAACAAGCTGAGGGGGAAATCAAGAAACGAATTCCATTTACAATTGCAACTAAAAGAATGAAATACCTAGGAATAAATTTAACTAAAGAGACAAAAAACATATATAAAGAAAACTACAAAAAACTGTTAAAAGAAATCACAGAAGACCTAAATAGATGGAAGGGCATACCGTGTTCATGGATTGGAAGACTAAATATAGTTAAGATGTCAATCCTACCTAAATTGATTTACAGATTCAATGCAATACCAATCAAAATCCCAACAACTTATTTTTCAGAAATAGAAAAACCAATAAGCAAATTTATCTGGAAGGGCAGGGTGTCCCGAATTGCTAAAAGTATCTTGAGGAAAAAAAACGAAGCTGGAGGTCTCAAGCTGCCAGACTTTAAGGCATATTATGAAGCCACAGTGGTCAAAACAGCATGATATTGGCATAAAGATAGATATATCGACCAATGGAATCAAATAGAGTGCTCATATATAGAGCCTCTCATCTATGGACATTTGATCTTTGATAAGGCAGTCAAGCCAACTCACCTGGGACAGAACAGTCTCTTCAACAAATGGTGCCTAGAGAACTGGATATCCATATGCAAAAGAATGAAAGAAGACCCATATCTCACACCCTATACAAAAGTTAACTCAAAATGGATCAAAGATCTAAACATTAGGTCTAAGACCATAAAACAGTTAGAGGACAATGTAGGGAGATATCTTATGAAACTTACAATTGAAGGCGGTTTTATGGACCTTAAACCTAAAGCAAGAGCACTGAAGAAAGAAATAAATAAATGGGAGCTCCTCAAAATTAAACACTTTTGTGCATCAAAGAACTTCATCAAGAAAGTAGAAAGACAGTCTACACAATGGGAGACAATATTTGGAAACGGCATATCAGATAAAGGTCTAGTATCCAGAATTTATAAAGAGATTGTTCAACTCAACAACAAAAAGACAGCCAACCCAATTACAAAATGGGAAAAAGACTTGAACAGACATCTCTCAGAAGAGGAAATACAAATGGCCAAAAGGCACATGAAGAGATGCTCAATGTCCCTGGCCATTAGAGAAATGCAAATCAAAACCACAATGAGATATCATCTCACACCCACCAGAATGACCATTATCAACAAAACAGAAAATGACAAGTGCTGGAGAGGATGCGGAAAAAGAGGCACACATCCACTGTTGGTGGGAATGTCAAATGGTGCAACCACTGTGGAAGGCAGTTTGGCGGTTCCTCAAAAAGCTGAATATAGAATTGCCATACGACCCAGCAATACCATTGCTGGGAATCTACTCAGAGGACTTAAGGGCAAAGACACAAACAGACATTTGCACACCAATGTTTATAGCAGCATTATTTACAATTGCAAAGAGATGGAAACAGCCAAAATGTCCATCAACAGACGAGTGGCTAAACAAACTCTGGTATATACATACGATGGAATATTATGCAGCTTTAAGACAGACTAAACTTATGAAGCGTGTAATAACATGGATGGACCTAGAGAACATTATGCTGAGTGAGACTAGTCAAAAACTAAAGGACAAATACTGTATGGTCCCACTGATGTGAACCGACATTAGAGAATAAACTTGGAATATGTCATTGGTAACAGAGATCATCAGGAGTTAGAAACAGGGTAAGATAATGGGTAATTGGAGCTGAAGGGATACAGACTGTGCAACAGGACTAGATACAAAAACTCAAAAATGGACAGCACAATACTACCTAATTGTAATGTAATTATGTTAAAACACTGAATGAAGCTGCATCTGAGCTATAGTTTTTTTGTTTGTTTGTTTTTTTATATATATTTTTGTATTTTTTATTTTTATTTTTTTCTCCATATTATCATTTTATTTCTTTTTCTGTTGTCTTGCTATTTCTTTTTCTAAATCAATGCAAATGTACTAAGAAATGATGATCATACATCTATGTGATGTTATTAAGAATTACTGATTGCATATGTAGAGTGGAATGATTTCTAAATGTTGTGTTAGTTAATTTTTTTAATTAATAAAAAAATGAGGATTAACACCAGTATTATATAAAAAAAATCAAAGGTGAAATATTAATATTGGTATCAATGCAGATGTTCTCTTTTCCTTAAAAAAATTACAGAGTCATAAATTTGGTTATGATACACATGGATAAGGTATTTATCCTCAAAGAAATGGAAGGTGCTATATCAGTTCCTTAGAAAGATTTTACCATCAAACAGTTTCACACATGAAATTTCTGGCTTCATAGTTATTAGTGGCAATAGGAAATCAAGTACTGCTTGGAACACTAGCTCATTTAGTTAAACCATAAAGCCATTAATATCAAAGACATGGTGTTAAGTTCTTCTCACTTTAGCTCAGGTCTTCAGTGTTCCCAGTTTATGGTTTAACGTTTGCCAAATATAACAATATGGAAATGTGCACTGGTGGTCATGAGATAGTGGAAGTAATCTGTAGGTTTATTTTAACTTAAAAAGAAAATCAAAATAATTTAATTTATATTAAATGATAATTTATAAAAGTATGTAAAAAAGAAAGGTCACTCTAACAAAAAGGACAAAAGTCATACATATAAATTACTGTCTCAAAACACCTCTCCATGAGCATGATTATTTAATTTTGAATTAAATATCAGTAACAATATAGCATTAAATTCAATTTGTTAGCAAATTGAAAATATACTTTTTCTTTGCTTCTTTTCTTTTTTTCCCTCCCTCATGGGCAGGCTCTGGGAATCAAACCCAGGTCTCTGGCACAGCAGGTGAGAACTCTGCTGGTCAGTCACCATCGCCCACCCTCTTCGCTTCTTTTCTAGTGTTAAAAACTGTCCTGTGAAAAGTGGCAATGTGATGTTATTATCTTTCCTCTTCTATTTCTCCAAAACTGCTTATTTTTAAAGTGCACATGGAAGATAATGTAAACAGTGAAAAGCATATTTAATGAAAAATAAATTTCCCACCTATTTCAGGCTTTAGTCTCATTCCACAGATTTCATCATATATTATTATGTAAAACTGTATAAATTGTCCAAGAATATATATATATATATATATATATATATGTTTATGTGTGTGTTTATATACAGGCAAATATATCTATTCATATATTTATTATTTTCTATAAATATGATAGCTTAAACATTATTCTTTAATTGCTTTTTGTGCAGTCAGAACTTGTCCTGCATTTCTTTCATAGATGACACACTTAGTTTTGCCTCATCCATTTTGATGATTGAAGACCGTTTCATTTTACAGGTGTTACAGTAATCTATTTTTGTTCTAATAACTAATGCAGATGGAAGTTTAGGTTGTTTTCAGATAGATTGTTATAACAATTCTGAATAAAATTCTTATGCATGTATCTTTGCCTTTACGTACTAGTGTATGTAGGGCATATTTACAGAGGTAGAATTGATCTGATAATTTCTTTTTTTTATTATATTTTGTTTAGTCTTGTATAGCATGCTGTAGTGGAAAATAAAAGAGGCTCATGATATCTGAGATGAGGTTCTTACTTTACTAAAAGCAGAGGAAAACATAGAAATCGGGTTAACACCTTCATAAATTTGTAGCAGAACCAGTCTTATCCCCAGTCTACTTTTGTATTAAAATGAAAAGCTTGACTTACATGATCTTTACATTACACATAGAAAAGTCTTTTCATTAAATAACATATACCTGATGCAGAGTAAAGACATGATTATATTAAATCATAGTTAATTGTGATTTTATTTATTAAGAAATCAAAATATAAAATAGATATTTCCCCTCCATCTTTGATCTCATGTTTCACGAGGACATATGTGCTATAAATGTCTCCCTATTGTTTCCCTAGCATGTAGCACAGGGAATTCTTTGCTGAATGAAACAACTCATTTATCCGCTCAAGTAATAAAAGATGGAGATCTTTTAAACCCATGCACATTGCATAATATCTAACTAGCTCAGAATAATCAATCTGAAAAGTGTGTGGATTGATGGTTTCCTCTTTGAAGTCTCAAGATTCAGGAAATTGGTAAATTCATTTAGCAACTGGACATTTTATTACATCATAACAGTATATATTTACCATGGTTTCAAAATTTGTGGGGACATAAATGGTAGTTACATGTAAATCAATGATGAAGGGTAAAAGGTTTTAGAAAATCTAATGGGTAATTAAAAAATGATATTGATTAATATCATAAGGACAATTGTTCCTAGCATTATTTTTAAAAGCAGTATTTGCAGTATATGATTAAAAAAATGAAAGATGGAGTTTCCATTGGCATGCACAAAGTAATAAATTGTCTGGGTGATCTGAACTCTATTCCAATGATTATGAAAATGAAACAAGGAAATTATGAAAATTATTATTTAAAAGTGAATTATTTTAAAATTTTTACATGGAGATTGGGTGAGGGATTCACTGAAGTCTTGAAGGTATTTTACAACATGTCCTGTTAAAGACAAGATAAAAAACTGTTTTATATATCAAAGTTGGACACAGATATCTGAGATTTTGGTGTCACCAGTGCTGATGACAATAGTGGAATAGATTGTTTTAGAATGACTGTTGTGTAATGGTCACCCAGTAAACAGAGAAATTTTTTTTTATAAAAGGAGAAGAAAACAGCTATTTGATGATCCTGGGGCACTTCAAGCCATTCAGGAACTAGATATCGAAGATTCCAGAAATAAGGGAGGCCCAGAGAAGAGAGCCGATCATTTGGTGTAACTTTTAACCTTAAGAATTGAGACTGAGCAGTTGCAAAGGAAAAGGCATTTTAAAAACTTGAGAACATGGGCATTTTTAGCTAGTCTCACAGACCAAGTATAATACTTTGAGTTCAGACCCTTCTGGGAAAGAGGGCTAAAATCCAAGGTTTATGGTAAAGGGATCTGAAAATAGAAGAGCTCCAACAAAGAATGATGAAAAAAATCACTGCCACCCTATAACTCTATGCCAAGTAAAAATATTATTCTTTATAAATGAACGCAAAAACAAAAACATTTTCAGAGAAACAACAACTGAAAGAATTAATTACCCACAGGTCAACAATGAAGACGATGATACAGTGTGATTTTCAGGTGGAAGAAAAATGATCCAAGATGTAAGCATATTTATATTTGAAGGAATAACAAACAATGAAAAAAAGAAAATATTGAGGGACATGTAAATGAATAGTGAATTTATTCACCAACAATAATAATGACTTTCCGTGGTTCAAAAAATATATGCACTTGCAGTAATTTAAAAGGGAAAAGAATTAGAAGAAATTTAAAATGTAAAAAGTCATAAAATATAAATTTTGATATAATTAGTTGGTGATACATGTTGTAATTGGTAGAAAACAAGTTAAATAATACTTAAGGAATTGATCATTAATATGCTAATAAAGGGAAGAAAGGAATAATTAAAATAACTCAAAGAAGTTAGAAGAATATGGAACAAATAAAACAAACATAAAATATTTTACAGATGGTGGATCTAAACTCACATACTGTAGTAATTATATTAATTTAAATGGCTTAAAACAAATTCCCCAAACTGTTTAAATTTATAGACAAATTTAATCATCAGATTAATTGAAATCTAGTCTTACAAATAAAAGGAAAAGGATAATTAAAATACAATAAAAACTAGAATGGAGCGAAGGAAGAAGGAAGGGAATAGTGCAGAAAGGGAAAAGAAAATCAGAAATAGATAGGCAGAATACGGAGCATCAAGAGATAAAAAAAAATAGACACCATAATTAGAAAGGGCAATGCTGATAGACAAAGAGGAGAGTTAACATAAAACTAAGATCTGAGACACAAACAGTACGAATTTTACTTCATTTTGATCCTCAGTAGAAAAGGGAATACATAAAATAAGTCAACCAGCCTATTAGCATTTTTAGATAATGTATCCTTTTCAAATATATAGAACTATTGATATTTGAATTTTAATTTTTCCCCTATTTTAATGCTAGTTGAAGTGATTCTCCCAGAGAGATTTAAAAGAGCTCCTTTATCCAGGAAACTCTTTTTAAAGTGTGATGAACAACATTCTATAATAGTAAAGCTCTCTAACATGGTCTGGGGACATTTTGATAAGTAGTTCATATTGTTTGATAAAAACAAATGGTACATCTCTCTACTCTTGATAGGCTCACTTTAAGGTTCTATTCCTTTAGCTTGATCAGTCAATATGGTACATGAAGAAATGTAGTTTCCAGGTTTACATTAAAAGGCAGAAAACGTTTCCCCATATACTGTATAGTGCTGACATATTCAAAACATCTTGAAAGGATTAGTTTGAAATCTCTCTTCTTTAACTTCCCTAAGGAAACTGGAGTGTAGTGAAATCAGTGGAATGGGAGTAAGACTTTAAGAGGCTGAAAAGATAGTTTACTTAGCAGCCAGATCAAAGAAGCTGTTATGGTCCAAATATTGAAAATTATAGATTTTGTTTAGTAATGTGTGGAACCTTACTAAACACCTAGGGTAATATTTGTTCATTTGGGTTGGTGATTGAATCGTGTACCCCACAAAAAGACATGTTAAAAATCTTACTCATTTTCCTGAGCATGTGAAACCATTTGTAAATAAGGCACTTGAATATGTTATAATTAGTTAAAGTGTGGCTAAACTTAATGAAGGAATGCCTTAATCCAATATGGATGAAGGTCCTATAGGCTATGGAAATTGGACATGAAGTAGAGGCCAGAAGACAGCAGAAACAAAATAAACAGACACAAAGAAAGAGATCACCATGTAGTAGAGAATTTCCATTATGCTACTGAGTCTAGGGGAAAACAAAGCCTGCCAACACATTCATATTGGACTTACAGCTTCCAAAACAATGAGACAATGTCTTTCCATAGTTTAACCCAACCAGTTTTTGTTTGTCAAAGTTGACCTGGCAAACCAAGACAATTTGTTTAACGTTATTTATTGGATGCTTGCTTTTTGTCAGGAACTTTGTTAGGTGTCAGAAACTAAAAATAAAAAAATATATATGCCTTGTATTAAATAAAATATATATATGTAAAAATTATACTGTATGTATGAAATAAAGTATTATAAGTGATCCATCATCAAGTCTGAAGAGAATAGTGGGATTACAAAGGAATTAGTGATTAATTTTAATGTAGTGAAAGTGGCTGGAAAAAGTCATAGAAAATCAGCTTGAATTGGATTTAAAAAATTGGCAGACGTTTTCCAGTTGGAGAAAAAGAGATGATCATTTAAATATGAGGTAACAGGATGAGCAATGGCATAGAAGGGGCATGGCAGATGAGGGATGGCAGAACTTACTACCACGTCACAGGAAAATGCCAGACAGAAGCCAGGTCATGAGGCCTTGGTAAATTACTCCAGGCAGTTTAGATATTGTCCCAGAGATAATGAGAACCTTTTGAATTACTAACATGAGGGTAACAAGATTAAATTTGTATTTTATGAGCATGACTATGGTAAAATGGTAAAGGTTGAATTAGAAGGATGTGAGCTCTCAGAAAGGGAGTTGGATTAGTCAAATAGAGATGCTCGCAATATTCCCAAAGGACAGAATCTGGGTCTAAAGCATTTTGGGCATGAGAGAAGATCAAGGACAGAGAAGACACATACCCATGTGTTCTAATTTCCTTGGTTGCTCAAACAAATACCATGCAATGGGTTGGTTTAAACAGTGGAAATTTATCAGCTCACAGTTTTGAGGCTAGCATAAATTTCAAATCAGGGCATCATCAAGGCAATGCTTTCTTGCTGAAGACTGGAGTTTGGGGCTGCTTGTCAGTGATTCACGGTTGGGCTCCTCTGTCACATGGTAGCCTCTGCTGGCCTCTCCCTTCTGTTTTGGGTTCTACTGACCTTCAGTTCTTACTTTCAGAGGCTTATTCTCTGTCTGAATTTCATTCCCTAATAAAGGACTCCAGTAATAGGATTAATAACCTTCCTGATTGAATTGGGCAACACCTTACCTGAAGCAACCTCATCAGAAGGTCAGATGCACAATAGGTTCATGCTTACAGGAGCAGATTAAGTTTAAGAACATATATTTTTCTGGGGTGCATAGCTCCAAACCACCACATAGACTATTTACAAAGAGCTCTTAAACATCATTAGGACATATTTTTTAAAATGTTATCATACAATATAACATACAAGTAACATACAATATTTCCTCAATGGCATATATAGATAGGTCAGTAGATATAGATATATAGATAAACACATATAGATATTTTTATAAACAGCAGAAATTTAGAATAGTGTTCTAAATTTTCAAAAATTTATTTTAGTTCAAATCAGTAATTACTGGGTTTGCAATACTCAAGAAAGAAGTCAATAGCTTATAAATCTAGTTCTCTATTCCCTCAAGTGTATGTTCCAAACATATCTGGGTTAGTAAGTAAATTTGTGCTTTAAACTGAATCTGGCATCAAAATGATTTTTTTTTAACGTGAGCTATCAATCATGCTCTTAAGGAAAACCAAGGTGTGAAAATTGAGCTAAATAGTAGCATTTCCTTATTGGCCATAAGATCTTTATGGGTAGTGTGAATATGTGCAGTGTGTGTTTGTGTGTGTGTGAATGTCTGTACATACACACAATATCCTGTACGTTCATAGGATATTATATTCTAATTAGTGTAATAACTGAATAAACAAATCTGGAAAACTTTATCATACTGGGAAGCTATTTTCACACCAATAGCAAACATTTAACATTAGGCCAGAGTTAAATAAAAGAAAATAACAGGACAAAGCAAACCTTAACTATGTAGAATACTGTGGAAATTGAAAACCCTACCAAATTTGAACCTTTTAGAAGTATTTCATTTACACTCTTAAAGTCAACGGCAAGGTTAGGGGATGGGAATGTTCAGGAGAGCGATATCTGTCAGTACCTTTCCTGATGAAAACCTCTCATTTTATGCTTGTTGCACGGGTCTAACAACTAATAACACCTTTTTACAGTCTCAAAAATGTCCAAACAGGATGGCAAATTATATGTTCACTCTAACTTGAGGCCTCATTTCACCTACCAAACACCTCCCTGACTTTTCCTGCTCTCTATCTGCTCCTTAAATTCATGCTCTAGTTCACTATCCTCTTTTTCAGACATTACACCAAATTTATCAATTCCTTGTAACATATCATGTATTAGCAGAAGTGTTTGTGTTTGAGGAGTAGAAGTTGGTCAATTGTTTGAGAGGGGTGAAAGCACATTATTTGAAACTCATTTCTGCATGTTTGTGTTATTCATCTCAAAGTAGAAGAAAATATTGCAGTGACAAACGCAGTCCTTCCCAGGTGGGAATTCCATATATAGAGACTTTCATCAAATTAACACTGACAAAATATTTAAAAACATATACCTAAGAAAATTGCTTAAATTCACTTTTATAGTAGACCAATTTTATTTATGAAACTAAATTAATGAAAGCAAACCTGCATTTTAGTGAAAGCAGCTTGAGAATATTAGGGGAATTAAAATGTTAAAAGGACTATGTAGGACAATACTAATAATAACAGTTTGAATACATGCAAAATAACTTGCCTTCTAATGAAACAAATTTCTTAAAAATAGCATTGTGAATCTACTCTTGAATGCTAAGCATATTAGTAGGTAAGGCAAGTTCCAGAGAAGATTTCTCAAGAGTCCTCCCACATAAATTACACTACTTGCCCAAACTTTTCAACAATTATTTTAAAAGTTATTGCAATTAAAACATATGTGAATATATGAATTTCTCCATATTGCAAAGGTTTATTAATTTCAGGTTAAAAATCATGTCTAAAATATATGTCTTTTTTACCCCAAAGATCATACTTCAGAGTATTGGTTCAATAAAAAGTTCACTGAATGCAGGATTACGGGATATCAGAGTACGATGCTCCAGGAATTAGTCCTTCACCAAAAGAACGATTGAACTGACAGGAACTGTCTGAATCAACTACTTTGAAACTCTGGAGTCCAGCAGAACACTATGTAGCATCCAGGGAGAAGTGGGAAGAAGAGGCTATAAATTGTGATAAATACTGGTGAATTTCACCCTCCCTGCAGTGGCTACATCCATCTCCCTTCCCCCAACCTCATGACAGGTGTCACTAGGGGCTGGAGCTTGGGCTCCTGGTGCAGCTTGCCGCTGTCAGTGTGGGAAATAAACTTAGTTCCCCAAACTCTGGGGATGTGTGTTCTGATCCCAGATCTCTACTGTTGATCAGCTACTTCAGATCATTGGGGGCTGATTCTGAGGGTGGCCTTTCTCCAATCCCTTCAGACAAAGGTGGCTGAGTAATCTTTAAGACAGTAACCTTTCTCAAAATTATGGAAGACAGTTAAAGGGCTGCATAACCCAGGAAAGTGCTGAATTAAGAAAGTGCAGCTTCAAAAGCTTCTGCTGCCCTTGCTGGTTCCTTCCCTATCACCTGCACAATGCAGGGTGGAGTCAGCTTGCACTCCTATTGTGGGTCCCTAGCACTCTGCTCCCCATACTTACATGTGCATACTGGAGAACAAGAATGTCAGTGCCAATCTATCAGGTGGAAGTCTGAGAGACTGAGCCAGGGAATGTGTTTACAGTTCACCATTCAATAATTTGTCCCTAGGGCAGAGAAGATGCTTGCAGACATCTGGAATCTTGTGAGTCACAGTTAAATTGAAGTGGCCTAAGGCAAAGGACTAACTGCATTAAATCACTCAAGAGAGCACACAGGAAGGTTAGAAGGTCTATTTCAAAGAGGAAACAAGAGTCCTTCATTCAAACCCCTGTGAACTGTAAATAGGAAATTCTTAAAGCCCCTAGTAAACACAAGCTCTGGAAAAGAAGTAAGGTCAGTAAGGTCTCCGTCATATCGTTAACTGGATACAAACTTAAGCAACAGACAGCTCGGGAACTAAATTCTAGAATTAGCACATTGAAAATATTAAAATGTTCAGCGTGTAACAAAGATAAACAAAATGATCAAAGAAATATTAAATGATAGTTCTTCCATAGTAACAAGATTTCAATCTTGGCACCATCAATTAAGAGAATTAAAATTTGGATTTTCCAGAGACTTTGCAATAGTGTTCTTCAGTATGCATAAAGATAAAGGAAAATATGTAGAAAGAACTAAAGGATATGAGGAATGCAATGAACAATTTGGGACTCACTCCAGAGAAATACTGGGGTTGGAGAACACAAAAAGTGAAATGAAACGTTGCCTAGATGCTTTCAAAAGCAGGTGGGAGGTGGCAGAAGAAAGAATCAGTGATCCCAAAGCTGAAGATCTCCCAGCTGAAAGGATTCAGGTTAAAGAACTGAAAGAAAAAAAAAAAAGAATAAAAAAAAAAAAAAAGGAGCCTAAGACACCTGTAGGATACCATTAAGTGTATCAATTTATGCATTATGAGAGTCCCAGAGGGAGACCAATGGATAATGATGACACATTTTTAAAAATCCTCTAGCATGAGATATCTTCTCATTCATCTAATTTATTTAGGTCTCAAAAGAATTGCATAGAGATTTACAGATTGGGATTTAATGTGTTTCCTTATCCATAGGTTGTTTGGGGGCATGGGCAATAGTGAGAAAGAGGGACACAGAAATGTAGAAAGGGAAATGACTTGCCACATGTCTCCAGTATTAGTTGCAACAGGTTATTGGTAGACCATTGTGGCCTTGTAAACTCTTAATCTCTCTAGGGTTGCCAGGGTTAAAGGATGGCAGCATCTATAATAACCAGAATATGAGATTTTGCAATATGTTTTAGCTTTTAAGGAATAGAATTTCTAAATACAATATATAATTTTATTGTTTTGCTTATTTATTTGAGAATTTATAGGTTTACATAAAATCATGAAGAAAATATAGAGTTCCGATATATTCCCCCCTCACACACACAGTCACACACAGTGTTTCCTATTAATAACCCTCTGCATTAGTCTGGAAACTTTGTTACAAATATTGAAACAGTATCATTATATTTAAACTATTAAATATAGTCCTAGTTTCCATGGGTTCATGGTTTGTATGTACAATCTTGAGTTCATTTTTTAATTTCTTATTTAAGAAATATATATACAATCTAAAATATCACCTTTAAACCACATTGAAATACATATTTCGGTGGTGATCATTACATTCACCATCCTGTGCTGCCATAACCACCATCCATTACCAAAACCTTTCCATGGAATCTGTTTTAAATATGTATTTCCCAATGAAAGTGCGGACCCACCCACACCACCTACACTGTCACCCCGTAAACCCAGAAACTGCAAGGCAACTGCCTCTCCCCCTCCTTCAGATCATTTAAAATACTGAATGAGGTTTAATGAGGAATGAGAGTTTCAACTTCATGTTTTTTATGTGCGATCTTTTGTGACTTAAACTATTTAATCATGTTATCTGCTCAAAAACAATGGAAAGATAAGGTGCTCATGAAACCATATAGGCCCTTGAGTAAAGTAAGATACTTAGCTCAAAAATGTTTAGAGTATTAGAGTTATTGCAACTATTATAAGATAAAAAATATATACTCAAGCATGGTCACAACTTATTTTACATTTATTTTCATGTATGCATGATTGTGCATACACACATAGATAAAGAATATATATCTTTTTCAGTATATACATTTATTTTTTATTATTGCTTCAATGAATAATTAAAAGGATCAATTAGTCTTTATTCCTAAATTTGTGTTTGCAAATTTATACCATTACAACTATTAAAGGTTAGAGTTTAGTCTTTTCAGAAAATTCCACCAAAGCTCTTAAATCTTTGGAGTATTTTCAGTGACATTTTGAGGAGTTATTTAATACACCTTTACCTGAGGTAACATTTTAAATTATAAGAAACAAAATTATCAGGTCAAATCTGAATATAGCATCTTAATTACTACTAGATTTTTTCAATTCCCAAGGCAAAGGAGGATTTTGAATTCATGTGTTAGATGTGTCTACAGTATTTAAATGTCAATAGCTTATTTCATATTATGATGAAAATGAAAGTAGTAGCTACTGGCTGCAGAAGATAACTGAATAGTAAACGATACTAAAAGCCGAATGAATGTGTATACTGCTGAACAGTATACTTAAATCAAAAATAAAAATTAAAGATACTCTAACATTGAAGACCAACCCTATTTATATTTACCTCCCATCATATTTATTTGGCCTTTTTTTAAAGAGTAATTAATGTACCAATAGATATATAAAATGCATTTTTAGTTGATCAAACTATTGGTTTTGTGTTGAATGTAAAATAGGATCATGATCAGTAATTATAGCAACTATCATTGTGTTGGGGAGGGAGGGTGTCTAAATACATTTTCATACTTACTATGAACATCCACTTAGTGAAAGACCAAAGAGGAAAACAATGTAGATAATTACAGTTGACAAAATGTTCTTGTAGGGAGCAGACTTAAGAAAAAGACATTAGGTTATTGAGGTAACATCATTTAACCTTTGAACTCATTATCATGGAAGGAAATTTTCAGCCTTTTCCACAAACTATGCTTTCACAGCATAGTAAAGAGACACAAAATTATACTGGATGATTTAATGAATTATTGCTCATAGTTATTATATGGTAATGAACGATTTGCTATCTACAGAGTCCCAAAAGTAAAAAAACAAAAAACAAAAAAACAAAAAAGAAAAAAATGTATTTGTGTAGTGTAATGCAGACTAGTTCCTTTGGATCTAAACATAATGAATCATATTATGAGATATGATATAGTTAATATACTAAAACCAAAAGATAAACCATAACCTTAAAATGAAAAGCTTATGAAAAGTGCCATATCAAAGCAATTCATCTCCAGAAGTACACACAAGCACTCTGGCACACATAAACAATCTCCTTGAATGACTTTTATAGTTGATATAATCCATGTGTTTTAAATAAAGCAGAAGAAAGAATGAAAATTAATGCCATGTCTGGTGATTTTTTGTATGAAGTCAAAGAAACTTGCTTACTCTTTTCCTTCTTTCTAAGCTGTACTCTGAAAGGCCAGGACTTGATACATCATGACTCAAATATTTCTTTTCTGAATCTTTGTCATCTTGAACAGTTTGGTTTTGGTGAGATGAGGGAAGATGCCTTTTATCATGAAGGTCTGTCTGATCTAATGAGAGTGTGATTATCAGGCTAGTAACCTTTCAGAGACGCTTTCCTTCCAGTAAACAAATGGGAATACAAAGCCCAAAGACCTCTGTGAGTCTTTCACTCTACCTTTTTGCTTTCTTTCCTGCAAAAGAAATCATAAATCCATTGCCTACTAATTATTTGATAATCCATTATTAGTCACTGCCTTTAAGTTAATAGATTTTATTTTTCAGAGCAGTTTTCTTTTTACAAAACAGTGTGATGCTAATACTAAGTTCCCATATACTCCCTTCCCTATTCTCAGTTTACCCTATTATTAACATTTTTCACTGTATGATACATTTGTTACAATTAATGAAACAAAATTTATTTGTTATTATTAACTAGTATCCATAGTTTATATTAGGTTTCAATCTTTGTGTGCCATAATTCTATGGGCTTTATCAAATGTATACTGTCATTACTCACCACTGCAGTATCAGAGAATAGTTTCACTGTCCCAAAAATCCTCTGTACTCCAACTGTGCTCATCCCTTTCATCATCAGAATTCCATACATTGAAATTATATGGTATGTAACTTTTTCACTGGTCTCCCTCACTTAGCAACATGTATTTATGCTTCCTCTATGTCTTTTGGGGTGTTGATATTTTATTTTATTTTCTCTTTGTCACTGAATGATAATTACATTGTATGAATGCACTACAGTTTGTTTATTCATTCACCTACTGAAGTACATCTTGGTTGCTTCCATTTTGGCAATTATAAAGTTGCTATTAACCTATGTGGACATAGGTTTTCAAAGTGATTGGGTAAATACCAAGTAGTGTATCTGCTGGGTTTTATTAGAATATTGTTTTGTTTTTTTGTAAGAAACCACCAAACTGTCTTCCAAAGTGGCTGTATCATTTTGCACTCCACTAGGAATGAATGAGAGTTTCTGTTATTCCACATCCTCAGCAGTTGTCAAGTAGCTGGTGTTGTCAGGATTTTGGAGTTTAACCATTCTACCTGATGTGTAGTAACCCCTCATTGTTGTTTTAATTTGCAATCCCCTAAAATGTTTGGCATCTTTTCATATACTTGTTTGCTATCTGTATATTTTCTTTCATGAGGTGTCTGTTTAGAGCTCTTGCCTATGTTTTTAGTTTACTTATTTTTGAGTTTTAAGAGTTCTTTGTGTATTTTTGATTCAAGTACTTTCTCAGATATGTGTTTTGCAAATATTTTCTCTCAGTCTGTGCTTTGTTTTTTTCATTCTCTCAAGAGTGTTTTCTGCAGAGTAGTTTTTAAGGTTAATGAACTCTATCTTATCAAAATCTTCTGTCATGGATTGTGGTTTTGATGTCTTAATTTAAATTCATCCCCTACCCCAAGATCACCTAGATTTTTGCCTATTTCTCCTTGATTTAGGCATATAAAACTTCTGTAAATTTTATAGTTTTGTGTTCTACTTTCAGTTTTATGATATAGTTTTAGTTGATTTTTGTGAAAGGTGTAAGGTCATTGTCTAGATTCTTTTTTTTGCATGTGAATATCCATTTGCTTCAGTACCACTTGTTGAAAAGGCAATCCATCCTTCACTGAAATGTCTTTGCTGCTTTGTCCAACATTGATTTAATATATTTGTATGGATCTAATTCTGGTACTATATTATTTTCCATTCATCTATCTGTCTATCTTTTCACCATGCAACAGTGAAGCCTCATTGTTGCAGCTTCATAGTATGTCTTGAGACAATATCAGTCCCAATTATCCTTCAATATTATATTGGCTATTCTGTTTGTTTGTTTTTTTTTTTGGCATTTCTATACATGCTTTATTATTTCTTTGTCAATATTCACACAATAACTCACTGGGATTTTGTATGGGATTACTGTTAACCTATAGATCATTTGAGAAGGATTAACATATTAATAATAATGAGTGTTACTATCCACGAACATGAAATATCTTTGATTTCTTTCATTTAAGTTTTGTAGTTTTCATCCTGTACATATACTTTTTACATTTAATCCTAAGTGCTTCATTTTCTGTTCTTGTTAATGTAAATGGTATTGTTCTTCAAATTTCAAATTCCAATTGACTTGAGAAACTTCCAGGAAGATGGCCGAATAGGGGAGGTCAGCCCTACTCCACGGAAAAATTAGAGAAGGGATGGGAGGGCAACTGAGATGGTGATCCAAAAGTGCAACTGACCTGGATTAGCCTTCAGCACCACTTAGGACAGCCCTGGTTGCAAAGGAGAAGGAACTGAGAAGTAGAAAGCTGAAGCCTCGCAGGGAAACAAGACCGTTGAACTGCATGGATAGGAATTGGGGACTAAGAAGTAAGCCTGACCACATTCTGTCCTCACCAGAGCAGCCCTATGACTGGCAACTCACCCCACACCCAACACATCAGAACCCCATCACCCGCTCCCTTTCCCCATCCTCCAAGCACCCTTGCTCCACCAACCCCTGGTGCATGTTCCCACCCCACACCCCACCCGTTGTGCATTCCAACCCACTTCTCCTGCACCCTTCCCTAGCATTACCTCTCACTCCCTGTTCCCTGCAGCCTGTTGTCAGTGTGAAAAGGCTATGGGCACTAACCTCCATACCCAGACTACCCCCAACCTCCACCTATAGGGTCGAACAGCCTTCCCCCCGACCCCTAGCTCTACACATCAGTTTACGGCACTCCTAGACCTGCATATGTACATGGGCCCCCAATCACATCATTCATCTCTGGGTAATTCCGTTTATGGCAACCCTAGAACCACACATGCCCACAGCCCTCAGTTACGTTACCCAGCTCTGAAAAAGTATTGGCCTGCACAGCTGGGTCACATCTGCTCCCAACAAATGTAAGCGTAACACCAATCTGCCGATATAGCTCTACACATGCACACAAAGGGCCCTAGATCCTAGACCAGCACACACCAGGGTTATAGTACCCAGACTGGTGCATCCTCACAGATGCATCCTCTTTGGCCACTGGACACCCACTTTCACAAGCACAGCATAATACCCTCAACCTGTGCCTATATCTGCCCTGAAATGAATCATGGCACAGTTGTGCCCTGCTGCATGCCCTGCTCCCTGTGGCACATCCATCCCACAAACACAGGGCCTTAGAATACTGAAAGGAATCAATTCCCAAAGTAAATCAATCAAGATACTGGGATGTAATGAAAACAACAGAAGATCACTAAGCATATGACAATGCAGACAGATATAGCCCTGCTTAATGACCAAATTAAAACACCAGAGGAGACACAGACATTGGAACAACTAATCAATGTTCATACAACTCTACTTAATAAAATAAGTGGGATGGCAAATGACATAAAGGAGATCAAGCAGATAGTAGAAGATCATAAAGAGGAAATTGAAGGAATAAGTAGAAATATAGCAGATTAAAGACTCTGTTGACCAAGTAACAACATATAAAGACATACAACAACAGGTTTGAAGAGACAGGAGAAAGAATAAGCTATATAGAGGACAGGATAACCACTTCAAAGACTCAAAACAATAAATGGCAAAAAAGATGGAAAAATTTGAATTGGATCTCAGAAAAATGATAGACAAAACAAAGTGCACAAGTATAAGAATCATTGGTGTTCCAGAAGAAGAAGAGAGTATTAAAGAGTTAGGAAGAGCAGTTGAGGATATAATAGGGGAAAACTTCCCAACCCTTATAAATGACATAAATGTGTAAGTCAAAGAAGCTCAACAAACTTCAGACAGAGTAAGTCCAAATAGGCCTTCACCAAGACACATGCTAATCAGTCTGTCAAATGCTGAAGAGAAGCAGAAAATCCTGAAAGTGGCAACAGAAAAACAATCTACTACATACAAGGGAAACAACATAAAACTGAGTTCAGACTACTCAACTAGCACCATAGAGGAGAGAAGGCAGTGGTATATCTAAGATTCTGAAAGAGAAAGACTTCCAGCCAAGAATTATGTACCCAGCCAAACTGTCTTTCAAAACTGAGGGAGAGGCTAAAGTATTCACAGATAAACCAATCCTGAAAGAATTTGTCAACAAGAGACCAGCCCTACAAGAAATACTAAAAGGAGTTTTGCTGGCTGCAAAAAAAAAAAAAAAAAAAGACAGGAGATGGAGATCTGGAGGAGGGTACAGAATTGAAGAGTACCATAAGGATAATTTAAAGGATAAAAGGGAAAGAGGGAAAATAATATATAGTTCTAACAAATAAAATAAAAAAAGATAAGATAGTGGATTCCAGAAACAACTTTTCAGCAATAAATTTGAATGTTAATAGACTAAACTTACCAATTTAAACATGCAAATTGATAGAATGGATAAAGAAATATATTCCATCTATATGCTTACAAGAGACTCATCTTAGACACAAGAATACAAATAGATTGAAAGTGAAAGGATGGAAAAAGATTTTCCATGCAAATTGTAACCAAAAGAAAGCAGGAGGAGCTATATTAATATCAGACAAAATAGACTTTAAGTGTAAAGACATAATAAAAAGCAAAGAAGGACACTATATAATAATTAAAGGATCAATTCATCCAGAAGGTATAGCAATCATAAATGTTTATGCTCCCAATCAAGGATTTCCAAAGTACATGAGACAGAGATTGGTAAAACTGAAGGAAGTGATAGATGTTTCAGCAATAATAGTAGAAGACTTCAATACACTACTCTCCTCTATAGATAGGACACCAGATAGAAGATCAACAAGGAAATAGAGAAGTTAAATAACTTGATAAGTGAATTAGACCTAATAAACATCTACAGGTCATTACACCCCAGAACAGAAGGATATATATTCTTCTCTAGTGCTCATGGAATATTCTCTAGGATAGATCATATGCCAGGGCACAAGATAAGCCTTTATAAATTTAAAAATATTGAAATTATTCAAAACATTTTCTCTGAACACAGTGGGATGAAGCTGGATCTCAATAACCACCAAAGAACAAGAGCATCCACAAATATGTGGAGATTAAATAATACACTATTAAGGAACAACTTATCAGAATTTATGACATGTGGCAAAGGCTATGCTTAGAGGAAATTTTATTGTACTGAATCCCTATATTAAAAAACAAGAGAGAACAAAAATCAAGGACTCACAAGCACGCCTGGAGTAACTTGAGAAAGAACAGCAAACTAACCCCAAAGCAAATAGAAGAAGAGAAATAACAAAGATTAAAGCAGAGTTAAATGAATAGGAGAACAAAAGAACAATAGAAAGAATCAGTAAAACTAAAAGTTGTTTCTTTGAAAAAAATCAATAAAATTGATGGGCTACTAATAAGACTGACAAAGAAACAAAGAGAGAAGATACAAATAAACAAAATCAGAAATGAGAAGGGTTGTGTAACCACAGACCCTGAAGAAACAAAAAAAATAATTAGAGGATACTATGAACAACTATATGCCAACGAAATAGACAACTTAGATGAAATGGACAAATTTCTAGAAACGCACAAACAAGTTACATTGAAATGGAAGATGTCAACAAACCAATCACAAAAGAGATTCAATCAGTCATCAAAAATCTTCCTGCAAAGAAAAGCCCAGGGCCATATGGATTCACAGGAGAATTTTATCAAATATTCCAAAAAAGAACTAACATGAATCCCGCTCAAACTTTTCCAAAAAGTTGAGGATAAAGGAATTATACCAAACCCATTTTATGAAGCTAATATCATTTTAATACCAAAACCAGGTAAAGATGCTATAAGAAAAGAAAAATACAGGCCAATCTCCTTATGAACATAGATGAAAAAATTCTCAACAAAATATTAGCAAATTGAATCCAACAACACATTAAAAGAATTATACACCACGACCAAGTGGGGTTTATACCAGGAGTGCAAGAATGGTTCAACACAAGAAAATCAATTAATGTAACACAACACATTAACAAATTGAAAGAGAAAAATCACATGATCATCTAGATTGATGCTGAAAAAGCATTTGACAAAATTCAACATCCTTTTCTGGTAAAAATACTCCAAAAGATAGGAATCAAAGGTAACTACCTCAATATGATGAAGGGAATTTATGAAAAACCTATAGCCAGAATCATTCTCAATGGAGAGAGACTGAATGCTTTTCCCTCAAAATCAGGAATGAAATAAGGATGCCCATTGTCACCACTATTATTCAACAATGCACTAGAAGTTCTAGGTAGATCAATCAGGTAGGGCAAAGAAATAAAAGGCATCCAAATTGGGAAAAAAAAAAGTAAAATTCTCATTATTTATAGATGGCATGATTCTATACTTGGAAGATCCTGAGAAACCTACAGCAAAGTTACTTGAGCTAATAAAAAAATTCAGCAAAGTGGTGGGATATAAAATAATGGATAGAATCAGCAACATTTTTATTCACAAGCAATGACCTATCTGAAGAGTCAGTTAAGGACAAAATTCCATTCAAAATAGCAACTAAAAGAATCAGGTACTTAGGGATGAATCCAACTAGGGGATGTAAAGGACTTGTACACTGAAAACTACATAACATTGCTAAAAGAAATCAAAGGAGAACTAAATAGGTGGAATGACATTCTCTGCTCATGGATAGGAAGGCTAAATATAGTTAAGATGTCAATTCTCCCTAAATTGATCTACAAATTCAGCATGGTACCGATCAAAATTCCAACAACTTACTTTGAAGACTTGGAAAAGGTAAGTACCAATTCAACTGGAAGGCAAAGAGACCCTGAATAGTAAAGCATCCTAAAAAAGAAGAATTAAGTGGGAGGATTAACACTCCCTGACTTTCAAGCCTATTATAAAGCCACAGCGGTCAAAACAGCATGATACTGGAAGAAAGATGGAAGCACTGACCAATGGCATCAAATCAAGAGTGCAAAATGGACCACCAAATATATGATCACTGATTTATGACAAAATAGTCTTTGTAGTAATTGGGCATGGAAGAACAGGATATCAATAGCTAAAAGAATGAAAGAGGACCCCTATATTCACTCTACACAAAAAGTAACCGAAAGTGGATCAAACACCTAAATAGAAGAAGTAGCATCATAAAACTTCTAGAAGAAAATGTAGGGAAACATCTCCGAGACCTAGTAATAAGAGGTAGTTTCCTAAATTTTACATGCAAAGCAAAGCAACAAAAGAAAAAGTAGATAAATGGGAACTCCTCAAAACCAAATGTTTCTACACCTCAAAAGACTTTTTTAAAAATATGAATAGGTAGCCAACTCAATGGGAGAAAATATTTGGAAGTCACATATCAGACAAAGGTTTGACTTCCAATATACAAAGAAATCATACAACTAAACAACAAAAGAACAATCCACCGAATTATAAAATGGGTCAAAAATACAAATAGGCATTTTTCTGAAGAGCAAATACAGATGCTCAAAATCTCACATAAACAGATGTTCATTTTCATTGGCTATAGGGAAATGTAGATCAAGACTGCAATGAGATACATTCTCATACCTATAAGAATGGCTGCTAATAAACAAACAGGAAATTATAAATGTTGGAGAGGATGTGATGAAACTGGGACACTTATGCACTGCTGGTGGGAATGTATAATGGTGCAGCCACTATGGAAGACTGGCAGTTCCTTAAGAAACTAAATATCGAGTTGCCCTATGACCCAGCAATAGCACTACTTGGTATATGCCCAGAAAAGCTGAAAGTAATGACACAAACAGACATTTGCACACCAGTGTTCATAGCAGCATTATTCACAATTGCCAAAAGATGGGAACAAGCCAAATGTCCATCAAGAGAGTACTGGATCAACAAAATGTGGTGTATACATGCAATGAAATATTATGCAGCAGTAAGATGAAATGACATCCTGAAGCACATGACAAGATGGATGAACCTTGAGGACATAATGCTGTGTGAAATAAGCCAGAAACAAAAGGATAGATACTGTATGATTACATTTTTATGACCAGCATAAAAGAAAAATCAGAGGCTTATAATATAGAATATAGTGAACTTAGTGATACATAGAAGCTAGAGATGGGTGAACAGCTAGCTAATAAGAGTGAACCCCAATCAAGGCAACAGATAAAAATGAAGATGGTTCTCTAGTTGTTCTGTAAGGAATGCTACAATATTGAAGATGAATAGGATTGAAAGCAGTTGTATAGACATACATGTCACACTAACACTAGAAATATGAATTTGGTCTTGCAAGAACCATTTCAAAAGATATGATTCATGTACAAAGAGTGTTTAAGTCCAGGGTACAGGGGAACAACTGCTATTGCATGCTCTGGGCTATGTTCCAAAGGAAAAAAGTGACACTGCCACAGCAACAGCAGAGGTAAATGGGGGGGGGGGATAAGAGTTAAAAGGATGTTTAGATTTATTATTTAGTGAAGGTGTATTTATTGATTTTCTTTTTGTTGGGAACAATGAAATGATCTAAAATTGAGAATGTTGATGGGCTATGAAGTTTTGGCACTATACATGATGGCTGATGAAAGCATGTGTGTGGGGTAGCTGATGGCTGGTTAGCTGGTTAGCTGATGGCTGGGGGTAAGCAGCCGTACTGAGTCAGTCACACAGATGCAGAGCACACAGCACACGACTCAGGAGACAACCCTCAGGGGAAAATGGAAGACGTCTGCTTTATTCAGAAAGTGCACAGGCTTATATAGGCTGGGAAGCATGCAGGGACACGTGTCGGGCTGGGATTGGTGGTCGTTGTTGCTAGGGTGGAGGGCAGATTTCAGGTTAGCCATTTTGTGTTGTCTTGCATCAGCCACGGCAGCCATATCAGCGATGTTTTATGGCTTCTCCAACAATAGCAATATTTTATGGCTTCTTCAACACATGTGGCTAAAGGATGCACTGCCTGAAAAGTAGATTGACTAACGATGGTGTATACTTAAGAATGAAGGTTGTGCTGCTACAAAAGGGGAACAAGGTCATGAGGCATTCAGTGATGTGAATGAACATTTGGGACTTTTGGTGAGGTAAAATAAGCCAGGAACAAAAGAACAGCAATGGTATGGTCACCTTTAGAAAATGTTTATAAGAAAACAGGGGCCTGTACAAGCTTTTAGAACAGACACATTAAGTCTAGACTGGTGATTATTATTTCAGACCTTATTACCTATCATAACCTGTCAGACCCCCCAACCAGGACCATTCCAGGCAATCCTGAAGAACACATAGAGCAATATATAAGGTTTCAAAAGGGTTCCATGCTCTAGAATACTTCCTAGAAATCTACAACCTCCAGATTGGTTCCTGGTCCAGATAAGCCCTGAGACCTAGAGGGCCCAGCCTCTCCAGAATATCAGATAGTTCCATCTCTCTACCTGATATTAGTGATAGACCCTTCCAATATGAAAAAGTTAGAATGGCTGTGGCCCAAATAGCCTTAAAGAGAGGGAAGGTAAGATCAAAAGTGACAGTGGAGTTATACAGTGAAGATAGGATTTAACAAATGAATGTGAATGTTGAATCATTAACTTGACATCTCTTTTAGTCTCCAGTATCTTTGAGCAGCTGGAAGTAAAAATCTAAAATTGTGGAATTGTAACCCATGCCAAATTCTGAAATATGTTATACAACTAATTGTGGTGCTGTGCTTTGAAATTTATTGCTTTTTTGTATATATGTTATTTTTCACACAAAAAAGAAGGAAATAAGTTGATTGTGATGATAAAGAAGTATTTAAGCCTTCCAGTCTCCTATATTATGAAGCAGCCAGAAGGAAAAAAAATCTGAGAGGATCAGATGATAGCCCATGATAAACTCTGGGATCTGTGCTGTAACTACTTGTTGAAGAGTGCTTTGAAACGATTGCTTTTTTTTTTATTTCTTTGCTTTGTATATATATTATACCATACAATAAAGAAGTTTTTTTTTTAAAGAGCATTATAGAACCCTGAGAACAAAAAGTTTGAGAACTTCTGCACCAACTTATACTGCTTCAATTGTTCTAAACTCAAAATATTCCCATAGCATTGGATCAAGTTTCACCCTGAACAGAAAGACAGGGTAGGACAGAAATCACTAGGCATTTAGAGCACTGACATCAATCATTAAAGGAGACTTCTTTTATTGCTCAAATGTGGCCTCTCTCTTTTAGCCAACTTGGCAGGTGAACTCATTGTTCTTTCCATTATGTGAGCAAGTCTTCCAGGATGAACCAGGACCTGGCATCATGGGATTAAGAAAGCTTCTTTGACCAAAAGGGAGAATAGAAAAATGAGACAAAACAAAGTTTCAGTGGCTGAGAGATTTCAGAGTCAAAAGGTTATCCCAGATGTTATTCTTATGCCTTATATAGATATTACTTTTTAGTTCATGGTATATCGGAGTGGCTAGAGACAAGCATGTGAAATTGTTGAACCATATTCCATTAGCCTTGATTCTTGAAAATGATTATATAATCATATAGCTTTTACAATATGACCGTGATTGTGAAAACCTTGTGGCTGACATTCCCTTTATCCAGAGTATGGAAAAATGAGCAAAAATTAAGGACAATAAATAAATAAATAATGGGGGAGTAAGAGGTAAAAAAAAATGGGTAGATTGCAACATTAGTGGTCAATAAGAGAGAGAGATGTAAGGAGTATAGGATGTATGAGGTTTTTCTTTTTTCTTTTAATTTTTTTCTGGAATGATGCAAATGCTCCAAAAAGTGTTCATCGTGATGAAAACACAAATATGTAATGGCATGATGAGCCATTGATTGTATAGCTTGGATGGACTGTATTGTGCATGAAGAAATTTCAATAAAAATATTAAAAAAGAAAAAAACTCCAATTGTCTTTTTTGTCATATAGAAAAGCAACTTACTTTTTTACATTAACCTTGTACTCTGCCATCTTGCTATAGTCACTTATTAGTTACATATTTTTGTTAATTATTTGGGATTTTCTGCATAGATGATTGGACCACTGACAAACAAAGACAGTTTAATTTATTAATTCCTGTCATGGTCAGTTTCATGTATCAACTTGGCCAAGTGGTGGTGCCTGGTTGTCTGTTTGGACAAGTGTTGGCCTGTCTGTTGCTATGAGGACATTTCATATTATTTCATATTATTAAATCATGATCACATTGGCTGCATCCACAGCTGATTACATTTGTAATCAGCCAAGGGGAGTGCCTTCTGCAATGTGTGATGTTTAATCTAATCACTGGTAGGCTTTTGATGATGATTTAGAAGAGACAGTTTCTCTTCCTGCTTCAGCCAGCGAGCCTCTCCTGTGGAGTTTGTCCAGACCCTTCATCAGAGATGTCAGCTTCACAGCCTGCCCTATGGATTTTGGGCTTTATGTTCCCATGTGAGACATTTTTATAAATTTTATATCTATCGATATTTCCTGCTGATTCTATTTCTCTAGAGAACACTAGCTAATACAGCTTGGCACTGGACAGTGGTTCTTAAAAAAAAGAATCTTAAAAATGGGGTTTTATGATTGGTTTTCTACTCTGACTGGACTCAAAAGCTCTAAGGACTCTGATTCCCATAATCAGAATGATACTGCCAATCCATGGGGTGAGTTGTCAAAAGAAATAGTCAAAATATCACCATTGGATTCTTCTAATGCTTCACATATATGAAGCCAGGCTCTGGGAGATAATGTTTTTGACACCTTTATAGAGTTTTGTGGAAATAGGAGGTATAGAGATGTTGTCTGGTTATTGTTAGATACACTGTATACATTACATTAACAGGTGAAAGGAATGGGCTTAAGTCTTCAAATGAGAAGCTTATGTGCTGTCTGACAGATGTAAACATTTCTATGAGGGTCCTGAAGGAAAATTTTATTTCCTGTAGCCATAGACTTGAGATCTTTGAAAATCACTCAGAATCTTATTTTTAGAGTAGCAGCTTTACAAGGTAGACTGAAATCTCAATCTTGCTTGGTGTCTGCCATTAAAGTGAAGGCATTGATTAGAAAAGAATGGGACCCTGAAAAATGGGATTAGTGACATACAAATTGATAATGATGTCGGTGGAGAGGTTGAAACGCTAGGGCATGCTGAGTCTTCTCTAGATAACCCTGTAATAATCTGTCCTGAGGACATAGCTGTCCCACTTCCAGCCTGCCCTGAGGAGTTGGCCACCCAACCTCCACCTGAAGGGATTAACCCTAGAGTGATTAATCCTGTTCCATCAGATGAAACTGCAAATCAATGCCCTGAAACAATTGGCTTGGAAAATTCTTCTAATTCTAACCACTCATTTCTTCCAGATCTATAACTAGACTAAAGTCTCAACAGTCCCCAAAAGGTGAGGTACAAAGTATCACATATGAGGAGGTACGTTATATTCCAAGAGAACTGTGTGAGTTTTCCAATTTACAGAGATGGAAATCAGGGGAATATGTGTGACAATGGATTTTAAGGGTGTGGGATAATGGTGGGAGAAATATAAAACTGGATCAGGCTGAATTTATTAATATGGACCCACTAAACAGAGATTCTGCATTCAACATTATAGTTTGAGGGAAAGAAAAGGCATTAATAGTTTGTTTGGATGGTTGGCTGGAACATGGATCAAAAGGTGACCAACATTACCTGAGGTTGAAATGCCAGAACTGTCCTGGTATAATGTAGATGAGAGGATCCATAGGCTTAAAGAGATTGGAATGTTAGAGTGAAGTTATCATGGATAGCCTTCTCTTTTTCCAGAGGATGCACCTGTTGCAAGAACTGTGAGAAATAAATCTGTTAGACTAGCACCATCATCCCTGAAGAGCTCTGTCATTGCACTTCTTTGTAGATCAGATATTACTGTGGGAACTGCTATCACTGAGCTGGAATACTTAAACACAATGGGGATGACTAGATCCTGATTTGGTAGGACCCAGGTGACAGCACTTAATCTCCAAAGACAAGGTGAACATGACTATCATAATAAACAGCAGACTCAAAGCAGGAGTCAAACAATCTAAGTCACAGAGACTTGTGACATCAGCTAGTAAATCATAGGATACCTAGAAGTACCATAGGTGGGCAGTCTACTAAATTCAGGTTTCAGCTGTATAGACAAAAGAGTTCTAGGTCAAGTGAACAAAAGTCTAACTTGAATTACAAAAACAGAGAGTCAGGGCCCCTTAATCAATTTCCAGACCTGAATCAGTTTACAGACCCAGAGCCCCTTAAATGAGGAGGAGGACCCTGTTGCACTGTCACAAATTTATACTGTTAATCTTCCTCCAAGCCTTCCCCAAGGAGACCAATAGCCTTTTACCAGAGTAACTGTGCCTTGGAGAAAAGGAAATAATCAGATACTTGGGGGGTTATTAGACACTGGTTCAGAAGTGACATTAATTCCAGGTACCTAAAACATGACTCTGGTCTACCAGACACAGTGGAGGCTTATGGAGGACAGGTGATTGATGGAGTTTTAACTCAGGTCCATCTTACAGTGGGTCCAGTGGGCCTCAGTTATTTCCTCAGTTGCAGAATGCAAAATTGGAATAGACATACTGAGCAACTGGCAGAACCCCACATTGGCTCTCTAACTCATGGAGTGGGGACTATTATGATGGGAAAGGCCAAGTGGAAGCCACTAGAACTGCCCTGACCTAGCAAAATAGTAAATCAGAAGCAATACTGGATTCCTGGAGGGATCACAGAGATAACTGCCACTCTTAAGGACTTGAAAGATGCAGGGCTGGTGATTCCCACCACATCCCCATGCAACTCTCCTATTTGGCCTATGCAGAAAGCAGATGGGTCTTGGAGGATCACAATGGATTATTGTTACCTCAACCAGGGGGTAACTCCAATTTCAGCTGCTGTTCTGGATGTGGTATCATTGCTTGAGCAAATCAATACATCTCCTCATACCTGGTATGCAGCTATTGATCTAGCAAATGCCTATTTTCTCAATAGCTGTTTGTGAGGACCACTAGAAACAGTTTCCTTTCAGCTGGCAAGGTCAGCAATATACTTTCACTATCCTACCTCAGGAGTGTATAAACTCTACAGCCCTATGTCATAATCTGGTCCAAAGGGAACTTGATCATTTCTCTCTCCCACAAGACATCAAATTAGTCCATTATATTGATGATATCATGTTGATTGGACCTAGTGAGTAAGAAGTAGCAGCTACTCTAGACTTATTGGTAAGGTATTTGTGTGTGTCAGAGGATGGGAGATAACTACAACAAAAATGCAGGGGTCTTTCACCTCAATGAAATTTCTAGGTGTCCAGTGGTGTGGGGCATGTCAAAATATCCCTTCTAAGGTGAAGGATAACTTCCTGTATCTGGTACCTCATGTGACCACCTGAAAGTGGACAGCTGCAGCACTGAAACTTTTTCTGGGGTGTCCCTGAAGGACAGTGTTGAGGGAAAATCCTCTTGGTGGGCAGAATCTCGAGCAGTGCACCTGGTTGTTCATTTTGCTTGGAAGGAGAACTGACCAGAGGTGCATTTGTATACTGATTCATGGGCTGTTCCTAATTATCTGGCTGGATGGTCAGGGACTTGGAAAGACCATAATTGGAAAATTGGTGAAAAGGAGGTCTGGAGAAGAGGTAGGTAGATAAACCTTTCTGAGTGGGTTAAAAACATGAAGATATTTGTGTCCCATGTAAATGCACTCCAGAGGGTGACTTCAGCAAAGGAAGGTTTTAATAATCAAGTGGATAAGATGACCCATTCTGTGGATAACAGTCAGCCTCTTTCCCCAGCAACTCCTGTCATTGCCCAATGGGTTCATGAAAAAAGTTGTTATGGTGGTAGGGATGGAGGTAATGAATGGACTCAGTGGCATGGACTTCCACTCACCAAGGCTGACCTGGCTACAGCCACTGGTGAGTGCCCAATCTGCCAGCAGCAGAGACCCATACTCAGCCCCCAATTTGGCACCATTTCCCGAGGTGACCAGCCAGCTACATGGTGGCAGGTTGATTACATTGAACTACTCCCTTCATGGAAGGGGCAGTGATTTGTTTTAACTGGAATAGACACATACTCTGGATATTGGTTTGCTTTCCATGCACACAATGCTTCTGCCAAGACTGCCATCCATGGACTTACAGAATGCTTTATCCATCATCATGTTAGTCCCCACAGCATTGCTTCTGATCAAGGAACCCACTTCACAGCAAATGAAGTGTGGGAATGGGCCCATGCTCATGGAATTCTCCAGTCTTACCATGTTCCCCATCATCCCAAGGCAGCTGGATTGAGACAATGGTGGGATGGTCTTTTGATAAGTCAATTACAGTGTCAATTATGTGGCAATCCTTTGCTGGGCTGGGGTGATAGTCTCCAGGAGGCTGTGTCTGCTCTGAATCAACATCCACCTGTATGGTGCTATTTCTCCCATAGCCAGGATCCATGGGTCCAAGAACCAAGGGGTGGAAATGGGAGTGACATAACTCACTATTATCTAGTGATCCACTAGGAAAATTTTTGCTTCCTGTCCCTGCAACCTTGAGCTCTGCTGGTCTATAGGTTTTAGTTCCACAAAGGAGAGTGCTTCCACCAGGAGAAGCAACAATGATTCCATTGAACTAGACTCTAATGTTGCCACTTGGTCACTTTGGGCTACTCATGCCCCTGGATCAACCAGACAAGAAGGGGATTACTTTACTGCCTGGGGTGATCGACCCTGACTATCAGGGGTAAATAGGACTGCAACTACACAATGGAGGTAAAGAGAAGTTTTCTTGGAATATAGGAGATCCCCCTAGGACGTCTTTTAGTATTACCATGCCCTGTGATTAAAATCAATGGAAAACTGCAACAGCCCAATCCAGCAGGACTACCAATGGCTCTGAAACTTCAGGAATGAAGGTTTGGGTCACCCCACCAGGAAAAAAACCATGGCCAGCTTAAGTGCTTGCTGAAGGTAATGGGAACATGGAATGGGTAGTTGGAGAAGGTAGTGATCAGTATGAACTATGACTACATGATCAGCAACAGAAATGAGGACTGCAATGCTGTTTGGTCGTGCTATAATATTTAAGTTTTAAGATATCAAGTTTAAGAATGAATGTTACCCAAGGACTTGGGAAGTACTTATTCTGGGGAGAATTAATGTTCAGTTGTACACAGAACAGTTGAGTATTGTTAGATGAGGAAAAAATGTATCTTTTATTGCTTTCTATTTAGAGATTAAGTACAGTTTAAGTTGATGTGTATGGCTGCCAAGTTGACAAGGGGTGAAATGTCATGGTCAGGTTCATGCATCAACTTGGCCAGGTGGTGGTGCCTGTTTGTCTGGTCAGCAAGTGCTGGCCTGTCTGTTGCTATGAGGACATTTCATAGAATTAAATCATGATCATGTTGGCTGCATCCACAGCTGATTGCATAACCAGCTAAGGGGAGTATCTTCTGCAATGAATGATGTTTAATCTAATCACTGGAGGGTTTTAAGGAGGATTCAGACAGTTTCTCTTCCTTCTTCAGCTGGTGAGCCTCTCCTGTGGAGTTTGTCCAGACCCTTCATTGGAGTAGTCAGCTTCACAGCCTGCCCTATGGATTTTGGACTCTACATTCCCATGGTTACAGGACACACTTTTATAAATTTTAGATCTACACATCTATCCTTCTGATTCTGTTTCTCTAGAGAATCCTAGCTAATACACTTCCCAGTCCTTATGCTTTTTATTTCATTTTCTTTTTTTTTTTATTGCACTAACTCAAATTTCTAATATGATGTAGACTATCAGTGGTGAGAGAAGACATCCTTTCCTTGTTCCCAAACTTTGAGTTGTGGTAATTAGTCTTATTCATCAACTTGTCTAGGCTACAGTACCCAGTTATTTAGTTATTTAATCAAATACTAATCTAGTTATTGCTGTGTAGGTATTTGATAAATACAGTTCATATCTATAATCTACTGAGTTTAAGTAGAGTACCCTCAACAATGTGATGGCCTCATCCAATCAGTTTAAAGCTTTCAGAGCAAAAGCTGAGGCTACTAATATAAAAGAAATTCTGCCTCATGAGTTTAATATAAAACCCTGAGTTACCAGTCTGTTAGCCTTCCTGTAGATTTTGTAGTAAAGACTATATTACCTCCTTTCTGAGTGTCCAGGCTGCTTCTTCCCTACAGATTTTGTACTAAAGACGGCAATATCAACTCTTGTTTCAATTTCCTGCCAGCCAGACTGCTCTATAGATTGCATTCAGTGACTCCATTCATAAGCCAACTCTTTGAAATAAATTTCATATATTCCTATTAATTCTGTTTCTCTGACAGACATAGATATTTGGGAACTTAAGATTTGTTCTGGACAGTTTTCTTTAGATCTGAATTTATGACATATTTTCCATCTTATTGAAGAAACTCTTTAACTTTTCTTGCAAGGCAGATCCACTGGTGACTAATTTCCTCAGTTTTTACTCATCTAAGAAAGTCTTTATTTCTCTTTTGCTTTTGAATGATAATTTCACTAGATGCAGAATTCTAGGTTAGTTGGCTTTTTTCTTTCAACACTTTAAATGTTTCACTCTACTATCAACAGGAGAAAAGGAGTCATGTGCCAGCAGAGGAGCCATGTGCCTTGCTCTGTAACAGAGGAGTCCAAGATCACCAGCAGCTGGTCTTCAGGAAGAAACATCACCTACTGATGCCTCAAGTTGGACATTTTCACAACCTCAGACTGCAAATTGTAAGTTAATAAATCTTCATTGCAAAAGCCAACCTTTTTATGGTATATTGTACTTAAGCAACTTTAGCAAGCTAAAATAGAATTATTCATTTCATATCTATATATGAAATATATAGATACACAAATATATAATATCTAGCATTTTCTTTTTATTCTTTCTTAGAGTTTCCAGCACTCTGTTTATGTTACCTATCTGTTCTTGCATGTTTTCTACTTATTCCATTAGTACTATTAATATATTAATCATAGTTATTCTAAATTCCCAGTCTGAAAATTCCAATAACTCTGCCATGCCTGAGTTTGGCTTAATTCTCACCTTTTGGTATAACTTGAAATATTTTGCTGAAAGCATAACATCAGGTAATACAAATGATTTAAATCAGCCTATAATGGGATGTTTATGTTCGTCTATTTAGGGCTTAAACTATGTTTACTGCTTTGTATAGCTGTCAAAGGTTATTTTAGTTTCCTAGCTGCTAAAACAAATATCACACAATGGATCAGATTAACCACAGTAATTTGTTGGTTCACAGTTTCAAAAGCTAGGAGTCTTGTTTCATCCTAGCATTGGTATCTTCTCACTGACCAATAATCTTTGGAGTTCCTTGGCTTTTCCATCACTTGGCAATGCACATGGTGGCATCTTCTTCTTTCTGTGTTCATTCAAATTCAATCTTCTGGCTATTTCCCATGGCTTTTCTCTCTATGGCTTTCTTTATAAAAGATCAAGTAATAGGATTAAAAGACTTACCTGATTTTGTTGGGTTATAACTTAATAACCTCATTAAAAGGTCCTTTTTATAATGGGTTCATATCTACAGGAATGGATTAAGGTTAAGAACATGGTTTTAGAGATACATAACTCCAAGGCACTACAGAGGCTAAATTTTTTTGTACTGTCTTTGTAATGGACTCCCCTGCTTTCCTTTTTGAAAATCTTCATAAATGCTGTGTCTTGCAGCTCTCTCAATTTTGACCCACTACTGTTGTCCTGGATTCTTGTTGAAGGTGTGGTAAATTATTGAGAGGTGAAGAATATTATAATCTTATGACTTTTTGGTTGGCCAGAGTCCCTGAGCTCTGTTTTGGAAAAGCTTTTTACCTTTCTTTGCTCTCCTGGTGTAGGACAGAAAGTATAGAAAGGACTGCAGCTGGCCTTCTGACAAGGAAAAGGGCTTCAAAAATTTGTTTCTCTTTAGGACGTGTCCTTTGTTACAAAGAACAGAATGAAGAACATAATGCTCTGAACATATTTGAAAACAGTTGCTTTTCTCCTGGGCTTATTTAAAAACGGTTCATTTTCCAGCCACCACCCTCCCTCAACTCTCACCCACACACGCTCCCTTTTTGGAGCGTGATAAAATTTTCTTCTGACCTTCATATTGAGAAGCTAGTGGGGCTTCAGAAGATAAAATTCATAAAAGTGTAGAGGTCACCATAAACTGGGCTCTTAGAGTTCTTAATTCTTAAGTTAGTCCCCAATGACCCTCCAACTATTGATTGATTACAATTTAAGTGTTCCAGCCAGTACTGTCTCCAGCACTGGGCATCTGATCTTGGACTTCTGCTTCTAGCAGAAGCTGTGATTCTCTGTACCCACTTCTCTCTCCGGTTTTTAGAGCAGTGGTGTGCCATGTGAGTTCAATAATTTGATGGCTTTTACAAGAGTTATTGTTTTTTAGCTTATTCAGCTTCTTTTTTATCTTGAGGATGGGAGTGATGATTTCAAACTTATATATTGAAGTGGAAAGTCATGCACTTATTTTCACCAATATAATGAGTTTATTGAGGAGTCTTATTTTTCTGTGTTATAAAAAATATACCCTATTTATTTTCTTCAATCACTATTTTCAACTGTAAAAATTGCTTTCTCTTATCTCTTAGCAGTAGCTTGGATGGGTCTTATATTTTGTGGATCATTTCCAGTTACTACAACTTAGCAAACATTGAATCTTCCATCTTATGACAAATTCAAAATTCTCCCTCTACCTCAGTACAAGATAAAGTTGTACATTGAGGGTTTGGGAATAGGGACTAGGGTTGTTCTATTCTTTATATACATCACCTCACCTATATCTTTTAGTCTCTAGGAAACTTCCAGTATTAGGTGAGAGAAGTAGAGGAAGAAGGCACCTGGATTTTTTTTTTTTTTACATTGGCAGGCACCGGGAACCGAACCCGGGTCCTCTGGCATTGCAGGCAAGCATTCTTGCCTGCTGAGCCACCGTGGCCCAGCACCTGGGTCTTTACAAACTGGATGAAGTAATAGGAAATTTGTTTTCTTTTGTCTTGTTCTGTTTTTTGCTTCTCTAACATCCTGTTCCTAGTCATGAAACTTGGCCCAGGGAAGCCAAATTCTGATTTTCAAATACTGATTACATTTTGGGTACAGACATGAGTTTTTCAGGCACTGCCTCTTAATCATTGGAAGTTCTTCCTCACACATGGCTTTAGGATGGAAAAATATTCTTTTGTTTCCCTGGAGAGTCTTTCATCCAAAGATGAGAACTCAATTATCTTTTGAACCAAACCATCTTCAGAATATACTGAAATCAGCTTGTGTATTAACTTGGCTGAATTGGACACTCTTTAGTAAATTTTGCATATAAAATCCTGGCAGTTGGTTAATAGCTTTATTGAAAATGTAGGGACAAATGACATTTTTTTTCACTTTTGGGTTTAGCCACAATTCAAGGATAACAGGGAAGCTCTCACTGAAACTATTATAACAATAATAAAAAAGAAGCTCCTCCCCCCACAATTGTTCATTCAAATAATCTTTAGTTTTACATGGATAGATTCCTCAACTCCATTGTTCTCCCAAACCATTGGTTCAAAGCTTAATACTAAAATTCATGTCTAGTGATTTTCCAACATTCAAAATTACAAGTTTCCCTTGGAATATTATATTAAGCTGAATAATTTTCGGTTTAATTTACCAATTTTCAATGTAAAAAAATGACCTATAAACAAAAATTTTATAGGATTTAAGATAATATTTAGAAGAAATAAAAGGACTGAATACGGCAAAACATATAAAAATGAAATAGTGGGAAATCTATGTGTACATGTGAAAGTACATATGGCTACCATACTGTCTTTGCTCTAACCTGAACTCTTTTACTACCTTCTCTTGATTTTCAGAAATACACTCTAAATTTTACAGCTCAAAATATAATGAAAATCTATTTGTTTATCATGTCTACGTCCTTTGTAAATAAAGGAGAGAAGGTGAAAACAATGAGAGGGAATATCAGATAAAGATAGTAAATGAAGTGCCTGTGGCCATGTGTGAAGAAAAATTCTTCCTTCAGTTTCATGGAGCCCATCTCATGTCCACATTTTTGCTCCACAAAAGCCTTCCCACTTTTCTTACCTTACTCATCTGAGCAACGGCTATAGCCAGAAGTGTAGGACTACCATTTCCAAAGTACAGTTGACTATTCAAGAAGTTTGAATAAATCTTTGGATCTCAGAACCTGAATTTATCCTTTCTGAACTTCTTCAAAGCAACACTGACTTTCGGATTAACTTCTTCATTAAATCTTAAACATTCTCAGAATTCTTGTTTTTAGTTTATTAAATTATCTTTTTTTTCTTTCTCCAATCCCCTTCTTTCTCTATTTCAAATGAAAGTAGCTTTAATTTCCAAATTCCGTTAGGGTTATTTCAAAGACAGAGTTTTTCTCAAAGAATTCTATTTGTACCACCAGAGTAATGCAAAGCATTTCAGGTGGCACGTAGATGAATATATAATGATTGTTGTACTATATTTCTTCTTATGATCATCTTTTTCATCTAGTCTACGTATTAGTGAAGTCTCTTTATTATGTGCGGTAAAAGCTTACTTCATTTAATTAAAATGGGAAAAGATTTTACTAAAAAATAATTGGGAAAGTCAATGGATTTCTAGCAGTTTGAAAAAATAGTGTCAAAAAACAATTATCAACAAAGCTATTCCAGAGAACAATGTCACGAGGACTCTGATGCTGCCGCCACAGCTGATAAACCATTGACCAGAGTGTACACCACTGCCACATCCAGCCTTGGACTCCAGCTCTGATTGCCTGCAGGTCCACCATTGCTGTTTACTGAAACTGGTTTTTCTGGTGCCACTGCATCAGGAAACATGAGTTTTCCTCTAGATAACTAGCACCATTGATAACCCAATGCAGGTGCCTCAAATTGGCAAGATACTTGATTATGGGAAATCATTACCAATTTCTGTGGTAGAGGGTACATTCTAACCTCTTGCAAAATTCACACAGAAAGGAATTACCTTAAATTAAGAGGGATTTATACACAATGAAAAGACAAAGTAGTGAAATGCAAAGAATACTGATTTCTCACATATGGTATTGAGATTAAGTTTACTTTATATATCAATTTATTTAAATATAAAAAGTATCTTAAGTTGAAAAATATAAATAAATTATAGTCACAGTAGTAGACAGATGTGGCACTATTTATTAATAGTGTAGTACTGAAATGTTTAAATTTTGAGCGACATTGTTAACAGCACTTTGGCATTCTGATTTTGAGCCTATTTCTATCAGGTGCAATGGCTTCTTGGTACTGTGTTTATAGTAATTACATTTTGGTTAGATCTTTCTTTTCCTTGGTTAGAAAGTAAATAATTGGAAATTATTTGCAAATTAAAATAACCCAGTTTACTACTTTGGAAATGACCGGTTTCCAAGCCCTTAAACCAAAAAAACACCACATAGATGGCATAGCCACGATGTTAAAAGCCATATTAGCCATTGCAGAAATGTAGGAAGGTGATGGCTGAGAAGAAATAGACTTACCGTGTATATAGTATAGCCTTACAGTATAAATAACACTGAACATTCAAATGTCTGAATTAATACTCAGTTCTGTAGCTGAAAGTGACCGTAGGAATATCAAATACCTAAGAATGAACTGAAAAGCTATGGGACTTTCCGTATATTTTTGAGGGATGGGAAAAGATCATTCATGTTGAATGAGATCTGAAGGGATAGCAGAAGGAAAAAATAAAGTTACACATGTGTACATAATCCCAAATACTGTTTCCTGAAGATATAAATTATAGAAGAAATTGAGAAGTAGACACAGGTGTCCAACACATGGGGGCTGATTGTCAGTTTTATTACTAAAAAGGCTCTTGGACCCGTGACTACATCAGGTTTTCATTTATTATATTCTGACACCCCAAGCCCCAACTTCTGACGTGAGGTAGAATCTTCTGGCATATTCTAGCTTGATTAGCTGACACAAGTGCTTCTCGTCTTTCCCCAGTAGTGAGTCTGCTATACATATTCTTCTGAGCTGTATCTGGCTCTAACCCATGTGTGTATGCTATGTGGGAGCCAGAGCAGAATATCCTAAAGAAATAAAAATAACAACTTACTTTAATAATCATAACTTTGTTTCCAATGTTAATAATCATATCAGTGTAAATCATGTACCACTTTTTTATTTCATAAGGTCTACTAGAGAGAATTATCAGTAATATAACACTAATATCTTTTTTCTCTGAAAGCAGATAATCCCTCCCAGAAATAGGAGGACAGAGGGATAGGGGTTTTCCTTACTTAATGCTGCCCAGATTTTGTTCCACCTAAAGCATTGGGTTTAGAAATCCAGCTTATTTTCACCTTAAAGTTGTCCCTTTTGGGAAAAAATATCAGAGATATTTAAGGTAAGCTTGCTCCCACTTTCATGAGACCACAAATCCAGCCATAGTTCCTTTGTGCACCTTTCTGGGACTATCTTTAAGCATGCAGCTTTTGCTAGAGAAGGCTCTGATATATTATATTAATTAAATTTACTTTAAGGCCAAAATGCCCTATAGGCTGGAGCTTCATTTCCTCTTCTATTACCTGTTTAAGATTATGCCCGCCAAATTGTCCTACATAGTTCCCCAGACATTACGTGGTGATAAAAATGAGTAACATAAACTACACAGAATTTGGCTAATAGAAGTCCTCTTCTTTTATCAAATGTCTAGGGAGAAACTGGGGTCCAGCAAAAATTAGCCTTTTCCTTATAAGATAATTCCAAAAGAAATGAACATCTGCATTTCTTCCCAACCTGCTTCCTTGTTCTGATTAATCTCAGCCAGAAGGACCTCAGTGAGAAATCTGAACAGAACTGGGGTTTATCATCAGTTGTTTTTTTTTTTATTGCCTTTGGCTTAAAAGTGTTTTTGAAACCTCTAATTTTTATTTAAATAAATTCAGAATCTTTAACATGTTTCACTACTTAAAGAGGTCAGAGTTAATAATGTGAAAAATATCATGAGTTCATAACATTATGAAAGCGCAAGAAAATTTCAGTCCTTACAATAAGTACATGAGAAAAACATAATGCCCCATATCTCAATACGTAGTACAATGTAGACATACATTGCTTCCTGTCCATTAAAAAAAAAGTAAGTGAAAACCTTGGGGAAAAAGAACAGTTTCTTGTGTATTCAACTACACCAGGATTTCAGTCCTCTGAAACTTTAAAAAATAAATGAGCCTACACATAATTGAGAGAAATTATACGTCAATAGGTTATTATGATATTATGATCAACATTTATGAGGGAAAATTTGTCTGTGTCCTGCCTCCATTCGCAGAGAGTATCACCCAGGACATTTCTGCCTTCTTGTAAATTTCTAGAAAAATTGTAATGGTGACCACTTTATCAACTTTCCAAGGGTCTAGTTTTTCCCATCTCACATACTTAAAATCCTTTTACTTTTCTTTCTCTTTTGAACCCTTTTATGGACCCTCAAATATTATATGAAATATGGGCTTTCTCTGAGACCATTTTTCTCTATCTTTATCTCTTAAAAGCTTTTGCTACCGTATGTCTCTTGTTGCAAAATATTTTAAAACTCAAAACTTATTTGGGATGGTTTCTATATTGCATTCACATTTTCTTCAGATAGAAAATGATCCACCATGGAATTCTGAACTGAAACTGCTATTAAGACTTTTGAACTTAGTGGCTTTAAGGGTCCAGTAAGAATAAATGCCTTTGTCCTGCATTCCCCTGCAAATAAGTTTTCCTCTGATTTTGAATCGTCTCAGACTTGAATAACGTGCGCTAACTTCTAAGACAGTAGAAGCATGTTGCCGTCCAAAATATACAATCCTTCAGCATTCCATTTTCTCATTGTTCTTACATCCCATTCTAGAATGGTCTTAATTTGTAATTTTCTTAGTTCCCTTTTCTTTTCTATTAAGCATAGGGCTAGCATTGTTTACAGGGTCTGAGTGTTGTCTGATTTTTTTTATCTTTTCCTTTAATTTATAAAGGAGACAATTTTTTCTAGCCTACTTTTCTAGATGTCGAAGAGTTTAGAATCTTTCAGTGTTTTAAATGCATTAAATTCCCTGCATGTATATTTCCGGTTGAGACATGGTTTCCCCTCAGATCCTGGATCTCCCCCAGGCCTGGATTTAATGTGTTACTATGTTCGCTGGGTCCCATTCAGAATGACTCATTGATCCAGTTTCCTTCAGCATCCTAACTCCATTCGGTTCCCAGTCATGGTCTCTACAGATACCCAAAGACAGCATCATCCCCTGAAATAACTGTGCCACCCTGAAACCCAGTTAATGATGCCTCTATATATTCCTTCCATTGTGCTAAAATTTGTCTCTACATTCACATAGCTTTCATAATTTTGAAGAGGTGGTCTCCAAATGTCATGTTATTGATTCTATACATATAACTTCAAAAATGTGCCCTCGCTTGCTTTTCCCTTTCTGGCCTCTTTCCAATTAAAATTCAAAACCATCATCAAGACCTATGTATTACACATTGCATGCTATCTGGATATGAATTGGGATAGGTAAGACACTGCATGCACACACATCCCACAAAATAATCTCCCTATTATTTAGAGCTTGAAATAATATAGATTTCAAAGAGGAAAATAATTTGGGACCACTATCATAACCTCCATTAATTCCTACTGGTTTTTATAGCTAAAAATCTCATTAATCTATAAATGATGTACAAGTTAGCTGTCTTGTATAGTTTAATTTCTATAAACTGCAATTTAATTCCTAAATTACTGCAATTGAGGTGGAAAGCCACAATATACGTAGAAGATAACCTAGGATTAAAAGAAAACATTTTCATTTTATTTAACTCTGTGCTACTCCTTGATAGGACAATATAAACAACTTGGGCTCAAATAATCATTAGATATCAAGTCTCCAAAACATCCAAACAGTTAGAAATCAATCACACATGGTTATGTAGAAAAGGCTCAGTGAATATAGCTTCTCTTGTCAAGGAAGAATTGAACTTTCTAATTACCTCTTTAAATCGTGGACACTTTGATCTCTATTTCATAGCTCTGGCCACTAGAGTAGAAGTCCCTCCCCTATTTCTTAGTGTTTCTCTGAAAATTTCCCCTTTTTTATCTGATAATTACTCATATTCTCTTGACCACTGTAATGGTTAATTTTATGTCAACTTGGCTAGGCAATGGATTAATTTATCTGTGTGACAAAGGGAAAAGATAAAGTTTTATAGCAGTGTCTCAAGGAGAGAGATGTTATTGAACAAATAGTGAAAATTATCAGAA